>NC_089503.1:285809713-286411119 GCF_036850995.1 Saccopteryx leptura | reverse complement strand
GAGGATGAAATTATCTTGGAGTAGAAGAAAGTTAACATAACAGAGAATGCAGCTGGAGGGCTGGGCAGTATCCAGTCACAACCTGAGATCTGTGGCTTTGTCACCATGGTTGTGTTTCTCCAGTTCGGAGGAGAAACAGCAGATGTTCAACTGCTTCAAGGCAGGCATGACACAGGCAGTGTGTTTAACGGGCTGTGTATCAGCACCACTTCGCACACTCCTTCAAATCCTCTCCTCTGCCCTGCTCTCCCAGTTGTGGACGTGCTGGCCACTTGTGCTCAGGCTGCAGCGAGCTTCGGCTAACTCCTTCTCTTGGGCACAAGCTGTCCTGCTCTAGCTGCTGGCCCTGGGGCTTCTCTGCTGCCATGACGTGCTATTATTAGTCAAGGAACTGCTATATGCAACCCAGAAGTGTGGGAGAGGAAAGGGGAGTCTATAAATAAATGCTCCTTCTTTTGTTTTTCAACACACAGTTCTAAGACAGATTTTTTAGACTCTTGATTTTTTCAGGATAAATGACCACTTGCCCTCAGCAATGCTCAAATGAATAATGTATGAATGTATCAACTTTCTCTCCTTCCCTGTCTCATTCTTCTGGTCCCTAATTCTTGCTTCCTGGAATCACTTAAAAAAAATAAAACTTAATTTAAAAAAAAACTCCATATAAGTCTTTCCCTAAGGATGTGCCTTCAAGGGAACTCAAGGTAAGATGACTGGTATCATGAGTGGCTCCCGAGGGAGTCGTGCCATCCAGCGGAGACCCCACACAGGGAAGGGGCATAGTGGTAACTGCCAGCATTCACTAGCATGAAGCCTCTCTTCTCTGGTGGGCTGAGATGAGATCAAGGTAGACTTGAGGTGCATTGTGTCATATGGTGGCTCTAGCATTTACACAACATGTGAGCAGTTGACTGGCTCCAATATATGTAAGTCTTAGGAAAGAAAATACTGGAAGGGTCAAGCCAGCCAACTATTCACTCAACGTGTTCTATAAAATCCAGAATGGCTTCTTGGCGACAGCGCAGACTGCTAAAATCAGACCCAGGAGCTAACTGTAACGGTGACAATGCTAGAAGAGAGACTAAATGCACAACCTTGGACTGTCTCATATGTGCAAATTCTAAAAGGATAATAATGGGACCCTGAGACCCCCATGAGGACATTTGGGTGCACGGTGAGGATTTTTCTGAGGCCTTAGAAGGCAAGAGAAGCTTCTCCTCCCCCACGTTGTGAGAAGAGGGAAACCTGACCTTACTTAGAGACTACACAACAACCTTATCTACAGCAGGTGCCTTTCAGTGGGACTCCTGTCCTCCCAGGCAGGTGCCCTTGTCTCTTTTTATCCCCCTAGGCCAAAAGCTAGAGTCAGGTCATGCACAAGTACAGCTGGAAAACACAGTCCTTAGACAGGGCAACGACTAGGAGGAGAGAGCTTACATACTGAAGGAACTGCCATGAAAAACCTGGTTAATACAGATCTTCAGAAAGCAGGGGGCACACGTGGGAATGGATTTGGGGGCAGTGAGAGTGGCATAGAGTGAGATATAGAATATACTGTCATGGCAGCACATTTTTGTAAATTGAGGGTCAAGGTCCTGGTGAAGATTCTTAGAGGCACTCCTAATATGCCCCTGAGTTGGTGACCTAGTGAATGAAGTATTAGATAACAGAATGACTTTGGAAAATATTGAAAAAGGGGTTAGAAGATGAAGAGGTGGGTATGTTAAACTGCAGGGACTATGTGAAACTGAAAATAGACTATTTGACTATTCTAAGATGCATTTCATAAGGCTCTCCCAGAAAATGCTGGAGGGATGAAGCACCAGCCACCCACCAGGGTTATCAGCTCCAGATACCTAGTGGTTTTTCCTCCTGCCTGCTCCCAAAGATTGTTTCCCACATAAATTTTCTGCATACAGGTTCTGACAGGCTGCTTCTGAGGAGCAGAAATTATAGGCAAGCTAACAAATCCTGAGACTGCTCCTGTCCCTGACTCCAAAAATTACTGCCTGATGCTTTCTACTATAGTGTCTAGGACACAGCAGGCCCTCAATAGATAATGGTTTTCTCTTTCCCTTCTTCCTCCTTCTTCTGAATCAGTAAATTCAGATGGCAGTTAAGGGCAAACAAGTGCTTGAGACAGAACAATAATGCAAATATATCAGTTGCGATCTCTTTTGTCTTGTGCCTACCAAAGCTCCTCCTGAGCCCACTCTTCCGTGGTCATGTCTCCACTTCTCCTTTCCCAGTACACTGTTTTTCTCCCTTGTCACGTCAAGCCTCAAGATAACTGTCCCCTGGAGGAATCAGGTTCCCTTGTGGGGGAAATCAAAAGCGGATCAGGAATTAGTCACCAGTCTGTGTCACTTTGAATACATGGAAGAAAGGAAGAATGAGAGGAAGGGGTTAGAGGGGAAGGGTCAAGGAGGGTGAGCAGGCGAGCAGGAAGGGGAGGAGTAAGGCAGGGAGTGGGAGCGCTGTAGTTGATGAGTTCGCACACTTTGTTTTATTCAATTATCACAATACATTTGCAAGGTGTTCTTGGGTCACACAGATGAGGAAGCCAAAGCTTAGGATCTCTGCTTTCAATAACTGATTCTTTTTTTCCCCAACTAAATTTATTAGGGTGATATTGGTTCACAAACCACACAGGTTTCAAGTGTACAACTCAATAAACATCATCTGCACACTGCATCGTGTGCCCATCGCCCCAAGAGAAGTCTCCTTCCCTCCTCGTCTCCCCCCTTTGCCCACCTCCACCAACCCCCACCCCCTTTCCTTCTGACTGTCACCACACAGCTGATTCTCAAGCTTAACTGGTAGCTGGGAGTTACAGGTTGTACCCCAGCATGAGCAAGAGACAAGGCTTGCTCAGGAATGAAGGAAATCAAGTTCGGATACACAGACGCCTTTAGAATTCAGGCTCCTTATAGCATGGATTTATTTGCATATACCAATTTACGAGGAAACTTCATAGAGTTAGAATGCAGGCAACCAGAATATTTTCTTTTTTTTCTCTGCTTAACAAGCAATAGTCAGCAAACAATTAATTATGGAGCAATTTTCAGGGAAGAAGGGCCAACGGCTTGTGAAGAGAAGCACCGACTTCTCTGGACCGTGCACTGTGACAGTGCCAGGCTGAGAGAGCTCAGAACCAGGGCAGCTGTGGGAATAGGGACATCTGGAAGAGCAAGTCAGGTGATGTTAACTACAAAATGAACTTACCAATGACACCCCAGGCAACTGGGCCAGACCCAGGTTTCCTGCCTACCTTCAATTGTTCTGCTTTGTTTCTGGAAGGTCCGGACCATTACACCACCTCCCTTTGCTTCGCTACGAAGATCTTTGCCCACAAATTCTCACCTGTACCAATGAAACAGCTAATTCTTATTATACAATATCCCTTTCTCAAGTTTCCTGCTGCAGTCTTAACTGTTTGCCTTTTTAGCATTCTTCTTTTAAACCATCCTTTGTAGATTGTATATTCTTTCTCCGTGTTCAGTAAAAACTAAGCTTCAATGACTCGTAATACCCTAGAGCTGAAGGGACGATTTTTTTTTAAATTCGAGAAACAATTATATAGTATTTACCCTAAGTCACACCTGTTTAATCACCTAAAATTGTTAACTTATTTAATACTCATAACAATTCTGTAAGTTAGGTATTAGAGTAATATACTTAGCTACTGTCCCAATGTTTCTGTTGCCACATAGACCATGGCCATGGTTCCAGAGAGCAGTCTTCACCTCTGGCCTACATTTCAGTGGTTGTTTCCCATGAATTCTTCAAATGATCTGTCGATTTACAATATCAAAGTAGATCTTGAATTACTGAGATTGTATATAAAAACATTTGGGGTTGTAAGTACCTACACCGAGTCCTTTGGGGCTCAGAATAGGGAGCCCCAGGGTCTGTGGCTTCCTCATGAGCTGTGAAGCCCTGGCACATGCCTTTACCTCTCTGGGAAGTCTGGTTGGTATATGGCATTTCTCCTTTTGGCACTTGAATCCCTAAGGAAACACTCAGAGAGCTGTAATATTTGGATTTGAAGATGATTTTAAGAAAAGGCCCAATGATGAGGAGATATCAATTCTTACATTCTTTGTGTGTGCATCAATTCTGAGTATGTTGAGAATTCCTTAATGGCAAGAAGAAAGTGTAAATGTGATGGCTCTCCCATGGTCCCGAGCATTGGCTATGTGCACAGCACAGCAAATTCTCAATAAAACTGGGAGAGATGAATGGATGGATGGACAGAATCTAATTTTCTATTGCCGCCATTACCACATTTTTAGCCATTAATTCCCTCTCTGGACTTTTCTTAGCACAAAACTGATAACTTACTTATTTTCAGTTCTTTATTCAGTCATTGAAAAGAAAACCCTGTCTCTGTCATCATCTAATAGTAAAACACTCTATGTACACAAGTGCTTTCTCACACAAAGCAAACAGCATATTACAATGGTATTTTCATTCAGGGCATTGTGTCTCCATCTGAGAAAGAGATGAAGACAGAGATGTAGTTAATGTCTAAGACAGATGTTTTTTTTTTTCTGTCATTTATCTGGCATTAGCTACTCTGTGCTTCAAAAAAAGAAACCAAAATATGCTAACAATAATCTAACATTTACTGTCTGAACGGGGGTGGGCATGGGGGCCTAATGTAAATTACTCCTGTGAGTCAGGTCATCAATCATAATTCTGTGTCCTAGATAATTTGCTGCCATTCCTACAGCTGCATCTGGCTGTTCAGGTCATCCTTCCCCATGTCCAAACTTATTCTCAGAGACGCTTACTACTTCTGCCCCTCACTGCTGTGTAGTTCTCAGTCTGCCCTAGCTTTTGAATGATAGAGATTTCCAAGGCCAGATAACTCTTGGGCTGAGAAGAGTCAATTCCCAGAGAGACCGTCCTAAAGGGGGAGGAAGGAAGAGTTATTAGGGAGGAAGCTTGGGGAGGATGGAGAGAGAGGATGGTGCCCAGTGAATTATCAGAGGAAAAAGAAAGATGGGAGAAGCACAATAGAGTACAGAAAAGACAGTTTCCCAGATCTGCTCACAGCAGAACTTTCAGAAAAGCAATAGCAGAAGTGACGGAGAGTGGGCCTGGGGAAAGGAATCCTCTGTTCTATGACAGGGTTCATATCGTTACTGAGGGGAAATAACCTACAAGAGGAGAGAGAGACAGAAACCAGGAGTAGGGTGGGCGCATCTGAAAGGAAGACATATGGAGAGGGGGGTGGGAGGAGAAGGCGAGGAGGAGAGAACATGGTATGCAGTGGGAACGCTGTTGGAAACATAAGAACCACCCCCAGAGAGAAAATGCCAGCATCTCTGGGCAAAAATCTAAATTGTCAGCACATGCATCTTTGCTCTCAGAAATATACACATTTTTTTTTTCCTTTCAGGATGGTTCTCCGTTCCGACATCAGAAGAACACTTCAAACTGAGAGGCTAAGAGAATTTCATTCCTTCCATCGTGTGGCAGGCCCCGGTCCCTTCTTCAGCATGCCACATACATGTGCTATCACCAGGCTGTGGGCAGTCAATCCCGGAAACTGAGGGCTGGGGAGGTTCAGGAGCAAATAGCTGTTTAGATTTCATACAGATTTATATTTTACAAATGACGGTGGAAGAAATCTTCGCTTCTTAGAAAAATCTGAGTTTTCCATGACCTACTGGTTAGCAGTAAGACTCATCAGCCCAAGCCAGGGGTTTAAGAACTAAACAGACTGTACCACAGACAGATGATTCTAAAGCAGAAAGATACATCAGGGGTGTTTTTTTAACTCCTTTAGAGAAACATAACATATAATAGCTAAAAGTTTATGTAATCCTACTTTTTTATTGTTGCATGCTCTTTACCATATTTTTAAAGTCGTATTTGGACAGAATAAATGCCTTGATTAAGGTTGCACAATTTGATGCTAATTCTCAATGTGGTAGCAACTCCATAGCATGCTGCCTTTAAAAAAGACCCCTGTCTCACTGTAACCCACACTTACTTCCCAGTACTTATCGCTAATTCCATTCAGATTAAGTTGATCCCAATATAATCCTTCTAGGAGCAGTGTTGAGCCTCAAGTCCAAATCCTTGTTCATGCTATCTCTCTCACTTAGAGAAATGTCACCTTGAACCTTTATATTCTTCGAAGTCTAGGTCAAGTTTCACTACCTCCAATCCATCCACCATGTTTCAAGCCTGCAACTTCAGCCTATATAGACAGCACTTCTTGTTGGTGGCGTATGAATTGATCTACCCACTGGAGGTACTTACTCAAATTGCCTCATACTTCTACTTAATATTTTCGTGTGTGCAGGCTTTGCTTCTTCAACTAAACTCAAATCTCAAATTCTGCCTTTTCTTTTGTTGTCCTTCACATCAATATATCACTGTGCACAGAGCAGGTGCTGCATTATTTGTTGAAAATATAAAGAATCAAAAAACCTGAAACAAAGTCTTAAATAGATAATCCAAAGGCCCAGAGGAAATCAAGTCCATAGATAATTCAAAACTTAATTTTACAGTAAGCTTAACTTAATTCACTCATTCAACAAATATTTATTGCATACCTGCTCTGAGCCAGTTAAAGTGCTAAAAATAAAATGCAATAGTGAGTAAAACAGACACATATCTGCCAACATGAGGCTAATAGTCTAGTCGGAGGAAGACACAAACATGAAACAAATGATCACTTATACTGTGTGTATGTGTGTGTGTGCATGTAATTTAACCAGGAGTGTAGGGAAAATGGGAAAAAGTTTCTATTAAATGTAAATATAGATTTAACCTATATTTTTGCTCTAGAATTAGTAATATCAGAAAATTGATTAGGTAAAGGGAGTGACCGAGCAAAAAGATCAAAGATGACTTACAAATTTCTGACACAGGCAACCAGAAAGATCACCATGATGTCTTCCTAAGGTGGAGAAACATAGGGAAGGGCAAGGGTTATGAAATTATAACATGAAAATGCAACCTTGGGCATGCTGAACAATTCCGTTAGTAGAACCTTATCAAATAAAAGTTGCCAAGAAGCCGCGGAGGCCCACTTTCCGACCTTTCTTTTGTTCATTCTCCGGTGGCGTGTCTGAAAAAGCAAATGCTCTACCAGAAACTGGGCCTGAAGAGAGGGAAGCAGGGGCAAGGAACACAGACAGCCCAGAACTGGGTGACGAGACCGTGAATTATTGTAGGGGAGTGAGCACCGAGGCAGGAAGACAATAAATTAAATCTTTTCAATCAAAGAAAATCAAATCTGGTCCATTTATTTTTCTTTATTACGTGAGTCAAAAGCTTGCCTGAATGAAAAACTGAAACTTAGCTGAGAAAGGATAGCTGCTGGTGTTGCGTGTATCCATACAAAAGGCACACTTGAGACAGAGGTCCCTACTCTTCCTTCCCCTTCCGGTGCCTGGCGAACTGCCACATTAGAGTGTGCTAAGAACAAGGCCAAGGCTCTGAATGCAAAACCCATTCCAGCTACATCCCTGATTACAGAGTTGGAAGGGAACACAGAAGTCCAATATCGCATAAAAATTAAAGAATCAAAGAACGTTAGAATCAGAAAGGACACAGGGTTCATCTCTTCCAAATTCTTTCCAAGCAAGCATCTCTCCTAAGACATTATCTTACAGATGAAGAAGTAAATGTCTGAAAAGGTAAAATGACCTTTAACACAGCTAATTAGTAACAAAGCTGGGAACAGAACCACGCTGCCTCCCAACACAGTAGTACACCTCCCTTTGTACTCACGGCACTGTCTGAATGGTCAAGAGAGGTGTGTTTAAAGAAGTCCCTTTGCCCTGGCCGAATGGCTCAGCAGTAGAGCAGTGGCCTGGCATGCAGGCGTCCCTGGTTCGATTCCCAGTCAGGGCACAGGAGAAGTGCCCATCTGCTTCTCCACCCTTCCCCTTCTCCTTCCTCTCTCTCTCTTCCCCTCCTGCAGCCAAGGCTCCATTGGAGCAAAGTTGGCTCGAGCACTGAGGACGACTCCATGGCCTCCACCTCAGGTGCTAGAATGGCTGCGGCAGAAATGGAGCAACACCCCAGATGGGCGGAGCATCGCCCCCTGGTGGGCATGCAGGGTGGATTCTGGTCAGGTGCATGCAGGAGTCTGTCTGACTGTCTCTCTGCTTTTAACTTTGGAAAAATACAAAAAAAAAATTAAAATAAAAAGTAAAAATAATAAAAAAATAAAGAAGTCCCTTTTGGAAAGTAATTTTGGAACCAGTTTTGAGATCAGTAATTTGCTATTTGGGAAGGATGCCTGCCATGTTAAGTTCCAATTTGGCTAAAGTATGTCCCTCTAGGTCCTTAAGCACAGAAGTGAAATGTTCCAAATAATATTTGTGATATTAAAGATGAGGGACACAACAGCTTGTTATAGAAACCTAGACACAAGCTAACAAAGTGACTATGGAAGTAGAAAGGAAAGAATGACTTAACTTAGGGTCACTGCGCAAGAATCACTGGAGTCTGATCACATGTGAAAGGAATGAGGAGCAGCAAGGAATCATTCCCAAGGTCACTGATGATGATAAGGCAAAAGACCATGTGAGCACTCTCTGCACCCAAAGCAAATGTGGAAAACTAGTTCAGAGCCTACATTTTACTGCCGATGAATCAGAAAAATCGCTTTCACACATGAAGGATGGCATATTTAATTTTTAAAAAAATAATCACTTTTTCATTCCATATGCCCAATCCCTACCTTTCAGCTTTATTGATTTTACTCATATTTTTATTCAGTAAAAGAAAAAATGTGTAAGCCTTCTGTGCAATGTGTCCTGGGGTGATTACAAAAATGAATGAGATGTCCCCAGCCTTAGACACTCCCAAATACACTTTTAAGTTGAACTGTTTGCACATCTAAATATTATAATAGAGGCACGAACACAGGCTACAGGAGCCCAGAGACAGGAATAACTAATTCCGCCTGGAATTATTAGGGAAGGCTTTATAGAAGAGGGGACACAGAGTTAGATCATAAAGGACATTCCTGTGTTCACCAGGGGTGCTGAGAGAGGAGCATGAAAGAGAACAGCCCATACAGAGGCATGGAGTAGTAAAAATAAACAAACCAAAACTGTCATATTTAAAGAATGGCCAGTAATGTCATCTGATATAGCTAGATCATAAACTGTATTATTAGGGCAAGGTGGGGAGTTGGAAGAGGGAGGCAGATAAGACAAGCTCAGTCATGAAGGTGAGGCTTGGTGATTCAAGGGTCCTTTATGATTTGCTGAGAAACATATACTTCAACCAGTGAATAACAGAGATTTCCATCAGAGATTTGTGGGAAAATTAGCTTTCTGTTCTAGATATTCAATTCCTCATTTTTTGCAGCATATTGAAATCTTATTTAATTCAATAAGGCGTGGGTTACAATTTCTTCCTCATCCTCAACTTAATTTGAGAAAGACTACTTAAGCCACTTTGAGGGCTTCAGTGACAATGTCTCCATCCAAAAAAGGACAGATAGATGCCAAGGTGATGGATTTTTCATTATCCAGTATAAGCACCAGACAGCGCCTTCCTGGAAGATGCTTGCTGGGGCCTTTGTCATGCTTTTGGAATTGATATCTGATCAAACCCTGATTCTTTCTCCTTTGTGAAGGAAGGCACAATATATTTGAGGAATGTCGAGCACACATCCCTTCAGGGAGACCACCTCTTCACCCCTGAATTAGATTCACAGAAGCAGGTTTTCATTGTCTCACCAATGCATGATGCTGTGTTAAGGCGACTGTTCCCATCACAAGGCTGCTTTTTCCTCTGGCAGCATCTCTATGCTATTAGATGAGCTGATGTGCCCAGACCACCGGCAGCATGTAGTGGGGCCCTGTGATCTTGGGCTCAGTCCCTAGGCATTACAGGATCATGTTCTAGTCTTAATTATTTCTCAAGTGTGTCAGAACATATTCCTCAGATATGTTCTGTTCCTTCTTTTATCTCCTGTCAATTTCTTTTTTTACAGACATATTTCCCTGCTGCTTACTAATAACCAGAGTGACTCACTCGACAGCTGGTACAACCAAGTGTGGAGAAATAGGATCCTTTCCCAGTGCTCAGAAGGAATGAAGAGACAAGTATTTTCTTTCTTTCTTTCTTTCTTTCTTTCTTTCTTTCTTTCTTTCTTTCTTTCTTTCTTTCTTTCTTTCTTTCTCTCTCTCTCTCTCTCTCTCTCTCTCTCTCAATTTCTTTCTTCCTTTCTTTCCTTCTTTCTTTCTTTTTCTTTCTTTCTTTCAGAAAAATATGCCTCACAATCTGAAGCACATGTCACTGCCAGCCAGGACTGACAGACGTAGCATGTGTGTCCTTTGTTCGGGACCCAAAAGATTTCAAAGGCTGAATCAAGTGCTGCATTTGCTTTCTTTTCCCACTTTCCAATGTTCGCTTTGATATAAAAAAAAGAACTACGTTTCAGTCTTCTGGCTACTGAGATAGATGAACTATCATCTCCTATAGAAAATGGGGAAAAATACCAGGTAGCCACCCAACTCTCAGATGTTCCCGGGCTCCTCAAGGAGGATCACGTGGAGTTTCTAGGTTATGCCTTTGAGTTAACACGTAAGTCTGGTGGACAGCACAGTGAGGTGTGCTGGGGAAATTAACTACTGTGTCCCTTCTCTTGGTTGCCGGGCTCTTAAGACAACACTGAACAGACAGGAGGAAGTAAAGTCAATATCACTTCAGGAAAGGTGGAAACAATGCCAGCAATGGAAAGAAAATCCTTAAAAAGGACAAGAGGCATTAGGAATGGCTGTGGCTCTCAGTCACTAACATTCACAGGTCCAGAATTATTGGAGGTTTGCAGTGTAGTAGCTACACCTTCTCTCACCCACCTTTAACTTCCAGGCCCCGATATTGCATTATGCATCCCTGATATGAAATCTGAAAAAATCTATATATACTTAAAAACAAACAACTGAAACACATAATTCTACCTATAGCAGCAGTCACTGACATGTGCAAAATAAGGATTTGATTGCCCGCATGACACATTTTCAATTCAACCTTGAGGAGCCAGCTCAATATTAGAACATACTTGGTTGAACCCCAAAGAGAAGCACACCTGGTGTAGCCATTAATAAATGCTTCTTTACATCAATTAGTTTGTCCTTCATGTTTTGCTATTGGTGAACACATTGCTGAAAGCTCCCTGTAACAGCCCAGATCTGGAACCTGGACTTTGGGGAAGAATAAGTGTCTGGGTTCATTTTCTCCTGCTCATTCAAGGAAGCCCAAGTCTGACGGCCTTAAGGCCATGATGCAAAGTGCCATCTGTTCACCCAGGAACCTTCACAATAAATGCGGGAGAAATGACTGGCTGGGTGGTAGATAGGGGTTAAAGGCAATGATAACCATCACCTAATAATCAATTACCTGGTAAGTGTGCCTGGGACTGCCAGAGTTCTCTCACACAGATCACAAAAAGCTTTTAAAGTAATTAAAAGCTTATTATTCCTTTGGACAAACATAAGGTTTCCTATGCCATGGAAAGTCTTAGATAGATGACATTATTATGAAAAATTATGTCCTCCCGTAATACAATTCCAAAGCTATCCCTTGGCCTAGCTTTCTGACTTGCTCATAGCAGTCAGAACCACAATAACGCTACACATTATGAAATCACCTGCAAACTTCTGCCAGAACACTGTCAAGCCCGACTCAATTGTTTTCTCTAAAGGAGGTCTCTCTCGAACTTCAGGGAAGAGTTGTAAGATCAAGGTGGCCCACCATTAATGTTCTTACTTTGGCCTTCACCCTGTGTTTTCCTGATTGTAAACTCAGTTTTTCCTTTCATTCTGTAACACTTTATGTGTTACAGAGCAATTTCATTAAGTGTAATAACAGTGTAGTAGTACAAAGAATATCATCTCCTAGTGCTAATAACTTTCATTTTAAAACCACTTGCATGCTTCAACATTTAGTAAAGTATAAATTTCTCATCAAGGCCAGCAGACAGTGGATCTGAAGCTTTTAAAATTATGTTTCTTTTGGATTTGTGATCGATCTCTGAATAGGGGTATTAAAATGCCATTTAAAGTCAGATTTTTTTGTGTTCATGCTGCCAACTTTATTGATAGGAACTCATCTTTCTGCATAAAATAGACACATGGAGTGTCAGAAAAAGGATTGAAATTCATATTAGGAAATCATGATCACCTGCAAGAGGATCCACTGATGAAATGTCCACATCTTGTACCCTTTCCAGAATTTGAATTTTGTAGCACTAAAAGGGACCACAATTTTTAGACTGGTCATTGGGACAATCAAAGGAAGGAATTCATTCAATAGCACCAACTTCAAGTTTATGCAAATGTTGTCATTGTCTTTTGCCTTATTCTGGTCATTGGGGCCACAAAAATGACAGCAGAGTTGAGAACAGGGATTCATAACCTTGGCTGACCTGTAGGATCAACTTGGGTGTTTTGAATACATGTCTGTTCCCAGGCCCCAATCTGCTTCCTGTCTAATTAAATCTCAGTTTTGCAGGGTGGGACCTTGAGATCTCTGTACGGTTTCTTAAGACTTCCCTGGCAATTCTAAAATGCAGTCAGGACTGAGAAGCGCTGATACAGGGAACTCCAAACACAGGGACTTAAAGATAGGATGTGGGCAAGCCAGCATTCCGACACTTCCCTGAGGCTGTTGAATCAGTCTCAGGTGATACATTTTAGAAGATTCTATCTGAAGAAGGAGAATGTTAACTTCTGATGATCACAGCAGACATTTTATTTGAAAAACTTCATTTGCCATCATACTCTCACCACCCAGTTTCCCTGCTGCTGCTCTCTCAATGTCGGGGGAGGGGGGCAGTTTCATTGCCTCAGCAACACAGCTAACTCCTGGACCACTGACCATTGTTTTGAACACACAGTAAGTACCAAGTGGCTAGCCAATGACAAAGATTTTGCAAAACGCTGATCACATGGAGAATGGTTTATTACACACAAGTGGTCAGCTTGGCTGGTATGGGTTAATTTTGGAATTGGGCTGAATGTTCCGGGGAAGGAAGAACTTCCCTAAGGACTGGAGCCGCTAGAGGCCGCTCTGAGCCAGATCCTTGCTAAATCGTGTTCAGAAGTGAAATCACATCAAAGGGAAAGAAGGCTGCAGAGTAGTGCTGGGAGTCATGGCAACACCATGGTTCCTATTTTTAAACTTATTGGTGAGTGAGCACACAAAGTGCGTGTGTATACACGTGGGGGAGGACATTCTTATATATTTCAAAAGAATATCCTTTTTTGAGTTTTTTGAGTTTGCAGGTAGCTAATAATCTGTGAGAACGAGATCAAAGAATTAAGTTAGAATCAGCTATATGAGAATGGTTCTGTTCTCCTTAAGTCCACCACCCTGTTCTCTATCAGAAGGGATCCTGCATGGCCCTCTGTCAGAAGTTCCAGGACATTCTAGTACTTTTAACCAACATATTCTGAAATTCTCATCTTTGTTCCTTAGGTTCAGTCCACTAGCTTATTAGGCAATTCACTTTGGGTTACAAAAAAAATAAGCCCAAACCAGCAAATTAAAAGAAGTTTCTGTGGATGCCACACTCCGCATGATGCCAATTAAATGGATAATGTGTATTGTCTGTACACCCCACATCTAACATAGGGCCAGTACATAATAGGGAATCAAAATACCAGCTGAATGTGTCACAAAGTCAGCTTTCAGTGAGTGTAATATTGTGAAGCAGAGAAAAGCAGCCGTCCACACATCACATTGTTTCACTCCTAATAGCACTGTTCCTACCTTTCTCCAATCTCTGGCCAACTATCAGCCTTAAACAAATCCAACCTTATCTGACCTGTCACAAAAGAATAGTGGCCCCGGAAGACATTTGTAAACCATGACAGAGGCCAAGGTCTCGTTCTGTTTTCTTACATGTCCCCGACATTATTTTCCATGTGTCTACAGCCTCCAGGAGCTGCAGCAGATTTTAGAACAGGAAATTTGCTCTCCATCAGTTTCAAGGACTTCTGGATCTGCAAACACTACAAGCTGTGGTTTTTCCCTATTTAGGCTAAAGGACTTTGAAATATATATGAATAAAATTTTAAAAAATCATCCTTTTCAATAAAAAAAATGAAGTATAAGAGAGATTACAGCAGGGCCAGTAAGTGGAGAGGGAACCCACTTTGGGACCGAGGGGACACATTTGGGGCATCCCTAACGTGGGTGCTGGGGACAGCAAGTTCCCAGGCTGGCTTTATCAAGGCTTCAGGACAAGAATTCAGCACAGAAACCAAGAAAAGAAACTCTTTATTACAAAACCATTTTGTCCCTCTGGTTAATAATGTCTTCCTATACATCAGAGTCCTGCCTAATTGACTCAGCCTCCTCGGCTACAGAGAGAGTCCTCGGAAGGAGGGGCAACATGGCGCAAAGTACACCCGACTTCCATAAAGACTTGGGTTTGGAACCCACCTTTATCTGTAGGTAAAGTAGGCAAGTGACTTAACCTTTCTGGATCTCAGTTTTTTTTTCTCTGGAAAAAATGAAAGTAATAACGCCTCTGTACAATACTCTTGAGATTAAATAAGGCTATATAGAGGACTTGGCACATAGTATTCACTTAATAACTTTTCTTAAAGTAAATTTTCTAAATTGCTGAAGCTTAGTATTTTTAAGTACCAAGCCTTTTCTTGATTATAAGATGCATTTTAAATGGAAAATTTCAGAAAAGTATTACGGAGTTCTCTGACTTCTTAAACCAAAGATAGTCAGTAAAATTTAAGCTTTTATTGATGACCTAATAATGACAGTGCTATATAGGGATGGTTTAAAGGGAGTATTTGCTTGCTGGGAGTATATGGAAGCATGCCCTAAATAATCTTAGACAAGTGTTTCCTTCAAGGTCTTCTGCTAGGTTTTTCTAATACTTTCTGCACTTTATCATTCTGTTTATTTCTTAATGCTGTCAGTTTGCCTACCCAATTTCCATCATGTTTGTTATTTCTAAGCTGTTGTCATCTAGAAAATCAGATAAGCGAGTATCTGAGACACTACCGGCTACCCACCAAAACCATGGCCTTGATACTCTCTCGTTAACAAAACCTTGATTTTTAACTGGGCACATTACTACCCCAGTCAGCAACTAAAGTAAAATAACTTTCCAGCTTCCCTTGCAGCTATCTGTGACCATGGATTGATTTCTGACCAAGGGGTTACTAGAAAAATGTGGGATTTCTGGGTAATCTCCATAAAAGGAAAAGTGCCTATTTTCCTTTCTTTCTAATTTCAATCTTGACACTGGAGCTCCGCAGCCATCACGGGCTCGGAGATGAAGGCCACAGCCTATAAACAAAAAAGCAGAACACTAGCAGAAGTCTGGGTCCTGGTAATCATGCAGATACCATGCTAGTTCTGGAATGACCACCTACATACGTTTATGTATCATATTTAAACTGGGTTACTGATGCTCTATGCCATATCTAACTGTCCACAAACTTCTTAGAAATATGTATAAAAATAGAGTAGATGAACTTGAGTTAAAATAAGTGACATTCATTTTAGGACAAGAATTTTGTGCCAGTGATTTTAGTTCAAAGCCCTTTTCTGCTTTCTTTGTGGTTCTTGGTTATGTTCATCAGATTGTTGAGTATATGACTGCTTCTCTTCCAGGCAAAACGAGGAAGTCAGTGTGTGAACACACATGAGAGGTGATAACAGAGCACTGAGAATAATGACACTATGCAGCCTGTGGATCACTCACAATTTTAAATCATAGTCTATCACACACACATACACCCACACCTGGCTTTTTCTCTATATTCAACAATGAGAGAAATTTGACATATTAACATCTATTCAGTAATGAACTATATTATCTATTGTGCTAAACAATATTATCTATTGTGCCTAAACAAAAGTTCCTAGACTGTTGTTCAAGAAGGGGGGAAAGGGTGTGAGTGCCTGCAAATGCTGCTGGGAAAATGAAAAGGAGGAAGAATCTGAGTTTTCTCTGTTAACACCCAGAGTCAATCCATGCAGTGGCTAGATAGAACTCCTCACAGGTTTGTGGTAATGATTCAGTGAGATCAGACATGACGATTCTGTGTATGAAAATGGTCACTTTTATTATCCTCATTATCAGTCATAATAATGAACATCTTGAAGTTTTTGACCATAAGGTTTTTATGTCAAACACTAAATGTATTTTGACATATATCCTCATCTGGACTCCATCTGTCATCCCTTCCAGGGAATTCTGCAAAGGATTGCTTAGAATGAATATGATGTTGTTTTATGATATGGTATAATATTTACATTTCTGTTTCTTCCTCACAGGAAATCTTTTCTTCAGAAAAAGAAGACTTTAAGGGATTCTTAAAAGAATCTAGAAACATTCGACTCCTTTGCCCGAACTATAAATGTGATGGGGTTACTTAGCAACCTTACAGCCATCAAGATTTTAAAAATGGAATCAGATTGGAAAAAAATACCTTGTTGATATTCACCAGAGCTAATTCCAGGCAAGCCATTCTAAAGGATTCCTCCCAACTTCTATCCCATATTCAACTTTTCCCAGGCCAGCAAATACAGAAAAGTGTTTTTATCCAGTTCTTTCAATAATGCTCTACTCCAGTTGACAGGTGTAAATGTGCATACATAAATATGTGCCATATAGATGTATAAGGCATGCACATGAGTATGTGTATGTGCAAGAATCCCACGTACGGTCATTTATGAACATAGAAAGATAATGGCAGGAAAGCTTTAAATGAAAGTTGGTGAGAAGAGAAGGGCAGCAAAAGATCAATGAACAGAACGCCCTATAGGGAAAAAGGAAGAAAGAAAGGTTGGGGGGGCGGTGTGAATCAGCAATGAATGAGGGAAAGAAAAAGCCTGAGCAGAGAGGGAGGCAGTAGGCAGCCCCCGGCCGGCTGCTGCTGCTGGAAGCTGGACAAGAGGGAACAGATTTCAGCAGCAGGGAGCTCTAATCTGTCAGCAGCAGTTCCTTCATGTGTGACCAGCCAGCCCAGCTTGGGGACTGCTGCCAGTCTGGGCACACTAACTCCACCCGGCCATCACGGAAGAGAATGCGCTGCCCATAAAAGCCTGAAAGTCAATGTCTGGCCCCTCTATCCAGCTCCTGCTGCCACCTCTTGCCAGCTTTCTACATGCGCCTCTGTCTGCGATGCTGGTTCAGATCTCTCGGCAACCACTTCTGATAATCAGGAAGGCTGACACCCTGCTTCTTCTAAATCCTTATTGGCCACATGAGGCCCCAGAGACTTCTTTCAGCTGACGATCACCTATGTATTCCAACAGGTCCATTGGAGGGAACACAGAGAAAGGCTCTCAAACCATTTAAAATACACGAGGTTGTATATATTGATGCAAAAGCCAGAAAATCGGCTCTGCTCTCAAGGAGCTCCTATTAGGCTGATCTTGGCCAGCTGCTGCCCAGCCCCCACAAAGGCTTCCGGCCATGACAGTGACCATAAATGACAGCACTCCAGCTTTTTGGCAATTCCCTACCATTCTTACCCTCACCCAGCCAGCCTTTACCCTCTGGTGGGAAGAGAGAGCAGATGGAGAAATAATCTCACTCAATTCCTAAATAACACCACCTTCAATTCCCATTAACTGTGAATCTGCACCCTTGTCTGGGTAAGAACCAAGGGAGCAAGAATCACGGAGATAATGCCAGACTGGAGCAAAGGGTAACAGAAATGCCCTGGATGCCTGCCAGCCCTCAGGACATGGGTGAGCAGTTAAGGGGCAGAGTGCTCGATGACGAGGACTGCTCCTGCCACAGGGACACCTGGGTTCTCTGCCCACCCAGCCCCGGACATGAGTGCCACTCTGAGATTTTGCATTCACACTTGTAAAATCCATTCGCCATTCTATTATCTATTCTGCGAGAATCCGTGTATTAAAAGGATTGGGAGCAATGAGCAGTAAGGACTCTTCCAGCTCTAACACACTGATTTTAAGGGAAGTGGAGATTTCTTTAAAGCTTGGCTAATGTGTAGCGCTGTCAGGGGTTGAAACCCAGGTCCCCCAGGCGGACCCAGGCCAGATCCTGAAATCATCACATAGCCTAAACTGGGGGGGGGGGGGACTCTGGGCCTCAGGTTTCTTAGAAACATAGAAAATGGGAATAATGATTCCTATCTTCAGTTATGCTTTTATGTGACAAATATTTATCAAGGTTCTACACTATCAGTCACTGTGCTCAGGACAGAGAGGTTAAAAACATCCTGCTCTCATGAAGCTTGGATTTAACCAAGAGGAGTGAGACAACAAAATATTTTAAACCAAAATATATGCAGTCTGTCAGACAAGCGCTACAGAAAAAATCAAGCGGAGAGTGGGGATAGGGAGTGTTTACAAGGGTAGAAGTACAAATTATCGTTTTACACCGGGGATCAGGGAATCCTGAGGACAACTGCATGGATCAGGATTTTTGCAAGGATCAAACTAGAATACGGACAATGCTGGTGCGTAGTAAGTGCTCACCGATATGGAGTTAACAGCTTCCTCAGACAGCTGACAGTGCGACTGCTTGAGCATTTACCTCATGACCCTCTTCGTAGTCCTTACCGTTTGTTGCCACCAACCCACATCCTTTTTAAGGCAAAATCTGTTATTCAGAACAAGACCTGGCTGCTTTCTCCACTGAGAGTCACTGCTCCACTCTGATCTTGCTTCTTACCTCTCCGCGGCCACCCTGTCCCCACAGACAACGTACCCCTGTATTCTCTCCCAGCACCATGGGCTTCTCTGCCCCCCAAGTGTCCTCAGTGAGACAGAATTCTCTTCCTGCTCGCTCCTCCTCTTTGTCCACTGCCCTCTCCTCCAAATTGTAAATAGTTCTTTTTTAAAAGAGAAAGAAGAAGAAGGTATAAAAGAGTGGGGGAAGAAATAGAAGAGAAAGAAAATGAAAGAAAGAGAAAAGAAACATCAAATATGTCATGGGTGAGTTTTAAATTCTACAGTTCAGTCGTAGAATTGAATAGCAATTAAGAAAAGGCTCATGTAGGGCCCTGAGTGTTAAACACAGAGTGCTCTTCACAGGTTTGAATTTAAGGGAAAGAAGCAAAGACCACTTACTGAAATGACCATCTATGTATCTGATATGAAAAATGTTAAAGAAGAGAGGAAAACAGCTGTGTTTAAAAATCCTCAGATCAGTTCCTCTTCCATGAATAGGTAAAACTTTCTTTGCCTCAATTACCATAAGCATTGACTATATCTTTTAGGATAGTGATTAGATTTTCCGATTATTTCCCCTAATTTTATCTCCTTTACACCACTGAGCAGATGAAATCTCTCTATATACACAGGTGTGTCTTCATATTTCATATGAAAACATGGCTTTCCTTAGATTACAGTGGACTCTTAATCAGATGAAGGGCCACTATGCCCGATAATCCTTATAACTACACATTTACAGAGCCTTTGACTGGTTCATACATAAATTATATTAAATTAATTTATATTTGTCTTATCATAAAGCTGCCTATGCTTGGCACTCCATGAACATTTAATAACAACCAGAGACGGGAAGTAACCAAGAAGCTCCTGCTCATAGTGTCTAAAAATTAATGGATTCAATGTTTCATTCATTTCTTAACCTCTCAGCACTTTCCAGGCCAAGAGAGTCAAGTGGGCATCTCATGGGAGCAATCCAGCTTGTACCACTGTTCTAAGGATTGGGAGTCTGCCTCAAGGTTCAAGGAAGGAAGATCATGCTCATAACACTCTTTTCATAAGAACCTAAAAAGCACCTTTCTTCACCTCAGTTATCCCCATCTCTCAAAAGGTAGGTTAGAAGGAGGATTCTGGCCTTTAGAGACGGCAACTGCACTGGAGAAGGAAGAATTGGGGTGGGTGGGTACAGAAAACATGCTGAGTAGGAAACTGAGGACTCTGGGCGGGAAATAATTAGGCAAGATTCAGAAAAGTTTGCTATGTTGAGATCTAGCCATTTCAAAGAGCATCTGCTTTTTCTACAAGTTCCAAATGTGGTCCTGTATGAAAGGTAGGGACGCTGGATCCTCAAGGCAAAAAGAGAGCCTAGCGGTGAGTGACAGGTGTGCCATCACCTGAGGGACAGAAACAGACCAGCCTCCAGAGCACTGGAGAGCACACTGAAAAGGAGCGTATTTAGTAACTGTCCCCCACCCCAGGAAGTGATCAAGGCAAAATATAAACCTGTGCCTACTAACAGCCAACAATCCTTCTCCAGCTCAGGGAGGTAAAGAAGGGATTAAACAATTAGCCGAATCCCTTTCTCAGCGTTTTCAGATCACCTGGTTCCAAAGGTTTTCAGACTCTTCTTAGGAACTAACAAGGGCCTTTACTTAGAGAATGAATGCATGGGATAAGAAATTCTTTAACTCTTTCAATCAAATAAAGCTCCCGGTGGGTGTTAAACTCTCTCAGCATGTCTTAGGCTCCAGTATAAGGAAGTGATTTTCGACTGGTGAGCTACAAAATATTTTAAAACATGCACAACCTGACTGTGTAGTCAAGGGCACTGGCTCTTTTCACTTAGATTGTCAAATAAAAAAATAGCAACAGCCAACACAATAATAACCATCCATTGTGAATCAATCAAAATTATACCTATTTTTCTTTTCAGATTAGAAAAAATAAATTTTTGGTGTGCCACAGAATTTTAGTAATTTGTTTATATGTGCCATGAGATGAAAAAAAATGAAATCACTGGGATAGGGCACTGTAGTACATTTACTGATAAGGCGTAAATGATAAAAGTTCTAACAGAACGTTAATTCTTATTAGTTAGTATACAAAGTATGATTGTCATATTTAGCAAAAAAATATAGGGCCTGACCTGTGGTGGCGCAGTGGATAAAGAGTCGACCTGGAAATGTTGAGGTCGCCAGTTCGAAACCCTGGACTTGCCTGGTCAAGGCACATATGGGAGTTGATGCTTCCAGCTCCTCCCCCCCCCTTCTCTCTCTTTGTCTCTCCCTCTCCTCTATAAAATGAATAAATAAATTTAAAAAAAAAATATATATATATATAGGAGCCTTGTTTGATAAATTTGAATTTCAGATAAACAAAAAATTACATTTTTGTATCAGCATGTCCTATGCAATATTTGGGACAGATGCTAAAAAAAGAAAAATAGTCAACTATTTGAAATTTAAATTTAACTGGGTTTCTGTATTTTTCTTGCCACTCAGGTAAAAAGCCTTGTCCAGAGTCTACAGCCTATCTGGAGACAGTCACCAAGTCTATACTTGAACGAGCTTCAAGGACCTCAGAAATAATCAGTAAGGAATTTGGATGGACACATGGCAAATAATGTTTATTTAATAGTGAACTAAAGTAGGTCATTTTAAGGATCCTCTCTGAGAATGCTTATATGTCATTTTTTAAAATCTCCCTTCATTAACAAGTGAATCACTTTAAATATGCATCTCTTACTGGCATTCAAGGATATCACATAACTTCCTGTCCCTGATCCCTAAATCTAGACTAAGGAACTTGTCTCACATGACAAGAAAGTCACAGTCTGGTCAGGTATAAATGAGAGCCCGTATAATGTGTCTGAGGAGGAGAGGGCCTGTTAATGCTACTTAGTCTTCAGAAGGTAAGAGGAGAGAGAACCCTTCCTCACTCTCTTCCTGGTGTCTTCCTGGGGCTGGGTCACTCCCAGAGGCTCCGGAGGGGACTTCCTCCCACCACGGTTACAGAGAGATGAGCAGCAGGCCCACAGAGGGCCATCCTCATAAAACAACCACGCATTTGCAACAAGTTTATTTTGCAAAGATTTCCTGCTTTGGCTAAATGGTGTGGCTTCTTGGTTTGTTATTTAAAAGAGTGATGCTGGAGAAGCCAGAGCTCTGACGGGAAGCAGTCTGATTTCAGACCAGCATAAGTAGGAGGAATCCGCACCCAGCAGGCCTGACTGAATCTGTACTGATGAGTGTGAGTGCTGTGCCTGGTGACAACAGCTCACTTTGAGGATAACCCCTTCTTGTCCCTGTTAGTCAACCCTAGTCCTTTCTGGGACCTGATAGACACATATATTAACATATTTCCAAGAGAGGCTAGGGATTGGATTCAAAAACCATGCGAAGCTGCCTTTGGGAAGACGGGAAGGAAAAGACAAGGAGATGAGCGAGGGACATAGTATACAGACGGGAAGAAGCCAAGAGAAAGCGTCCTGCAGAGTTAGATACAGAAATCTAAAAAAACCATGGAACTGGGGCAGAGGCAGAGCTCATAGAGGAAACTTCTTAGTGGAGAAGCCCACTGAGGTCCGAAGACACTTGACACAGTGTGCTTGGGAAATGAAATGAAGGTGGACCTTTTCTCTCTGCTCTACACTGGTACTCGCGGAATCTATGAATCATCTGCACTGGGTCATCCCTGTTCCTTTTCAGACTGCTTTACTGGAGAAGATGGAGGTGGGCATTTGTGGCTCTCTTGACAATAACCTCAGAGGAAGAGATACAGAGAACCCAGGAGGGCTATTTCCAGAGTGGCCATAAGTGATGGTGACGAAGGTTTGAACCATGGGGTGGTTTTAAAGACACAATGGTTAGAGGCCAGGCTTGAGAAATAACTTTTACATTCTAATGTAAGTAAGCCAGATGAGAGATAATAATATTTTCAGATCTCTGTTTATCCAGAGAATGGTTTAAGATAAAAGCAGGTACCCTGGACCACATTTATGGACTTGCAGGTAACACCCACTTGAGTTTTTCGTGTTGTTTAGCAAATGTTTTAGTCTCAATATTCTTTCATTGTTAGCATTGTTTTAATGAACAAACATTTGGTGAAATAATCTAATTCAAATTTTAACTTAACACTAATAACAGTGGGAGAAAACATGAATGCACCATACAGCATAAATAGTAAGTTTTTAAAGAAAATCTCTATTATCTTGCAAAAAGGAACAGAAGAAGAAAACTCCTGTAGGGAAAGTATGCACTGGGCAACTCAGCACCTTGGAGGACATCATTCATTCATTCCAAGTGTCTTTGCTGGGACACACACTGTACTAGGAGTGGGGGACATAGAAATAAGTAAGACAGAAAGGTCACTGCTTTCACAGGACTTACCTGGAAGACAGACAAGAAAACATGCAATTATAATAGTTTGAAAATG
Source organism: Saccopteryx leptura (assembly GCF_036850995.1). Taxonomy (NCBI): domain Eukaryota; kingdom Metazoa; phylum Chordata; class Mammalia; order Chiroptera; family Emballonuridae; genus Saccopteryx; species Saccopteryx leptura. The sequence continues at coordinate 286,388,013 of NC_089503.1, read as the reverse complement.
GCTGTATTGGAAAAGCACAAGATACAGTGAAGTCATATTACAGGGTGATATTAGTCCAGGGCTCAGGACAGTCTTCCCCATAGAAACGATGCCAAGACTGAACCCTGAAGAATAAAAAGTGTGAGACAGGGAAAGGAACATCTGCACTTGTGTAGTGGTGGGAAGGGGCACCTGGGGAGTATATCCAAGGCAGTGGAAAGAGTTGGAAGCGAGGGAGAACATGGTGTTTTCAAAGAACAAAAAGATCAGTATTGTGGGAATGCAGTATCGAAGGCAAAGTAGCATGAGGCAATTTTGGAAAGGCAAGAGGGTCCATGCCATGGAAGACTTTGTAAACCATGTTAAGGAACTGGGACTTCATTACAGGGGCAATAAAGAATCATAGAAAGGTATTGTGCAGGAGAGTGATGACATCACATTTTCATTTTAGATCACTTTGGCTGCTGTGTAGATTCAAAAGAAGCAGAACTGGGAGCCAGAAGATAACTCAGGGGCCCTGCAGCACTGCAGGTAGAAAGAGGTGGACTGGGATATGATACAGAAATGATCATAAGTGAAAGCACTCCAGAGCAAACCAAAGAAAATGGCATGATTGGCTATTAAGTGTCAGGGATATAGAATTAAGGGTACCGGAAATTTATATTTATATTTTTATTTTTATTTGTATTTTAGGCAACTGGGTAATAGGATGTACCCTTTATAGGTGGTGCAGATTTGGCTAGAGGTGGTGGGAGAAAAAAGCAGGTCAGCTTTGGCTATATGGCATGTTCTAAAGTGAGTTAGAGATACAGATCTGGGGCTCCAGCAAGAGATTGCAGCAAGAGGTATCAACGGGGGAACTTACAGACATTAATTGTATCCTTGGCAATGAGTAAGAAAAGAAGAGGGTCTGGACAGAGCCCTGAGAAGCACTAATATTTAAGAGATGTGTAAAAGAAGAGGACTATGCCAAGGAGCCTGAGACAGAAATACCAGAGGCAGGAAGAAAACCAAGACAGAGAGTACCAAACAAGTCGTGATAACTAGGCATGGCAGAAAAAGCAAAGGTCAAGGTAGAAAAATATTGTGATTGGATCACTGATATAGCTACATTAATACTAGTTGTCATTTCAACTTTGAATTTAGGATTTTAGCTGAAAGGCAAGAGTCCAACTCCCTTCCAACAGTTAAACAAATACAAGTAGGTACACATTCAACTTCCACTGAATGTGTGTCACCTCCCCAGAGTATACTTTCTAATATTTTATTTCTTAAGCTAAATAGTAGGTAGTTTTTCTGAATACTTTTCTATGTGTCTAGTATAGTTGATAAATTTAAAATGGATGCCCAAAACATATTGTTGAGTAAAAGAAAGTCAGGTTCTTGAACAGCATGTATACATTTCCATTTATGCAAAATCATCATAGATTTATATCCACACAGAGTTACCTGCACAAGGAGGTGTCTTGAAAGATGCCCACTAATTCTTTCAACAATGACTATCTCTCATTAGTTAGATTTAAGGTCATTTTTGCTTTCTTCTTTATGTTCTTCTACATTGTTTGAAATTTTACAGTGTGCATATGTAGCCATTTGATACAAATGACAAAACCATTAAAGCATTCTACAGAATTTTCTGCAGTACGCAGTTCCATAATTACCTCTTTGAGGATACACTGAAGTTATAGCTGGGTTAGGAGGTGAGGTCAGGGGAGTAGAACTCCACCCTCATCTTTTTACTGAATAATCCAGGCTAAGAGAAACCATAAAAACTGCTTCTACAGTAACATTCTCACTCTTAAAGGCAGAGAGAGGAGAAGCGAAGGAGAGAGAACCTAGAGAAAGTATCCTCTCCACGTGCCTGCAGACCCATGTAGCCTGCTCTCCACTCCCCCAGAGCAGCAGTGAGTGAGCTGGTCCTCCCTTGCTTCTGTGCCCCCTGCGTCTTTCAGGGTGATTGAGTATGGTGACCAGAGAGCGTTCAACTCCAAATGAACCTCTCACTTGAAGTGTGACTTTGCACAATTGATACCTACAACGCTTATTCCCTTGTATTATAAAATGTAAAACCGGATCAATAGAGTTGTGCCTTGAGGGTTAAATGAGGTAAAAAGTGCAACACACGTAGTGTAATACCTAACACATAGTAAATGACCTACAAGTGGGAGCTGTTTTGTATTTCTTAGAACAAGAACACAGCCACAGCAAGCTTTAGATCTGAAACATGAACACGGTCAGTGACAACTGCCATCTCAGTGGCCAGCCTACAACCTGTGACATCTTGGACTGCTCTTTCCACCGTTTTCTGAGGGTCCAACCTCAGTAATATCACTTGAACTCTGACCTCCCCCAACAGTGAGCCCTCTATGCCGTACTTACCTATTTAGCATATTGGACTGGTAGATTCTCTTCTCATGGGTGTTATAACAACTGCTCTTGGGCTCGGGGATGAAGCTGTGCTCAGACAGCATGTCAGAAGCAGCGGTGGTGATTATGGCAATTCCGTCCCTCACTCTGGCGGGGAGGCCATAGTCCCATTCATCATAGGACACAGAGATGAGCCCGGTGGGGAACTCTGAGGGCACTGTGTCTGTATCCCCTGCCACCAGACTAGGCACAATCCATGTGTAGCCGTAGCCAGTCAGCCCGACTGAGTTAGCCACTTCGAAGATGTAGGTGGCCTCTTCCTTAGTACAATAAAGAAGAATGATGGGGCTTTGAAGTTTCTTGAGCTGGTTCTGGATCTTAGAATCTCCATCATCCAGGGACATGTCCAGCAAGAGGACTTCCTCTAACTCCCAGCCCACAAAGCTATTCTCAATGGTGCTGCGAATCTTGTTTACAAAGTCCTGGTAGCCAGGAAAGTAGGTGGTGACAATAGAAAAGATGTACCAGTCGTATTCTTCCATGATGTTGAGCATTACAGAAGCTTGCTGTTCAATTGATGGGCCAAACTGGAAGAACATGGAGGATTCATCCTAGAAAAGTAAAAATGTAAAGAGAGAGAGAAATCAAACCAAAGATGATAGGGGAAAATTTGAACCAATTGAATAGAAATGCTTATGTCCATCATTTAATTTTTAACATAATGTCTTTAACATTAGATCTGTTTAAATTGCAAACATTTGTAATACCTTTCTTTCTAAAACTACCTCTTAGACTCCAAAAATATTCAACATAGATCTATACTCTGCTTGTCTGAAATCTTTGAGGCTACTGCTAAAGTCTAAGATAGCCTCTTAAAATAAAAAATGCTAATATTTCTATAGTAAAACATATCAAGAGTTTCATAAAGTGTGGTAAAGACTCTAATGGTCTCATGTCTGTTCAGGTCAGGTTTTACTGTCAAATGAACTATACAAACACTCTCGCACATGTACGCACACACACTTTCCATTTTTCAAGCCTTGTGGATGGGTATCACTCAGTCACAGTGAATAATACAAAATGCCATCACTCTACACTTAAACCTACATATGAAGGTGGTATAGGCACAATGGCCCAGCAGATGTGCGGGAATCAGTATGGATACTAGGGAGAAGCACGTATAGTACAAGATTTGGTCAGTATATTTTCCATAGAGGTATATCTGTTAAATTAACAGCACAGTTAGTTTTCTGTCTTCTCTGATAATGAGATATGCAAGTTAGAATCAGGTTCAAACAGTATAGCTTAGCCACAAGTTAGAATGACTTGTATTCAAGCTCACATTCAAGCAGTTAAGCTTTATTTTAGAGCACAAATGAGAGCCACAAGTCTCATTCTGACCTAGGCATCAGACACATAACCCCCTGTGAGGTCTGAGAACCTTCTGTCTCTTCCCTCTTTTTGAAGAAGACGCTATTTTACATTTCTCCCATCTGAAGCCATACTCTTACTATTCTGAGATGTGCAGCAGCCTCGTCCTTCTCTGGCCGTGCATCCTCCCCTGACTTCCTCCTGGGGAGTGGCCCCCCTCTCCCCTCTTCTTGGTCAGGGCCCTTATTTGCTTCCTGGTGGTTTGCCTCCATTTTGTAACAATCTAGGCTAATAAAACTGTGTGTTTGCCAAATGGGCAGTTCTTTTTATCTCCCAGATTACAGCTTCAAAGTACAGTTACCAGAGACCAGGCTTTTAAACAAATGATCTAGTTCTTTCCCAGTCCAGGAGCACGCTGCTGTACAGAGAGATCACCGAGTATTTTGGCAGCACCCACTACTAAAAAAAATATAGGTTGGAAAACATCCAGCTGGTGTCCGAAGACACCGGCTCGGCAGTAGAAGCTGCCAGCCCTGCGCTCTGCCAGAGCTGTTGTTGCTCCGCGAGGCTTGAACTTTTCACATTTCCCGTGGGCTACCCAGAATGAACCAGGAGATGCTTAGTCACTCGAGGGGGATTCTTTCCGCTAAGGGTAAAATGATGCTTATCATGGCTTCCTCCCCTGGCTTATACAGACGGTCAAAGTGAAGCCCCACAAGACCATGTAATTCTGAAATGTAAAGAGGGTGGGGCACCAAGAATATGTGCGTAGGGAGTGGAAATAGTTGGGAATAAAATAATGATTTTGTGTGTGTCTGTTCTAAGCTGTGGCTACCCCTTGCTCTCGATTTCCTCCACTGTAATATAAGTACTGCTCTTCCAGCAAAGCCGACCTTGTCCTTAGGTTATAGGATATAGTGGGAATCCAAAACAGCAATGCTTAATTATTCCAAGACTTGTTAGGAGCAAGAGAACCACCACAACAGGAAAGGAAGACGGTAACAGAAGAGGCCTCCCAGAATGGCTATCACTTTAAATAAACAGTCATTTGTTTTTCTTGTTATATTTTCAGCTCAAGGGAATTTGGGGGATTCTCAAATGAGACATACTATCACTTGAGTTTTCACAATCCCAGTGGATATAACAAAGTGACAAGGGCTTCCAAATAGGCCTTAAAATGTACCAGTTTAGGATGAAAGGGATCCCAATTATAAGTATAGTCTCCTGTTCTATGATAAACACACATGTCTTATCATAAGGACATTCCTGAATACCCACATAATTCCATCTACAGTGAAACCACAGCTGGTTCAAGTACACAGGGAGAAGCAGCCTTGAGAGTAAATCCATGAAGCTCCATAATAAGTGGGCCCGTGCTGATGAGATTGAAGTGAAAAGAAAACCAATCTATTATATACCAACCTGACCCTCTCCTCTCTTAGTCTCTGTTAAAACTCTCTCACAATTATAAATGAGCTCCTTAAAGAAACTGCCAGCTGCTTTGTAAAGAAAGCCAATGTATGGGAACAGTAAGAAAGAAAAAATAATATGGTTCCATCTCACCCCTACCATGTCCTCATCTTACTTCTAATTCTATCATCCTCTATATCCATCTTTTTTCTGACTCCTGCTCCCATCAATGCCCAGATCCACCATTTTATCTTGACAACCTTCATTAAATAAGAATGCCTTATATGACAATTTTATCTGTGGCATCAAGAGGAGGTTAATGAAGCCAAACAGTAATCAAGAGAGAGAGTTATAGCTTGGGCAAATGTTTCCCAGTATAACAAGTGATCCAGCTTTATTCATTTAGTTGACACACCAATCTAGTGTACAGCAATCGGGAATGGGATAGCTCTTTTTCAACAAAGCTTTGGGCTAACTATAATTTGCAAGCAGTGACAGGCTTTGAGAATTATGGCCACAGCCACAAATCAAAGAGCAATCTTCATGTGTGCATGGAGTGGAAAGGACTGGTGGCCACCCATCCATCTTTGCAGGCACCCAGCATGCATTGTGATCAACACAAGCAGTGTCATCTTCTAAGATGAAGGACAGAGATATAATTCAGTTTGCAGCTCACTGTGCTTGCCCACTTACATTTTTAGCTCCTAATATCATTACTGAATGGTGATGTGCAGGGGTCCTTGGAACAATAGCCTCCTCCTAGTAAAGATTCCCAGTCACATTTATCGCATAAAGGTACTTCTTCAACTTACCTCAAGAGACACTTTAACAAATTCTTATATAAAGTCCACGTATATCACCATGACTGAGATGAATGACTGGCATAGGAAAAGTAAAATTGTACATTAGACCTCATCAGTCTAGAAACATTATCTTGAACCCCCATCACTTTGATGTTCATGGTGTTTGGTTGTTAGTACTTTTTTATTGTGTTTTTTATCTTTCTCAGAAAATAACTATCAATAGACTTAGCAGCATGTGACGATCTTCTCTGCATCATCCAGTTGCCCTGAAGATGCACTTCAGGAAAAAACGATTAGCTACTCCAGCTGCTGAGAATGCCCTGGCAATGGTGTCAGCCATCAGCCCACCTTGGGGATTGCGTTAGCTGATGAGAACCATCTTGCCCAAAATCATACCCTCTGACTGGAATAAACTGGCCCAATGACTGGCCGTCATGGAATTAAAGACCTGGTCCTTGCTTTAATTCTGGACCGATCCTCTGAAGGATTAATCTATCGTCAGAACTCCCAACTGGGTTGGCTGGAGCTTCCACTAAAACTGCATCACACCTCTACTCCCTTTGCCCACTCCCGCCCCATCTTCCTGCCCTTTCTCAGCATTGGTCCCAAAAGCTCTCCCTAATAAACTGCTCGCAACAGCAGCCTTGCTCTCAGAGTCTGTTTTTCAGACAACCCAACCTGAGACTATTCATGTCCTTTTTTTTTCAACATGGGAAGAGATGACTTAAAAGAGAACATAGTATCTATTTTCAAATACAGAAATAAAATATATGGTAGAAAAATAAGTTTTTGACCATTAGCACCAGAGAAGGAAATTGGGACTACTAAACACAAATGCTAGAAGGCATTATTTGGCTCAACATAAGAAATGGATTTGCAACAATTATAGCTATTTAAAATGGAATTAGCCTCATAATGTAGTGAGCTCCTAGCTATAAGCATTCAAACAGAAGCTGGAGTATCACCTGAATTGGATCCTCCCCCCCTCTGCTGGAAAATGGCACACTCCCTTGTAAGATCTAGTGCAGATGTTAGCTTCTAAATGCATATTGTAAAAAAAATAAAATAAATGCATATTGCCTTTTCTAACTTCCTCAAGTCAGTTACTTTTCTTTCCCCTGGGCTTTCACAATATCTTATATGTGCTTTTATCATAACATTTCTCAATCAGGAAGCATATATGCTTGCTTCTAAAATATGTGTTTCTCAAGAGCAGGAAGTGTGCCTTATTCATCTCTGGATCCTTAGATGGGGTATGAAAAAAATTTGTATTTGTTATATTAATATTATAAAAAAGTTTCTTTTATGCGGTGGGAGATTAACTGAAATGACCATGATAATCTCATCGGGTCCCAAAGTTCTATGCTGATGGCACATGCTTATTAATAAAAATAAAGCTTGCCTGAATAATTACATATTAACTACACTTGTACAAAATGTGAGAGGATCCTCCTTGGATCCAGCCAGTGAGGCAGAAATGCTACTGGCTGATCCTTTACTCTCCTTTGCAGCAAATTCCTTAAAAGCATCATCTGTATTCACTTCCTCCATTACTCTTCTCCCATTCTCTTACACCAACTCCAACCAGACTTTCAACCCCACCAGTTCACTAAAACACCTCTTGTGAAAGACAAGGTGACCCCACTATTGCCAGCTCCAGTGTCCATCAGCAGCCATCCTTACCTATAAGTGGTACTTGACATGGCTGACCAATCACTCGCTCCCAGATATGCTTTCATCCTTTGGTTTCCAGAGCTTCATATCGCTGCACTTCCCGCCTATCTTACTGGCTGCTGTTCCTTTGCTGGTTTCTCCTCTTCCTTCAGAGCTTTTGAAGCTGGAGTGCCCCAGAGTCAATCTTTAGTCCTCATAGCGTTTCTGTCAACATTCACCTCCTCAGAGATCTCATCCAGTCTTCTGATTAAAATCCTATTTATAAGTCAACCACTTACACACTTCTTTCTTCCAAAGCTTCCGACTTCTGTCACACGGCCTATTCTACATGTCCACTTAGATATCTTTAGAAACATTTCCAACATTTCCAAAACTGAACTCGGCCTTTCCCATTGTAGTTAACGGCAAGTTTACCCTCCAGTGCCAATTCCTCTCTTTCTTTGGAACCCTATATCCAATCAATCAACCTTGACAGCTGACCTTCAGAGTGTATCTAGAATACCACCTTTTTCCACCAGCCCTATTTAAGCCACCATCATCCTTCACCAAATCGCTACCAGAGTCTCCAAATGGCCTGCCTCCCTCTGCCCCATACAGACTAGACTCAACAAAGAATCAAGATCTTTTCAACACCTAAATTGTAAAATGTTAATCTCTGTCTTAATGGCTGCCCAATTCACTACAAAGACGAGCCAACACTCTTGACTAGGCCCCCATGGTCCCACAGAGCCCGCATCTTCCTACTCTCTTTCTCACTCTGCTCCCTGCACTCTGACCTCCCTTGAACATACTCACACGTTCCTTCTCAGACCTTCATTCTAGCAATCTGCTGTCCCTGAAACACTTTTCCTCCAGCTAACCAGGTATCCTCAGGGTTAACACATGCACCTGTTTCAAGTCTTTGCTAAAACCTCCTGTTGTAAACACAACCCAATTCTGACCCTGCAATGAAATACTAATGCTTGTCTGATCCCTCTTACCCTGTTCTACTTTTTCTTGTTTGTCATAGAATTTAGCACCATTTAACAGACTACACGAGTACTTATTTGATATATTTATTATGAACTTACTGCTTCTTCCCAACTAGAGTGTAAACACCATAAGGGCAGAGATCATTATTGTTTTGTTCATTAGTATAACTCAGCACCTAGAATGGGGCCGGACCAATACACTGTGGGCTGTCAGTAGATATGTGTTGCATTAAACGTTTGGTAATTAAAGATATAAACAGATAATCCTCAAATCTAATTTATCTTTGTTGGCTATCCAATTGAGATTATATTTTTCTAGTATCATAAAGTCTCTCACATTATTTAAATGTTAGTACTTTATAACATCTTAGGAATTATGATCCTGCTAAAACATCAATGGAGTTTTAGATTAAATAAATCTGGCTTTCCTTCCACTTTCTCATCATAGTACACAAGTAGAGAAAATCCTTCTGTTCTCCTTCTAACTTCAGTTAGAAGAGGATCGGTGTGTCTGATACAAGGCTAGAACTGCCAGTCTTTTTGCTGAAAACTTTCTCCACTACCACCAGATTAGAATGCAAGTGGGAAATGATGAGATGAGAGAACAGGGTTACCCCAGCTTCCTAGGGAAGTCCTGAGTAGTTCTTTAATTTTTCCACACTGAGCGTAGAGTAGATTCAGGCAATGGGAGACAGAATCCCTTTCCTCTCCCAAACTGAGGGAAGAATTTTCCCTCCTCACTTAATTCCAAGAGACCCCTTTTTGGTGACTATACATTCTGATTCCACACTATCTTTTTTTTTTCAGTGGACTGAGGCTGCTGTTAGCTATTTAGGCTGGTTTTGAATCGTGTCTGAGGTTTGTGAGCAATGTTTTGTAAGACAGAGAAAACGCCTGAGTTTCTTCAGCTTTGTCATTAATCAGAAATATCAGAACTGAAACACTCAATGGGAGCTTATGGTGGAGAATCATGATCTTTCTTGTCTGTTAAATGCCACATCTATACTTTTTTTAAAACCTTTGACTGCAAAGGAGAGCACTCTGGGTTTTCAAAAGCCCATGAGGAGAAATCCAAACAGACTGGGCTGGGCTCATGTAAAAGCCACTCTGGATGACTAAGAGCTCCCAGCAGAAGCCAGCCTTCTTTTTCGTATTTGTTCTTTCAGAAGATAATTTTGTATTCTCCTTGAATTTTGCCCCATTTTCCTCCATGACTGTGTCTCCCTTTTGGATATGTTTCAATCACCAACTTTGAGCCACAGCTGAGAAACTAAAGAGACTCCCTTTGAGAATGCCTACAAGGTCTTCCTACTCTAGGTCCCACAGACAATTTTTCAGCAAGAAGAAAGCTTACAAGCAACAGTTAGGGCAATAAGAAGGGAAAAAGTAAAAGGCAGATTCGCTCTCGCTAGGATGCCTGAATGAATTATAGAATTAAAGTCAGGGATCAAAGGGCCCAGAGAATACAAGAGAACCTCTGAAATGCGTTTGTGCTCCTCAGGAAGGTAGCAGGACTGCCAAAATCCTAACAAGGCCATTTCATTTCATCTGAAATTAAATGGCCTGCTCCATTATGCATATCAAAACAACTCTCAGATGGATTGACTTGTATTTTCATTAAGAGTCTCTTTTCTATAAAAAAGCAAGCTGTCATGTTCAGCAACAATCAAGTCCTGTGACTGAATAAATGTACTTTTAAATAAACACAAGGGAAGAAGGTAGGGGAATAGAGAAAGTTGAGAAAAATGCAATGGATAGAGAAAAATAGTGCAATAAATGAAACCAACAGTATTAATTAGGCAGTAGAAATATCAACAGCAGATCAAATTTACTGAGACAGGTTTACAAAGTCAAATGTGTTCAACACTAATATAGATCTGGACATTTTATGAGATAAAAAGGAAGCCATCATAAAATTAAACCATTATCACCTAGGGAAAACAAAACATTTTTTACTATGTATGAAACATAAAATTTAAAACTGACTATGCGAAGGTGACAGAGGACAATCTGACTTTGGGTGATGGGTATGCAACATAATTGAATGACAAGATAACCTGGACTTCTTATCTTTGAATATATGTATCCTGATTTATTGATGTCGCCCCATTAAAAAAAAAAATTATTAAAAAAAATAATAAAACTGACTATGCTATCAAAATCTTTTCATTCATTTAATTTAAGTTGAGAGGGTAGAGTTTACAAAAGAATTGTGATAATTATTAAAGAACGGAGTTATAACAAGCCTGTGATGGTACTTGAGGTACTAGCAGCATTTTTCAGAGCAGAGATGTTGATATTTGTCTCAAATAAATTAGCATTCCCATCTCTTCATACCTATTTGCTCAGAACATCACATTCATACACCAATGGGATAGATAAGTGAGGAGTTGCCCTGAGAGGGGAAGGACAGAAAACAAATTTTATATTTGATCAAACTATAAGTGCTAGTACCTCATTTGTTGCTAAAATTAACAAAAGCACTGTTTCCAGATATTGGTTCATACACGTGTATCTCTGGAAAACAAAGATCTCTCTGTCCTCTGTCCCTGTTCTATACAGAAAGACAAAGCATTGCTGAATTTATAATTTAGACCAATCATGCTCTTTTGGCACAGGTTAACAAGCCATTGTCTCCAATGGCATAATGAAGTTTACTGAGAAAGTTTTTCTCATCAAACATCCAGGGGTCAGTTTTTCTAAGTCCCTAGATTGGAAAACCGATTGCTACTTTGTCACAGACAGCAAAGTATCACTGTTCACAATCAGCTTGCCTTTGAATTTATTCATATCTTCTAAACCAATTTTTGTTCTCCATTTAGAAGAGGCAATGTGTTTTGTTGTTTTTTTAATTTATTGTGTTTACATAGATTCTAGTGTTGCCCTGATGCACCCCCCTCCCCCATATTCCCCTCAACATCTTCCTTGTCCCCCTCCCCACAGTGCCCTCCCCCCTTCCCTTCAGGTTTATCCCATCCTACCATCCCCTTCCCACTGTCCTATTTTCCTCTGGTCCCTTTGATCTCTCCTCTGTCTCAGTTCTGTTCCGTAGTTCACATTGTTCATTGGATTCCTCAGATGAGTGAGGTCATAAGATTTTTCTCTTTTTCTGCCTGGCTTATTTCACTTAACATAATAGTTTCCAGGTCCATCCATGTTGTCGCAAAAGGTAATATTTCCTTCTTTTTCATGGCCAATAGGCATATGAAAAAGTGCTCAACATCACTAATCATTAGAGAAATGCAAATTAAAACCACAATGAGATACCACCTCACACCAGTCAGAATGGCGCTCATCAACAAAACAACACAGAATAAGTGCTGGCGAGGATGTGGAGAAAAAGGAACCCTCCTGCACTGCTGGTGGGAATGCAGACTGGTGCAGCCACTGTGGAAGACAGTATGGAGATTCCTCAAAAAATTAAAAGTGGAACTGCCTTTTGACCCAGCAATTTGTTTTGAAGGGCTCCAGAAATAAAAATAAAATTGCATAAAAGCAGAGTAAAATTATACAGACACACACTTCTTCAACCACTTGTTACACTTGCCTTTCTTGACCTCACTTGATTGGAGGACTTAAAATTGGCATGCCTTCCAGTCTTTAAACAAGGACTGGTCAGGACTCACCAACAACATCTAAAGCTGTCTGGGCTACTCTAAGCCCATGATTCTGTGTACCTGACATAAGCCTGGCTCGGTGTAAACATGCTCACCCAGAACCCTTCCTTCTTACCAGCCTTATCATGTGCACAGTTCAAGGGACTAAGTTTCTTCTTCAGGTACTGAGTTTCATTCCATCCACATTGGATGAGAAGCCCTACTCAGAACGTCTCTTTTGCACAGTCCCTGACCAAGTGCTCTCAGCCTTGATGCTGGACCCTATTCTCTGTATCTGCAGATGCCAGCTGAGGTCTAACACACCTTTCTTGGCCTTAACTGTGGCAGGTTTAGCATATTACTATGCCAACAGGTTTATGTTGCTTTGTTCACTATTACAACAACTGCCTGCATACCCCACCAATCTGAATCACACCAAGTGGGTTATTTGGTCTAAAACTGGTTTCTCAGAGTTTGCTAGCCCCACCCTCTGGCCGGCAGCCTCATGGCAAGGTAAACTGCAGTCATTCCCAGCCTACTGACCCTCCTTAGACTACTGTTCAGATAGCACCATGCCCAGACTCAGCAGAGTGAAAATGGTGTGCAATATCTGACTGGTTTCATCCAAGTTTATTTGAGATTTTCTCTGTTTATTTTATACTGAAAATTGTTCCCCTTTTCCACAAGAAAAACCCTTACTTTTGCAATGCCTCATTTATGGCTTGGTTATTAGCACTAAACATGAATTTTCAAGACTTCAGAGTTCCCAATTGCTTAACCTTCACTTTCTTTCCCTGTTGTGCTGGAGTCATGGGCACATGCAGTCTCATTGAGAGTATGATGTACTCTACCAGAACAGATACCTGGCTCCTAACCTGAGACTGGGAGGGGCACACTAACACTATTTTTCTTAACACACAACTTTGACTGTAGTCCTAGAAAATAGCATATTCATTTCTTGACCCATACAAAGAAGAAATAACAGTTGGTTTCAAAGGTACAGAATACTGGTGATCCAGCTTCTAACACAGTCAAGGGTCCCTCTCTCTGGCCCAGCTCGTCCCCTCTGGCTTAGCAACACCAACCCTGCCAACCTTCCTGGGAACCATCTTGTCCCTGCCGTCATCAGCACTGCAGCCCAGGATGAGGCTTCTTCCTTCTTTGTCTCCCTTTTCCCACAGTCCTAGTTCCACAGATAAAGACCTAATGGGCCCACAGCCTAAGTCCGACCAGTGTTTCCATACTCTCTTCTGGGCCCCCGGGGAGCTGAAATGCTATCATTATCTCAACTCGACTCTGGAAGATGGCCAAATGGGAATGAGCAACAGCCATCACCCAAGAAAGATATCAAAGTTGGCAAGTTCTTTCCTGCAAATAAGAATTTGACAAGCAAATGGATGGTTTGTTTATTCATTCTTACTTTGAAGTTTATGTATGTGTTTATAAACCACATTCAGTGGTCTCCAACATTTCTATAGTTCACAGAATTTCACTTCAATACTTTGCCTCTGATGGAAGCATGCAAGCAGAAAAAAGAGCTCTTTAAAGAAAACACCAATTGGTATTTCAAACAAAAAGAAGCTCAGAGCTTATCTTTTCACCCTTCCTCATCAGACTCTTTGGAGAACAAAGCTATGTTACAATCAGACGTAGCATTCATTAATCTCTAATCTGGATCCTTCACAGCGGGGCCTCTGCCTGTAGATGAATCATCCCAGACAAGCATGAATCTTAGACACAGTGTCATTATCTTTAGAACTGGTAGTAAAAACTCACCTGAAGTTATCAGACTCACATTAGCTGGCTGTGAATTTTGATCTATGCTAACAAAACAAAATGGGGGCATCCTTATGGCTCAGCAATGACATTTTGATGTTAATTTGTTACTGCTGAAAAGTGCTGATATGTCGATCTTTTATGAATGCAGTTTAAACTGTTAGATAATGCCAACTCAAGATCTCAAAGAACAGATATTAACCAGTGTCCTGAGATACCACTCCAGCTCAGAACAAGACCACAATTAAACCAGTTTGGGAGAATGTGAGATGGCACTAGATGACTTTCCAAGTACTCAAGGAAAATCCAATTTTCCTCAGTTACACAGGCCCATGGGTCCAGCGGTCCTGACTTTCAGAAATTCTTCCCTATCTGTATCTTGATGCTGCTTTCCTTGGTGAAAGGCATATAACAGACCCTCAAATTGTTTATGGCACTAAACCAAACTGATGGTAAGAAGAATGATGGTTTGTCTAATTGTGTGTGAAAGAACCCTCCTTTTATTTCTTATTTAGTTTGGTTCTTATTACAATACTGAGTTGCTTACTGTGTACTAGGTGCTATCCACGTATGATGTTCATTGATTCTCATATACCTAGGAAGTAAACCCTATTCCTTTCTCCATTTCACCAACAGAGAAAGTAAACTTTAGAGAGGTTAAGTAACTCACCAGAGTTCACTGCTCATTTGAGAATCTAGCTGGGTTTGACCTTACAGTGTACACACTCTACCACTATACCATGCATCCTCCAGCCTCCTTTAGTCATCTCTCCTGCTCACGTCTGAACCATCTACACCTGTTGTTTTAATTGTGAGCTACAGAATGATAACAGTTGTCAAGTAAAAGTCAAACCTACGCCTAGTTGTTCAGAGATTATTTTCATGAGTTCCTTAAGCTTCACTCCTATGCATCTTGCACTGGCACCCTGGCCCTGCTAACTAGTGATAATCAGTATTCTTCTATTAGACATCACACAGCCAGTTTTTTTATGATCTTGTTGTTTGCTAATCAATCAAATATTTATTAAACGCTTATCAGTTGCTATAGGAGGTAGAGGTAAAGTGTAAGTCATTATCCCAATCTTCACGGTGAGCTAATTGGAAAATAAGATCAAATTATACAAAATAGTTGATGACTTTCTTAAGTTAAATGATAACATAAGGTTTAGAATATGTGTCACAGAAATGAGGAGAACGAAGGGCAGTATGGCTGAGCAGTTATATTCTTAACCCGTCTTTCTATTGAACTCTTTCCGTGCTAGCTCTCCCACCAGCTCTGTGCAGTGAGCAAATGAAGGTCCATGCATTTCAATCCAAATACCAGACTGTGGATAGAAATATAAGTAACACTGGCCTTGAACTCAGCCTCAGATTTGTCCTCAGGTAGACAATAAGTCTCTAATGCCCACTATTTCAGGCATTCTAGAGTCTAAATGAATTGTATATAAATCTTTCTCCTTGATCTACCCCATCTTTCATTTTTATCACAAATGATTAGATTAGCAGGACAGGACTGTCTTTTATGAAGTCAGGCTACCCAGTTAAGAAACCTTCTTCTCTTCCAGTGATTGAAAATTGATTTAGTTAAGCTTTCTTTTCCATGTTCCTTCAGAAAACCTAGGAGAAAAATATTTCTCAGTCTTTCCCTTCTCTCAGTGTATTCGATTTCTTTACACCAGGCTTTTCCCTCTGGACCTCCAACAGGTTTCAATAATTGGTCAGGAGATCAATCAATTATTTTAGTGCTCCTTGTATACAGATGACTAGGGATTACAATGTAAGTCCAAGCAATTCACAAAAATAGCCTGATGTCAATTTTTCTTCAATTCAACTTATTAGTCCATATGCTCCATTTCTTTAAAAATACGTAGATGACCACCTAAATGCCAGTAGTTCTCAAAACTGCCTCCATGTCTATTAAAGAAACAATGTTCTTTCTTATTTTCTTATGGATAAATCAAGGGTATATTTGAAGACCTGCTTTTATTTTTGGCCCCATGAAGTTAAATGACTATATTGTATATATAGTAACAATGGAATCCTTGAACAGTAACACAGTTTCTCAAGCCCCCCCCCCCCCCACACACACACACACAAAAAAAAGACAATCTAGACTAGAGGTGCTTCTAGGTGTAAATGGGGTAGATACAATGTCCTTGTCTATATGTTGATGCTTATGTTAGTTACACATAAAAATAGTAACAAAGTTAGAAATAAGCAGTTTAGTTCACAAGTTATGCTTCATACAAAAAAAGAAGACGGTCCTGGCTTATAAAGAAATATCTTTTTGTATTCATAATTCTGAATTCCACTTAGGTGCAAAGATGATCCAAATTATCTAGACAGAGTCCACAAAAAAATCTCCTATCAAAACTCCATCAAATCAGTCACCTTGTTACATTAAGATCTTAATATTCACATCTTTGGTGATGAAAGGTAAATTCATCTCTCCTTGATTCTCTCAACTTCTTAATTCTTTTCTACTGTAAGGTAGAGTAACTCCCAGATGTCCCTCTCATAAAAGTCAAGGTTTCCCTGATTTGGCCACAGTAAAAGTATTCAGATACCTAATCGGTTTTATTTATTAAATATGTTCCAGAAGAGGGTTTCCATATTTCTCAGTGAATAATTTCTAAAGGCAGAATCAGCTAAGCTTTCTTCTTTGATATGTGACTAATCATCTCCATCGTGCCCAATTCTTCTTTTAGATTAACCTCCCCTGCCCACAGGCTCCACTCCTCTGCACTGCACAGGGGCTGTTAGCCACAAGCAGGTGCCTGAACAAAGCAGCCCGTTCTTAAACTGGACAGTGCCTGAACTCTGGGCTGCTCAGAAAAAAGAGCCCACCCAGCTCATCAAGCCTCTCTCAAGAGTATGAACCAAAAACAATGAAAGAATGAGCAGGTCTTCTGTAATGTAAAATTGACTGGCGGCCATGTCAAACCTATGCTGTGAGCACTGTGAAACAATGATAAAAGAGGGGCTCTGGGATAGCAGAGGAAGCCTAAAGTAGAAGTCTTCAGATGCACAGGAGAAGCACAAGGACTTCAAATATAGACCAGGAGATCCTTGAGAGAGACCCAGCAGGTAGCCAGCCCTGGGAGTGGAGAGTATTCGTTCCTCACAGCTTTCCAGCTCTCTCCAAATACATTCCCAGAATAAAGTGCCTGGTAGTTTGTTTCTCTTTTGTGGTTGATTTCAGTGGTGGGATTCAGCCGCTTCGCACTGGTTCGGCAGTATCGACACCTAATTTTTATTGAGTTTGGCAAACTGGTTGTTAAAATGGCACTTGTAATCAGGGTTTTCTCTAAGGTGGGTGCCTGGGTAGGCGCCCAATGTGGAAAATCACAAATTTACATTCCTTACTCTTTTTTTAACCTTCATCTGCACAACAATGTGTTCTAAGTGCCTGTGGCAATGTTCATTCCATCCACAGGTGAAAAAATTTGACGGAACTATGCTTGTAATATTTGTTTATTTATTTCATTAAAACTCATACTTGATGAAATACTACATTTTAATTCCCTTGCTTTTGTTATTTCAGTAAGCAAACATATGATGTAAAGAGAAAAAGTGCCAAACAGCTAGGGGGTGACAACTTGTATTTTTTGTCAGGTATTATTTAATATTTTTTCATTAATATTTTAAAACTATTTCTTATAACATAATCTAGTTTTGTGTACTTCTTTTATTGATCTTATTTAAGTATTAAATGCATGAAATAATAAACTACCCTTTGATATATCTTATTTTTGTTTTTTGTACTTTTTTTTAAATTCAGTGAGAGGAGGGGAGGCAGAGACAGACTCCTACATGTGCCCCAACTGGGATCCATGCAGCAAGCCCACTAGGGGATGATGCTCTGCCCATCTGGGGAGTTGCTCCATTGCTCAGCAACCAAGCTCTTCTTAGTGCCTGAGGCAGAAGCCATGGAGCCATCCTCAGCGCCTGGGGCCAACTCACGCCAACTGAGTCATGGCTGCAGGAGGGGAAAAAAGAGAGAGAAGTAAGAGGAGGAGTGGTAGATAAGTAGATGGGTGCTTCTCCTGTGCGCCCTGACCAGGAATCAAACCCTGGACATCTACATGCCTGGCCAATGCTCTACTGCTGACCCAACTGGCCAGGGTCAGCATATCATATTTTATAATAAAATGGTCATTAGGGCAGAGAACCAGTTGTTAAATTATCTGAATCCCACCACTAGTTGGTTTTATTTATATTTTTTAGTAACTTAGTTGGTGTTTGCTCCTACCCATTTAAAGAGCCTAATAAAAATTAAAAAGCAAGCATTTTCTTTTATAGTATCATCCTTGAAATTTATTCTACAGCTTTCCATTTTCATGAGGAAAATGGCCTCTTAATGACTCTCATCTTGATGCCAGTCCAGCTTAGTCCCTGGCTGGAGACGGTTGGAGCCAAGGGGTGGTGGGCAGAGCTCCTTTCAGCAGCCATCATTCACACAAGACCCTCCCACCACGGCCCTTCCTTATTCCCCATTCAGTTTTCATGCATTAGCTGACTGTAATGTTCATCCAAGTATGGCTTTTTGTCAAACAGTTCTGAGAAGGGATGGTGAGCCAGCTGCACTGATACCCACAACTTTGTACACACCTTCCCAAATTCTTAGGCACATCCCCAAAGGGCAGGATTATATACTGACAGCTGTCCTCTCTCTGTCCTTGCACCTATCCAGACACTGGTGTTTGCTCAGCATGTAGCACCTGGCATAGAACTGGGCACAGGAAGTGAATACAATTTACTTAGAGATGAATCAAGTAATTTGCTTGATTATTTACAGTTTACCTGGAGAAAAGACTGCTTTAGCAAGCTATGAGAAAAATACTAACAAAACCACATTCCTTTCATAGGCATTAATCAGAAGATGCTTGCAAATGTGTCCAATAATAATAATAATAATAATAATAATAATAATAATAATAAAGCTTGTGGATGATGCCCGGTACCTCAGAATGTACGTGATTGCACATGCGCAGTGGAAAATGAAGAGCTGGGCCACATAGCACACAGTGTGGGAAAGCCGCTTCCACGTGCTCCAAGGCCACGGGAACGTGCGCAAAGCTCTCCTAGGCCCTGAGCAAGGGCTGTTCCTGAAGCATGAGGAACAGTTGAGGAATAGTTGAGAAAGTAGGATGTTTCTTTTATCTAAATTCTTATTTTGTTTTAATTTCTGCTAATGTAAATATGGTTCCTAGGTTCTAAAATGTTAACTATTTCTCATTCTCCACAGTTGTAAGAAATAAAATTTCTCCCATATCGTTTTGCTGTTTCAAATACTTTATCAATATGCCCTGAATGCAGCCAAATTCATCTCCATCTTCAACTTTTTTCACGTTGCACAGAAAGCTGATCTGTACTCTGTTCACATCACTTCCCACATTCTTGGGAATTAGAATGGGAAAACTGGCTCTAGCCATCAGTGTGACAGGTCTGTTTCTTCTGAATTACCAGGCATTTCACACAAACCTACCTGTCCTTCTGCAGAATTTTTTATTTTTATTTATTTATTTATTTATTTTCTTTCAGGGACAGAGAGAGAGTCAGAGAGAGGGATAGACAGGGACAGACAGGAATGGAGAGAGAGATGAGAAGCATCAATCATCAGCCTTTTGTTGCAATACCCTAGTTGTTCATTGATTGCCCTCCCATATGTGCCCTGACCGTGGGACTTCAGCGGACCGAGTAACCCCTTGCTCAAGCCAGCGACCTTGAGCTGGTGAGCTTTTTGCTTAAGCCAGATGAGCCCGTGCCCAAGCTGGCGACCTTGGGGTCCCGAACCTGGGTCCTCCACATCCCAGATCGACGCTCTATCCACTGCACCACCGCCTGGCCAGGCTCTGCAGAATTTAATGTATCTGAATATAAAAAGGTAAAACATTAAGTTTACTCTCTGTAAAACGGTGGTAGTTGTGAAAAGGTTCATTTCTAGAATATTTAATAGATTTCACTGAAATTTGGTGTATGGGAGCAGGTTACATAAAATTACTTGTTAGTATTAAGATTAAAGGTCAAATAAAAATTAATTTAGCCCTTGAGATTATCATCTCAATGCAAACCAAACCCTTCCCCCCATTTTAACCACACAGAGCTGTTACTTATTCCAGAGAATAATAGTCTAAAGAAATTCTGTGATGGGTTTCAGTCTGATAAGAATAAGAGGCACTGGCCTCCAGACATTTCTATAAACTTTTACTCATTGAGTTTCATCCTCAGGTGCCTCAACTTTCTTTTTGGATTTTGATCACATGTTTTCTGTAGCCACTTCATAATGGCCACCAAGTAAAAATCTTAAATTTAGATTTTCCTCTTTATAAACTTACATGGTTTTAAAAGATAGATTTACAACACTGCAAAGCAGTTAAGTACAAAAAAAAAAAAAAGAGCATATTATGGTTATGGAAGAAGAACTGGATTTGAAATCAAAAATTCTAATTTAATCTGAGTGTTTCTTAGCTATATGACTTTTAGACAAGTTATTTTTAATTTGTTTAACCCTTATTTTTCTCTAGAGAGCAAAAGTGCTAATTTTTAATTTAAATAGTTGTAAAGAGGATCAGATGAGACAATAATATGAAAGTGTCCAGTAAAGTGCCTGGCACACAGTAAATTCTCAGATTCATAGAGTGTGAATCTACTTAGCACATATTATGGCCAAAAATATAAGCTAGGGAATACTTTATTTCAGACATATTTATAAACTGGTTAAGTTGACAAATTTATCTTCACTTTTATGGTCCTCACTGTTTAAGCATTAGTTGTATTAGATCAAACATAGCTTTCAAGTTTAACTGGACCTTCTATACAACCCAGAACAGCATGGGCTCCCAAGTTGTCCCTTTGTGAGTAGTGAGAACATTCTACCTTCTCAGGTCTTGACATGGGTGCCACTGATCTCTCCCAAAACAAAATGTCATTTACTCAGCTGAATGGTTGCTATGATTTCTGATCCAAGAGACATATCCTTGCATCCTTCTTCTTTCTTACTGCCCAGACAAATATCTGAAGAACATTCGCCAACTCAGCATTACATCAATATTTCAGTATTCATGATGCTGGTTGTACTCTTTCATAAAAGTTATTGTCATTGTCTTCAGTTACCATTCCCAGCTACCTTCCAATCTCAGATGCTAGAGCTTCTACTGGGTGTGTTAGGCAGGTAGCATTTTGATGGCTTTTTATCATCAAGTTACTTTGCTTTACCAGGCACAATTCCCCTTTATTATGTTAAGGAAAACTAATCTTTTCTTCCCATGTAACAATCATATATTTCATTTAGTTTTCCAATCTGAGTTCTCCCAAATTTAGGAATACCATTAGCTTTTTGGCTCATTTGCATATAATGGTTTGCTTTAAGCATAATAAAAGAGTAAAACTATCCATGTCTCACTCAAATTGATGCCCAATGTTCAGGCCACTATCCCCATCCACTTCCCTTACTTCTCTTTGACAACTCATCAGCCAATGTGTGACCAATGAAGTATCAATCTAATGTCAGTTAATCAAAATATTAGGATGTAAAATTCTCTAGGAAAACATACAAAGTATGCAAAATAATTCTTACTGAGAAAGAAGCAGTATGTAACTCACGTCTACAGAGTAAATACCTGAACTAAGAGCAAGAAGAGATAAAGCAGAAAAAATAAAATTCTAAATATCTGAATCACTTAACACAGTACATTTCTATCATAGACAACAAAGTAGCCTTGAAACAGACTTTTTCCTTTTACAAATCAAATATCTTCACAGAGCTACAAAAATCATCACATTCCCAACGCTGTTCCTCAATGTAAAAGCCACTCACAGCTGACTAACATAGTCTCATTTAGCAAAGTTTCCATCTCTATTCTTACCTATACCACTCAGTGGTGGAATAAATGTCCCAAGGTCCATTCTCTGGGAGGGCCTAGTGATGCCCCTGATGACAGCTGTGGGTGATTTTACACTCAAACACTAGCACACTAAGAACTCTTGAACAACTACAGTTCACTGGGATGGTAAGCTGGAAGGAATGATTAGAATTTTAGAAGTGCCTGACCAGGCGGTGGCGTAGTGGATAGAGTGTCAGACTGGGATGCGGAAGACCCAGGTTTGAGACCTCAAGGTCGCCAGCTTGAGCACGAGTTCATCTGGGTTGAGCAAAAAAAACCTCACCAGCTCGGACCTAAGGTCCCTGAGCAAGGGGTCACTCAGTCTGCTGAAGGCCCACGGTCAAGACACATATGAGAAAGCAGTCAATGAACAACTAAGGTGTCGCAACAAGAAACTGATGATTGATGCTTCTCATCTCTCTCCATTCCTGTCCATCTGTTCCTATCTATCCCTCTCTCTGACTCTCTCTCTGTCCCTGTAAAAAAAGAAAAGAATTTTAGAAGTGACCAGGGTCCACCCAAAGACTCACTAACACAGACTTGGTATGTTCTTTCCAATCCAGCCAGGTAGAAACTATGAAGCTCTATTAAAAAGACAAAATTTTCCCTATTGAGAGGCCTACATTTTCTTTGTCTTTCCAAAATTTGACTTTTCTATTAACTGAAATAGCTAGTTGTGAGCTTCTGCATGCACATGCTTGCACTATATTGTAGGTGCATGTGCAATAAAGAAGGAAGGGAGTCGACATGGAACAATCTACTCATACAGAGTACCTATCTGTTAAATATGCATGAGCAGGATCATGTGACATGGAACATAACACTGTTTAGTAAAAGAAGTTGTTAGGTGCTTCTTCATTAAGGCAGACACAGAGAAACATTGGAAAAGAAATCTGCTTCTTCCCAGGAACTCCCAAAAGAAAACAAATACCTTCTTTCCCAGGGGAGAAGTAAAAGAAGACTTTAGGAGCATAACAAACATATCCCTCTTGGGATGAACAATACTGATCCCTGGAGAAGAGAGTAGTGAAGTAACAAGGAATCAAAACTTCTAATGGAAGATAAGAGATGGATACCCTAAAACTCGTTCAAAGTTTCTAGAACTTCTTCTGTAGATTGATATAGGAAAGGTAAATGGTGGCTCATTCCAGGAGACAATGAGGAACCTATGATGTGAACCCAGCTCAACATAAGGAACTAGAGGTCCTGGAGGAGGACCAGTTTCAACACAGCATCAGGTTAAATCTGGAAGTCCTTCCAGGTGTTAAGTACTGGAACAATGGTCCTTGTGTGCAGAACAGTGGATGAGCGAATGAATGGAACCTGAAACATTACAAGCCCAAGACAACCTAGGGGGAAAGAAAAGGAAAAAAAAAGGAAAAGCCAGGGTCTACAAATACATTGCTCAGACTCATTGCTCAGACTGCCTGGTTCTCGCTCCTTTGGAGGTCTAGAAATCAGGCTGACCCATGTCTTGAGTAAACTTCTAGAATTCTTGAACAATTTAGCATGGATATTAGAGAGACCCTCAGGAGGTGAAATTGTTTTTCCTACAAATGTGGGTAGAAGGAAATTTGAACAGTAAAAAAAAAAAAGAAAAGGTGTAA
This sequence comes from Saccopteryx leptura, assembly GCF_036850995.1. NCBI lineage: Eukaryota > Metazoa > Chordata > Mammalia > Chiroptera > Emballonuridae > Saccopteryx > Saccopteryx leptura. The sequence continues at coordinate 286,364,573 of NC_089503.1, read as the reverse complement.
CTTTTCTTTTTGGTGTAATCCAAGCTGGTTATTGGTACAAATGAGTACAAAACCAGGTATACATATTAGATAAAGACCAAATTATTTTGGGTCCAATTTAGTTAATTTTCCTAGTGGGTTTTTATCCAAAAGTGAAAAAATAAGGTGTAATGAGGTAAAAGGTGAATATCCAGATAGTTAATTATAGCACATTACTCAATACTCAGAAACTAATATGGCTCCAAGCCAACTTTATGAGAGATGCTTGTCCCAGGGATGGAAAGCAGTAGCAATATGAATGGCAATAGTGGATTTGCTAAATCTAGACAGACATTTAATCTGATTACACAGGCTTTAACTGGGGTATAAGGACATAGCAGAAGAAATTAACACCTTCTAGGTTACTAATCTTGCCCAAATGTACAAAGAATAAATATAATTTTTTAAAATAGTGCCATAATATAGCAGGCCTTTGCTAAAGTGTTTTTTGTTTGTTTGTTTGTTTGTTTTTATCAAGAGCTCTAGTTGGGGGACATGTTTTGTGAATAGCTTAGCCTTATATATTCACCTCTAAAAACATAACATAAATTTAATCATTTCTGAGTACACACCACATGAAAGACAGTATCTTAGACACTAAGAAGGATGCAAAAAGCAATAGGAAATTATCCCTAATCAAAAAGAGTTTAGAGTGCTGGCACCTAGATTGCACAAGTGACAATAATGCAAAACATAATGTAACTATCACAAAATGAATGGAAAAAAATATTATGGGATTTTGAAAAAAAGAATCCCATGTGATCAGGTATCAGAAAATGTTCCTGGAGAAGTAAAAACAATGGTGGCAGTGATGAGGGCAGGGTGACTATGACTGCCAGGTTCTAAAATGGGGAGAGGCCAGTTGCAGTGGTGAGAGTGGCTGAAACAGAAGTGAGGAGTTGGTTTTGAGAACAATAAAGGTTTAGTTGGACTATTCCTTCAGTAGGTATTTATCAAGTACCTAAATAACACCAGACTCTGGGTTTGGAGAATGGGGACAGAGATAGAAGATTCTTTCCCAAGCATTTATGGGGTCTAGCAGAGGAGCAAAAGGTAAATAGAAAAGCCATCTAATGCAGGGGTCCCCAAACTTTTTACACAGGGGGCCAGTTCACTGTTCCTCAGACCTTTGGAGGGCCGGACTATAAAAAAAACTATGAACAAATCCCTATGCACACTGCACATATCTTATTTTAAAGTAAAGAAACAAAACGGGAACAAATACAATATTTAAAATAAAAAACAAGTAAATTTAAATCAAGAAACTGACCACTATTTCAATGGGAACTATGGGCCTGCTTTTGGCTAATGAGATGGTCAATGTGCTCCTTTCATTGACCACCAATGAAAGAGGTGCCCCTTCTGGAAGTGCAGCGGGGGCCGGATAAATGGCCTCAGGGGGCCGCATGTGGCCCTCGGGCCGTAGTTTGGGGACCCCTGATCTAATGGGTAAGCACTATATTGCACTGCAGCATAGTTTAAGAGGGGGAGCTCTGTGGTAAGACTGTCTAGGTTGGAATAGATTTTACTGTTTGTTACCTTTGACAAGTTACTTAGCCTCTCTGGGTAACTAAAAATGTATAACTAATGCATCTATCTCACAGGACAAATGAGAGGGTGCCTATGAAGTACTTAGCATAGGGAGAACCAGAGTAAGTGTTCAGGAAATTTTACACACACACACACACACACACACACACACACACACACACACACACACACACACTGTGTCTGTAAAGTCATGGTGCACTTTTGACTAGTCACAGGAAAGCAACAAAAGACGATAGAAATGTGAAATCTGTACCAAATAAAAAAAAAACCTCCCAGTTTCTGTAGGATGATGTGGCAGCATGTGCACATGCACAGATGATGACGTAACACCGTGTATACAGCGGAGCAGCTGACGGCCATGCCAGTTGAGATGTGGCTGGTAGAGAGGAAAGTTCAGTGTGTTCTGTGGCTTGCTAAATTTGAATCCGTGACCAAAGTGCAACATGAATATCGGTGCATTTATAATGAAGCGCCACCACATAGGAATTACATTACTCAGTGGGATAAGCAGTTGAAGGAAACCGGCAGTTTGGTGGAGAAACCCCGTTCTGGTAGGCCATCAGTCAGTGACAAGTCTGTAGAGGCTATACGGGATAGCTACCTAAGGAGCCCTAAAAAATCTGTGCGTGAGCCCATATCAAACTGCACTGAATAGGTGTGAAACTGGGAGAGTTTTCCTTTTATTTGGTGCAGATTTCAAATTTCTATCATCTTTTGTTGCTTTCCTGTGACCAGTCAAAAGTGCACCATGACTTAACGGACACACTGTGTGTGTGTGTGTGTGTGTGTGTGTGTGTGTGTGTGTGTGTGTGTGTGTAAATATATATATATATGTATGTATTTGCACTTCTCTGTCCTCAAATCTGATGTCACAAAGACAGTCTTTTAGAAGAAGAATTAGGGAAGAATTGGTCAAGGATATTAACTTTTTAAAGTCATTAGTACTTTTTTTTTTTTTTTGGTATTTTTCTGAAGCTGGAAACGGGGAGAGACAGTCAGACAGACTCCCGCATGCGCCCGACCAGGATCCACCCGGCACGCCCACCAGGGGGCGATGCTCTGCCCACCAGGGGGTGGTGCTTTGCCCCTCCGGGGCGTCGCTCTGTTGCGACCAGAGCCACTCTAGCGCCTGGGGCAGAGGCCAAGGAGCCATCCCCAGCGCCCAGGCCATCTTTGCTCCAATGGAGCCTCAGCTGTGGGAGGGGAAGAGAGAGACAGAGAGGAAGGAGAGGGGGAGGGGTGGAGAAGCAGATGGGTGCTGTGTGCCCTGGCCCGGAATCGAACCCGGGACCTCTGCACGCCAGGCCGACGCTCTACCACTGAGCCAACCGGCCAGGGCCCATTAGTACATTTTTACACGCTGTTTTCCAACAATGTCACATCGTTCCATACCCTTGCAGCAGTGTAAGAAAGTGCTGATCTCACCGTACTCCAGAGTTAATATATTCTTTAAATTTTTTGCCAGTTTGGTAGATAAAAAATGTAATGTCATTGTTGTTTTAATTTCCATATATTTCATTACACTGAAGCTAAACATTTTTCATGTTTATTAACCACATATATTTTTCTTCCCATTTGAAAAATGGGAAAACTGGGGATTCTGGTTGCCAAATTTGGACTTAAACAAGCTGGAAATGTGACATCCTTGAAAATTACTAAGAGAAAACAATAATACAAATTTATATTATAATGTGCATGTGCTATTTCATTTTTTGTCATTTTATTGGAAAAGAACTAAAACAAACTAGATTTGTAATAATGAAAGTTTATGGGGGTTTTTTGGAGCAAGAATTAATATGTATTAAACCAGAGAAAAGAAAATAAACAGAAAACTTGAGGCTAGAAAGATAAATAGGAAACAAAATAAAAAGGAAAAAGGAAAAGACAATGACAATAACATGATTATCAAAGCAAAACCAGGAGACAACAAACAAGACCCCCAAGCTTCTTCAAATGAACTAGTCACGGTTTTACAACCTCTCATTCTCAACCTGTGTACTTGAACAAATATGGCTTTAATGCTACTGCTTGTTTTGCAAAATGTATGTGATGTGAAGGGGAGGGTGTGGGAAGGAGAGAGTAAGGGCGCACTAATAGGAGTCCCAAAAGGATTCTGTTCTCCATGTCAAAACAGTCCTGAGCCCCATTCCATTAACCTAGTGGCCCATCTCTGCCCTGACCTGGAAGGAAAAATGGAGAGCCTGAATGAGAACAGCTTCTGGGTACGAATGCTTCAGCCTGAGTCACCTTTGAAATGCCCCCTTTTGGTTCTAAGAACAGAAAGTCATCAGAGAGTCAGCAGAAAGTGAAGAGACCAAGAATAGGAGAGAACCAAAGCCAGGAGCTTCCTTTCACCAACTTTATTAAGAACACTTCTATTTCTCAAGAGTGATCACCTAGCCAAACTTTCGTCTACATCCTGGTCACTCAATAGTTTTCAGCCTCCTCTGGACTTCTTTTCTATGTCAATGTCAGCCCACCTAATCTGGGCCAGGAAGCTGCAGGAAAGGCAAGTCAAGTTGGGAAAAGTAAAGGTGACAGAAGGAAGAATTAGAGGGAGTTGCCAACCCACTGCTTTGAACTATTCCACATCCCTAACCCTCCGCAGGAAGAGGACAATCACAGCTGCAAGATCCTCAGTGGCTGGGGTAAAACACCCCTCAGTAAGAGAAGGGGCCACATCATTTGGGTATCTTTCCGTCACTAGCACCTGTGGTAATTTCTCTTCTAAAGCGTTAGGGTTCATTAGCCTCCCCCCTTTGTTCCCCTTCCAGAGAATACTGATACTACAAACATACACAGCAGATATTTGAGGGGCTACGTGCATATAGCCCACATGTCAGGTGGTGTGCCTTACTTCTAGGCAGTCCCATTAATTTGGGTCCAAATATCAATTCTTAGACTGGCACAGTCAAAAATCTTTCCTAAACTTTTTACAGCTTCTTTGTTACTTTCTCTCAGTCTCTCCCCAAGTTCTTATGTTTGCCTGATGGTCTACTACTGTTCTACCCAGAAATTTGCAGTCCAGGCATAATTGGTTTTTACATAAAGAAAAAAAAATGCATCTGTTCTAATCATCCTGTGGGCTTAGTAATTTTATATACAATTTGAGTAGGGGCCACATTAGTGATGCAGCAGACCTGAACCATCTCCATGGCGGTTACACAGTCTCATTCTGCCCCCTCTTCCTCTATCATCCTACTATTCTTGAAGCCTTCAGATGGATAGGTTATAGATGATAGATAGATGATAGATAGATGACAGATAGATAGATGTGATACTTGTATATAGGTGTATAGATATGTTTTTATGTATACCTGACTCTTGTAATTCTTTTATATAAAGCAGAACAGTTTCTCTCACTCTGAAATTCCTCAAACTCAGCTTCTACCCCAGGTGGATTTTTCACGTCGTTTCTTTTGAAGAATATATTATTTTTTCTGAAAGGTAAGTTGTATTCTGGAGAATACAACTCTCTCTGTTCATATTACAAACTACATGAAATGAGGGAAGTTACAAATTATAGTTTCACTTAAGCATGGTTAATATTCAAAATACTTAACAACTGGCACCTTTGCCAGCCAATCAGAACTGAAGGGATGAAGCAGGGTCTTGGGCTGTTTGTAGGCATTAGTTCTCTAGGTGCTGACTTGTGGAAAAGCCTGGAGGCAAGAGTGGGTACACTCACCAGCTTCAGAGCAGTTGTTACTTAGCAACTGGTGGAGAAGTACAGCAGACCCATGAATAATGCAGGGGTTAGGGATGCTAACCTTCCACACAATCAAAAATCCAAGTATAACTTTAATGCCCCCGAAACTTTACTAGACTTGTCCCTTGGTATCCTTGAAGCATTGATTTTAGGACACCCTGAGGACACCAAAATCTGTGGAGGCTCAATTCCCTATATAAAATGGAACGATGCAGTCAGCGCTCTACATCCATGTTTTCCCAACCACGAAAAAAATGCTGCTTAAGTTCCGTGGTTGGTTGAATCCAGGCATTCAAAACTGGGGGAATACAAAGGACCAACCATTAATTTACTGAAAAAAATCCATGTGCAAATGAACCCATAAAGTTCAAACCCATGCTGTTCAAGGGTCAACTGCAGTTTAACAACTGTACACCACACTGGTGCTCACCAGCGGAGCTTTACTTAGTCTGGCAGCTCGTCAGGAATGATCTCACTTGATCCTATTTTCTTGGCTAAAAATATTATTCCACCTCTCCCTAGTGCTCTTTGTTGTAAAATCACCTAAAACCCATTATTTTAGGTCTCTCTACCCTTGACTTGATTGGTCACTTTTGGTTTTATATTTTGGTCCAAGGTCAATGTTCTGAGATATATTGGTCTCTAGGAAAACCAAATTATTATTGACCAAATATTTTGTCTTAATTTTAGGAAGAAAGTAATGCCTTCAAAGTTACCCCAAAATGACTCTATGGTTTTTTCAGATTCCAGGAATAATATATCCTTTAAATAAACTCCTTTCCTTAGAGGACCCAACTTGACTCACCAAGTTGCTCTGTCTGTAATCTTCTTTATTCCATTTTAACTTTATGGATGTTGCCAAAACTAAAGTTTGCTTGTCTGTTTCTAAACAAGCAGTTAATCTCTAGAACAGTACTATCCAACAGTAATTGAATGTAAGCCACTTGTATAATTTTAAATTGTCTAGTAAACACATTAAAATAAATAAAAAAAAATAGGCAAACATAATTTTTGTATGTTAATTAACTCAATGTCCAAAATATTACTTTAATGTGCAATCAATATAACAAGTATTAATGGGATGGCTCACATTCTTTTGTTCATATGAAGTCTTCAGTTCCCAGTGTTTATTTTGTTTGTATAATACATCTCAATTCAGACTAGTCACATTAAAAGTGCTTAAGTGCCACATGTGGCCAGTAGCTAATATACTGGATGGTGCAGCTCTAGAGCCAGACTGCCTAACTCAGCTACTTACAGCTCTACCACCTTAGCTTCTGGTTCTTGGGTAAATAATCCCTCTGTTCTTCAGTTTCTCATCTGTCAAAGGGTGATACTAATAGTACACATCTCATAAGATTGTTATGAGAATTCAATAAAAAGGTACAACTCCTGGAACATAATAAGACAAATAAACATTAGCTATTATCCTCACCAACATTATTTTCCTATTCCATCACTCAATGCTATTTTTCTAACATTTTATTTATCTCAAAGTCATTTTCCTAACATTTTATTCAATATCCAAAAGACCTTATGTTGCCACTGTAGAAACTTCTCTTTCTAGGAACTTGTTTTCCAGACACTGCTTTTACTCAGTGGGAGAAATAATGACCTAGAATAGTCCTATATCTTTAAGTAACGAGATAATGCCTCTCCTGGTCTAGACAGACCAAAGATAACACACAGGAGAAAATTTAGCCAAGTACAATCCAAGTACAGACACAGTGAGAAGTACAATTTTTACTTAACTGGTGTCTAATTTCTTATTCTCCAAAGAGCTATTTTTTAAAAAACAGTCTCCTCATTTATGTAAGTAACTTTTATCTCTATGCCTGAATTCTAGCCAGTATTTCATAAAGGTGCAGTCAGAGAAAAGCACTCACCATGACTTACCCTCTCAATAATTACAGAATGTTATTTATGTGGTCTTTCAGCAGGTGCTATATCCATCCCCGGCTATAGTTTCATTTCAACCACAAGAAATGGCAGATGCACGATGCTTTCCAAAACCCCTTTGGAAACAACCCTGTAGAAGCTAGGAGGCTGGGAATATTAAAGTCTAGAGAGTAGGAATTAATGGATACAGGTGGTTCTTGGGTTACAACAGAGTTCTGTTCCTACCGCAGTCACATAAATTTTAGTGTAAGTCAAAACACAATCTGGCCAAAGTCACTTACCTATCCTAACACAGTTGTAAAATCATAATCTAGAACATAAAAACCCAACTAAGCCACAGAAAAAGTAAAAGGACATAAATATACTGTAGTGTACACTATACAGTAGTAACAGAAAAAAATGACAAAAAGAGTGTAAAACAAAGTTCGATGCTTACGGTGTAAGCTGAAACACATATCATTTTTTTTTAAGTTTTCATGAGAATGAGCCTCATAAAGTCAAAACATTGTATGTCAAGACTGTCATAACCCAACGAACCCCTGTAGATGTAAAATGGTGAAAAGAAAATCTAAAGAACCCAGTCTTAGTAATAGACAGAAAGCAAGAATTCATAAAGTTACATAGTAGGAAAATCTAGAGAGGAAAGTCAAAAGTCAGAAATAATCTAAGAGTGAAAATATTTCCAAAGCTATGCTGTATAATATTATCAGTAGAGAAGAATGAACTTTTTAGAGCTCAGAATAGGTGTCATAGAGCAGGTTTTGCCAAGAACTATATGTTTGCATAGTTAGTGACATGGCATATGAAACTTGCAAAAAATGAGAAAAGAACAAAGGAAGCAGTTTGTACACCCAATATACACCTACAATTTATTTTTCCCAAGGAGGAATATTTTCTGATCACAGATATGGCCAAATATTTCAGCAAGATGCTCAACAAAGACCTTTATGAAATCCTTGTGAAAAGATAGAAAAACAACCTAAAGGAGCTCTCTGGTGGAAGATCAAAGTATCCCAACCAAATCCTATTTTATTCAGCATTTTTTACCAACAGCATGGGGAAAAACAGGTCAACAAATTTACAAAATGCACACATGACTGCCACGGACCAGAGTGGCTCCTAATAACTGTGCAGAATTAAGGAAACACACTTATCAAAAAAACAATGGGACTGGGAGGACTCTTCAAAATGCTGATGGCAGTATCCGAGTGCCCCATAGCCTCAGTTTGCTTTATTATATAGCCATATGCAAATCAAGGACCTTGATACAAAGTTGCATATCCAAGGCTAAAACAGGAACTCTCCCAAGGGGCAAAAACAGGATACATTAGTGAAATCTATCAACATCTGAAAACAAACAAAGAGTCAGAGGAAGGGGATGTAAATTGCTTCCAGCAATCTAAGGAAGCAAGTGAAGTGGGTGCAAATACTCAGCATCATAGCCAATATGGAGCTGGAGGGGGGAGAATTTAGCCTTTTGCTAAGCCTCGAATCTACAATGGCTTTTTGCCATTTATGGTCCACAACACATGACAGAAAGCTGGGAAGAATAACAAAGGTGTCAGAAGGAAAAATCAAACTTCAAAAGTATATGGGAAGGCTAGAAAGATGAAATCAGACTATAGAAAGGATACCGAACTGGGTTATATTTAATACCAATTGCACAAGGAGAGCACGGGGAAGGTTTGGCTTACTTTGGATCTTAGATAATTGTGAACTTGGGAAACCAGGCTGCCAAAGCAGCCAATGCAATCTTAACTTACTCTAATAGAGGGTTAAGATTGGCCAACAAGGGAGACAAGAATTCTACTGGATTCTACAGTAAACAGAACACAGTAAACCGATCATTTGTAGCTTGATCAAATATTCAGCATGAAATATCTGAAAATCACTGAATTTGAGAACCAGTTGCAGAAATTTAAGCAGCTTAGTTTAAAAAAGAAAACTCAAGAACTGTTTGAGAGTGATTATAATGTACCTGGAGGCAGTCACATGAAAAAAAATGGTTAAAAATACATTCAGATGATAGAATATGGCTCTCACAATGGCAGTCATAACACAGTAGGCTTTGTCTCAATATAAAGAAAACCTTTCACAACCCAAATGGAATGGATTCTCTTAGCAATCAAGTGAGTTAGTTCCCTGTCAACAGAAATGTCCCAATAGAAAGAGTCTCAAGGCCACCAGTCAGGGATTCCTGTGTTGAGTGAGATGTTAAACTAAATGACCTCTAAGGTTTCCTCTAAGACCCTATTAACATGTAATTTACGTAATAAAATATGATCAAAGTGAGTCAGTACTTCCGACACTTTAACAAATCTGAGGTAATTACACACACACACATCCATCACAGAGTACATGTGCTATTACTGGAGTCAAATCTTAGCTCTTCAGTGTCTATAGATCAATTATGTCAACAGAGTGACGTGCTGGAGTTTGAGCTAGTGAGGTTGAACATAAAACAGGATCAGAATTTACTTATGTTGATGAAACAGGCCTTACTTTTTCTATAATTAGAAAACATAGGTCAATGAGCAGGCCTATGGGGGAAGGAAGCAGACTATAGAGAAAAATGAATAGTGTTCAGTTCTTCTGCCTATTGGTGACACAAGAGAAAGGAAGGGGAAGCTGCTAAGATTCTCTCTCTCTCTTTTCCTTTTCCCTATCCCCCTCCCCACCTCCCTCCCACTCACTTACTCTCTCCTGGTAGCAGCTAGAGACTAGGCTTCTGTGACTGTCAACATTTCTAAGCAGTTTGAGAGCAAAAGTTCCTCTTCTCTATCCACATTATCTTTGCCACTGAAGTTAAGAACAGTATTATATGTTTCCTCTTCTTGAACAATTTGTCAGTTTGTAAGATAGTACTTTTGGCCTGACCAGGCTGTGGTGCAGTGGATAGAGCATCAGACTGGGATGCGGAGGACACAGGTTCGAGATCCCGAGGTCACCAGCTTGAGTGCGGGCTCATCTGGTTTGAGCAAAGCTCACCATCTTGGACCCAAGGTTACTGGCTCAAGCAAGGGGTTACTCAGTCTGCTGAAGGCCTGTGGTCAAGGCACATATGAGAAAGGAATCAATGAACAACTAAGGTGTTGCAATGCGCAACGAAAAACTAATGATTGATGCTTCTCATCTCTCTGTTCCTGTCTGTCTATCCCTCTCTCTGACTCTCTGTCTCTGTAAAAAACAAAAAAAAAAGAAGATGGTACTTTTGTGTTTGAGTTGAGGAACAATAAAATATTTCCAGATTATTTCTCAGTTCTTTCGGTTTTAAAACAGATGATTCAATATGGCTCCCTCTCTGACAATAAACAGTGAGATGTATTTCTTGCAGATTTGATAAAAAGAACTCTCACTACTTTATACATAGTTCTACCTTATACATCATCCTTGAGCTACCTTTCATCTTGGTGAATCAAACTTAGGAGGCTCCTTGCTCTCGACCCAAGTCACCCATATATTTTATGTTCTCATCACACTCCAACTTCATCTCACCTTTCCACTAAAGGTCAAATCTGTAGCTCAGCAATGGTTCAGAAACTCTAAAGGTAGAGCTACAGAGGGAGTTCACCCTTTAATCCGTGGCGATGGGGAGAATCTATCCAGTCTTCACAGAAAGGGGCATACACTGTGTGAGGACCCAGAGCTCTCTCGCATTTAGAGAGCACCAATGATTTGACCCAAGGCTACTGTTGTTCCCCCCCAAAAACCAATTTTTTCCAAAGACTAAGTAAAAATTTACAAAATACTACTAATATAAAAATCTTTAATTCACATATTCAACATCAAATTTCAATATAAAGATAAAAAAATAGGAATAGCTTCACTCAATGCCTTTACTAAAAATTCATTTAGGTCTCCAATAATCAAAAAAGGCAAGATACTGAAAAATAGGACACCTACACCAGGGGTAAAAAAGAAAATAAGTTGGTCATTCCATATATAATTCCTACTTTCTGCTTATAAGCAACAGGATCCCCTATACAATGAGTTGCAAACATGCCACTGAACCCAAATTATAAAAGCAATACTGATGCGAATGGAATTTTAGAAAACCAGATAGGCAGTAGGATGAAATGTAGCCCTTTGTTCCAAGCAATCGGCAGAGTTAGGAAGGTATTAACAGAAAAATATTTTAAAAGTTAAAACACCACGGCAATAAAGACCATGATTTAGGCACAAAAATCTTGGGCACATGGACAAAAGTAGCTGACCAAGGTCTATGAATATATTTGAAGAGACTGATGAATGATTTGGGGCTCTTCCAAGGGACAAAATATGTTTCACTGTAATGAAGCAAATGATCAGAGAAAAGGAATGAAATAAAATTATTTTAAATAAACAAAGAAGCCCACTCCAAGCAGCAAAATCCTGAGACCTACCTGCTAACCAGACTTGGTACAAATAAGCTCAGAAACTAGGAGAGGCTGAGTCTGTGGATTCAGTGGCTTTATTGAAGGTCAGAGCAAGGCAGGAATGAATGTATGACTTAACACAGAACATATCCCTTTGTGTCCTGGCTACCTAGCTAGCTAAAGGTGTCTGTCTCTCTGGTTAATAGAAAGCTTTCTAGAGACAAAAAAAGCCTTGAACAGTGACTTGAATATAGTAAGTGCTCATTAAGTACTTGTCAGGTGAATAAATAGTTCAGTTTGAGCTGTCCCAGTGTGATAGATGAAATGTACTCATGGTTTTAATCAATAGCCTCCCTGGACTGCCTTTTTTATAATGTGACTTTGTAGTTCCTTCCATCAACAAGGTGTAGTCTTTTTCCTCACTGCTTGAAATGAGCTTGCCTAATGATTTATTTTGGCCAGTATGATGTGGTAAAAGTGTCACTGGGCTACTTTTTTTTTTTTTTTAATTAATTGTGTTTACATATTCTCGGGTCACCCCGAATGCGTCCCCCCTCCCCCATATTTCCCTCAACATCTCCCTTTCCCCAATCCCTACAATGCCTTCCCCCCTTCCCTTCAGGTTTATCCCATCCTATCATCCCCTTTCCCTCTGTCCTCTTTCACTCTGGTCCCTTTGACCCCTCCTCTGTCTCAATTCCGTTCCTCAGTTCTCATTATTCCTTGGATTCCTCAAATGAGTGAGGTCATATGATATTTTTCTTTCTCTGCCTGGCTTATTTTACTCAACATAATAGTTTCCAGATCCCTCCATACTGTTGCAAAAGGTAATATTTCCTTCTTTTTCATAGCCCCATAGTATTCCATTGTATATATGTACCACTGCTTTTTAATACACTCGTCCACTGACAGACACTTGGGCTATTTCCAGATCTTTGCTATTGTGAACAATGCTGCCATAAACATGGGGGTGCATTTCTTTTTCTCAGTCAGTGATATGGTGTCCTTGGGTTATATTCCTATAAGTGGGATGGCTGGGTCAAAGCTGGTGGGAATGCAGACTGGTGCAGCCACTGTGGGAAACAGTGATTCCTCAAAAAATTAATAATGAAACTGCCCTTTGACCCAGCCATCACTGTGCTAGTTTTAAGCTTGGTCCTCAAGAGGTTTTGCATGCTTTTGCTTTCTCTCTTGGAAACCGGTCATGATTTGATAATAAGCCCAGAGTAGCCTGATGGAAGGTGAGAGACTACAGGGTGCGAAGCCCAGCTGTCCCAACTAAGGTCATCTTAGACCAGCCTACAGCCATCCAACACTCTAACATGAGAGAACACAGCACAGAAGTGCAGAGAAGCCAACCCAACCCAAAGCCTACCACAGCTGCATGAGTGAGTCCAGCTAAGACCAGAAGAACTGAAAAACGTTACTATCTTAAGCCATTACGTTCTGGATACCATATTAACTCAAAAGTAGCAAACTGACACACTTCACTAAATGTTGCTTTTATGTTTTTCATTCTGACTTTGTTTTTAAATGTTTATGCTATGTTTTAGCTTCTAAATAATTTAATTCAAAATAAATTACAAATATTTTTTCATTAATTCAGTAATAATTTAAATGTGTCCTTTCTCTTTTCCCTTTATTTGCCACCTCTCTAAGTCCTCATTTATGTCTTAGTTTTTCTATGAAAGTCAATCCCTAGATGGTCTAAGCATCCATCCTTGTTCTAACCCATCTATGTAATATGGAAGAGTTATCATCATCAAACATACGTGTGATCATGCCATTCCCCTCCTCAAAAAGTTTAAACCCTTCACATTGTGCACAGAACAGATTAAAGTGTGAACCACTCATATGGCCAGTCGACTACACCAGTAATATTTTTGCCTGAACACCCCTTTCCAGTCTGGTCTTACACCATGACCACACATGCCTTATGTCCCAGCCACACCAGCCTGCCTACACCATTCACCAAACCTGTCTTCTATTTCTCCACCTTCATATTTCTGTCCAATTTGCTTCATATACGTGCAATTTTCCACCAACAAACATCTCATTCTAAGCCACTTACTCTAGGAAGTGACCCTAATCCTTCACTATATATATATATATTTTTTTTTTTTTTTCATTTTCTGAAGCTGGAAACAGGGAGAGACAGTCAGACAGACTCCCGCATGCGCCCGACCGGGATCCACCCGGCACGCCCACCAGGGGCGACGCTCTGCCCACCAGGGGGCGATGCTCTGCCCATCCTGGGCGTCGCCATGTTGCGACCAGAGCCACTCTAGCGCCTGAGGCAGAGGCCACAGAGCCATCCCCAGCGCCCGGGCCATCTTTGCTCCAATGGAGCCTTGGCTGCGGGAGGGGAAGAGAGAGACAGAGAGGAAGGCGCGGTGGAGGGGTGGAGAAGCAAACGGGCGCTTCTCCTGTGTGCCCTGGCCGGGAATCGAACCCGGGTCCTCTGCACGCTAGGCCGACGCTCTACCTTCACTATATTTTGTGTACTAAAATGATGTAATAGTAATATCACCACCAATAATATTTATTAAGCATGTTTTATGAGTCAATACTATGTTAGGCATACTATACGCATTCTCCTTTTTTTTTAATTACTTTTAATGGGGTGACATTAGTTATTCAGGGTACATAAGTTCAGAAAAAACATCTCCAGGTTATTTTGACATTCGATTATGTTGCATACCTATCACCCAAAGTCATATAGTCTTCCATCACCTTCTATCTGGTTTTCTTTGTGCCTCTCCTCACCCCCCAGTCCCTCTCTTCCCCTCCCCACCCCCCAGTAACCACCACACTCTTGTCCATGTTTCTGAGTCTCATTTTTATGTCTCACCTATGTATGGAATCATATAGTTCTTAGTTTTTTCTGATTTACTTATTTCACTCAGTATAATTTAGGTCCACCCACGTTGTTGTAAGTGATCCGATGTCATCATTTCTTATGGCTGAGTAGTATTCCATAGTATATATGTACCACATCCTCTTTATCCAATCATCCATTGAAGGGCTTTTTGGTTGTTTCCATGTCTTGGCCACTGTGAACAATGCTGCAATGAGCATGGGGCTGCATGTGTCTTTACGTACCAATGTTTTTGAGTTATGGGGGTATATTCCCAGTAGAGGGATTGCTGGGTCCTATGGTAGTTCTATTTTCAGTTTTTTGAGGAACCACCATACTTTCTTCCATAATGGTTGTACTACTTTACATTCCCACCAACAGAGGATGAGGGTTTTTTTTCCTCCACAGCCTCTCCAATACTTGTTATTACCTGTCTTGTTGATAATAGCTAATCTAACAGGTGTGAGGTGGTATCTCATTGTAGTTTTGATTTGCATTGCTCTAATAGCTAATGAAGATGAGCATCTTTTCATATATCTGTTGGCCATTTGTATTTCTTCCTGGGAGAAGTGTCTGCTCATGTCCTCTTCCACTTTTTTATTGGCTTGTTTTTTTGTTTGTTGTTGAGTTTTATGAGTTCTTTGAATATTTTGGATATTAGGCCCTTATCTGAGCTGTTGTTTGAAAATATCATCTGCCATTTAGTTGGCTGTCTGTTTATTTTGTTGTCCGTTTCTCATGCTGTGCAAAAGCTTCTTAGCCTAATGTAGTCTCATTCATTTATCTTTGCCTTCACTTCCCTTGCCTTTGGAGTCAAATTCATAAAGTGCTCTTTGTAACCAAGATCCATGAGTTTAGTACCTATGTTTTCTTCTATGTAATTTATTGTTTCAGGTCTTATATTTAGGTCTTTGATCCATTTTGAATTAATTTTAGTAGAAGGGAACAAACTGTAGTCGAGTTTCATTCTTTTGCAGGTGGTTTTCCAGTTTTCCCAGCACCACTTGTTGAAGAGGCTTTCTTTTCTCCATTGTGTGTTGTTGGCCCCTTTATCAAAAATTATTTGACTATATACATATGTGGTTTTATTTCTGGGCTCTTTATTCTGTTCCATTGGTCTGAGTGTCTATTTTTCTGCCAATATCATGGTGTTTTGATTATCATGGCTCTATAATATAATTTGAAGTCAGGTATTATAATGCCCCCAGCTTCGTTCTTTTTCCTTAGGATTGCTCTGGCTATTCAGGGTTTTTTATAGTTCCATATAAATCTGATGATTTTTAGTTCCATTTCTTTAAAAAATTACATTAGAATTTTGATGAGAATTGAATTAAATCTGTATATTGCTTTGGGTAATATAGTCATTTTGACTATATTTATTCTTTCTATCCAAGAACAAGAAATATTTTTCCATTTCATTGTATCTTTTTCGATTTCCCTTAACAATGTTTTGTAGTTTTCATTATATAGGTCCTTTGCGTTCTTTGTTATGTTTATTCCTAAGTATTTTATGTTTTTTGTTGCAACCATTAAGGGAATTGTTTTTTGAGCTCATTTTCTAATATTTCATTATTGGCATATAGGAAGGCAATGGACTTTTGTATATTAATTTTATATCTTGAGACCTTACTGTATTGGTTTATTGTTTCTAGTAGTCTTTTTGTGGAGTCTTTGGGGTTTTCGATGTACAGAATCATATCATCTGCAAAAAGTGAACTCTTTACTTCTTCTCTCCTAATATGAATGCCTTTTATTTCTTTCTCTTGTCTGATTGCTTTGTCTAGAACTTCCAGCATTACATTAAATAAGAGTGGAGAGAGTGCACAACCTTGTCTTGTTACTGATTTTATGGGAAAAGTCCTCAGTTTTGTGCCATTTAATATGATGTTAGCTGATGGTTTATCATAGATGGCCTTTATTATGTTGAGATATTTTCCTTCTATACCCATTTGGTTAAGTGTTTTAAACATAAAATGATATTGTATTTTATCAAATGCCTTTTCTGCATCTGGTTCATATGGTTTTTGTTCTTTGTTTTGTTTATGTTAACCGTTTTATGCATGTTGAACCATCCTTGTGATTCTGGGATAAATCCCACTTTATCATGATGAATTATTTTTTTAATGTGTTGTTGTATTTAATTTGCTACTATTTTGTTTAGTATTTTAGCATTTGTTTAGTATTTTAGAGATATTGGTCTGTAGTTTTTGTGTGTGTGTGTGTGTGTGTTGTCCTTGCCAGGTTTTGGTATGAGGGTTATGTTGGCCTCATAAAATGTGTTTGGCAGTATTGCTTCTTCTTCAATTTTTTGGAAGACTTTGAGTAGAATAGGAACCAAGTCTTCTTTGAATGTTTGATAGAATTCACTAGTATAGATGTCTGGCCCTGGATTTTATGTTTGGGGAGGTTTTTAATAGTTGTTTCTATTTCCTCCATGCTTATGGGTCTGTTTAGGCTTTCTGCTTCTTCATGAATCGGTCTAAGAACATTGTATTTTTCTAGAAATTTATTCATTTCTTCTATATTGTTAAATTTAGTGGCATTATAATTTTCCATAGTATTCTAAAATAATTCTTTTTATATCTATGATATCTGTGGTGATTTCTCCTCTTTTATTTTGGATTTTGTTTATATGAGTCCTTTCTCTTTTTTCCTTGGTGAGTCTTGCCAAGGGTTTGTCAATTTTGTTGATCTTTTCAAAGAACCAGCTCCTTGTTTTATTAATTTTTTTATAGTTTTGCTGTTCTCTATTTTATTTATTTCTGCTCTGATTTTTATTATTTCTTTTCTTCTGCTGATTTTGGGTTGTCTTTGTTCTTCTTTTTCTAGTTCCTTAAGGTGTGAAGTTAAGTGGTTTACTTGGCTCTCTCTTGTTTGTTCATATAGGCCTGTAGTTATATGAATTTCTCTCTTATTATTGCTTTTGCTGCATCCCAGAGATTCTAATATGCTGTATTGTTATTTTTGTTTGCCTGTATGTATCTTTTGATCTCTGTGCTTATTTCTTCTTTGACCCACTCATATTTTAAAAATATGTTGTTTAGAGTACACATTTTTGTGTGTTTGTATACCTCTTCTTTGCAGTTGAATTCTAGTTTCAAGGCTTTATGATCAGAAAATATGCTTGGTATAATTTCAATCTTTCTGAATTTGTTGATGTTATTTTTGTGGTCCAACATATGGTCAATTTTTGAGAATGTTCCATACACTAGAGAAAAATGTATACTCTGGCACTTTCGGATGAAATGCCCTATAGATGTCTATCATATCCAATTAGTCTAGTGTTTCATTTAAGGCCAATATTTCTTTATTGATTTTCTGTTTAGATGAACCATCTAGAGCAGGGGTCTCAAACTCGCGGCCCGCGGGCCACATGCGGCCCGCCGAACAATGTTGTACTGATTTTTTTTTATTTTCAACTGCAGTGAGAAAAGTGTTGCGTAACAGTTGCCTTTTGTAGTCCTAGTGCGGCCCGCCAAACGGTTGTGATCTTGCTGTGCGGCCCACATGCTGAGTTGAGTTTGAGACCCCTGATCTAGAGCCATCAGTGGTGTATTGAGGTCTCCAAGTATGATTGTATTTTTGTCGGTTTTTGTTTTTATGTCAGTCAGTCAGTAGCTGTCTTATATATTCTGGTGCTTCTTGGTTTAGTGCACATATATTAAAAACTGTTATGACTTCTTGATTCAATGTCCCCTTTATCATTATGAAATGACCATTTTCGTCTTTCATTACCTTTGCTGTCTTGTAGTCAGCATTGTTAGATATCAGTATTGCTATTCCTGCTTTTTTCTTTTTTGGTTGTTATTTGCTTGGAGAATTGTTTTCCAACCTTTCCCTTTGAATTTGTTTTTATCCTTGTAGCCTAGATGTGTTTCTTGTAGGCAGCATACAGCTGGATTTTTTAAATCCATTCTGCTACTCTGTATCTTTTTATTGGTGAGTTCAATCCATTTATGTTTAGTGTAATTATTGACATTTGAGAGTTTCCTATTGCCATTTTATATATTGCTTTCTGATAGTTTCATATCTTGTTTGGTTTTCCTCTTTTATTTTTCCATCATTTGTTTATGTTTGGTTGTAATCCATACTTCTTTTCTCTGTTACTTCTGTTTTCAAGCCATTTACTTATGTGTTGTTTTTTTCAGGAGTGGTTACCATTAAGTAATGGAAAGCATACATATCATGTTCATTGTAGTACATTATCTCATGAGTGTTTCTGCACTCCATCTTCCTTAGCTACTGTTAATCTTTGTCCTCTCCCCTTTTTTGTTTCTTTGTCACAAATTAATCTTGTTATTATAGCCATCTTGATGGAGCTTTAACTTGTAGTTTTGTTTTGTTTTGTTCTTTGTGTTTGGTTGGAAAACCCCCTTTAGTATTTCCTGAAGTGGGGGTTTTCTAGTGATAAATTCCTCATCTTTTCTGTTTCTGTGAATGTTTTTATTTCTCCTTTGTATTTGAAGGATAGCTTTGATGGGTATAGTATTTTTGGCAGGAAATTTCTCTCTTTCAGAACTTTAAATATTGGGGTCCACTCTCTTCTAGCTTGTAGAGTTTCTGCTGAGAAATCTGTTGATAATCGAATGGGTCTTCCTTTATATGTTGTATTCTGCTTTTCCCTGGCTGCCTTGAGAATTTTTTCTTTGTCATTGGTTTGTGACAATTTCATTATGATGTGCCTTGGAATAGGTTTGTTAGGGTTAAGATAACTCGGTGTTCTGTTTGCTTCTTCAATTCGAGGCTTAAATTCTTTCCACAGGCTTGGGAAGTTCTCATCGACTATTTGTTTGAATATGTTCTCCATTCCATTTTCTCTCTCTTCTCCTTCTGATATACCCATTATTCTTACGTTGCTCTTTCTGATGGAGTCAGACAATTCCTGTAGGGCTATCTCATTTATTTTAATTCATGAGTCTCTCTCCTCTTCTCTCTGTAGTACCTCTAGTTGCCTGTCTTCTATGTCACTAATTTTCTCCTCTATCTGGCCTCTTCTATTGGCTAAGCTTGTTACCTCGTTTTTCAGTTCATAAATTGAGTTTTTCACCTCTGTTTTATTCATTTTCATACTTTCAGTTTCCTTGGTGAAGTATTCTTTCTGTTCATTGAATTGTTTATTGAGCTCCCTAAATTGCTTTTCTGTGCTTTCTTGTATATCCCTGAGTATTTTTAGGACTTCAATTTTAAATTCTCTGTCATTTAACTCCAAGGTTTCAAACTACTGAAATTTTTTCTATAGATTTTTCCTTATCTATCTGAGCTACATCACTGTCTTTTGTACCCATGATATTCAATTTCTTTTTCTTTAATGGCCTTTGAGAGTGGTATTGTTAATAACACTAATAAGAGTTGATAAAAAAATTTTTTTTGAGAAAATGCAGTAAAAAACTGAAAATTCTATTGTGCTAAGTGGAACAAAAATATGTAGAATGAAGGGCCTGGGTTGGGGGGGAGTGACAAAGAGGCAAAAAACAAGGTGAGAACCCACAAAATGCCACAAGGAAAAAATTTGAATCAAACATAAAATAATTTGTTTTTAAATGATGGTTGAATGAGAGAAATAGTTTAAGAGAAAAGAAAGAAAAGAAAAAATATAGTGAAAAATAAAAATTTTATTGTATTAAGTGGCACAAAAACTATAGAATGGAGAGCCAGAGTTGGGGATAATGTTAAAGAGATAAAAAGTGAAGTAAAAAGCACACAAAATACCACAAAGAAAAAACTTGAATCCAGAATAAAATAATTTGTTTGTGGGTGAGATTCAAATGAGAGAAAAAGTGAAAGAGAAAAGAAGATACAGAAAGAGAGAGAGAAAAAATTGAGTTAAGTTTTTTGGAATGTAACACTTTTAGGGAAAAAAAATGGAAAATGTAACACCTATGGGTAATAATGTTCAAAATGAAAAGAATAAAACAGAAAGAGGATAAAATGACCAAGGTGGAAGGAAAAAATAATACAAGAAAAAAAGTGGATAAAGTTATAAAGACTGTGGATATTTCCTGGTTTTGAGAAGTTATCTTCTTCTTTTTTCTTTCTTCTCTCTCTTTTTGGCTGGTGGCGCTGTACCCCAGGTTCTTCCCCTGTGGCACTCTTAGGCAGATAACTGCTGTTGTGTCACTATGGTGATGATATAAACTAGGCCTCAGTCCCATTGGTAGGTGGGGCTTGTTAGCGTTTGCAGGCTCTGACAATGGGAGAGTCCGGTTTTCCAGAGCCTCTCCCCAAATCTCTCCTTCCTGAACCAGCAGCCTGGGACACAGCTGTGAAGTTGCCCCAGCCATTGCCTGGCGAGCAAGAGGCTCTAAGAGCTGCCAAATTGCCCCTCTATCCCCACTCAATGCAGGGTTCTGGGTAAGGCTTTGCCAGCCAGAGCCGCTAGCATAATCAGGCAGGGTTGGGAGCTGATTGCCTTTCAGGTGTCTTTCTATGCGCTTCCAGGCATGTCTAGTATGCCTCAGCACTCCACAGGTCTGATCTCCATAGGCTGTCTGCAAGCTGCCTGCACGCCCTTCCCCCCCACCACTTCTGCAGTTCTCTTCCCCAGCAGTGTGCTTTGTTAGCCTGTATGGCTGGTGGAATTGCTGCGCCCAGACAGGTCTGGGTGTAGGGAAGCCAGCTTTCATGCACTTCCTGCATGCTGTTGTTTGGGAAGCTGGGATTTTTCCTGGTTTTGAGAAGTTAGAAACTCCGGTCACAGCCCACACAGAGGGCCACTACTGACAGTCTCCAACAGAGCCCCTCCATCCAGGAATGCAGGCACCCATGCCCAAAGTGCCAAGTAGATCCCCTTGCACACTGCCCGCGCTCGCCGACTGGAATACTCAGAGTAAATAAGGCAACTGCTCGTCCACCTCTGCCAGGGTCTGCTGCTAGTGTTAGCTCCACGTGGGCTGAGCTGTGGGCATACTCTCTCCTTGGCTTGAACATCTCTGCCCTGGCCCAGCTTTTTCTGTGCCCCCAGCCCTTGCTTTCTCTCAGTTCCAAGTGAAAGCAGCCCTTGCTCAGGTCAGTGAGGAAAGCGGAATACTCTGTTCTCCATCTTACTTCCTTCAGAGTTGATTACATATTCAGCCACCTTTTTGCCCAATCGTACCTTTGTTTGATGTATGTGTACTTCAGATGCTCCTGAGATTGTTTTTCTGTCTCTATTCAGATGCTCCTGAGATTGTTTTTCTGTCTCTAGTTGTTGAATTTGTTGAAGTTGCAGGGAGAGGTATCGGGAGCACTCCTCACGGCACCATTCTCTGACGTCACTCCTATATGCATTCTCTTTTAATTACACATCAATCCCATGGCATAGCTATTATTACTATGCACAAGTTATAGATGAGCCAGTGTCAAATATTTATGAAGTAGCCTAGCTAAAATGTGAAATACTCTTAGGTATCTAGGAGTAAGCATACTATGCTACAGCATGTTTTACTTTGAATTTCCCATATTTATTATAATAAATTAAACTAGAGTACAACATAGTTGAATGACTTGCCCAAGGCCACAGTTATCAGCAGTACTAGACCATGAATCATATATTTGAATTCTCTAATTTTATGCTAATTGTTTGCCATGTAGGTAAATATAATTGCTGAGAGTTTTGCCTCTGCATATTTTTGTCACTTAGAATGCCTAAACAAAACTAAGCAAGTAAATTTCATTTTCTCCTGCTGCTGTAACCTTCCATAGCTATTCAGCTATTATTCTAAGACCAGAGAAAAAAATTAAGTCTAAAACCAAATAAATTTTTGGCTTTCTTTGATTCAAATGTCAGAAAAAGTCCACCTAGTAATCCTTTTAATATACAATGGAACTAAATTTCCCATATTCCTGACTGTGTTCAATTCTCTCAATTTTCCTGGGACTGTACACGTATAACTGATGCCTTAAACATGCTAATCTCATTCTGCCCTATTTTATGAACTTGTCTCCAAAACAACACCACATAGTTGAACTCACTTGCTTTTTAAGAACTGCACTCCCTTTTAATAACATAAAATGTCAAACAGGGGAGTCCCTAGTCCTGGTGGACACTCTCACATTCTTAAGAAAGCAGGCCTGCAATTGGCCTCAGTTTATTAGTCACAGAGGCTCAGGGCAAAGAAAGGAATAGGGAACTGGAAATGGATTAGATTTGTCCACAAGTATCAAGGATAGAAGAGAGAGAGAGAGAGAGAGAGAGAAAGCCCTGGTTGAATACAAATCCAGGTGAACCATGTAAGCTTAGAAATAGTTCTTTTACTAACTCAAAGGGAAACTGGCAGAGCTTGTTTTGCCGCTGTGCCCGTTGTCCATTCCCTGTCTTTGTCAATTCAGCGGCGCAGTGGGAGAAGGCAGTCACTGGGAGCAGCAGGGTCTGCAGAGGGAGCTAGAGAAAGGGCCTATTCAAGAGCCCTTCGTCCTCCCAGTTTGAGACTCTCCACAAAAGAGAGACAACAAATACAGACTTCAAAGGAGAAAAGAAACCATTACTCTGATCCACCTCCTCC
Organism: Saccopteryx leptura; assembly: GCF_036850995.1. Classification (NCBI taxonomy): domain Eukaryota; kingdom Metazoa; phylum Chordata; class Mammalia; order Chiroptera; family Emballonuridae; genus Saccopteryx; species Saccopteryx leptura. Next base: position 286,341,704 of record NC_089503.1, on the reverse strand, counting down.
AAGGATCCTTTGATAGATAGCTCTTCCCTGCTGCTCAATGTTCATCCTCTACCTCCCCAAATTCTGATTCATCTAAGAGGTGTTTTTTTTAAGATCTATAAAAACAGGCATAACAAGTCACTGGATGAAACATAGGGTCAGAACTAACCTAAGCCTAGAAAAGTATCCACTGACTATCATTTGGGAAACTTTCTTCAGTTTATGAGAAGCTCTTGTATAAAAGTTGAATTACTCACTGTTTATCTCTCATGTATCACACACACACAAAAAGGTAAAAATTCTATTTTGTACAATCTAGAAGAGAGGGAGGTAATACAAGTAAGATGGGTCTTTGTTACCAGGAATTCTCATAAATGTTAAAGGAGTCCTCAAATTCTAGGGCCATGCTTCTACCTGCCAGAAATATCTGCATTATTCCAGATGTTCTTTCCTCAAAGGCTGGATTAAAGCCATTGTTCTGCCAGCCCCATCCCACTGTGCAATGTTATAGCTTATTAGCACCTCTGCCAAAGGACAGTCAGTACCAGTGAAATGAAACATAAATAATAGCCAATTCATCTTGAAAAAGATCTCATGGGGAAAAAGAGCAAGAAATATGAGCTTTCATGACATTTGCAAATTATCTAAGGATTTCATTTACCTTATTATTCTCCTAAGGCCTATAACTAAGACTACTAACTTTAACACATGTAACAGAATCATCAACATAATTGAAGACACAGTGTAAGCTACTGGGGCAACCCTTTGTAAATAAGGTGTCCAACATCTTTTTCTTTGCTCTAAATGTGAAAGAGAAAAGAGGAAGGCGGACACCTGGCAGAAACATGAAACCCACATTTCTAAAAATAAAGATCTCACCTTCTTTAGCTCACTAACTAGGTTGGTCAGTCCCCAGTCAACAAATATACCTCATGCCAAAAAATTAACTCACATTATCTCTTAAAATTCCAAAAGCATTCTCCAAATAACCCCATGTAATAAGTGGTGATGGCAATCTCAGGCCAGCCTGAAGATAACAACATATCTTACTACACTAGAAAGAGTCTTGCCCCAGGCCTACCTGAGATATAAACCCACAGAGCCCCCTTGAATTTTAAGTCCTCTTGGGATTAATAGCCTGACATCTCAGAGCCAGGGGAAGTAAAGGGAAGGAAAAAACATCAGGTTGCATCTGGGCTGTTACTGGGGCAGTTTGGCAGTTGGGAAGATAATGTCTCTCCCGAAGTCAGGGCACATCAGAAGAAGGAAGATGGTGTGTGAAGTTTTCTACTTTGTTCCTAAGAAAAGATGTTGAGTTTAGAGGACAGAACTGGATTCTTGGAACGTTAGAAAGACCACTGTAGTATTCAAAAATGTTAACTGTGTAGACAGTAAAATATGCCACTCCCAAATGTGTTATTTTGGTGAGGAAAATATTTCCAGCTGAAAACAATCAAGGCCCAAAAGACTCAGGGAGAACCTTCGACCTTCCCTCTAACTGCCTACAAGAATTTAGATAGAGGACCTGCAACAGGAAAGGAGCTATCACCACATCTACCTATAGTTTAATATGAGCTAGTGTGTAATAGGGAAGAACTCAGAAAGACCACTTGATCAAGTCCTTTCTATGTTCCATGGTTCCTTTATGGCCAAACATTTCTGTACCAAATATGAATTCTTTTCATATTCTTGTGAACTGCCTTACTTACCTTTGAAGTTCCAACCTCTACCTCCTTCTCCTTAGTCCAGAATGATATGTATACTTCACTTTGCCTGGCTTTGGAATCTTTCTCATTTTCCTGTAAGTATGCAATTACATTGGTTTTTTTCTCCTGTTACTTTGTCTCATGTCAATTTAATTCTTAGACCAGCCAGAAGAACTTAGAAGGGTAGAGGAAATTATTTTTCTCCCTGACAATTGCAAATATAACTATTTTCATCCAATATAACTATTAAAATACTAACACATTTTTCTAATTTCTATGAATTATAACCATTATATACTAATTATAGAGAGATACAATTCTAAAATCTAGGTATAAAGACCTTATCAATACACTCAACTCTTGCCAAGAATCTTCTAGAACCATAGAGTTTCTGCACTTAAATAAAACCTTAGAAACCATCTATCCCAATACCTTCATTTTTAAAATGAGGTCACAAGAGATGGAAAAATTGAATGATTTCCAGAAGGCACTCCAGTTATGAAGACACAGAAGTCACCCGGTGCCACATTGGAAACACTATTTCATGTTGAGCCTCTTCTAAAACTCTGGTGTCCCTTCTTTGAGGAGACTTTAATATCTCTGTATTGATGCTTCCTGTGGGAGCTGAACCATGCTCCCAGCCGGAAAGTTTGTTCATCTGAGGAAAGGTATTAATAGCTTCATCCCAAGCATCTCCCTTTGAACTCTGAGGATGCTGCTGGAACTCACTTTGCTGCCAGGAAAGGCCATTTCCCCCCTCTCCCAGGAAGGCCGTCCTTGGGCCTGACCATCAGGCCTCTTGTGTTCACTGCCTCCAAGCACGTGGAAGACAAAACTGGCAACAGAGTGATAAACCTCCTACAAATGCTGGACTCACTTAATTTGTTGACCAACTGATTAATAGCTCATCTCCACATTTCAAGTTGGCTCCAGCTAAACCTCTAGAGATTCCTGCCAAAGGCTCCTTAAAGAGTCTTGATGTTCTCCCCCTATATACACTTAAAAACCTCATTAAACAACAGAGAATGTTTTTAAAACAGTCAAATAGTGTTTTATCCATAGCCTTGCACACTGGAGGTTATAAACTCTTGTATTCAACAACAGCCTCTATAACCAGGGGAACAGCATGATAAACCACGGACAATAGTGCGATGATGGCATCTAGTAATTGAGATCTTAAGTGGCAATAACTGAAAAAAGATGTTACTATTAAACTAAGTGCGTTCCTTCCTTCTTTATTCTAGCAAAAAGATTTTAAAAGATGGCTGCAGCTCAAAGTAGCTGGATGAGGATAAAGGTGTTACAGCTTAGGATGCCCCACTTCCTTGCATCCCGTGGGCCTGTCCTCAAATCTCAAGAGAGCCTACAGTGAAAAAAAATATTTTGATGGTAAATACTTTGGTGTTAGACTTGAGTATCAGCCAAGATTAGCTGTTTAGTTGCTCTGAATATGCGGAGAAATTGTCTGACCATTATTCATCTTGAGTTTCCTCAGCTGTAAAGTGGTGATAATAATGGTGCCCTTGTACCGGAATTAAAAAAATTCAGGGCTGTGCGTTAGAATTTGACAAAGCAATGAGTATAACAAGTAAGTGCTCAACAAACGTTAGGTGCTATTGTTTTTTAAATCTAATTAAACAGGACATTCTTGGGCATGCCCCAAAACCAGTGGTATCAATTGAAGTTAAGTTGCTATTTCCATCACCTGGAAGTAAAATTGGGGAGAGGGGTCACAGTGGTGGTTGGGAGCTTGTAAGTGGGAGAAGCAATCTTTCATTCCTCCAGTACAGCTGCTTCCCTCTTCAGGCCACAGAGATTCTGATGTGACACATTTTTGCGCACCAGTATTTCTTTTTTCTAAAATGTGGAGGGCACCAAGACACACGCGGCCATAGAGGTGAGGCAGATCCAAAGTAGAGTTTCATGTTAGTTAGCCTGCCCTGAGTTCAAAACATGAAGACACCCTCATCACTCTTTTCACAGAGCATCTGTTACACTTCATACACTGCTCACAAAAATTAGAGGATATTTTATCGCTTCATATTCATTTTGAAATATCCCTTAAATTTTGTGAGCAGTATACTTTAGGTCTGGGGACAGTGCTTCATTTGAGACCTCTACCCAGCTTTCAAACTTGTGAACTCACACCGAATTGAGGGACACAAAGTACTCTCTAGTCCAGGTACAAATCTCTCTTCAGCTCTCCTGGCTTCCATTGCCTGTCCATCACTGACCAGCCCGTCTGCAGTCTATCCTCCAACCTTCAGCTCGCAGGGCCTTTGATCCCTTGTACAATATCCCTGCAGGGACCTGCCACCTGAGCAGCACCCCAACTTCCTGCACCTGCCTCGGCCCCCCCTTATCTTCCGGCCTCCTCTGTCCTGGCCCCCCGGGGTTCCCTGCTTCCTCATCCCCAAGCCCTTCTGATATGAATTATCTCTGAGCTCAACATCTCCGCTTTCCTTGAATATACAAATTCATTTAAAAAGAAAAAAAAAGACTTTAATTTGTTAACACTGTTTCCTAATTACAAGTCCTCCTGAACCAGGTGAAAATGTTTTTATTTGCCTTTTGAAAGATTCAAATAGCGATCTACAGTTACAAACAGCACTACCAGGCCCATAAGGGCTCTCATTATTTTTTCCATAATTTTTGGGTCTATTATATTTTATTATAGCCATCTCCCATGAACTCCCTCTGTGGAGAATCATTTCTTTTTCTTTGGGTGGAGGTGGGGGGGTAGGTGGCACAGTCATTTCCCATTGGTGCTAGGCAGTGGTTTTACTAAATATGCAGTAAGAACCTCCTGACCAGGCAGTGGTGCAGTGGATAGAGCGTCGGACTGGGATGGGAGGACCCAGGTTCTCGACCTCGAGGTCGCCAGCTTGAGCACAGGCTCATCTGGTTTGAGCAAAAAGCTCACCAGCTTGGACCCAAGGTCGCTGGCTCGAGCAAGGGGTTACTTGGTCTGCTGAAGGCCCGCAGTCAAGGCACATATGAGAAATCAATCAATGAACAACTAAAGTGCCACAACGAAAAACTGTTGATTGATGCTTCTCATCTCTCCTTTCCTGTCTGTCTCTATCTATCCCTCTCTCTGACTCTCTCTGTCTGTAAAAAAAAATTAAATTAAATTTAAATTAAATAATTAAAAAAATATATAGTAAGATCCTTGGCCCTAGAGCAGATGCCAGCTCCTGTTGTTCAAGCTGATAAAATGAAATTAGATCCATCAGTAGGACCCAAATCAGTGCCGAAAGTAGGACCTTAGGTTGGCGGTTTGGTTTGGGCAAGGCTAACGTTGAAATAGGGACCCAGAGAATAGGGCCGTTGAGGAAAGGCAGAGCAAAGCCGAAGGTCGGGGTTGGAGCAGGAGATAGAAGGCTGGCGCTCTGCCCCAGAGACAGAACACCAGGTCCAAAAGGACCTGGGGGTTAGAGCCAGGGCCTTACATCAGGGAAATCGGAAGGTGGCTCAGGGGAGCCCTCTGGGAGGTCCTTACCTATTTCAGCACCCAAGTCACCATATAATAACTATAGAACAAAACGACAATGCAGAGAGAATAAAGGGGCTTCCATGGAATCTGTTATGACAACAGAGTTAAGATTCCACCTCTTGAGAAAGAGTCACAGAATTTTTAATGACAAAACAAACCACCAGATTGTACCAGGAACAGTATACTACACTCTACTTCTTACTAGGGAACTTATAATGTTCTTAAAATTGTCTGAGTAAAGCATAAGAATACCACTCTCTGTTAGCTTTTTCATTTTCTCAACAGCTCTGTGAGGTAGAAATCTCTAACTTAAATGTAAAGATGAGGACACTGCTGAAGCTGAAGAACACTAAGGGAACTGCCTAAGTCTGTAGAGCTGGGAGGTGTCAGAGTTGCGATTAGAAGAACATGCATTCTGACTCCATTCTTGTGCTCTTTTCCATCAGCCTCAGCTGCCCACCACAGCTGAAGGACAGCCACTGGCCTAGGACCCATGAACGTCATATCCCAAGTGAGCCAGTTCTGGCCTTTTCACTGTTTGGCTATGTCTTGGAAACTGAAGGGGTGGCCTCTGCAGAAGTCTCTTTCCATGAGAAACAAGGGAGCGGCCTGGGGTAGAATTTATGTCAAGGAAAGAAGCTCAATCTATTAATGGAGCTACAGTCACAGGGCGGGAGAAGCGGTTTAGAAGCTGCCATGACAGCTATCACTTCAACCTCTTCCCAATTTTACCTGTGGATCCTCCAGGGAAGGAAATAGAAGGAGAAGGAAGTATAGACTGAAAAGCTGTCTCATTAAAACCTATAGAAGAAAATATGTCATGGACATCCAGCTTTGGTATCAATGGATTAGGTAATGGAGAATGAGAATCTTTCTCCAAGATACTTCACCACAAATCATGTTGAAGCTTTAGAACCATGAAGGCTCCACTGCCCTTGAGGCAGGAAACTGTAATAACCAGGGGAATGTGTGGTCTCAATGTGAGAAAACAGCAGGGTCTGAACAGGGCCACGGTGGGGGGCAGATGCCGTGGAACTCAATGGGAGCAGCAACCATGCAAATAAAGCCAGAGGAAATGAGAATGATACCAAGGAAAAACCAGAAAACCCACAAAAATTGCAGCTATTCCCAGCCAATATGGCACTGGAGCTGTTCTGTGACCCTGTGATACACCCTCCTGGGAATTCCTAAACCACACCAGCAGATGATGATCTGGGGAGGTACTGTGCTCTTGAATGAGCAGGAAGAAGCCAGTGCAAATGTGATTGATATTACACATGCACAAAGTGGTGAGGCCTGGGGAAATCAGTGCTATATGTAATTACTATTCCTAACTGCATCTGTGACATCTATAATTCAAACTAATCCCAACGTGGACCTGAATATTCTGGTTGAAGTTATAAAACTCGCATATCTTTAGTCCTCAATTAAATTACAGTGCAACTTGTCCACCAACCAGAAATATTTGGTACCCTCCCTCCTGTCCAAAGATAATGAACTGAGGATTGAGGACCTTGCCATAGGTACTTCTGTTTTTCTCACACCCTTCTTTCCTATATGTTCTTCTTTGAATTCACTCCTCACTGATTACCAAAGGACTCCAGACACCTGCTTCAGCACCTCTCCTCACTGACAACTACAGGTTGGACAAGTCCTATCTAACCCTAGCTTTCTCCATGCTTTGGACCTTTATTTGAATGGTGTGTTACAATGAGGCTCTTCAAAATGTCTTCGCCCTGGCCGGTTTGCTCAATGGTAGGAAATCAGCTCAGCGTGTGAATGTCCCGGTTTTGATTCCTAGTCAGGGAACACAGGAGAAGTGATCATCTGCTTGTCCATGTTCCCTCTCCCTTCTCTCTCTTTTCCCCTCCTGCAGCCATTGGTCAATTGGTTCGAGTGTATTAGCCCTGGACACTGAGGATGGCTCCCTGGAGCCTTGGCTTCAGGAGCTAAAAATAGCTCAGTTGTGAGCATGGTCCCAGATGGGCAGAGGGTCAGCCCCAGAAGGGGGGTGCCAGTGGATCCTGGTTGGGGTGCATACAGGAGCCTGTCTATCTCCCTTCCTCTCACTTGGAGAATAAAACTTGTCTCAGCCTCTGAGCACCATCAGTAAGTTTCTCTTCACCATCAGAATCTTGGGGAGGTAGAAACAGGGGGAGGGGCAGGTTTTTAATTCATTTGAAATTTGTCTTAAACTCCTTAATGAAAGTAGAAAAAAGATAAAGCAAAGGAAAGGAGATCAGTTTCTATACTTATATGTTCCTGAGTATAGAGCACCTCTTTCTGTGGCAACAAGCCAGTAGATGCTTCTACGGCAGCAGGTCCATTTCAGGGCATCTGGAAAGGAACTTCTCTACTAAATTAATCACGGAACTAGGGTGAGCTATCACCAGAACAAACTATCATCCCCTGGCAAATTCCATTATTGTGACACTTCCCCCCTCCTAAACCCAAGAGGTCACAAAGATTCAGTGACATCCAGGAACATAAAATATTTTTACATTAGTCCAGCTCCAGCAAGAAATTCCTCTCTAATAGTCTGACAGAGATATCATTTCTCTCACGAAGTTGTTCAAGACAATTGAGTAATCAGAAGACATGAGGCTAAAAATAAATAATGTGATCCATGGAGTGGGAAGATATAACTCAGCAAAATGCTGGCAAGTGCTTCTCCACTCACCAAGCCTAAGAATACACAAACGTCCTTTTCTGTTCAGCTGTGACAAGCTAATTCAGGTTTTGTCCTCCCAGGAGGTGATCACTGAGTCCAGATGGACACTAAGCCTCCTCGACTTCCTGGGCACAGAAGCCAGACTGCACTGCAGGTATGTACTCCCTTGCTCCACTGCCAGCTAGCCTGGCCAGGAGCAGAGCTGCCCCATGCCTATAGCCAGCTCTCGGGTGGCTGGGGAAGGCCACAGAGCCCTGGAGTTCTTTGGGCCTCTGGTCAGTAAACCGCGGCTCTCGAGCCACATGCGGCTCTTTGGCCCCTTGAGTGTGGCTCTTCCACAAAATACCACGTGCAGGTGCTACCTCAATAAGGAATGTACCTACTTATATAGTTTAAGTTTAAAAAATTTGGCTCTCAAAAGAAATTTCAATTGTTGTACTGTTGATATTTGGCTCTGTTGACTAATGAGTTTGCCGACCACTGCCTTGGGCCATTCTGTTGTCTCTGGACTTCAAGGAGCAATCAAAACTCAGCTCTGCTCACCCACCAGAATTTAAAATGGCTGTACAGTAGTTGATAATCGTGACATGATCAGCACCAAGAAAATAAAGTTGACAGAAACAAGTGCTGCTTTAGTACAGAAGCTAAGCCAAAATGTACTGAACAGAGAAAAAAATCTAGGAACATTTAGTGGATAATAAGCTGAGTTAGCAAGGTAATAAAGTAAGAAAAACATTGTATTGAGATATCTAAATTTAAGAATGCAAGGTAGACCTAAGAAGTTGGTTATCATCATTAAAACATGAATTAGATCTCTTCAAGAGAAAGAATTCAGGTTGATGCATTGGCATAGATAGACAGATGATAGATAGATAGATAGATAGATAGATAGATAGATAGATAGATAGATAGATAGATAGATAGATAAAGTATTACACTCAGAAAAACTGGATTTGACCTTGTTATGCACTTCTACTATGCCCACTAGAATAAACTCTCTGAACGTCCTATAAATGTCTTACCTGTAAAATGAACATAACAATGCATAACTCACTAGGTTATTGTAAGAATTTAATGAGATAATGCATATAAAGTGTTTTATGGTACATGGCAAGGAGTAACAGTTCAATAAATGTTAGCTATTAATAGAACATCTGTTTTTGATATTACCAAAGATAAGTAGAAACGCAGAAGTTCTTGGGGGCACAGTTTATGTTCTAAATGTTGTATGATATGTCCTTTTCTGAAAGCTGACCAGCTACAGACCCATAAAGCAAAGGACCAGAACCCCAGACCCTGGCTTCTTGCTCCATTCCATGAGGCTCTGACTAGGAAATCAGCCAGACTCCTCAGATTTCTTTCTCTTTAATTTCACTTTGTTAGTGGAGGAAATAGGGCCAAAGGGGAGCATCATTGTGACCACAGGGGACAGGCATGGATCAACTGCAGCTGGGCTTGCAAATGACCAGACAAGCGCTTCCTCAATTCAGAAAAGCTTTTAAGAACAATTCGAAATTGAAATGTCCATTAACCTTGAAAGCAGGCAATTAGCAATGCAAATATTAAGTCACCTTATAAAGAAAAAAAAAATGATCAACTTATTTGTGAGATAAGCAGGGTTTCTGCAGCAGTCTAGTCTCCTCTCTTTGGTCAGCTACACCTTCCCAACCATTACTCCACCATGTGACTGGCCATTTCCCTGCAAGCTTGGATGCATGAGCACAAAAGACCTTAAAGTGCACCCAGTCCAAACTGCTCATTTTAATGATGAGGAATTGAGACCTGAAGAAACTAAGGCGTTTTCTAAGAATACAAATTTAGTGGCAAAACTAGTTTTCCTAATTACCTGTCATACCTGCCTTGTTCACTGGCTCCTCAAAGATTTTATGACAAGGCATATGATGCCTTCACTTCTCTCCATTTAGACAGCAAGCTCCTTAAAGGAGGGAAAAGCATCCAATTTTTGTGTTTCTCACTCACAGATGTAAACAGATGATTAAAAATATATATCAGTTGTACCTTTCCTAACATGACAATGGAAAGTAGAGAAATTGGTTTCCATTGGGCAGGCATTGACTTATTCTGCTTCACTCATGTTAGACATAATTGTGCTGATAATATTGAAAAATCCTTCATGGTTCTCAGAATATGGGTAGGACCTGTCGAGCCATTTTAAAACTAGCTCAGTGTCATGAAGGTAGAAAGAAAACTATATATTTTTTGAGTACAGTAAAAAACAATTGGTCTCCATTCCATAGAGTTAAAAGCTATTAAATAAACTGAAACAAGAGTTTCATGATACAGAGATAATGTTCTTACTTAATGAGTATAAAACTCTTTAAAAAGTGGCTTGGAGTGATCTTTATTCTTAGAAATTTTATAAAATAATGCTGTCGAACTTGAATTGCTTAATTGTTCTCCCTCATGAAGACACAGCTGGATAGACACCCTCCTGCGATCCTTTTTGTCCTCTCTTACTTTCTGCTACTATATTACAATAATATTCTAGCAATGCTTAATTCCCTATCATTATTACATCTACCTCCTACCTCCCATAATTTTCAGATTTCAGTTTGTAAAAAGTCTCCCTACCTACTCAAACATATCCAACTCACCTTTTAAGTCACAGCTGTGATTCAGAAGGTCTGGGGTGGAGCCCAAGATTTTGCATTTCTAACAAATTCCCCCAAAATACTGATTCTACAATCAGCTGTACCCAACCTTGACCTAAGATGTGTCCCTATATTCTCAGGTGTGACTACTATGACTTAGGATGCATCTCTAATTACCAAAATGTATCTCACTGTGACCTGGAATTTTCCTTAGTAGCACATGTGTCCACTGTAAACCTACTATCTTTATCTAATAACCGACATTATTCCTAACTCACTCTCCTTCCTTAGTAACCTCTATACTAAATGTTTTAAATGCTTTTTGTGTGTTCATTGTAAAATAAACATGATTGCAATGTTATGAAAAAGAACAATGATGTCATTCATTCATTCAGTTAAAAAAATATTAATTTTGCAATAAGGTATGCATCATACCACCCCTAGGGATTCAAAGATAAAAAACACACAAGCTTATTTGGAGACAGATGTTTTGTCCCACAATTACTAAGTGGTTGACTTTGAGAAAACTATTAAATCTGTTTGTGTTACTTTTTGTCCCTTTTATAAAATGAGGGTAACAATGTCCATCTTACAGGGTAGTTAAGTATAAAATGGAACTATGTATGTGAATGCACGTCATACTCCAAAATATACTATAAAAACACTTTATGTGCTTATTATTATCTGTTCAGGCTGCCCTCTTACCCTGTAAACTGCCTTAAGATAAGAATTATCACCTTATCTCTTCTATCCAAACTAAGAGTTCAGCATAGTTCTTTACACTTAATGGAATTTAAATTTCTCTTTCAGCCCTAGCTGGTTGGCTCAGCAGTAGAGCGTCAGCCTGGCGTGCAGGGAACCCGGGTTCAATTCCCGGCCAGGGCACATAAGAGAAGCGCCCATTTGCTTCTCCACCACCCCCCTCCTTCCTCTCTGTCTCTCTCTTCCCCTCCCGCAGCCAAGGCTCCATTGGAGCAAAGATGGCCCGGGCGCTGGGGATGGCTCCTTGGCCTCTGCCCCAGGCGCTAGAGTGGCTCTGGTAGCGGCAGAGCGACGCCCCAGAGAGGCAGAGCATCGCCCCCTGGTGGGCAGAGCTTTGCCCCTGGTGGGCGTGCCCGGTGGATCCCGGTCGGGCGCATGCGGGAGTCTGTCTGACTGTCTCTCCCCATTTCCAGCTTCAGAAAAATACAAAAAAAAAAAAATTCTCTTTCATTAAATGTCTTATATTCCCATCCTTGGGTAAGGAGTAGTACATCCTAGAACATTTCAACAGAAAAAAAAAAAAAAAAAAAAAGAATATTAGTACACATCCTCCAGAAAACTTTTCTTTTTACCAGAGTATCATTCCAATATTAAGGTCTTCTTGGAACTTAACAAAGTACTTCATTTCTTCCATTGATTCAGAACATTCCCTACAATCACTGGTACTCAATAAATATTAACTGAATGACTGAATAATATTAAAGTTTGACATTTGTTAAATCCAAGAAAATATTGACAGATTTGGGAACTGGAGCCACAATCTGTAGCCTTGCTCTGCTTCATGAACAGTGTCATCATGTTGGGTCAGGGCAGCCACCCCAACACATCCCTGGACACTGTCTGAGGCCTTTATACTGTGTCTTGGAAACACCTATGATTTATACACCTGTTCCTAAGAATGTGGCCACTCAAATAATTGCCACTAATTAGCCCTTCCCACTCCAGACCCCCCACACAGGGCCAAAAGCTAAATAAGACCAGACATATCCTGCCTTTGAAGGTGGCGGAGGGGGAGTGAGTGACACATTGGCAGAGTGGGCGGGGAATTTCAGGCTCTCTCCATTGTTCACCGGACTCTTCTGCTCTGGTATTACACTGTGTTTACATTTCTAAGGACTGTCAATCCAACACGAAATCCATTTAGGCTGAGGCACAGCCACCATGAAGCTGAGTCCCAATGCTTTCAGATCACAGGGCACCTGAGAGATTGCTAAACTTTGATTTCAGGGTAGAACCCAGAGCATCTCTTGCCCATTGCCTTCTTCTCCAGGTGCTGTTCCTGCTGCCAACACAGACAAGATTAACAAGAAGGTTATATTTAAACTTCCAAGAGGTGCTGCTGTGCCATTATGGGTCTATTTAAAATCTCTGGGCAGCTGCAGTACATAATAACAAACCAGCAGGAGGGAGGGAGGAAAGGGAGGAGAAGGGAAGGAGGAGGGGAGGTGGTCAGGAGCATCACCAATTGTTTCTGCAAAAAACTGACTGTCAAAAGATGGCTGGGTTGCAGATAAGTTAAAGACGCCCCCCATGGTGAGAGAGCAGGAGACAGAATGCATCAGGAGGATACATGAAGCAGGGATGGGGAAGGAATTTAGGATCCTAATACAAACATCTGCCAAACCTGAGAGAACTTGCTGCTTTCCCAGAAGATGTCACCTCCAGAATACTCTATTTCTCCCAGGGGACCCTACGAAACCATACTAGCCATTCTTTCAATGTTGACAAATGATCAGCACCAGAATATAAAGAGTTCTGATAACAGAACAACAAAGCAGCTCCCCTAAACCAACCAATGCACACCATTTTGCTCCTTGACTCAGCCTCCAAAACTCACCAAATGAAAGGACAAAGTCATCATCCCTTAAAGAACATTTCTATTGCAACAGCTTTAGGACTAAATGACTTACCTACAGCTCAACTCAGTTTGACCTTGTAGACCCACCCTACTTTCTGCTGCCAATTTAGCCTTTCCTTGCCTTCTCCCATTAAAGTTCTGTGAGTACAGTAGAGTATTTGCCATATTCTCTAAGCACAATAATATACATTTTCTTAACCCAGCCTCATCTTCATTGATGGTATTTGTTAACCTTAATTTAACTCACATTATCCAAACATCTAATTATTTTTATCACTCTTTGCTAAAGTTTCTTCAAAGTTATTAATATTTCTCCTGATTTTTCTTCATGTATAAATTTATTTAAATCTCCAGTAATTGTCTAAGCTATCACTCTATGCCCACTCCTGGGGCTTCCATATGGTATAAACATCTCTTGTGTCACAAGCATAGAAATCACAAGATGAAACCAACATGTCATTCCTTGGCATCACAATCTTAAAATGAAAAAAACCCCACAAAAACAATTATTACCTAATTAATTGTGCTTCTATGGCTTCTAGTGATGACCAAACTGGATGTCACAGGTTCAAAAACACTCACTATGAACATGTCATAAGTCTTGCAATGATCACATAAACCAAGCAAATGGCAAAATTCACTTTGTACTGCATAGACATATTTTAATTGGATTGTTATATTCTGATGTAAAAAGTGATGTAAGACAATAAGGTCTATGAACACTGCTCACAAAAATTAGGGGATCAGGGAACGTGCAGAGATACTCCAGCACTTTCAGCCTTTGGTATAATGCATTTTCAGCAATGAAATAAAAGTTGGTTTTGCATCTCATTTGCATAATCAAACAACTTTCTTTGATTTGTCATTTGCTTTTCTGATATTCTTGTTTAATAAAAAAATCAAATGCTTCTTTTTTTATCACTTCATATTCATTTTGAAATATCCCCTAATTTTTGTGAGCACTATATATTATATATTTACCTCAAAGAGACTATTCTAGTAGATGAGCAAATGTCAACAGTTTATACAAATTAAGAATGTATTCCTCAAGGGGCTTTATCTTCTTTTTCTTTTGTTTCTGGTTGAATGCCTAAAATAAGTGGGAGATTTATAAAACTATCTGTCCCTAATAAAGTAACAATCAGCAAAAAAAAAAAACCCATAAAATTTGTAATAAACCCAAATCTGCCATATCGACATATACTGATTGATAGCAAATACAGATTTAGAATTAAGTTCTATATAAAAAAGTGTAGCCTGTGTTTTTTAAGAACATGTGGAATATACTGTGCAAATATTAGCAACACACAAAACCTCTATGAAACACTCTGCCATAATGCGTTCAGAATTATGATCCATATATTGAAACTCTGTAAGAATCTATACACGATTTCTTACCTAGTGTCAACATCCTTCCTTCTTTTCATTCCTATACCTTTTTTTATAAAGATGAGGAGCTCCAAAGATTTCCAAGGGAGAAAACAAGAAAGCACGAGAGTTCTACCAGGAGGTGCTATACAACTGGGGGCACCTCTCAAATGACTGAAAGGACAAAGAACTTTGTGACAACATGACAGTGAAGCATGTAGAAATGGCTCCACCATCCAAAACAAAAACAAATGGTCTTGGCCGAATGAAAATGACCTTTTCAATAATAAATACAGCACAGGCTCTTTCTACTCCGAAGAGTTCCTTCTGGGTGATATGATTAATGAGGAAATCAGATGTAGCAATTTCAGGGTGTTGGGTAAGTATCAACAAAACAAAAGAAATGGAGCCCTGTTAACAAGCTGTCCCTCATTTGGTCTCCACCTAACCTGTACTGACCACTGCTCTTATTAGAATTTCTGCCCTCTTTACTCACTACCTTTTATGTCATCTAACTTTTGTTGGAATAAGTCTTTTAGTCCGGTCCTGGAAACAACTCTGAGCTCCTTCAGAAGCATGGCTTAGACAAGACCTGTTACCTGCACCTCCCGACTGTGCTGAGCCTGGGTGAGCTTACAGGGAGGGCCACTTGGCTCACTTTCATATACTGACATCTACCCTTCCATTTGCTTGACCCATGTATTCACTAATACCACTAGGTGCCTACTGAGTCCTTCTTGTGTTGGTGCTCAGAATAAAAAAAAAAAAAGATATGATGCTGCCCTGAAGGAGCCTAAAGTTTAGCTGAAGACACAAACGTGTAAACAAAGAGTAATACTTGAAATAGAAATTATGAAGATAGATACAGGGAATAAAAGAGTTGCTGCTAGACAGTACCTACCAGAGTAATAGATAATTCACAAAAGCCAAATAAAAATCAAGTGGCTAATAAGCATATTTTAAAAGTTCAATCTCACTAATGAATCAACTAAATAGAAATTAAACAATTAAATTATACCTTCTTTCCTCAAAAAAATTTGTTTTTTTCTTCATTGCAGATGTCAGAGTAATGGACACTCACATACATACGTATATAAGCTCACATACTAGTTTAAAATTTCTAGAGATCAATTTGATAATATATATCCAAAGCCAAAAAAAAAAATGTTGATAGTATTTGACCAAGTAAATCCAGTTCTATAAATTTATACTAAAGAAATAATTAAGGGTAGACAAAAAGATTAATCTGCAAGGATATCCGTTATTATATTATTTATAAAATCCTTCAATTTGAAAATAATGTAAAATGCTAAACAATAGAAAATAAAATTGCAGAATTCCATGTACTCATTTAGAAATGATGTAGAAGGATTTTTGGACAGGAAAGAATAATTGTTTTATATTAATAAATAGAAAAGAATGGATACAAAACAATATGTATAGTGTGACCTCATTTTTATTTTATATAACACACACAGAGATGTTTATAGTGTTACTATCTGGGGAGATGATGTCTGCTTTAATTTTCCCCTTCTCTTCCAATTTTTCACTGCTGTGCATGTATTGCTTTTGTAATAAAAAAATTAAAGTTATACTTAATTTTTAGGAGATAATAGAGAGCCTGTCCTGTGCCAGGCACTGGGCTGGGTGGGCTCTGTTTAGACACCGTTTCTCATTTTCACGGCTTTGCACAGAACAACAGGTCAAGTGACTTGCCTAGTCCAGACGACTGTTAACTACATAGCACAGTTGAGATTAAGAACCATCTTCTAAAACCATTTTCCTCCCTGTTGGCAAGCCCATAATTCTTCTCTAAAGTCAGACTTTTTTTCCTTTTTAATCGATTTTACAATGATATTTAAAAAAAAATTTGGACCTGGCCGGTGGCTCAGTAGGTAGAGTGTCAGCCAATGTATGGATGTCCTAGTTCCATTCTCAATCAGGGCACACAGGAGCAGTGACCATCTGCTTTTCCCCTCCGTCTCCCCTTTCTCTCCGTCTTTCCCTCCAACAGCCATGGCTCGATTGGTCCAAGCATTACCCCGGGTGCTGAGCATATCTTGGTTAGTCTGAGCACGTCAGCCTCAGTTTTTTCACTTATAAAGCAAACAAAAATATTTTTAAACCAATGCAAAAACTAAAATAAAATTTGAGGAACTGTGAACAAATACAAAAATACTTTTTAAGAGTTTCTTTCACTTTGTGAGAACACAGCAAAGCACCTTAAAACCTATGATGAGAGAGGAAGAGGGTAGGGACAGTGGGCAGCCAGAAATGAAGACATACTCATGTGGGAACAACAATTCACACAGGGTTACCCACAGCCAAGTCTCAACTGGCGGTACAGCCAGACGGGCCTTTGCCTTTCCACCTGTGAACCTGCAGATATGTTTGTCCCGACAAATCCTTTATGCCCTCTGCTTCTGTGTACAGTATATGGAATTACACTGTGCTCAGTATAAACTATCATTTCACTTAGTGCTTTGTTCATTATTTTCCCATTTTCAGCTTCCTCTGAACCTGCCAAATGATATCTTTTCGCTAGAATATGCATTCCTGGGTAGTCAAGTCTGAACCTGTCAAACTTTTGTTTCTTCTTTCTAATCTCACTGTACCTTGTGCTTTCTTTAGATTTTTCTCTTACTGAGATATATTTAGGTAAGACATCTTTAATGCTGCTTTAATCCTCAATAGCCTGTTCTGTCCAAAGCTATGTGGTGTATTACTTAGATTTTTATTAAATTTATTTTTACTCTCTGCTCTTGTTACATCCCAGGAAAATTAGTGCTTTGTTAGTGTTTTGTGTTGTTATCCCTAAAATTTCTACTTTTATATATTTTTATGCCTTTTAGGTTCTCCACAATCATTTAGGGTTCCCCACAATCTACTTCTACCTATATATATTAGTCCTTTCTCTTCAATCCTTCAACACAAATTCGAAGAAAGACATCTAAGCCTCATTTTTGAAAATGATTACACATAATATTTGGTCATTCTGGTCCCTCTACCTAGACTGTCCTCCTCTTTGTCTCTGTACTTACCCATGGAAACCCAAAGAATTCAATGTCACCTCCTTGAGAGTGCTTTCTCAGATCACGCTAATTAAAACCTCTCTGCATTCATATATAACACTTAGTTTTATAGCTCCTGCACAGTGTTCCTCATAGAGATTTACATATATACTCGGTTATTTTTTATCTTCTGCAATAAATTCTAAACTCCATGAGGTCTTATAGAGTGTCTTGAAGCAATAATGCCTTGCCCATAATAGGCATTCAAAACTATTTTAAAATGAGTAAACAAATGAACCCAACCACGTTTCTCTAATATATTGGTCATAATGATTAGAGCTCATGTGCACAGTGGTGTGTCACTCCATAGCACTCAATGTGCTAACCTAGAGTTCACAAATTTATGGGGCGTTAAGATTTGTCTTCTCTTATCCACAAAACACACACAGCCTTGTTTCCTAGCTATGATAATTCAGTCCCTCTGGCCTCGATGTAATTTTTCCTGTATACATTTTATATAGAGTAAATTTATTTAATCTTTCAGTATTTATTTAGTACTTTGTGTCTGGGAACAGTATTACATACATTTGTTAGTTATTTTCTGTGAGGCAGATCAGTATTAGCATCTTTATTTTACAGTTAAGAAACTGAAGCCCAGAAATATTCAATGACTCAGAGAGGATCAAAGACAATGTCAATGTTAAACCCTATAGCTATTTAGCTTCTTGCCCATAGATCCACCCACCTCACCACATTTCCCAGCAGAAACCAGGGCTCATGGATCAGCATAAAATAACCTCGTAACCTAAACAAGATTGGATCTAGAAATGACTGAAGGGAAAAATTCCAAATAGTTGACCCAAAATACAAGATTGGTGTATATTTTTTCTTCCTTGAAAGAACTATTCTTCAATGCTAGCTACAGCACAAGAGAAAAAGAAGGTGCTGGAGTCCCCCATTGTAAGGTGCTTGCTTTTCCAAGAACAATGAGCATTCAAGTTATTACCATATGTTATTAAAGATCTAAAAATATTTGGTTCAAACTCTAATTTGAGCAAAATAGTTTGTCACTTAAATGTACTAAAAATGTACTGCAAACTATTAATACTTTCTACAAATATAAGGTTTATTACTGTTACTGTTTATTTTCCTGCAAATCCTATAAGACTGCTTAAGCTTCTTGACTTTCTGTCTTGAAATTTTGCTTGGTATTACTGAACAGGGCCAAGTTCCTTACTGCTTCTGGGGCTGTTTCAGGAAGAGGCAGGTAGATTGGTGATTTCTGTGGAGTTCTTCTGCCCAAACCCATGATGGCAGTATGAGTCTACATGGCTATTGTGCTCTAATCCCCATGAAACATTCCAGGCCGGTGAGTGATCATTGTACAGACAACTGCACGAACTGCTTCATACCTCTCCCAACAAGAGGCCCTTGAAAAAGTCCAGTCACTTTTCTGCCTCTGTTCACCTTTCCCATCATGCGATGCCCTTCTCCCTTGCACCTCCCCTCGCTGCCTCTCTGACCACTCTCACCTTGCCTCCCCTCTTCTCGTCCCAGTAAGTAAGCTTTACTAGGCCAGGATAGAATCTCACCATAGCAAAATTTGCCTCAATCTTAATCAGCAACAGAGAGGGTGAGAGAAAATGTCCAAATGTCTAAATAAAGCTGCTTGATTACGGAAATTAATCTTGTCGTTCAGCGTCCCTGTTCTGCAGAACCAGGCCTTTGATTAGCCTCCTTGTTTCACAATATTACAAGCAGACATTTATTAAGCAGAAGGCACATTTTTCTGTAGATAGGCAAGCCAGAGAGAAAGTAAAGATGCTAAGAGAATCCTTTAAAAAGGACACAAATTTGAAACCCCTTGGCCTGCTTTCACATCCATGTTTTCCCAGAGAATGAATGCCATGGAAGCAGGGTTTCAACCAACACACCCAACAGGGCTCCTCTGGTGGGAAGTTTAGGAAATAGAACGATAATACGTAATCTTCTATTCTATTATATTTCAGTGAGCCTCTCGACCTATTGAGACAAATAATGATTATGGATGACTTTATACACTACAAAGTTAAAATCAAATGTGTGGATTAAAAGAAATCAAATGTGTGAAGAACTTGCAACATTTATAGGGCCACACACAGCAGCAGCTCTTTTTTTTTTTTTTTTGTATTTTTCCAAAGTGAGAAGCGGGGGTGGGGAGGTGGGGGCAGCAGAGAGACAGACTCCCGCATACGTCTGACTGGGATCTATCTGCATGCCCACCAGGGGGTGATGCTTGCCCATCTGGGTCTTTGCTTCATTGTAACTAGAGCCATTCTAGTGCCTGAGGCGGAGGCCATGGAGCCATCCAGCTTTGCTCCCATGAAGCCTTGGCTACAGGAGGGGAAGAGAGAGATAGAGAGAAAGGAGAGGGGGAAGGGTGGAGAAGCAGATGGGAGCTTCTCCTGTGTGCCCTGGCCAGGAATCAAACCCGGGACTTCCACATGCCAGGCCAATGCTCTACCAGTGAGCCAACCGGCCAGGACCACAGCAGCTTTTATTTATGTCAGTGCACTTGGGTGTGGGGAGCATGGGGTCATTCTGTCCTCCCATTAGTGTGCATCAGCATTTTTTAAACTTTGAAGGTATGCTGTCCGGCAGGGGGCAATTCGCTTAATAGACCATGTTCCAAATCTCAGAGCTTCTGGGGCAGTTAGGATTGACCTGCTCCTAATTCCCACAGCATTCTAGCAGAAGGGCTTTTTCCAGTGCTGGTGGCTCAACCCACCCCACTCCAAAAGAAGCCTACCTAGCATGAACCAGAGGGGCAGTCCAGTGCAGAAGCCCAGGATTTCCGTAGGGCAGAATCATAGCCTAGGTTATCATCACCCAATAGATAAAATGGTGCTAAGAGACAACCGTTCACTGACCAAAAACAAAACAAACAAAACTCAGCTTGACAACAAAGTCTTTCTTTTTCAGTTCAATCCTAATTTCTTCTTAGAACAAGAGTGAAGAAATAGAGTCTGAGTGATGACTGATGATCTGGGATGTGGACTAATTAAAGTACGGACAGATAAAAAATGCAGAACATAACTCTGGCACAGGATTTTTCATCGTTGGCACTACTGGCATTTTGGACAGTCATTCGTTCGTTTGGGGACTGCCCTACCCACTGTAGGATGCTAAGCCGTATCCCTCTCTTCTACCCACAAGATGCCAGTAGCACTTCCTACCCCAACTTGTAACAACCAAAAATGTCACCAGAGGTTTCCTAATGTTGCCTGGGCACAAAGTCACCCTTCATTGAGAACTACTGCTCTTGAATAACACAAGCTCAGAAAAACCAATTTCTTAACTTTTGCAAATAAGCTCATCATGTCCTTTAATTCTAGGAGACAGTGTGATATTGTAGGAAGACCATGAGGTTTGGAGGCCAGGAGGCTGATGATCATGTCTCAGCCACCACATTCCAGTGTGTGGCCATGACTGAGGCACTTCATCTCTCTGAACTTTAGTGTCCTCATTTGTAAAATGAGAATAATAATCATTTCATTGCAGAGTTTTTGTGAGGATGAAAACAGATAATAATATATGTCTGGCATCTGGTTATAAACAGGAGGTATTTAAAAAGAGTGGCTATTGCTATTACTCAAAATCCTAAAATCCTCATCTAAGAGAGGAACTCACATGCCAAAAATAAAGAAAGAACTCATAAGGTGAAACGTCAGCCACCTTAGCTGGTCACCATGAAGGTCTGTTTAAAAAGGGTTTAAGTAGGGCAAGAGGAAAGAAATAAGCAAGGCCCACTAGGACATGAGCTGCTCAAAAGCAGGGGCAGCTCTGATGTCATCATACCACAGGAAGACTGAGCCTAGGAGTAAGTCTCTCTAATTTGGCCACCGATTCCACCGTCTGTGCCCCCACCTCCACCACCTCACCTTCACCCAGCACTCAGAGCACTCCTTTAACTACACAGAGCCTCCAGTTCCTTACCTGCACACTTAGAACATGATCCAGGCATCTTAGGCTGGTGTGAGGTGCCCAGCCTACCTCCCTGACGGCCCCCACTGCCTCCTTCCCGCTTTGCTCCAGCCAAGACGTCTTCTTGCTCTTTGTCCAACTGCCAAACTCATCCCCACATCAGGGTTTCTCTGCTTACTGTTCTCTTAATCTAGAAAGCTCCTCATTCCTCCTCACCCCTCAGGTCACTGCTCAAATGCCATTATCTCTTCAAAGAGACCTTCCTTACCAATCTTCTCTAAAAGACCTCCCTCCCCATCCTTCATTATTCTTTATCCTTTACCTTGCTTTCCTTTCTTCATAATACTCAATTCTGTCACAAACAGAATGTGTTATCCGTTTTCTGTCCGCCCCCTAGTAAAAATATAAGTTCCATGAAAGCAGGGGTTCTGTCTTGCCCAGTCAGTAGCCCCAAGGTCTAGCCCACCATGGGTACTCAGTGCATATTTGTTGTATAAATGTAGTGAATGAATATATGGTTATTTTAAAGGATTTTCTTACTGGAGTATGGAGCCTGTACACCCTTCCAGTAGACTGCCTCCCTTCATACTGGCCCTTGAGAAGTGAAATAATCCCCATTACTACTGAACAATGTCAGTTTGTGTATCTTTATCCCATTCTGGACTATAAGAAGCTGAAAGGCAAATTCTGTGGCTTTCTAATAGTTTTTATTCTCCTAAAGCCTGTACAGCGGTTGGCACACAGTAAACACTCAAAAATCTTGACTGCTCCTGCCTGACCTGCAGTGGTGCCGTGGATAAAGTGTTGACCTGGTTGCCGGTTCAAAACCCTGGGCTTGTTAGGTCAAGGCACATATGGGAGTTGGTGCTTCCTGCTCTTCCCCCCCCCCCCACCTCTCTCTCTTTCTCTCTCCCTGTCTCTCTACTCCTTCTCTCCTCTCTAAAATGAATAAATAAAGTCTTAAAAATTGTTTACTGCTCCTATCGGGTGAATCAGAGGAACAAAAAGTAATACTCCTTCTCTACTCTGCCAATATATCCAAATCCTGGCCAGCTGCTCAGATTGTATGAGAAGAGGGCCCAGAAAGCCTGTCCTCTCCTTCTTCCCAGCACCCGTAAAACATCTCCACAAATAATAGTGTACCACTGTCAAGGGAAGTCTGACTATGTGAATTGAACTAAGGTACCAGTGGGCAACAAAACATTAGCTACCTGTCACATTGAGTAGGGTAATTTATCAGAGCAAGCAGAAGATTTATTTTGGCCATTGCCACCTTTGGTAACTAGCCAAAAACAGTGGCCTAACTTCAGTACATGGACATTTGGCCATGTATAACTGAGGAAGGAGATAGTGAGGAAGGTGTCAAATAAAGATAGAGCTGGCAGTACAAAAACCAAACCCTCCCAGGTGCCCCATTCTCATTCTGCAAAGGACAGGCCTTGTTAGGTGATCCAGTCGTATAAAAACATATGGTCAATATTGCCACAGAAACCTCAAGAAAGTTTCTCCCTATGCCTGCTCCATTCTGGCCGATATTACTTACCTGAGTGCTATAACAGGCATATTTCTTCTTAAAATAGCATCACCTGAGCTTAATTTAAGAAGCTGCAAGATCTGGGAACCAACACACTGGCCTAACTGGGGGGGCAGAGAGTGGGTAATGACACTAAGACTTCCGGTTTGAAACTTGACACCGAGGTCATCTTGGAGTGGAGATAAGGAATGGAAAATACTTGAATGAAGGAACATAGATGAATATGGAGTGGGGATGCTAAATCTGGGGGTCATGAATGGGCCTCAAAGGGATTCATAAATTTACTGAAACTGGGTGCAGGATTTGGTATGTGGGTACATTTCTGAATATGAGGTGTATAGCTTTTATTAGATTCTTAAAGGCTCCATGAGCCACGGCCACTGTTTGACAGACTCTTAACAGAAAAAAGCGGGCATGTCCTGTGACTCTTAAGATTCAGTGGTGTTCACAGTCAGGATTAAATTTTTCAGTTAATCAATCTATTCAACCATAAAAATCAACTAAGCCCCAAACTGTGTGCAAGACCCTGCAACACCAATTCTGGGGTCTGCCTAGCAGAAAACACTGCAAGATAATGTTAGCATTCTTTATTTCTAGGTGGGAACAAAATTCTTAGCAAAGTGCTGGCTGAAATAACTTCTAGGGCCCGGCATTTGTACTGAATATTAGTCACTTATTATATTGCATTTCCCACTACTTATTCTCCCCAGGCTCTATTTTTAACTGTACATATCATTTTATTTTCACTTTTTTTTCTTATTATCTGCTACTAAATCGATTTCAACTTTGAACATTGTCTATGAGCCAAATTCTGCTACAGAGCTTTGCATTCAATAAAAGAAGAGTGTAAAATCCAATAAATAAAAAGTGCAAATAAAATAAAGAACTCTGTGTTTTTCTCTATTAAATCTGAGGCAGCTGCAAGAGATTAAATCACAATGTCTGAAAGAAACGGAAGTGAGGAAGCAAATGAAGAAAATTAATAGTAAGATAGATATGCTGACCATGGTGTCCATCGTGGATACCTGGTATTTAAAACCATGAAACCATCAGCATTAGAAATGGAAACATAATAGACTTGCCCATAAAGGGGCCGTTGTAGAGATCAGTTAAGGCACTTTTTGAAGCATGGTATACTGGGATCCAGACTATAATGAGGTAAGCAATTGAGAAGTTTTGCGAAATGTTATGTAAAACTAGAAATCAAGAAAAGTAAAAACCAAGCAATAAAGCTATTTAAAGAGTCACCCATTTGAATACTGAGTATCAGAATTATGATATAAGGATAGAATAAGAGTGGGCAAAAATGAGAACCAGATGGCAAAGCAAGCATGTGAGAATGTTGTAGATCCCAACTGCTATTACACTCCTGGGACTCTGGTGTCAGGAGTTGGAAGGAAACTGGGTGAGGACAAAAAGTTTGGTGGCAGCAATAATAGCAGCAGCAACAAAATAGGAGAAATAATAATAGCTAAAATCAATGAGCACCTTGTATTTGCTAGTGCTTTACTTATTTCATCCTAATGACCACTCTACAGGGTCTGTTACAAATGAGGAAACTGAAGGTCAGGAAGAATAAAGCACTTGCCAAAGGTCACATGAGGACTTAGACCCAAGCCTGCCTAATTCCAAAGTGCTAATTCATTCAATGAGGTGTACAGCGAATTCAATAAAGAATTTAGAATGCATTCTTTTTTTGCAGTGAGTACATTCAAGTCCATAAAAGTGTGTCCAATCTCACAGAACAGATAACACCATCTTCTTGAGATGTTTTCTGGTTTTCTTTCTCAGCCTTGTTTTAATTAAACTGTACAGCCTCATCATTGGGAATATCTGAAAATTATAAAGCTGACAGTGCTTATGCTTCTGTGTGCATGTGTTCTAATGCACCATCAGTTGACTCAGAGTTAAAAATGATGGAATGTGTCACCATTTCAGGATTCCCCAAAATGGTTCCTTTCAGAAATAAGAAACCTACCAGAGAGAGGATATGACTATTTAGTCATAAGAAAGAAGACAGCAGCAGAGTTGCAGAGCTGGAATCAAATATTTGAGTTTCTAGGTAACCTGGTAAGTGTTTGGATTTAGGAATGTAATGCCTACAATACAAAATTCTTTCAAAAGATAAGAGCAAATGATAGCTTTCCTCTTCTGCACATCCTTCGCTGAGCTCTCATTCTCAGCTAGAGGGACTACAAAGGGAGAAAGAGCCAGGTCAGACATCAGATGTTACATTTAATCTTTAGGGTTGGCTGAGATGGCCAGCAAAGGAGAGAATTACTACAAGGCCAGTGTTTTGTTTTGTTTTAATGTGATTTTTATTTTATATGATCTGGGATTTGTGATCAATTTCACTGGGGTCACTAACAGTTACAAAACAGCCACAAGGCTTAGCACCTAAGAAGAGAACTAATGAGGCCCTGGCCAGTGGCGCAGTGGATTAGAGCATCGGCTGGGCATATGGACATCCTGGGTTCAATTCCCAGTCAGGGCACATAGGAGAAGCGACCATCTGCTTCTCCCCTCCCTCTCTCCCTTTTCTCCATCTCCCCCTTCCATAGCCAGTGGCTCGATTGGCTTGAGCGTAGGCCCCCAGCACTGAAGGTAGCTCAGTTGGTCTGAGCACATCAGCCTCAGATGCTAAAAATAGCTCGGTACTCAAGCATTGGCTGCAGATAGGATTGCTGGGTGGATCCCAGTCAGGGCACATTTGGGAGTCTGCCTCATTATCTATCCTCCCTCCTCCCACTTAAAGAAAAAAAAAAGAACTAATAAATTTCAGGGAATAACCAGAACTTCCCCCAGTCACCAAACCTCTTCTCTGTCATTATAGATATGCATAAGGAAGTTGAAGTTCTCTCAACCTCTTTTTTCTTCCATGACCAATTTCCTCTATGCTTTACAGGAAGCACTGTCCAACAGAACTTTTGGTGATGACAAGAATGTTCTGTATTTGTGCTATCCAATATGATAGCCACTAGCCACATGCATCAATTAAGCACTTGAATTATGGCTCACACTACTAAGGAATAGAATTTTAAATTTTACTTAATTTTAGTTAATTGAAATTTAAATAGCCACATGTGGCTAGTGACTACTGTACTGGTCACTGTAGAAACTGAGAAGGCTTGGATTCTTATTTTTAGTTCTTCCTGTC
Source organism: Saccopteryx leptura (assembly GCF_036850995.1). Taxonomy (NCBI): domain Eukaryota; kingdom Metazoa; phylum Chordata; class Mammalia; order Chiroptera; family Emballonuridae; genus Saccopteryx; species Saccopteryx leptura. Next base: position 286,315,587 of record NC_089503.1, on the reverse strand, counting down.
TCTGAACATTATTTTCAATTCTTCCACTAACTTTCACTTCTTTGATTTTTAAAAATCTATCTTTAAATGTCAATCTTGTTTTTCTATGTTTTTTTTATACTGTACCTTCATCTTAGGTTAAAGCATATAAACTTGCCCTTTTACAGGTCAAAAACAATAGAATATCAGACGTCTCATGTGGTTCGGCTTTATATAATGTATCTTAGGCTTATTTGGTATGACTGATACATGGCACAGCCAAACCATCTGTGGCTAAATTAATTTATGAAAAGGATGAATGAATAAATAACCAATTGAACGAATATGGGTTGAATAAATAAAGGATAACATTAGGTGGGCAGCAAATATTTAAGCATTTCTCAAGGTACTTCTCCTCAGATCAACAAGAAAATATATTGCATTGATGTCAAACCACGAGGCAAAAATCTCTCAAATAAAAAAGCACATGACAATAATGTGTTTCAGCACTAAATCTAACATTGGGAACCATTCAAAACAGAATAAAAATATATATTTAGGAACTTATGACAGCATAAGAATAAAACAAATACTGAATATCCAGGGATTCACAAATTCCTTGAGCAGAAAATGATTAAAAATGATTAAGGGTGGGTTGTTTATTGAGGAGGGAAATAGAGTCATTAGAGAAGGGAGGTTAGGGATATGTACCAGAGAAATTTAAAGATATTGCAGAAAAGATGTATTCACAGTCTAGTACTGGGCCTTTGAGAATGTTTCTGTGTAATATGAAATCTGGAGAATTAAAAACTAAAATAAAAAAAGAATCACTTGTTTTTAAAGTCTAACAAAACAAGCTCTTACTGCAAACAACCTTGCCCAGTGGTGTTCATTAAAGCCTACTATGTTTATCTTTGAAGTGGAAAGGTAGATTAAAATGCCCACGTATCTTCTATCTCTCTTTCTAAAAAATGTGCCTGTAGACGTTAGCATTTTTTCTTCTGCTGCTTGTATTCATGGGATTCATTTGACGTCATTCATTACACAATAGTCTTTTCACCAGAAGAACATGAGCAGGTGATAATTGAAAGGATAAATCAACAACCTATGTCAGGAGACCTAACCCGCATACAAACACACACATGACTGCAGTTCTCCATGTATGAAATGATGCCGCACACCATTGCAGGAAGCGCACACACTCAAGTGGCATGTGCAGAGTGAAGAAGAATCATCTATGATGTTTCATCTAGTCACCATATGCGACACCAGCACACCTGTACACACCATATGACAGATAAGACCACCACACAATCTTAATATAAGAGCTATCTGATCCCTACAGCGTCAGATGCTGCACCCTTAGTCCTACAGATTATGGGGTGAGAAGAATGGTACAAGGAGCTGGTACCTACAATACTGTGGGATTTGACAATGCTGTAAAATGAAACCCATAAAAATGAACGCATATGGAAATTGCAACTGATATTCAGTAAAACTAATTTATCTCTCCATCCTACTAGGAAATGAACAGATTTGTGGTTTAGAGTTTCTACCATTGTTTTGGAGTAAGTTTCTATTTTTTGCCACTCACCCCATCCCGCTTATAAGAGGCCAGCACAATAGGTTACAATGAGGTCACAATGATAAAGTCACAGTTCAAAGAAGATGCCAGCAAGCTCTTTTGGATCCCATGCTATATGAAGCATGGAAATTCAACTCTGGGAAGGAATGAGCAGCAGAACCTGGTTTCCATAGCACTGCCATGGAAACAGCTCTCTGTGACTGCCTCCGGGCCCTCGGAAACCGGAGCATCTCTTCCTTTCTCGCTCTGGCACCCACCTCCATATCACATCCCCTCACCCCTCACAGATGATTAAAGGGTATGCTGAGAAAGTGGGGCCCTAACCAGGTGTTTGCCCATTTATATTAACATAAATCTATGTCCTTGAAAAGAGAGGAAAAAAATCAAATGCTTTTCTACTTCTTTTATTGGGGGTAGGAGGGAGGCGGTGGATAAAGAAGAGAAAAATAAATATGTAAAGGTCAAAAACCCTAAACTTGAAATTTCAGAGATAAAAATCTTGCCAAGTAGTATATTAAAGAGATAAGCCTACTAATCCCATGCATTTGGATTTTTCAATCCTCTTTGTCTTTCTGGTATGCCAGCATAGAAATATGAAGAATTTAGTTACCTATCAGAACGTACAAGAGACTGACTATTCCCTAATCTTTGTCACTGGTGGTCAATTGGAGGTTTGGTTAAAAAAATATATATATATCAGTTTCCAATCCTTGGTCCTGATTTTTAAAGTCAAATAAAAATTTGTAAATGGCCTAGACTCGGGTAAAAATTTCCAACAGAAGGAAGCATGGGTTATTTAGCAGGCTCTGTCTCCCCAGTGCCCCTTTCTCCAATCCCTCCAAGGGGCCGAGCGCCAGCCAGGCGCCAGCGGTGCACTGGTCTGGAGCCTGGCTCCTCAGCGGCACGCTGGCCAAGCTGGAGCTGTGCCCACTGACCTGGAGCAAGCAGAAAGGTCAGGAAGCCTGTTAGCCAACAGATGCCCGGCAACTTGACAGGGCATATCAGAAAGGCTGCCGATGCGGCCAGGGAGTTGCAGCTGGGACCCTCAGGATTCCCGGCCTGTTTTCATTTCTTTCTCTACCTGGCAAAGTGAACTTGGGACACTGAACCTACCACATATGAAATGCACAAATGCCCAAAAGCATTAGACCTGAGAAGAACCTGAAGCCACGGCTGCTGGTAAATTGTTGAGAGGGAACATAACAAAGGAGACCTTCAAAAATTACTGATTAGAAAAAAGAAATTGTGTAAAAAAAGAAGAAGAAGAAGGTTGTGATGTTTGTAGCCACCTTCAGAAGAACCTGATGATGGGTAGAGAGTAAGTAGAGCCCACGTGTACAAGCAGAGTGGATTAAAGTAGAGCCATGAGTTTCCAGTAGCTCAGGAATGGGTTCTTCTGGGGCAAACAACTAAAATACTCTGTCTCTATTGCTACACCTGGAAATTCTCCTCTGCTTGCCTTCCTGAGCGCTGTGTAGCGGAAACCAAGCCCGATCAGTCAGTGAGACAAGGGGGAGTAAAATAAGACAGGGGTTCTGAATTATTCATCTTTATTTTTGTATTGTAGGCAATTGTTACAGTTTTTGTTTCTCCTGGATGTCGAAATTGTAAAAAGAGAACTGAATAATCCAGCGTGACTCAAGAAAACATAAATGGAGTATTGTCTGGGCAATGAGTGCCTACGAAATGGATACATTTTGTTGTTTTCTTAACATTTGTTAGGAGGCATTGGTTTATAATTTAATCAACAACCTATGACAGCTCTAATGAATATAATAATATTTATAAAGCATTTCAATGTTATAAACATGAAAGGGACTGAATATTCCCACACTCGTCAATTTTACCAAAGGGCAGGAGGGAGCGACAGACCCAGTGGGAAAGAAAAGGGGGCATGCTGGAACCAAAGGCCATTCCAGGAAAATGTCAGAGCTCATACATTCCAGAGGCTCACTTCTGGGAGTTAATTTATGCCCTGTTGAGTACTTGTGCTAAACTCTGCATGCAATTTTATCTCATACCACTGTAAGCCTAGAGGCACAACGTCACTAATCATCAGAGAAATGCAAATTAAACCACAATGCAATATTGCCTCAGACCTGTGAAAATGTCTATCTTCAGTAAATTAGCAAACAAGTGTGGGCTAGGGTTTGGAGAAAAGGGAACCCTCATGTACTATATAGGAGACTGCAGAGTGATGCAGCCACTGTGGAAAGCCATTTAAACTTACCTCAAAGAATTAAAAATGGGACTGCCTTACAATCTAGTGAATCCACTTGTTGGAATTTATCTGAAGAAATCCAAAACACTAATTTGAAAGAATATATGCACCCTTTTGTTCATTGCTGTATAATTTACAATAGCCAAGATTAAGAGGCAACCCAAGTGCCCATCAGTAGTTGAGTGGATAAAAAAACTGTGGTTTATTTACACAATGGAATACCACTAGGCCATAAAAAAAGAAGGAAATCTTACCCTTTGTGGCATTATGGATGGACCTGGAGAGCATTATGCTAAGTGAAATACCAGTCAAAGAAAGACAAGCACCATATGATTTCACTCCTATGTAGAATCTAATGAACAAAATGAACTAACAAAATAGATACAGACTCTGTCATAGAGAGCAGGCTGACAGCTGTTGAGGGGGTGGAGAAGAGAAGTGCAGGGATTGAGCAAAAAGGAAAACCTCATGGACACGACAGCAGTGTGGTGATTACAGTAGGGGAGGGCAGGTAGGAAGATGGCGAGCAGGGTACAGGGGGATAAATGGTGATGGACGGAGACTTGACTTCAAGTGATGAACACACAATATGGTGTACGGAGATGTGTTGTAGAATTGTGCATACCTGAAACCTGTGTAATGTGTTAGCAAGCGTCACCCCAATAAATTCAATTATAAAAAAGGGAGAGAGGGTGAAAAATAAGACTCAAAATAAACAAAAAATAAGTGACTCTTTCAAAAAAGGGGGGGGGGTATTATTTTAATCTAAGAGTCTAAGGTGAATTGGAAAAATTCTCATTATTTCTCATTATTTCTTGAGACTGAGGAGTCAAAACTTCAATCTAAGCCTCATATACTTAAATCTATTTGTTTTTTATATCTGCTTCACAGAGTCCAGGGATGGTGCTCGGGGGAACCAACTAAAAAGTGAGTGGAGAGGGAAGAGTGGAAAGTTGTTTTAATAACAGAATATTTGCTCAGCGGTAGAGCGTCGGCCTGGCGTGCGGGGGGGACCCGGGTTCGATTCCCAGCCAGGGCACATAGGAGAAGCGCCCATTTGCTTCTCCACCCCCCCCCCCTTCCTCTCTGTCTCTCTCTTCCCCTCCTGCAGCCAAGGCTCCATTGGATCAAAGATGGCCCCGGGCGCTGGGGATGGCTCCTTGGCCTCTGCCCCAGGCGTTAGAGTGGCTCTGGTCGTGGCAGAGCGACGCCCCCGAGGGGCAAAGCATCGCCCATCGTGCCGGCTGGATCCTGGTCAGGCGCATGCGGGAGTCTGTCTGACTGTCTCTCCCCGTTTCCAGCTTCAGAAAAATACAAAAAGAATAGAATATTTGGCCTTGGCCAGGTGGCTCAGCAGATAAAGTAATGACTGTGCATGACAGAGGTTGAAGGTTCAACCCCGGATCAGGGCACATAACAAGAAGCAATCATTGTGTACACAACTGAATGGAACAACTAAGTGAAACAACAAACTGATACTTTTCTCTCTTTCTCCCTTCTTCTATTTCTCTCAAGTCAGTGGAAAAATTAAAAAATAAAATAAATTTTTAGAAAAGAGAAGAGAATATTCATTACTTAAAGATGGCTAGGTCTCAACATTGCGTTAAAGATAGTAGCATCAGAACAAAAGCAGAAGGAAATTTTTATATTATTTTTTATTTTTTCAGATTTTGTTCAGATTTGAATGATCAAAAATTCTAACAGATTTAGGGTTTAAAAGAAAAAAAAAAGATAGTAGTATCAGGACAGACCCCATTCCCAGGACTATCCCAAGTCCTTCTTTGGCTCCTCCCTCAGGGTTTCACACCAGAGCAGCTGTGGGCCTTTTGGGAAGACAATTCATCATGCAGGGCTTACTCATACTTCAGACTGTTTAGCACTGCTGGCCCCTATCCATTAAGTGAGAGTAACACCCAACAGTCATTATAACCTCTTAAGGATACATTCACATATTTCCAAACCATGGGCATATTATGGGCTCAGGTGTGTCCCTCTAAAAGTCATATGTTGAAACCCAAATTCCAGTACTTCAGAATGTGAATATTGGGAGATAGGGGCTTTAAAGAGGTGATTACGTTAAAATGAGCCCATTAACGTGGCCCCTAATCTGATCTGACTAGTGTCCTTATAAGAAGAGAATACTTGGACACACAAAGACACAAAGAGCATGCACAAACAGAGGAAAGACCATGTGAGGACATAGCAAGAAGGTTGCTATTACAAGAAAAAGAAAGGAGGCCTCAGGAGTCTCTGCTGACACCCTGATCTTGGATTTCTAGCCTCCAGAACTTTGATAACAAAAAATTCTGTTGCTTGGGCTGCCTACTCAGTGGTATTTTATTATAGCAGTCCTAGTCAACTAATCCGGGGATAATACCACCTCCAGTTGGAAGGCAAAACAAAGTTCCATGTATCTTCAAAACTCAGCTCTCACCTATCTTGTTCAAAAGCCTTCACTCACCTCTGAAAGGAAGCAAAAAATCTATAATCCTTTACCTAAAACTCTAGGAAAAGGATGTGTTTGATGCTTAAAAATATTTCAGATTTAAATAAGTAATATGTTGGCACATTTACTAAATATTATCTAGCACCACCCTTGAGGTGTCTAAGACAAGATCCTATAATCAAACACATAAATGTTTCTCTGACAAAACAAAAAAACAGAAACACTTTCAAGATTAAATTAAGTCTATAAGAAGCTTTACATCACTTCAAGTCAGATTTTTCTGCCAAATAAATTTATATTAAGTCAGTTTTAACAATAATTGAACAACAAAAAAGTTTGGTTTATCCGAATTTGTTGGACTTCTTCATTGTAATTGAGAGATTGTAGACTCAGTCTACCTACATTAATAAAATAAAATCCAAAACTTCTAGAGTTGAGAATTAAATGGAGATTCTTCTGGCAAATAGAAGAAATCAATAAGCAACAAACTTCCTGTCCTGAGGCTCTACCTTCCTCACAGGATTCTCCTACTTATGTTCCTGGCCCTGGGTGGATACTTTACTCCTTAAATCTAAATCTCTTGACCAAATTTGGACACAGCGTCTCTCTTAAAGAGTCCTTATCTCTGATACAATAAGCAAGGACTTTCCAAAAGATTTTGCTAAATCCCAAGGGCTAACAAAGGGGAAACCAACAGAGTAATTCTGGTCCTACTCTGAGTAGCTAGCTCTCAGAGGCCTACAGCCCCCAATATAATCCACATGAGCCCCAAGAGAGGAGAGGAAACAAGGTCCACAGCCAAGTACTTAGTGCTGTCCTAAACCTCACCACCTAGGATCACAATCCTATATATTTTGAACCATCCATTTCCAAACCAAGAGAAAGTTCCCTTCTCTAGCCTACAATAAAATGGAGAAGTTGTCATTCTCCTGCCCTAATATCCACCCACCCAAGCTCAAATATTTATTTAATAAATATTTATTAAGCATTTAGTAAATTCCTTAACTCAACTATGTGCTAAGGATACTACCATACATTAAACATTGAAGTTACCTTCATAGAGCTCCTTAGAAGCCTTTGTTTCCTTTGTATTCTGACAGCACACACTGCTTACCTCTATGACAGTACTCACTGAATTGCATTTAATTGTTAAATGTCAACTTTCCTTACTAAACTTTGAGCTTGTTATGAAAGGGAACCTTGTCTTATTTTTTCTCAAGCATTTTATACAATGGCTGGCCCACTTTAGGGGTCCAGACAAATGTTAATTGAATTAATGAATAAATGAACTGAGAGGAGGATGAGAACTTGGCCACTAAATACAATCTTTTCTATCTCTTAGTTATCTAAAAGGCAATCCTTCTTTCTTTTTCTCCATTGCTGAACCTTTACTCTCTCTTGGCTGATGATTCCACAGCCTGATAAGTGGTCTCCTTGCCCACAAAAACTCACCATCCATATTGCTACTGAAGAGAGTTTTCTAAATACAATTTTTTTTTTTTTTTAGAAAATTAAATTTAACAGGGGGACATCTTTATTATATGCGGCTTAAGTGTCTGTTTGTCGCCGATAGCTTATTGGTTGCTTGTGTAACTGTACTAGCCAATGGGGTGAAGTTGCCACGGCATTCAAATAGTCCCGCCTTCTGGCATGCCACCTCACAAATTGAGGTTAAAGATTGGAGCAGTTATTATGCTGTTAAGAAATCTTAACACCAGAAGGGGTCTTTGCAATGGTACAAGACTAGAGGTTCTCCAATTGAAAAATAATGTCATAATACCTAAGTCTTTGGCTCCTCTAAAGGTGAAATACATGTCATTCCAAGAATTGATTTGGCTCCATCTCAAACAGGGTTGCCATTTCAATTGAGACGTAGACAATTTCCTGTAAAACTTGCCTTTGCTATGACCATCAATAAGTCTCAGGGCCAAACGCTTAAGCGTGTTGGCATTTTTTTCCCTGAGCCTGCATTTGGACACGGTCAACTTTATGTTGCCTGTTCAAGAGTTCGTGAAAGAACGGACGTAAAATTAAAAATAATTGATGGTCCTCTGCAAGGCGAGCTTAAACATGATGGAAAGATCTACACAAGAAATGTTGTGTACAAAGAGATCTTTGACATGTGAATTAACATTTTATTATTTAAATCACCTTTATTTATTGAGCTAGCAGTGGCTCTTAAGAAAAGTACCACCAGTGGTTTCCTTCATTGCACTCTACTTTAAGCAATTAAGCAAGTAGAAGGGGGAAACCCCGTGGGGCAGTAAGCAAAGGGGCGTCCTCGCCGCCTGCCCTGGATAATTCAGTTTGAATTAGCAGACACCTTTGCACAAATCATTTTAATTACAATTTATAATATCTAGAACAGCGGTCATTTCGTATGACCGCCGGGCTTTCTAGTTGATCAATTAGAGTACATAGGTTTCAGGTAAACATTTTTATAGCATTTGAACTGTTAATTGTATTGTATACCCATCACCCAAAGTCAAATCATTTTCCGTCATCATATATCTCCCTTTACAATTTTTCTGTAATAGAAATATGATCATTCCACTGTTCACAGGATAGGGTCAAAGTCCTTCAAATCATGTACATGGCCCTTCAACAATCCAGCCCAACCTGGGTTTTGTTTTGGTTTGGTTTGTTTCTTTTTGGTTTTTTTTCTAGTCTCCTTCCACTTCCTACCATGGAATATTTGCCCCATTTACTCAAGACTACTCAATATTCCTAAAATATACCCTGCAATTTCACTTCTGTCCCTCTGCCCATGCTGTTGTCCCATTTCTCCATAATGTTCTGCTGCTGCTCCTTTTTCCCACCTCTGTCTCTTACCCCAAACCACCTCTCCACTGTGAAAACCATGGCTCATGGTTCAGGGCCCAGATCAAATGTCATTTCTTACATGGAGCTTCTCCCACTCCTCAAGCACAGCCATTGTCTTTCTCTGAAACCAAGCAATAAAGTAAAGAAGGGGAGGCTCTGCCCATCCTTTGCATACTTTATCATTCACCATAGTCTTGGTGAAGGTCATTCCTGGTCCCAAACTTGAACTCTGAAGTGCACTCCTCTGCCCTTAAGAGAATGTTGTTAAAATGCAAATATCTGAAAGCTACTTCACATCCCAAGGTTAACCTAAGGATCAGTTCATTGTTAATGGCCCCTGAGCAACAGAAAGGGACTGGTGCCTGAGAAGAAAGCTGACTTCAAAAAGGAAGAAAGAGGCCTGGCCTGTGGTGGTGCAGTGGATAAAGCATCAACCTGGAACACTGAGGTTGCTGGTTCGAAACCCTGCACTTGTCTGGTCAAGTCACATATGGGAGTTGATGCTTCCTGCTCCTCCCCCCTTTCTCTCTCTTTCTCATTCTCTCTCCTCTCTAAAATGAATAAATAAAATAAAAATTTTAAAAAAGGAAGAAAGATATTACATAAAAAGAAAGGTAAGAAGGAGCAGAAGAAACAAACTTTCCTTAGTTTATCATTTGTCAGGTATTATCCCAGCCCATATAGTGACCAGAGACCCTTGATCACTTAATCATTTAAGAAAAATTTAGTACCAGCCACTATGAAATGTTCCTCTGGAGCCATATATGATTAAGATATGGCCACTATCCTCAAACAGCTTACAATCAAGGTAACTATTGAATTCACAACTGTAAGCCTATTATCCTATTCAGAGCCAGATTTTCTCTGCCAACCAAACTTAAAATGAAGAAAATATATTCCTTGGAGTTGCTAAGAATTCTAAACATTACTTTCTCCATTATACAGGATCAATATGGGAGACAGTAAAGCAGTAAGGAGCTGCCCATAAATATTGTCAATCCTAGGTATGAAATACGTCTTTGCTCTAATATGTGTAAGATAATAAGTGAAATGAAAATCAGTGAATGAAATTCAAAGCAATTTACTTTGCTCTGTTTTTCTTTCTGTATTGTATTCCCTAAAGGCCTGGGCCTCAAGTCTTATGATTTATTAACACAGGAGCTTCAGGCCTGACTAGTAGTGGCACAGTGGATAAAGCATTGACTCAGAATGCTGAGGTCGCCGGCTCAAAATCCCAAGGTTGCTGGCACTGAGTGAGGGCTCTTTAGCACAGGTCACTGGCATGAACAGGGGAATCGGCCCATGATCCCAAAGCTCACCAGCTTGAGCCCAAAGGTTGCTGGCACAAAAAGTCCAAGGTCACTGGCTTGAGCAAGGGAACTTGGTTTGGCCCCTGTCAAAGCATGTATGAGAAGCAATCAATGCACAATGAAAGTGAAAGCAACAAATTGATGCTTCTCATCCTCTCTCCCATCCCCATCAACTCCCATATGTTGTTAAAATGCAAATATCTGAAAGCTACTTCACATCCCAAGGTTAACCTAAGGATCAGTTCACTGTTAATGGCACCTGAGCAACAGAAAGGGACTGGTGCCTGAGAAGAAAGCTGACTTCAAAAAGGAAGAAAGAGGCCTGGCCTGTTTCTAAAAACAAAACAAAACAACAACAAATAAAAACCACACAGAAGCTTCAGAGCTCTATGAAAATATGGATACCTGTAAAGGTTGAGGGTTGTGTTTTTTTCCTTATGTATATCCACTGTTGAAAAGCTTTCTACATTGAATTATCCTGGAATGTTTAATAAAAATCAACTGACCATATAAGTAGAGGTCCATTTATGCACCCCATTCTGTTCCATTCATCTATATATCTTTCTGTATGTCAATGGCACATTATCTTTATCTTTATTGTAGCTTTATAGTGAGTTTTGAAATCTAGTAGTCTAAGTTCTCCAAATTTGTTCTTTTTCAAACTTTTATTGACTGTTCTTAGTCCTTTATACTTCCATAAACTTTTTATGATAACATAATTTCTGCCCTAAAAAAACCTCACTGGGATTTAATTGAGATTTAGATGAATCTAAAGATTATGATGAAGAGAACTGAATCTTTAAATACTAAATTTTTTGACCCAGGAGCACAGTATAGCTTTCATTTTCTTAGGTCTTGCGTTGTTCTAAACAATGCTTCATAGTTTCCAGTGTAGAAGTTTTATACATATTTTATTACATTTTCTGTATTTCATGTTTTCAATGCTATTGCAGAAAGTGTTTTATTTAAATTTATTAAATTCCCAATTGTTCTCTGATAGTAGATAAAAATATAATTTATTTTTGCATATCAATTTTGAATCATGTGACCTGGCAAAATCCATTTGTTTGTTCTAATGATGTTATGTATATCCTTTAGAATTTTCCACATAGACCATATCATATGTAAAATGATACTTTTATTTCTTCTTTTTCTTTACTTATTTTTCATTATTTATTGAATATGCTGCAACCCCTGATAAAATGCAGAGTAGAAACAGTAAAAGGAGACAGCCTTGCCTTATTTCCAGTATTAGTTGAAAAGTATTCATTCTTTCACCTTTAAGTATGGTACTATCAATCAGTTTGTCATAGATATATTTACTAAGTTAAGGAATTTTCCTTATATCCTCACTTTGTTGAGAGTTTATATCATAAATAAACATTGAATTTTGTTAAAAGTACTTTTCTACATCTATTAAGATTATCATGTGGTCTTTCTCTTTTTTCTGTTAATATAGTAAATTACAATGATTTCAAATGTTCAAATGCTATAGCATTTCTGGAATAAACACCTCTTGGGCATGATGTATTATCCTTCTTATATCTTGCTGTATTTCGATTTACTAATATTTTGTTGAAGATTTTTGTCTCTATGTTCATGAGGGACATTAGTATATAGTATTCTTTTAACATCTTGTATCATTTTGGTACCAAGGTAATACTGGTTATGGGTTTTTTAATTTCCCTTCCTCTTCTATTTACTAGAAGACTTTGTATTGAATTTTATTATTCTTTCCTCAAATATTTGGTGAAATTTAACAGTAAAGTCACCGAGTCTAGTAAAAAGAATTTTACCTAGAAATTCTATTTCTTTAATATATAGAGTTATTCAGGTTATCTTTTCTTCTTGAGTGAGCTTTGGAAGTGTTGTGTCTTTCAAGAAATTTGTTCACTTACCTAAACTGTCAAATTATTTGGCACAAAATTCCTAAATATTCCTTTATTATCCTTTTAATTTATAAAAAATTTTAACTTTTAAATTTATTGTGTTAATATGGATTGAAGTGTCCCACTCAATATAACACCCTCCCCCCTAACAATGTACCCCACATTACATACCCTTTACCCGTTTCCCTCTACCTCCCTCCCCTATTCCCTCTGGAACTTGCTGTTATATATATTATATATATATAATTTCAATAATTTCTTCACCTTCTCTAATCCCATCCCCTCATCCTCCTTCCCTTTGCTCCCTGTGACACCAACTCTGCCTCCATTCCATTCCTCAGTTCATCATGTACATTAGATTCCACATATAAGTGAGTTTATATGATATTTTTCTTTCTCTGCCTGGTTTATTTCTCTTAGCAAAATAATCTCCAGGTTCATCCATGTCATCGCAAACGGTAAGATTTTGTTCTTTTTAATGGCCACATAGTATTCCATTGTGCATATGTACCACAGTTTTTTTATTCACTCATCCACTGATGGACACTTAGGTTTTTTCCAGATCTTGGCTATTATATACAATATTGCAATAAACATGGGGGTGCATACCTTCTTCTGAAGTAGTGTTTTGGGATTCTTAGTAATCCTTTTAATTTATGTAAGCTCTATAGTGGTATCTCCTTTTCATGCCTAATATTGGCAATATATGTTTAATCTCTTAATTCTTAGTCTTGCCAGAGATTTATACATTCTGTTGATCTTTTCAAACATCTAGTACTGCATTTCATTGATTTTTTTCTTTCATTTGTCCATTTTCTATTTCATTGATTCCCCCTCTTTATCATTTCTTTTCTTTTGTTTATTATGGATTTATATTGCTCTTCTTTTCCTAGATTCCTAAGGCAGCAACTCACATCATTGATAGTGACTTTTCTTCTTTACTAATATAAGCATTTAATTCCATAAATTTTCTTCTAATCTATATTGAACAAATTTTTATATGTTTTTTACTTTAATTCAGTTCAAAATATTTCCTGATTATCTTACTATTTCTTTTTGACTCACCTATTATTTAGAAGTTATTGTTTAATTTTCAAAATTTGCTTATTTTTCTAGACACAGTTCTGTTTAATTCTGATGTAGTCACAGAACACATCTTGCAACACTTCAACCAGTTTAAATTTATTGAGAGTTGTTTCATGGCCCAGAATATTGTCTATCTTGGTAAACATTACATACGTACTAGAAAAGAATGTCTTTTCTACTCTTATTGAATAAAGTATTCTACAATCAATTAAGTCAAGGTGGCAGATAAGTCACCTATACCTTAAATATATTTTGCCATACTTCTTTTATAAATGACTGAGGAAGAATATTAAATTCTCACACCATATATGTAGGGGATTTTACTTACTGGTATATCTCTTTTCCATCAGTGTTTCATCAATGTTTGCTTCATGTATTTTGAAGTAATTAGGTGCCTACACATTTAGGATTCTTACATCTTCTTGAAAAACATAGACCTTTTTCATTATGTAATATTCCTCTTCACACCTGGTAATATTCCTAGTCCTAAATCTATTTTGTCTGCTATTAGTATATAGCCCATTTCAGATTTCTTTTGTTATCACTTGTACCATATATTTTGTTTTTACTTTTAATTTATCAATATCTTTATATTTAAAGTGGGTTTCTTCTAGATAGCATATAGTTGAGTCTTAAATTTTATCCAATCTGGGAATCTGTGCCTTTTAATGAACTATTTAGGCCTTTTACATTTAGTGTTATTTTTAATATTTTGAATCTAAATCTAATATTTTGTTACTTGTTTTATATTTGTGTGCTTATTCTTTGGTCCTTTTTTTATTTTTGCCTTTTCTTCAATTGGTTTTTATAATGCTGTGTTATCTCCACCATTGGTTTATTAGCTATATTTTTTGTCATTGTTTTGACGGTTTCTTTAGGATTTATAATATACATCTTTAAATCATTATACTCGTTCTTCAAATTATGTTATATCACTACACAGATAGTATAAAAACTCACAACAGCAAATTTCATTTTTCCTCTCTATTCTTAGTGCTGTTATCACATTTTTTTATTTCAACATATATTATAAACTTCATAACATATTGTTACTACTTTTGCCTTAGACACTCAATTATCTTTTAAATATATTTTAAATGAATTTATGAATTCACATATATTTCCCATTTATAATGTTCTTCATTCCATTGTTTATATCTCAATTTTCATATGCTACCCTTTTTATTTTATCTGAAAAACTTTCTTTAATAACTGTGTATCATTGTTTAATTAAGAACAAGTCTACTACCGCTTAGTTACCTCAGCTTCTGTTTCTGTAAAAGTCATTATATTACCTTCTTATTTAAAAATATTTTTGCTGAGTATAGGATTCTTAGTTGAGTGTTTTCCCCCATTATTTTAAAGGCAACAATCTATTTTTCAAGGCTTGCATACTTCTGATGGGAAATTTTCTGTCACTAATATTTGTTCTTCTGAATGCAATGTGCTTTTTTTTCTCTGGTTATTTCTAAGATTTTTCTCTTTATCACTAGTTTTCAGAAATTTCATTATGATGTTCCTTATTGTGGTTTCTTCTTTATTTTTCTATTTGAGGTTGACTGAAATTATTAAATTTGTGTATTTATAACCTTCCTAAATTATATTAATCAAATAAGTTCATACAGTTTTCATCAAATGTGAGATTCTGTGTTAGGCATTAATTCTTTCAATATTTTTTTTCTTTGCCTCTCCTGTCTAAGCCTCAAATTACAAGTTGGACTAAGTGGTGACCATATAAGTCACTGAAACTTTTCATAAGTTTCTATCTTTTTTCACTTTGTGCTTCATTCTGAATAGTTTCTATTACTATGTCTTCTAGTTCCTGTAAATTTTATTACAATATCTAGTCTATTATTAATCCATCCAGTTTATTTTTTAATTTAAATATTAAAGATCTTTCTTTCTCTTTCAATTCTATTAGATCTTTTAATATATCTTCCATTTTTTCCCCATTATGTTCATGTCTTCTTTTACATCCTTGAACATATTTGTAATAGCTCTTTTAGTATCCTTTACTTATATTTTGAATATCTTTGTTATTTTTGCATCTGTTTCTATTACTTAACTGAGTTTATTTTCTGTTTATAGGTCTTATCTTTCTGTTGTATGTGTATAGTAATTATTTATTTATTTATTTATTTATTTATTTTTTGTATTTTTCTGAAGTTGGAAATGGAGAGGCAGTCAGACAGACTCCTGCATGTGCCCAACCTACCCGGCACGCCCACCAAGGGGCAATGCTCTGCCCATCTGGGGCGTTGCTCTGTTGCAACCAGAGCCATTCTAGCGCCTGAGGCAGAGGCCACAGAGCCATCCTCAGCGCCTGGGCCATCTTTGCTCCAATGGAGCCTTGGCTGCGGGAAGGGAAGAGAGAGACAGAGAGGAAGGAGAGGGGGAGAGGTGGAGAAGCAGATGGGCGCTTCTCCTGTGTGCCCTGGCCGGGGATCGAATCCGGGACTCCCGCACACCAGGTTGATGCTCTACCACTGAGCCAATCGGCCAGGGCCAATTATTAATTTTTTTTAACATAAGACTTTTTCTAGCAAGGAGTTACTTGCAGGTTAGTTTGTTTTTTTTTATGGTATTCTTGATTAATCTTTATTTTAGCACTAATTTAACCCCACTTGTAGAACATGACCCTTCTGAGATCTCTATTGAATGCCCAATGAAGTCTTTCCATTCTGGCTTAAGAGAACTAGAATGGTTCCTGGTCCTGTGAGAGTTCTGAGAATTGTTCTTCTTATGGCTCCTTGATAATTGTTATTTCCTCAAAAATTGTTCAGTCTCATGTAGTTTCACCCAAATGTACACAACTTGATATTTAGATAAATACTCAAAAGAAACCTTATGCATATTTCTGAAGCTCTTTCTCATTTTGCATTATCTGTCCCACAAAAATCTTGCTCAGTCTCCAGAAGTCTGATTTCTGTTCCCTGACTCAGTAAGATAGCTGAACTCAGCTTGACTTACCCCTGCCTATGCCTCAGGCCTGAAATTATCTTCAGGTAAATAACCTAGGATAACCTTATTTTCCTTTGCTCAGAAAACAGTTCTGTGCTGCTTGTTTTTTAATGTCTATCATTAGCAGCTTCTTTTTTTATTTACAATTTTCTAGTAATTTATGATGAGAGAATAATCCCAGATTGCTTTATTTCCTAATGGCTAGAAGTGAAAGTCTCGCAGTTTTTATTTTTAATATTAAATCAGTTTATATTGTCCTTGCATATAACTTTCAATGGCTTCATATTACATGTGGGATTAAATCCAAAGGCTTTACCACGTTCTATAAGGATATACATAATCTGAGGCCTGTATTTTTTTTTCTAACTTCAACTCTTACCAATTACCCTTTGCTTTAGTATGTTCCCTAGCCACATTTGCCTCTTTCTTCTTTGCAACTCCACCTCAGAGACCCTTTCCTTGCTGAAAACTCTTCTGGGTGCATCTACCATAGATCTTCACATAGGTGGCCTCTTGTCATTTCATTATAGTTCAAACTTTACCTCCTCTGTAATATCTCATTGATACCATCTACACTAGATACTCCCCCAGTCACTCAGCATTAAAAGATTCCATTTTATTTTCTTATAGAACTTATCACTATCTTAAATTATGTGTTTACCGATGTGTTTCTTTTTTGACCATCCTCAAGATCTGGACATGTAAACTCCATTAGACCTGAGGCCTGTCTATTCACCCCTGAATATCCACTAACTAGAAAAGTGCCTGTGTATACGAGGTAGTCAATAAATATTTGTTAAATAATATTGTTCACTTTTAATTGGAATTAGAACACAGAGAAAGGCCCATGGTCTAGAATGAAAAGACAGTGAGAAAATTAAGCCCTAAAAGATGCTGAAATCCATCCTCTCCCATTGATCTTTGCAGACTCCCACTCCTGCTTCATTATCTGCAGCCCAAGCCTACAGGTAAATGTGAGAAGACCTAATGATGGTGCAGATTTTACTAAGGCATGGTTGAATATTTGAGATTTATCTTTATCCAAATTAAAACTGGAATTCTCTGTGCTCTCAGTCTTTAAAAAGGAGATGTGGGAAGTAAGAGAACACCAGCTCTGGTAAGTACACCTGTTCAGATTTCAGAGACCTTTCTCTTTGTTTCTCAGATGAGGATACCCCTAAATTCAGTGGGAAGGACAGCAGCAGCTATCCATGCATATACTATGGACTCCCTGTGACATAGCTCTCCATCTTGAAGAAAGGAGCCACCTCAAATAAAGTGTCCTCTCCTTCTTCTTCCCAGTATATTGTGAGGAGGTAAAGGAGTGAGAAAACGGTATTGTGTGCTGGTGGGTGAGGGGGTGCGGTGGGGGTGACACATTTGTGTATAGGTGGCAGTTCTAGTTCACTCTACCAAGCACCTGAGACTCACTATCTGACAGAGTTGGTAAAATCCGTCACTGTGTCATCAAAACATGTCCTAGTTCTGTCAACAAGCCAGAGTCCTTTTAAAATCCCACATACAAAATATTTGTCAAAAGGAGAGCACCTTGTAGAGGGAAGCACCTAAGGTAAGAGATTATACCTCAAGGAGAGGTCCAACACCAAAGTAAGGCCAAGTATGTAAACTCATTCTTATACTTTGTGTTATGACCAAATAATATTATTTTTGTGATTTGGATTGTAGCTCATTAACATTACCAGTATTGCAAAAACTGAAATACAGTTAACTTACTTATGATTCTACCTTAAGGAATACATTTGTGTGTGTGTGTGTGTGTGTGTATGTGTTTGACATATGGCTTTGAGCTTTATGATGCTATAAAACACCCAAATACACCATTTCTTTATTTCTTAATGAAAATGAGAATTGTAGAGAAACTACAGAGAATATAATTGGAGAAAAAAATGAATGCTCTAATTTTCTCTGGAGCAAGTATAAGCGTTAGCTCATCTTCACAACACCTTATCAAAAGAAGAAGAAAAAAATCTTTTAAATATATATGCAATATATGTTATATGTAAAACATTGTTATATATTACATGTAATATACACTATATATATACACACACTATATATATATATACCTACATACTATATATATACTAGATAGATAGATAGATTGATTGATAGATAGATCTCAAATATTACTAAGGCTCAGGATAGTATAAACCCTACAGATTGAAAGTTTCTTTCTTATCATGGCAGGCTTAAAGAAATGGCACTCTTAGTGAATTTTTTTTTCAAGAGGAGAAATGAGGCCTAGCAGGGAAGTCCTAATGCATATAACATTGTGGTCATCAGCACCTCCTCACCCACCCATTATAGCTGTACAGTGAAAAATACAGGTAGGTAAGTTGATTCTCTGGTTCCTTATCAAAACAGTTCAAGTAAATTCTAAATAGTCCCAAATGACAATGTCAGAGGAGAGAGAATTCTGTGTTTACTAATTGCTAGTGATCCTCTCTTCTAGATCGGGAGCCAACACTTCTTCTGGCTGCTGGAGGTGCCAGTTCTGGCCCAGTGGACAGGAGAGCACTGAAGAGGTAAGTAAAGGCAAGGTCAGGGAGAGCCGAGACCAGCACTACGCTGAAACACAGCAACGCTCACTAAATGTGAGAGATCGAAAGGGACTGAAACGAGCAGAAGAATGTTACCACACTGTGAATGGGCAAGGAGAGGAGAAAGGAGAAAAAGAGGATCATGCGGGGGGATCCCAGTGATCCCAGTGGCTGCCCCCCACAATTTCAGCTGGACCCAGTCAGTAGACCAATATGGTAAGCCCCTGCTTCTGCACAAGGCCAGGCAAGGCCAAGCCGCTTCCTTGATTCAATATTTTTAGTCTTTTTTCTTGCTCAACCTTATAAACACTGTGTGCTGACATATCTAGAAACAAAAAGTAATCTGGCTGGGATTAAGAGAAACAAGTCAGCAGGCTCAAAATAAATTCAAAAAGCAATATTTGGCTTTTCATTCATTTTAATAAGGTTTTCAGGAGAATGTGCCTTTGTAAAAGAAGGCTTTCCTGAATCTGTTCCAAAATGCACACTTCTATATAGAAAGGTGGGGTATTTTTCTGGCGGGGGACAGTTTATTATTATTTGTTTGTTCAGTAGAAGCAGGGACAAAGCTTAAAGAGAGATAGGATTTGCAAAAGGAAATGGAGTCCATGAAAATTTAGCAATTTTCCTAAGACCTCTATGTCTTTTATAAATATTTATCTTTGTAAGAGTATTAGAATATCTAGTAATAGTGGAAAATTAGGGAATTATAAAGAATATATAGAACCTTTAAAACATCTGTGCTACCTTCATTCAGACATAATAAATAACATTGTTTTTGGTGCCTATAGATCGACCCTTTATATTTTTTAATTTTTTTTAATTTTTATTTCTTTTAAGTGACAGAAGAGGAGACAGAGAGACAGACTCCTTCATGCACCCTGACTGGGGTCCAACCTGTAACTGGTCTAAAGCCAATGCTCAAATCAACCAAACCATCCTCAGTGCCCAGGACCAGTGCTCAAACCAATCAAGGCACTGGTTGCAAGAAAGGAAGAGAGAGGGAAGGGAGAGAGGGAGGGGAAGAGAAGCAGATGGTCACCTCTCATGTGTGCCCTGACCAGGGATCGAACCTGAGACATCCTCATGCTAAGCTGACACTCTATCTACTGAGCCAATTGGCCAGGGCAGATCAACCCTTTTTAAATGCTCATGTGTTTACAGTATATTCATTTTACAAACAGACACAATACTGGATATCATCTTCAGAGTACATAACCCACCCCAACCAATACTGGATAAAATCTTCAGACTGCACACGCTCATCTGGTATAAGCTTTTAAGTTTCGGGTTTATCTATCTTATTTATATTGTCCCAAGTATCTAATACAGTGTCCTAACCATAGTAGGAACTGAGTAGGCATTTGTTGACTAATTATTACAATCTGCTCTTTTCATATATTTATAAAATGACATTTTTCCATTTAATTAAACTCTTTTCTTCTATAATGTGCTTTTAGTGGTTGTTTATCCTTCATGCCATAATTCAATTTAAGCAACCCATCACTGAACATGTAAAAATGTTTCAAATTACTCACCATGATAAATAACAGTATGATGACCATCTTTCAGATAATTCTTTTGGCCATGTCACAGGATCAGTTTCTTTAAGTTGAATAGCTGTAATGGGTATATATATTTTTGAGGCTTTTATTGCCAAACTGTCTTCCACAAAGGTCATTCCAATTCATATTTTCACCCAAAATTTATGAGATTGTCTATTTCCCATACTCTCACAAACACTTAGTGTTTTAATTTTAAAAAATTGTCACTTTGCTGGATAACATACAGTATCTCATTATTGTATAAATTGGAATTTTTTGATGTCAGTGAAATTGAGCTCTCTGAATTCTTCTGCAAGGGTCTAAAAATGTGATGCTTGTTCTCAAAGAATAAAGTCAATTCCCCACCTTACTGTCTTGATCTTCTCTTCCTACCCCATATCTACCTTATAAGAAAGCCCAAACGGGTATCAGCTGACCCACCAGGCGTGCCATACTTTACAGCCTCTACTTTTCCTCTGCCTGTTTCCCCTCCACTCCACCTCCACTTACAGAAAGCCTACCCATCCTCAAGGCCCTTCTTCAAAAATAAGATTTTTATCCACTCAAGTAGCACTCATGAAGAGGTTCCCTGCTGTTTTCGCCACCAGCAGTGGTCTCTCCATCACAGAACTCTGAAAGAACTCTGTAGGTAGGGATCATCTGTTTGTGTTGCAGTTACTGGTATCCTTGATTTCTGGCTCCAGCCACACGGGCCTTCGTCAGACTCTGTACTTGACCTCATATGCACCTTCCCCACAAATGGCCATTGCACATGTTAGTTAGTTCCTCTGTTCTGAATGCTCCTCTCTCTGTGCCTGCTTGGCACTACTTATCCTGACATCTTCTTGACGTTTGTGACTAAGACAAGTCCACTTAAC
Source organism: Saccopteryx leptura (assembly GCF_036850995.1). Classification (NCBI taxonomy): domain Eukaryota; kingdom Metazoa; phylum Chordata; class Mammalia; order Chiroptera; family Emballonuridae; genus Saccopteryx; species Saccopteryx leptura. Next base: position 286,294,325 of record NC_089503.1, on the reverse strand, counting down.
ACCATATACCTTATATTCCTAGTACTTATTACAGTTGAAATTTTAGGCTTACTTGTGGTTCTCTAATGACCTGCTCAGCTGCAAGCTACATGAAGTGACATTTTGTGTTCACCATAGTATCTCCACTGCTCAGAACAATCATAACAAGTGCTCAGTGAATAATTACTTAATTAATTAATGGTATGGAGAACAAATGGAAAAATGACTGTATACTATATGCATAAAAATGGTGATTGTTAAAGTTGTAGTTACTATTGAGGTTGTAAGCTTTGTGGAAAAGTGTCTAGCAAAGTACTTGGCATATGTTCTGGTGTTAAAATCTATTGTCTCTTGAATTAAAAGTGGAGAGAAAATGTGGATCATATTAAGCCATGAGCACACCATAAATCTGAACTTGGAAGGTGGCTGACCGATAAGATATCTCACAATTTCAACTAATTCATTCAGAGAGTTATAGGCACCCAAATGTAAGAATCATTAGGCGCCTTCTCCAGGCCTTGTTCTCACAAGAAGATAAACACACTAGCACCTACCTTAGGAAAGTCATGATGGGCCGTAGAATCTTCTTCCTGTTTCTCTCTTCAGAACCTTGTCCTTTTTCTTACTCTAATTTTACTCTACGGCTCCTCCCTCATTCCTAAATCTAGTTCTCTAACTAACAGAAAATGTGTTCTGTTATAAATTCAGTTTTTTTTAAATGACCCTTGAATACAACGTACTCCAAATTTAGAATCCTCTCATTTGGCTTATGTCCTATCCTGGTCAAAAAAGGGGCTGTCACTGTGTTGCCACCTGATAGGTAACTTGTAACAAATGGTAGATGTCAACATGAGATTTATGGAAACAACATCCTTACAACTAAGGAGAACCTAATGGTCCCACCTCACTCCCATTCCCACTCCATTTTACAGATAAAGAAATGAGGTCCCAGGGGTTATGAAACTTATTCACAGTATCACATCTAATGACAAAGTAGGTGTCAGGCCCCTCCTACATCCTGTGATTCCTCCCTAATAGAAATCATAAAAGAAAAAAAATTAGAAAAGAAAAACACCAGATGGTCGTTCTAGTGAAGTTTCCTCAATGTGATCACCATTCTATAATTTGAAGGTTCACTGTCTTTTGCTCTACTGTTCCCTCTGCCCACAGGCAAAGGCGAGGAAAAGAAGCAAGGTGAAAACACAGCTTCCTTATTTGATAAGGAACTAGAACTAGAATTAGCACTCGCACCAGAACTAGAAAAAAACCCTCCATAGGTAGTAGGTCCATCAGCAGTTCTAGGTCAAGGTCCAGAAGCAAATAAAAAATTCTTTCAGACTTACCACTAAGAGTGTCATCTTTCCACCTCAGTGTCACCACAATAACACCTATTTCCCTCTCCTTGCCCCTCACATGAGCCACCCCTGACACTGCCTGTCTCCCCATCTTCTCACCCTCTTCTGCTGGTGGACCTTGGCTCTATGAGAGCCCCGCCTGTTTACCTAGTTAACTGTGTGAGGTTCTCCTTTCACCTCTTCCCCAGGGCAGAGAGCAGTCCTGCTCTGTGAGAATCTCACATGTTCTTTTCTTTATTGAATTACTGAGGTGTCATTAATAAAATTATATAGGTTTCAGGTGTACAATTCTATAATGTATCGTTTGTATATCGTATAGTGTGCTAACCCCCCCAAATCCAATCTCCATCACCATTTACCCTTCCTTTGCCCTTTTCTACCTCCTCCCCAACCCTACACTGTTGTCTGTATCTATCAGAGTTGGTTTTATTTGCTTAATCTCTTCACCTTTTTCACCAGCCCCCACAACTCCTATATATTCTGACAGCTGTCAGTCTGTTCTCCATATCTATGAGTCTCTTTCTGTTTTGTTTATTAGTTCATTTTGTTTATTACATTCCACGTAGAAGTGAAATTATATGGCACTTATCTTTCTCTGACTGGCTTATTTCATTAAGCATAATACTCTCCAGGTCTATCCATGCTCCTGAATAAAAGAAAGTAAGATTTCCTTTCTTTTTATGGCTGAGTAGTATTCCATTGTATAAATAAACCATAGCTTTTTTATCCACTCATCTACTAATGGACATTTCAGCTTGCTCCAAATCATGGCTATTGTAAATAACACTGCAATGAACATAAGGGTGCAGTCCTGGCCGGTGGCTCAGTGGATAGATTATCAGCCCAGTGTATGGACATCCTAGGTTTGATTCCCAGTCAGGGCACACAGGAGAAGCAACCATCTGCTTCTCCCTCTCCCTCTTCTTTTCCTCTTCCCCTACCACAGTGGCTTGATTGGTTCAAGCGTGGCCCCAGGCACTGAAGATGATAGTTGGATTGGTCTGAGAGCAGGTAGTCAACCTGGTCCCTACCACCCACTAGTGGGTGTTCCAGCTTTCATGGTGGGTGGTAGCGGAGCAACCAAAGTATAAATAAAAAGATAGACTTAACTATAGTAAGTTGTTTTATAAAGATTTATTCTGCCAAACTTAGCAAAAATGCGACATAAAGTACTTGGTAAGTAATTGTTACTATATGCTTTAACTTGTTGTAACTCTGCTTTATAAATTTTATAAAGTAAAGTTACTTCCCTACTTTATAAATCATCATTACTGTGGAACTGGTGGACAATTAGAAAATTTTACTACTAACAGAGATACAAAAGTTGGTGGTAGGTATAAAAAGGTTGACTACCCCTGGTCTGAAAGCATCAGCCTCAAGAGCTAAAAATAGCTCAGTACTGGAGCATTAGCCCCAGACGGGGTTGTCAGGTGGATCCCAGTTGGGGTGCATGTAGGACTCTATCTTCCCTCCTCTCACCTGAAAATAAAATAGGGGTTGCATATATATTTTGAATTAGTGTTTCAGCTTTCTTTGGATATATTCCCAGGAGTGGAACTTCTAGGTCATAAGGTAGTTCCGTTTTTAATATTTTGAGGTAACTTTATACTGCTTTCCAGAGAGACTGCACCATTCTGCATTCCCCTACACAGTGTACGAGGGTTCCCTTCTCTTCCCTCGCCAACACTGGTTGTTTGTTGATTTATTGATAGCCATTCTGACAGGTGAAAGCTCATTATGGTTTTAATTTGCATCTCTCTTATGATTAGTGATGTTGAACATCTTTTCATATGTCTATTTGCCATCTGTATGTTCCCTTTGAAACAGTGTCTATTCAGGGAGGACCTCAAATATAATATGCAGGGAAGTAAGGTAGAGGTTTGAACTAACAAAATCTGAAAATTATGTGCCCTTTTCTCCCAAGGATTTCAGAGATGACTACTTTACAGCCATGTGTGTAGAAATCAAGATTACTACCTTCCAAACCAATCACCATCTAAGCCAGTAAATCTCAACTTATGTTATACATTATAAACATCTGGAAAGCTTTTTGTTTTAAAAATATCACATTTAGGTGCATCCCCCCAAAATCACATCAGACTTTTGGTGGGTGGGACCAGGCCTCTGTATTTTTTTAAGCCTCCGGGTGATTATCAAGTGCAACTCTGCTCTAAGCATGGGCCAAAGGAACTTTTCTTAATTGACCTTCATGTGCCAAGGACAGAGCACCAGTAATAAAAGTGACAGAAAAGACAGTTGAATCTGTCTCACTTTCCTTATCTATTTCTTCCCCATTTTTCATCACAGACTGTAATTCAAGTGGCTCAAAGAGCTATCTATAACCCATGGAGCAGAAATAATCCTGGAAGAAAGGAATGTCTCCATCTCACCACCCTATTTTTTTTTTTTTTTAATGCATTGACCAATTTGTGTCCTTACATTCAGATTATAGAGCTTTCTTGATTTGAAGTTCTTATTCTCCTAGGAACCTAAAATGAGTTGCAAGGGAAAAGACACGGTGCCAGCATCCTCATTTTTCCAGAACCCTGTTTATCATATAGGCACACCCCAAAATAAGTATGTGCCTAGGAAGATGTTTCTGAGAAATAGCACTTGACATTCAAGCTACAGTGGTCTCTCCCTTACCTCTTTCCATTCACACCAGATTTTCATGTAAAACAGAAGCTCCTCTGCTATGAGCCCCACCCGGGCAGAGCATCAGTCAGGAGGAAGCCCTAGCGGAAAGGCCTTTCGGAAGAGGCCGAAAATGGCGCCCGCACAGACACAGCCCCACATGGAGTGGGATGAGTGCCTCCTAGGCTGAGGACCTCTCCAGTTCTGGGGACAGGCACTTAAATTAGCATTCTGGGGGAGAAAGAAAGAAAAGGACTTAAGAAAGCAAAGGGGTTGTATGAGAGCAAAAAACACACTACATTAAAAAAAAAAAAGAAAGAAAAAGGCAGCAGGAATATGTCCTAATTTGGAGAAACAGGCCACATTACCATGGTAACTCTGAATCTCCATAAGGCAGCCAGGCATACCTTTAAACATCATGTTAAATAGTTCAACTATGAAGAAGAAAGAAGAGTAAATGGTTTGAGAGAGAAAGGAGAGAGGTCCGGAGCCTGCCGTGGGTCGCAGGGAGATGCTGCCCAAGGCCTGGCCATTCTTCAAGGCAGATTTCCAACAGCAAAGCTACCAATTCGGAACTAGATCTTTCCTCTCTGATTTGGGCTGGCTGGGAACTGTATTTGCATATAATTAACCTGTATCTTAAGAAAGTGTCCCAAAGGTATACAGATGCTTAACCCCGTCCTTCTGAACCTTATTCCTCAGCACGGCTGCCCCAACATCAAACCTGCCTGCTGCGTCCAGGCCTCCTCTGAGGACCCAGAGGGGATTGTAGTCTTGTGCCAAAAGGGAAGGGGGCTGGTGGCTCTGATAGATGAGGACAATAATTTGGCCACAGGTGAAACCCACTCCACTGGTCAGGAATTCTAGCCTAAGTAAAAAAATTAAATATAAAAACACCATTTCATTTATAAACAAAAAAGAAAAATTAAAAGCCACCTGGAAACCATGACTAAATGAAGTTATACCATGTGTGGTACTTTGGGATCAAGCCAGCGATGACAGGAATTCAGGAAACAGTTTACTGAGTAGCTCTGAACCTTTGGAAAATATGAATAAGAATATAAAACTGTTCTCCCATCTGGAACATTAATTACTCAAATTATGCACTTAATGTTCAGCATTTTACCTTGCAACTAATTCTCAACCATATTGCCTCCTACATGACTTTTGTATCCTTGCCTTTTAGAAAGTCTCTCAGCTGATGCCTTCTGGCTCCCCTGCACCTCCTGCCTGTTACCCTTCCCCCTTCATTAGAGCCGCAGGCCTCATGAGACAGCAGAGAAGACAGGTCTGGGTCCAGCCCGAAATGGGGAAGAAGAAGTGAATAGTCCATGCCACAAGGCCCACCCAGAGGCCAGGGCAGGAGTGGTGTGTGTCACAGGTAACCTGATGAGAATGCATTTTCCTCTTAGCTTAACAACAACAAAAATATAAAAGTGGATATAATATTGTTATCCCAAGGTCTTCCCTCTCTCACTCTTTTGTTCGTGGGCTTACATCAAATCATTCTCTGTAGATTTATTCTTACCATGTGAAGGCGAAATTTCCACTTGCTTTCCTGGGTTCCATCAGGAAATCCCACAGCCCAGGAAGGGCCCTGTCTTGTCTTGTATGACCGACCTGCCGCAAGGCAGAGGCCCTGAAGCCCTCAGGAAGCCTCGCTAGACCCCAAGATGAAGAAAACCATTTCTCTCCTACAACAAATACCTTTCTCTGCCCTGGAACATACCTTTCTCTGAGTGATGTCCTGCCCCATCTCACACGTGCATGGCCTGGTCCTAGCCACACGCCCAGAGTCTAAGTCTCTTCAATTTCAGCTATCTCCATCTCTCAGGATTGTTGTGAGCACTGAATGGGATATATACGGGGGAGCGCGGTCCTGGTCCATTTGCAGGCTGACATTAAAAGGGTGCCCATCTGGCCAAGCACTATAAGCCATTTCCTTCTTCATCAACCCCTCAAGGTTGGTATTATCACCCTGATTTAAAATGAGGAGCCCGAGGTTCTGAGAGGTTGTCTAATTGCCTAAATTCAAACAGCTAAGAAGAGGCAGAGCCCGGATTTGACTTTCAAAGTCACTGCACTAACCACCACCCTCCGCTGGGTAGAGGTTCAGGATTCCAAGGTAGAGGGGTTGGGGCCAGCAGTCCAGTTGGATGGCAGTTCTCAGGAGCATGCTGTGGCTGCACTTCAGAGCAAACAATATCTGTGTTTATCGAGTATGTTTATTTGGGAGAGGGGTGTCGCTGATGGAAATCTGGGAAGGGCTAAAGCAGGAGTAGTCAACCTTTTTATACCTACTGCCCACTTTTGTATCTCTGTTAGTAATAAAATTTTCTAACCGCCCTCCGGTTCCACAGTAATGGTGATTTATAAAGTAGGAAAGTAACTTTACTTTATAAAATTTATAATGCAGAGTTACAGCAAGTTAAAGCATATAATAATAATTACTTACCAAGTACTTTATGTCGAATTTTTGCTAAGTTTGGCAGAATAAATCTTTATAAAACAACTTACTATAGTTAAATCTATCTTTTTATTTATACTTTGGTTGCTCCGCTGCTGCCCACCATGAAAGCTGGAACGCCCGCTAGTGGGCAGTAGGGACCAGGTTGACTACCACTGAGCTAAAGGCTCCCATTTCCAGTCTCTCCTGGTGCTACCATGAGCACCCTGCCTTTCTAATGAATGTGAATACATATTTGCTTAATAGATAACATACCATGTATTACTTGACTGCAATTCTGTTTTTTCTTTGGCTAGATCTCCATGAATTATCAAGGATAATACAGGAGGAAAAGTGAAACCATTCATTTTTATGAAAATTAAACAAGTAAAAGGCTGCATGTCAGAGGGGTAAGAATAGGAAAGAATGAAATATATGTCAAACGTGAAAAACAGGAAAGCCAGAACATGTAACAAACTTACTACTTAAAATTCCACATAGGACAAAGCCTGGGACTCAGCCAGCACCTGTGTGACCCATTCTCCACCCATAAAGCCCCTGACAGCCCCTCCGATGCCTCACTAAGGAAACGATCGTGGTCTGAGTCCCTCTGATCCCGTGAACTTCCATACCAGGATCAGCCAGCTTCCCAGACCTCAGAGACCATTCTTCTTACCAAACTCTCATTTTTCATTTCTTACCTTCCTAGTCCTCTCTCCATTTCTCAGTTGAATTAAACTGCATTTTTAAAATAATTGAATTATCCATGCATTGCTTCGTCACATTACTTAAATGGCCTCCTTGTGATTACACTGCCGCCCTTTGTCCTCCTCCTCTTTTAAGGTCCGTGTCTATCTCTTCTCCCCCTTACCTATTCCCTCTCCAGTCACCTCTTTTAAGAATTAATAGGGTGAAAACACTCTTTTCACTGGCAGTCACTGGTGATCAGATGTGACACAGGAAAAACTTGAACACGGCTTCCATGCTATGTAATAGACAGGACATGGAGGAAGGGAGCAGTTAGGGAATCCAGATATTTTGCTCAGGAGATGAGTGTACTTCAGGGGAGTCCCATGGAGGGAGTGGCCAGCTTGCTGCTCACACCCTGCTTGTGCAAGGAGGCATAGAGCCTGTCTCTGCCCTCTTCGGGGTTATTCCTGGGACTCCAGCACTCATATCCTCAACTTCACTGGCAACCTGACTTACTAGGAGGTACTCCCCTGGGGAGCTCATCAAATCTGCAGTCCTTTAGCGAGGCCCTCAATGCCTGAACCACTTTCTTTTGTCAGTCTTACCCCCGTGTACTCTGCCAACTTGTGGCAGAAGGGTGCCATCAAGGACTCTGTTCATAACATTTGCTCATCACACTCTGAGGTGAGGTCAGCTCTGGCACGGTGAAGCATGCACGTGCAGAAGAGGTGAATGAATCTACAAAAGAAACAGCCAAGAACCCAGTGGTTGCTACACTAGCCTGATTTTCTGTCACCTAAAATTAATTATATGGTGTAAGAGGCACAGACATCCATGAAACAAGGGAGACAGCGTAGAGCGTAGATAAGGGCTAAGAAGTAAAGAGAGAGTGATGGGTCCAGGAGCAGTTTTACCGTGATTTATTAACACAGAGGAAAGGTTTGGGCTAGAACCTTTTCCAGATGCTGAAAATCTGAAAGTAGATCAACCAGGTAGAATATAACCACGTTTATAATCATCCTGGTGAAAATCCAAGTCTTTTTAATAAACATAGTAGCCTCTAATCCTTGTATAGTGCTTATAGCTTTGCAAAGCATTCTCATGTATATTATCTCATTTTAATTATTACATCATTCATTGTCATTCTATGAACAAAGAAACCTTGGCTCAGAGAGGTTCAGTGATCTGCCCAAGGTCATACAGCCGGCAAGAGGCAGAGCCAAGTGGAACACCCAGGTGTCAGACAAAGGTCTTGTGACTACATGTCTCAGATTTATGCCACTGTTGTTCCCAATCTTCAGAGAAACAAGGACAGGCAAAATAAAAGCCCAAGAACCAAGAACAGCATGCATACTAAAAGCCACCCAACAGCATCAGTTAGCTATTGAAAATTTCCTTTCGATGGTGAGTGATTACCAGGTCAAAGCTTTGACTTTATTAGATGAACCAGTACAGCTCATTCAATAAACATAAAACATCTTCATAATAAAAAATCTGAAGTGAGTGGGGGGAAAATCTGCATATATGTATATATTTATATTATATCAAAATCATGGAATATTTTTATACTTTATTCTTTCTAAATAAACGTAATGGTTCTCCCCACCTAGCCAGAGAAAAAACGAGCTTATCCTCTTATCAAGGACCAAACCACTTGTAACTCAAATGGTGAGGTATGTTTCACTTCATCTCTCAGAAGACATGACGCATGTTCCCACAGTTCCTAGCACCCTGCACTTCTTCATCCGGCGCCTCTCAGTTCTACCCCACTGTACCCATCCATATCACTGGGGCCACCTTCACTCCCTCTGGAACCTGTTCCTTTGGTAAGAGTCTAGGCATTCTAGAAAAATACAGCTGGAAAGGAACTCAAGGTCATGTCACTGGAAAAGAAAATAGAAACAGCAGAATAAAATAGGTAAAGAATTCGGGACTAAGAAAAGCGCCTTGGACACTTGCACTGCATGAGGAAGTGGCCATGAGTGAGTGTGTCAGTGAGGAGCAGTGACGGGAGCCACAGGCACCTACTTAAGTCTCGGCTGTACCTCCTATCGGATGTGCAACCTTGGCAGACACTTAATACTTCTTGGCTTTGGTTTTCTCCTGTATAAACTGTGGGTAATAATATCTTAGAGGATTATAGTAAAATCAAAGTGATATAATTAAGATAATATGTTAAATAATATAGTACAGTTAAATAATATAATGCATTGTGGTAAAATAAAATATAAAGCATTCAGCCAAGTACCTGTTCAGTTCAATAGATCATTTTCTACCTTTGTCTATAAATCATGGGGTATTACTTTGTTGTCTTAATTTTAAAATAACACTACATGGCTGATTTTTTAAAATTTTATTATTTATTTATTTTTATTTATTTATTTTACAGAGACAGAGAGAGAAAGTCAGAGAGAAGGATAGATAGGGACATACAGACAAGAACGGAGAGAGATGAGAAGCATCAATCATCAGTTTTTCGTTGTGACACCTTAGTTGTACATTGATTGCTTTCTCATATGTGCCTTGACCATGGGGCTACAGCAGACCGATTAACCCCTTGCTCGAGCCAGCGACCCTGGGTCCAAGCTGATGAGCTTTTTGCTCAAGCCAGATGAGCCTGCGCTCAAGCTGGCGACCTCGGGGTCTCAAACCTGGGTCCTCCTCATCTCAGTCCAACGCTCTATCCACTGAGCCACCGCCTGGTCAGGCTACACAGCTGATTTTTATCTTTGATATACTACATTTTCTGTTTTTGTGGGACAAACGTGAATTGTTTATCTTATCAATTTTTACATATTTCTAAAAAGTAAATCTATGACTAACCCCTTGATTCTTTAAAGCCAGAGCAGGAAAAAGTAAGAGAAAATTATTCCGCACTATTGGTATGACTATAATACCTATATCCAGGTGTTTATTGAGTATTCACAGTTTTCCTGTGAATACCTATTTTTATTAACACGTATTGAAGCATCATGAGATAATAACCCTATATCAGTGAGCTAATACAATGTTAACTCAAAGCAAAGAAACATATTTTTCTTAGCCTAAGCTGTCTAGTTGTGGGGAAATGGCAAGTTACTATTGGGTTGTTTGAACACTGACAATAACCTGCTGAGCCCCAAGGGATACAATTCTCATCTTATCGGTGAGGAAACAGGCCCAGTGAATGAAGGGGCTTGTCCTAGAGCACACAGCCAGCCACAACAAAGTCAGAACTCTAACCCAAGATGTCTGACTCTCAGATAAGCCTTTTCCCCTCTCTATCATAATTTTGAAATAACCTTCCAACCAGAAAGTTGTGTATAGATTTTATTTTTTCAGATTATTGATGAATATGTCACACAGGACAGAAATAAAAGGCTGGCTAAAGTGAAGACAGAGTTCATTGATCACTCCCCCAGTCCCTGAGCCTCATCAGTCAGTCACTGAGGGAGCTTACGATATCCTGGTGAACCACCAGGCAACACTCCTGGTTGTGCTGCCATTTCTGTCATAGAAAAGCATATAAGCAGAGCTCCAGACCTGTCAGGCTCCACACCAACAGTTCAAGGGACGCATCGGGAGCCACAGCTCTTAGAAGTAATTTCCTTGGTAACGCTGCCTCTAGCAATAATATCTACACCAGTGTTTCCTGACCACTGGCCCATGGATCAATGACAATCCATGATAAAGTTATCATGGGCCCACAGAGGAATGAGAAAAATAAGAACAATACTGTGGTGTTGATACAGCTAAATATATTCAATTGAAAGGACTCTCAAAACTCACAAAACTAAACTTGTGTTTAGTTTTTAATATCCGTGTCTTTTCTTTTTGTTAAAAAAAATATGCAGTAGAGTGTCTTTAAATCTTTGACTGGGAAGATAAAAACAAAGCATTCTACATCATGCCACCACTGCCAACATCATTACCAAATACTCTGTCTGCAAATCACAACCGCGGGAAACCAGGCCTCTAAGCAATGGGCACCAGAGGCCCATGCCTGGCAGTGCTGCAGTCCCCACTGACACTGGAGCATGCCCAGTAGAAGTAGGGGCTCAAGGAGGGACTGTCACTGCAGCAGTCTGAGGAATCGGGGGCCTTCCTAAAGCCATACTCCAACATGACATTCACCACTCCAGTACATCCTCAGTTCTGTAACATTTCATTTTCATTGTGTTAAACTTGGGATTTTTGTTTTCATCTCTTCGTGTCATTTTTTCAAATTCAAGTAACATTGGTGGGAACCATCTATTAAGTGTCAGCATCGACATCAGCAGTTTTTACATACCTTATTTTTCTTAGCCCTGTGCAGCAAGCCTTTAAAGTATTCAAGGTGACTATGTCTGATTTTTGTAGCTCACTGCTGCATAATTTTCATGTGGGCCTCTCAGATCTTGTTCTTCCTCATTTAATTTCTGTGCCATTTTGTCTCTCAGTGAATTATGTGTTCTATATGTTACTATCCATGTATTTCTTCAGCTTCACTATTGTACTCTCCATGACCTGTGTGAGCTCTAACACGTAATTGATGCTCACTTGTATTTATAAAATAAATAAATTAATCCTAGACTATTTTATTTTTTTTGTATTTTTTTTGTTTGTTTTTTAATTTTATTTATTCATTTTTTAGAGAGGAGAGAGAGAAAGGGAGAGAGAGAGACAGAGAGAGAAGGTGGGGAGGAGCTGGAAGCATCAACTCCCATATGTGCCTTGACCAGGCAAGCCCAGGGTTTCGAACCGGTGACCTCAGCATTTCCAGGTCGACGCTTTATCCACTGCACCACCACAGGTCAGGCAATCCTAGACTATTTTCCAAGGAGCTAAGCATTAGATAATTTGATAAAATTATCAAAATGTTGACTTTTTTGTGAAAATGGGCCTCAAAAAGCTAACTTCCACAGTTTGTTACAGAAATAGGGTTAAAGTGAGGTCCAGAAAAGTGATGGGTTTTTACCAGCAAAAATTTATTAAGAGAATTACAGTAAGATAACACATATAAAGCTTTCACACATATCAAGTATTCCACAAATGTTAAACTTCTTCCTTTTCTAACTCCTCTTTTGATTATTTGTTCATAGGAAAGCTGGGGTGGTTTATTTTTTCCTTTTTTGGGGAAATCTGCTTTTTTGCCGTCACATACTACTTTTAAAAAACCTATATAGTATCAACATTGGGTCAAGTAAAAACACTTTGAAGACAGCATTTCAACATATTACATTCTCTACAACACATACACACACACACACACACACACACACACACACACACTCCCCCTAACATTTCAGTTGACATCAGATTGCTGATCACTCTGAGTATAGTCTTCCAGCTAACCGGATCCACATCAAATACAGCTAGGAATAATTCACATTTGATCCAGTTTTTAAATTTTTCCATTTTTTTTTTTTTTGTGGCTGATCAAATCAAAAGTTTCTTCAAAGTAAAGATTAAATAACCTTTTTTTTCTCTTAAACTGTCTGCACTTTCAAGCTTTCATTGTATATTAAATCAGTGTGACAGGACTTTTAGGAACACTAGGAAAGCTACTAGAAAGTGAACACTATTTAATTCTAAGAACACCTTGTAGTTAATAAATATTAAAATGCCAGAAGACATCGATTAGGGCTGGGAGCATCAACATCCCAAGAGTCACACAGATTATTATGTCTGTTTTTGAAACAGGAATTTTTTTAAAGATTATAAGTACAAGTTGCAAATCTATTGAGATGTTATCGTTTGCTAAGTCCAACACAAGTCAGATTTTTATAATTCATTTGCAGCAAATCACCAAATCTCTCTGAAATGTGTCATGTTATATCAGCATACAATCTCTTTCTGGTTGTGCCTATGTAGTCTATTTACACTGCTCAGTGTAAAGTGATGTTTAATACCCATTTTAAACCCAATGTTATCAAAATATATTTCAGCCTACATTCAACAACTCTTGAGTAGGCCAAAAATCTAGTACATTTTCTCCTCATTATCACCTCAGTAAGAGTCCCTTGCCAGGATCTGGCTAGGAAGCTTATATCTGACAAAGCTAAATGAAGTGTTAATGAAGGGAAAATGCCCCAACACACCCTGGGCTTTGTTCAGAATAGGTTTTTGTGTACCCTGGTAAAAAGCATTTAATTGTGGTCATTTCCCCCCCTCCCCAGCCAGGAGAAGGCACATAAGGCTAGAGGTTGAGGTCTTGATTTGCCATCCTTTGCTTGAATGGTGTTGCCTGTTGTTCACTAGTGCTGAGGTTTAATTCTCATGTCTTAATTTAAAAACTCCTCTCTATGGGCCTTTACCTATGAGTTCCCCATCCGAGATGCCTTCCCAACCTTTCTAATATGTCTAGGTTATTCAGCATATAGACAAAATAGACACAGCTTCTTCTATTTCCCCCTATAACAGGGGTCGGGAACCTATGGCTTGCGAGCCAGATGTGGCTCTTTTGATGGCTGCATCTGGCTTGCAGACAAATCTTTAATAAAAATAATAATAACGTTAAAAAATATAAAACATTCTCATGTATTACAATCCATTCATTTCCTACCACTCATGTTCATGGCTGTGGGTGGCTGGAGCCAATCACAGCTGTCCTCCGGGACAACAACAAATTTTTATTGAATAATGTGTAACATACACGGGTCATTGTATGGCTCTCATGGAATTACATTTTAAAATATGTGGCGTTCATGGATCTCTCAGCCAAAAAGGTTCCCGACGCCTGCCCTATAAGTATTCTTGATATTCTCAGTCCCATAGGAGCTCTTGCACCAACTTAAATCTCATCAGCCAAGGTCTACAAAGAATTTCCATGGCCAAACCCTCCGCAATCTGAGTGACTTCCCTAGTTCTCTTCTCTTATAGATCAGGGGCCAGAAGACCTACACTCTAGTCTTAGACTTGCCACTTATAATTTCTCCATCTTTGATATATCATTGAACTTCTCAGAGTTTTAGGTTTTTTATCTGTAGAATGGGGAAGCTAATTATAATTACCTTCATTTTTCAGAGAGACAATTTAAGACTCTATTTCCTATTTTGCACAATTGTATCAAATTAAAACAAAGTATATAAATTTACTTTAAAAACAGCCAAATGTCATAAAAGTTAAGATTTGGTTATCTTTTGTTATATCTACAACCACATATACTGTGGAGTTTCTTTCTGATCTCTCTCCTGCTTTCCCTCCCTGTTCTTTCTGGAAGCCTCCCTGCTCTTCTGCTATGAATCCTCAGCTGCATACAAATTTTCATGCACACTTGAGCCCTCTGAACTCAGTGTCTCAGTCAGAGGGATGCTTCAAGATGAGAAGTAAAAAGAGTAACCTCAAGGCACCAGTTTTGGTGAAAAAGACTAATCATAGCTTGTAGGTAGTTGGAAGACACCAGTTTCCAAAGCTTTCTTTATTCACTGAAGAATCTCTTAACCACATAGAATGCATTTCATACAAATTTGTTTTCTTTTTGCCCACCTGAGATTATCATACATTCATACGACCCCAATATATAAGGTTTTCTACCTTATATAGTCCAAAAATTCATGCAATGGTATTTACTTTTACCAATATCTGACAGATTACTATACTTTAAATCAATTATCTCAGACCACATTTAGTGCAGATACAAAAGTACCAGATTAAAAGAAAGGGCATTCCTTTCCTCCTTATACTAATTTTATTTTGCCCTTGTCACTCACCTCTGGTCAAGAGAGGGGAGAGACAGCAATTCATTATAGCATATTAGCTGTTAGGCTGTGAACTCCTGGACAGAGCTGATGTTTTTTGAGGTGAAATTCCTACCAGAAACTGACCTGGTAATCTGGAAAAGTAGGCCAACTCCAGAGAGAACTAAGGTGTGGCTTCAGGCAAGTCACTTCATCTTCTTTGGCCTCGGTGTCCTGTATCAGGAAATAAGGGCACCCACCGCACTAGGTTCTGAGAGCCCTTCTAGGCTGAACGGTCTTTGACACAGTTTAGCAAGATAATACAGTCATCGGACTTCTGTAAAAGGTAAGGACTAGAATGAGGTGAGGATGAGAATAGGGTGTTCCTTTTTATGAATTCCCATTCCCTTCCTCTCTGCATGTAAAGAACTGTAACCTTCTCTGCAATCCTCTGCATGCCAAGCCTCAGAATTTGTCAGAAAAATAATACAGTTTAAAAACTCAAAAAAAAAAAAAAAATGACAACAAACTCAAAAAAAAATTAATCTACTCATGCTGACTCTTGTACCGTTTTTTTTTTGTTTGTTTTTTTTTTGGCTTCCCCTGATTCAATCATTCACCTCTCCTTCAATCAGCACCATCTTTACTTAGACATCGTATCAGAAACTTCTAGAACAGATTAGCTACAAAAGCTCACTGCTGCAAACTTTCCATGATTGCCTCCCATATCTTAGTTTATCAAATTTGGTCTTCCTCATCTAATTTCTGTGCCATTGTCTCTTTAGTGAAGTATTCTCCATGTAATAAACCCCAATCCCTTCTTTTTTCAGAAGAAGAAAGTGAGACTAAGAAGATAAAAGGACTTGACCAGTCACACAGCTATGGCTGGTTCTAAAGCACGGATGAGCACCAGGCTTTCAACTTTGTAGTTCAGTCTAGGCTCTTAGGCTCTTTCCACTATAACCTCAATTGCTACTAAATGAGTATTTCCATCCAATCCCCTCAAGTAGACAAAAGGAGAACACTCTCCCTACCACACCACCAAAATGAGCAGTAATATTCCATCGCCATACTGCCTATGTGGTCCAAAATAACATTCTCTTTTAGTTGTTGTTGTTTTAGATTTTATTTTATTGATATAGAGAGAAGAGACAGAGAGAAAGAGAAAGGCAGGGAGAAGAAGGAATGGGAAGCACCAATTCACAGTTGCTTCTCGTATGTGCCTTGACCAGGCAAACCAGGGATCTTGAACCAGCAAGCTCAGCATTCCCGGTTGACACCTTATCCACTGTGCCACCACAGGTCAGGCCAAAATAATATTCTTAATTAGCCCCATCGCTCTTCTTTAATTCTGATATTGGTGGAATGTATCTCCCATTTTATATACTTATAGCTATATATAATTGTTTTTTTTTATTTTTCAGTTCTTTCACAAATGACATTTCATCTTCTGTAGACTCTTTATATCTGCATCCCCACCTTAAACACACTCAAACCAACCCTTTTCTGCATAGCAAATATTCCTGCTTATGTGCTCTAATTCCTCCAACATTTAGCCCAGCCAGTGCTGTTAGAATCTATGTTTTTAAAAAGTAATTAAATCATTTCTATAATTATTATCTCATGTTTATAAATAATTAAGAGCTGCACATTCTCCCAGAAGCCACAAGGGCCCGGGAATAGTGAATGACAGGAGGAAATGGATCAGGAAACGTGACTTGGGAAGGAAGCAGAATTCCAGTGAGAGGCTGATAGAGGAGAAAGCAAGAAGCTAAGAATGAAGGACAGGTTAAGAGTCACCAAAATGTTTAGAAAAACACAAAACAGGAGGAAGAGAAGATGGAAGAAGAGGGGAGGGGCAGTGAGGAGAGGAGAGAGGGGAGGAAAAGAGAAGAGAGAAGAGGAGAAGGGGTGAATTTCTAGAGCCATTGGTAAAGAAAATAAAAAGTTAAGAAGAAAAACAGTGTAAGAGAATAAACCTAAGAACTGAAGAGAAAGAGAAATGAGCACAGGCAAAGGGAGGCTGAATAAACCAACCCTGGGTTGCAGTGGTTCTTATCCTTGTTTCACAGCTCAGGGAACTAAAGCAGAGAGAAGTTAAGTAACTAGGCTAGGGTCGCAGAACTAATGAGAAGGAGGGCCAGAATCTGAATCCAGGCCTGTCTAGGCCTGAATGCTGCCTGTGATATTGATATCAAACTCCTTTTAGACCCTTTGGAAAATAAAACGTAAATCTACAATGATCTCAAAATAAAAAATTTTAAAAATATGTATAACATTATTACTAATGTCCCTTATCAGTAAATTAGCATTGTTCCAGCCATAATACCTTAGCCACACCCACACTGTGACCAAGGGTGTGAATATGGAAGACGGTGGCTGGAGGTCATCTCTGCCCTGAAATGAAAGAGAACTAGCAGGGTCCTACTCACTGGCGACATCTATCCTTCACTGGCCTCATTAAATGCCAGTTCTAACCAACTGGACCTACATTCCACAGACGACGGAGCTAATATCTGACAGCCCCAAGAGTCAAGAGCAGATCTCCTGGGAAGTTTTAACTGTGCCAGGTCCAAAGGTAGGCCATTGAGGGGCCTTGCCACTGACAGGATGAAGCATGGCTGTGTGTGCTGCATAAAGTGGGAGTCACGTGGAAGAGTGGGGCACAGGAGATGGGGGCGGGGCAAGGTGAGAGAAGGGCAGAGAAACAGGAACCAGAAATGAGATGATGGGGCGCAGTGAGCAGAGACGGGAGGGAAAGGAAGACAGAAAGAAGAAGGAGGAGGACTCAGAATCTAAGAGAGGGAGTGACAAAGAAGGACCCAGACACAGGCAGGTTGGGAGTTGAGTCTCTGCAGGCAGGAGAGGCAGCTAAGAGTTCTTAGTGCAGAAAGCAGGGTTCAAGCCATGGTTATGGTGTAGAAAATTAAAGCAGTCAGAGTTCATCGATTAATCTGGGATTCCCACTTCTGCTTGATCCTCTTCTTCTTCCCAGAAGGAGCCCCACAGGCCTTCCGCCTTGATAGCCATAAAGCTCTCCCAGGCTCCAGCGCAGGTGCTGTGCTGCCCGGCTCGGCCAGGAAGAGCGGTACCCTTCTCAAGTGGCTGCCCTCCGGTGTTTCTGTGTACAGCGAGGTCTCCCACTGGCGCCTGGCCTCATGCTTGGATCAAGGAGGCTCCCTGTGAGTGGCACGACTTGTGGGAGTCAGGAAACAACCTTCTGTTTTAAATATGCATTTCCCTTACAGCCCAATGTGGTATCTAAAATATCACCAGTACAAATTTCTTTCTCTTAGCTAAAGTATAAATGCCCTTGAAAGGGATCAAACAGTCGCTCTTGTCTTATTTAGAATCTGGCAAGGACTTAGTTTTCTAGACTACCTCCCAGTTTGAAATGAAACAAGGACTTGTAAGAAAAACATACTGGGGGGCTCCATGAAGGACAGACCAAGGATTGAATTACAGTGTGCTTCTTGGGGAAGCCCCATCAGTGGGAAATATGGGTGGTGGGGGCAGGCAGTCAAGAGTCAGAAAAAAACACTGGGTGACTAAAGGAGTTAGCAGCTGTCAAATGAGAGAGAGAGCGATATCAGGAAAGGGGATTTTTTAAATGAATAAAAATAAATTCTTTTCCAATTGCATAACTTTTCCCAGGGCTAATCATAGAGATCAGAATGGCAAAGGTGCCAATGGTTGCTACCTGGAACTCCCAGAAGCACAGGAGAAAATCCTATTCAATCCCTAATGCTAATGAAACCATCTTCAGATATCTGCCATTCATAGGAGCTCAGAGGCCGCTACTGTGTTGACTGGGGAGCCTCTCAATTGGATCAAAGAGAGCACAAGAGTGGACTGGAAAGAAGGGGAAGGAAGAGGACATGCCCTTCCACTAGAGCAGGTAAAGAGTTAAACCTGTATCCAAATCCCCTTCTTTGCTTAACAGACTAGTTTTCATAAATAATCACTGAACTAGTCTTCCAAAAGAACAGAAATGATACCATCATTACTCTAGGCTAGCATCCTTTCACTGATCATTGACACTTCTGCTTGGGCACAGACAGTACAAGGACAAATGGAAGAACTTTCAGAACCCCGAAGGCCGCATTACTTTCTCTGGTAAAATCAGTCCCAATTTAGTCTCAGAGAACAATAGAAATCAGAGACCAAGGCACCAGAAAAGTATTCCAAACTCTAGCTTCTTCTGACACACACAGGGTAATGGTCTCTGGGAAAAGGTATGGCAGGTGAGCTACCCTGCAGAACAGCCCTGTCTTGGGTTTCGCTGTCCAACCTGTGACCCTATTTGGCCTGAGAAAAACTTGCAGGGGCTACATGGGAACTACTAGAACTGCTGCTCTTGCTGCCTTTGGTTAATTTCAGCTGATGTTGGTCTGAGCCATTTCCCACTCCACTCCTGCCCAGTTCTGGGAACTGAGCACTCATAATTTCTGCCCAAATTCCCACATCCCTGGGCTCCAACCCCAGGACACAGACCTTCCTTCCTGCTTTCAGTATCACTGCCAGCTTCCAGAACCATCCATCCAGAGTAGGAGAACTTCTGTGATCTCCATTCAGAGGGGGTGGGGGGAAGTGGTGCTCGGGCAGAGACTCCAGGCACGCGGCCAGCCAGGCCAGGAGGGGAGAGAAAATTCACAGGATCGCAGATGTTAGAGATGAAAAGAACTTGCAAAAACACATCTCACTCATCCATCCCACCTTGCAGTGTAGGCCCTTTTCCAAGAGCATATGGCCTATTCCCATCTGATTTCAAAGGATCTATCATTACCAACAAGTACTCACTGAGTGTGCCATGTGTGCTCTGCGTTGTCCCAATCATGAGAGGAGGGATGAAAGTGCTCTCTTCCTTTGGATAGGGCTCTCCTGTGCAAGATAAATTTGCCTGTCACAGGCACTGACTGAGCCCATCTAGATAGCTGTCATTCTACCCTGACACGGAAAACTTTCATACATCTGAATACCACGGTCTTGCACATAAATAGCCTGAAATCATCCGATCATCGGGGAAACTGACAAGGACAATAGGTGCTGAAGGACCAGCAATAAGAGAAGTACCAGCAAGAAGGAGCTGAGGAGGGGACAGCTGGGTACCACCTCTAGGAACTGGGAAATGTTCAAGGTAACAACAGTTACAGTAGACTTTCTGAGACTATTAAGGAAGTAGGAAAAGATAGCTTGTTCCAAGAGTTACAGTCATCCAGAACAGTGAGGCAAAGATACTACTTCTTCTTGTCAACTTCTCATCAGTTGAGATGGAATCTTAGATTGATGTATATCTGATTTCACTTTCTCCTGATACACAATAAGCTAGAAAAGATATCCCTCCAATCCCAGAAATGTGACTGAAGAGTTAGATCAGACCCGGAGTCAAATCCTGGGGCATCCACATGGAAGTAGAGGGCTTGAGGGTGTCAGGTCCACTCTGGGACCTTGGGAAGGAACTGGAGCTTCTGTGCAGCTTCAGTCCCCAGGCCCCACCCGACCAGGAACCCACCCGACAGTTTTGCTGATCCCTATGTGTTCCTTTCTCTTCAAATGCTCTTTCCCTTTTTACTTCTTGTCTTTCATCCACTTCTCATTTCTCCTTCAGAGTTGTTCTCTTGTGCTGAATACTTAGATCCACTGGGAAAGGGAGGAATCCATTTCAATTAAGTCTCACCTGCTGCTGTTTGGGCAACTGGGATATGTCCTTCTCAGGCTAAGCAAGATGCCCCAAGAAGACTGTGTAACTGAGTGTCCAAGAGAAAGGGAAGCACACTGCTGACGTCCATGGGTGCTCCTGTCAGTCACACAGGGGTTCCGCTCCACATTCCCACTACTAGTGTGTGAGCCACTACTTCCCTTTCTAAGCCTAAGCTTCTTCATCTGTAAAAGAAGGAGACTATTCCTACTGACTAAATCCTAGGCTCCTTTGAGGGTTGACTGCATTGGCTAAAGGCAGGTAAAGCAATATCCCATATAAATTGTAGCATGAATACATAGAGGGCACTTTGTTTGTTTGTTTGTTTGTTTGTTTTGAAGGGAGTAATAGAATGGACCTGACTAGTTCTGAAATTTCAGCTCTAGCCCACCCTGATTTCTCAGTAACCAGGAAAATTCCAGGATTCAAAAGACACACAAAAGAGCATGTTAATTCATTCTGAATCAAGACTCTTAGCCTGCACTCCAACTGAAAGTCAGAGACAAGGCAGTCCTTGAACCTGATATCTGATGGTTGATTGTCTCCATCCCCAACCCCAGTGCCTCTGCTCCTCATTTTCACACCGCCTCCTTCTTCCTGTTTTCCTTGGTTCTCCTCACTGCCTTTAGCTTCTTCTTATCTTTCTCCTACTCCTCTTCTTCCTCCTAACTCATTATTAAGCAGCCACATGAATACAGTGATTTCACTGGGGACCACAGAAAGAAAGTCCAACAGATAAATCCTAAGCTATCACAAATCTTTATAACCTAACCATGTTCTACCTGCCCATATCTCAGAATCCCTTGGGGAAACTTTGTGAAAATAGTAATTACTGGTGCTTTTATCCAAACCTATGAAATCAGAATCTTTAGGAATAAGACAAGAGAATCTGTATTTTAAAAAATAATAATAATTAATAATAATAATAATAACAATTTAAACTCCTCTGTTGATTCTAAGGTCCATTTAATTTAAGGAAGCATTTTTTTCCTTTTTTTGTAAATTTTTTATTTTATTTTTATTTATTCATTTTAGAGAGGAGAGAGAGAGGGAGAGAGAGAGAGACAGAGAGAGGAGAGAGAGAGACAGGGGAGAGGAGCTGGAAGCATCAACTCCCATATGTGCCTTGACCAGGCAAGCCCAGAGTTTCGAACCGGTGACCTCAGCATTTCCAGGTCGATGCTTTATACACTGCGCCACCACAGGTCAGGCTAAGGTCCATTTAATTTAAGAACCACTGCCATACACCATATACTCCAACCATAGAAACTATATCAAGCTTCTCCTCTCTCCTTTCTTGATGTTTTTGAACTCCTTCATTTCTATCATCTCTTTGTTTTATTATGTCATGCAGCTTTATTTATTTATTTTTTTTGAGCACTTACAATATTTGTTCTATAGGAGCAATGAGAACACTGGAATGGTAAAAGAATGAAAGCTAAAGGGGTTAGAGGGAGCTGAGAGGATTATGCCGAAATGGATCTATGAAGGCGAAAGAAGCCAGAACGCAGATGGAAGGCAGTGGGAATAGGATAGGCAGAAGGAGTAGGAGAGAGGGGTGGGTGGGAGCAGGGTGCAGAAACTACAGTGAAGCCTGGCTCCCCATGGAGTCTGTTGTCCTAGCAACGTGATACTGAAAGGTTGAAGGCTGCTGCTCTCTACAGTTCTGGACCACATGTTGTCAAGGCAACAGAATACATCTAAGACACATGGTGGCAGGCCACGAGGACTTGGGGGTGTGCCAGGAATCTTCAGTTCAAGACACTGGCTGGCTGTGCCATCACACTACCTCCCACAGTGAAAGTCCATGCCCCTTCCACCAAACTTTATCCCCGCTGCCCATTCCCGGTGGCACTATTCTCAACGCCACTCCTTCATTTGGAAAGAGGGGAGATTATAACAGACTACAGCTACAGAGACACAAGTCCAGGAACTGGCCATGAGACACTGGTGCAGAGGAATTTTAAGAATTAAAAAGGAGAGGCAGCTATTTAGTTAGAGTAATGACAATCATATTGCTTCTACCTTCCAATATTGCTTTGCTAATTTGTTTGCGAGTTTGTAAACATATTTTGTAAGAACAACAATATAAACTGCATAATTCATAGATATAGCAAAAATAAATGAGGCCTGATTCAAGAGGAATTCGTGTTTCAATACTACTAGAAATAATAATAGCATCCGTTTATTCAAAACCAGGCATGTTCCTGAAAGAGTAATAAGTCTGTTAAAGGTTATTTCATTTTACCTTATAACAGTTCTTCAAGGTTGATGAGTATTAACCCCATTGTAAAAATAAAAAAACGAGTCACAGAAGTCGCACAACATGGCAAGAGGTCACGCGGCTTCTAAAAGGAGAAGCCAAGAGTTAAAATGGCTCTAAGGTATATATATCATATATTCCATCCACTATATTAACTGCTTTCATTTAAAAAGATGCTAAAGCAAGTTACATCACTCCCTTCTTACACCTTCTGGAATGAAATTTTAAAATATCCACCTCTGTGCCACTCTCAGGCCCCACATGATCTGACCCCACAGTACCTTTCCGCCCTCCTTTCTGTCATTGCCCACATCACCTACGATCTTCCAACTCTGCTGATCTCCCTGCCACTCATCAAAAACCAAACCAAGCACACAAAAAACAAACATGATCCCACTTCAAGGCCTTCACGTTTGCTGTTTCCTCTGCCAAAATGCTGTTCCTCAGATCTGCACACATCTTGATCCTTCTCATCATACAAATCTCAAGTGCTACCTCTTCTGAGACCATCCCTGATGATCCTAACGAGCATAGTGCACAATATTCCTCTCTGCGAGTTTTATTAAAGGTTTTACCACCACCTCAAATAACACTGTTTAATTTGTGTGTTTATTTCTTGTCAGTCGAGGAACCAGGAGGACGTCTCTCATATTGACTAGATCTCC
Source organism: Saccopteryx leptura (assembly GCF_036850995.1). Taxonomy (NCBI): domain Eukaryota; kingdom Metazoa; phylum Chordata; class Mammalia; order Chiroptera; family Emballonuridae; genus Saccopteryx; species Saccopteryx leptura. The sequence goes on along the minus strand of NC_089503.1, from coordinate 286,270,958 downwards.
AGAATTTTAAACAGTTCCTGATACCTATGAGATGCATAATAAATATTTTTTTTGAATGAATGAATAAGTAAATGAGAAAGAATGTTGTTTGCTAAAGGAAGTTTAAAAAAATCTCTTGCTACTACCTTTGGAAACTTATTTGCATTGATTAAATTAGTTGGTAATGCCCTGCTGATGAGCATGTTGGATAAATTGAATATTTTGTCTTTTGAGACTTGTAAGAAAAGTTTTTCTTTCTGCTTGCTCTTTTGAAAGAGCACTAATGAAATCGAGATTATCACTGGCACCCAACTGCTTTGCACGAAAGAAATTTGGTTCTGCTACGTCAGACTGTACTCCTAAATGGAGACAGCCCCTTTGCCATGTCTGTCTGCTAGAATGTGGACACGAGTGTTGTAACTAGGAATGCGTCAGGTTGTTGGCTGCAGGTATTTGGCAGGCAGGAAGAAGAAAAGGGGTATGGAGATACAAGCCTAGAGAGAGGTGAGAAATGTATTTGCCTATAACCAGAGATTAATTTTACCACCCATTTTCATCTAAGTTTAAAATACATTTCTCTTCATTGCAATTGCTATCTGCTGGAGTGAAATAATTAATCCATACACACATTTAAGAAATATGTATTAAGAGTTAACCGTATGCCAAGCTGTATGTTAGGATCTAGGGATACAAAAACGAAGAAGACATAGTTCCTGCCCTCATGAAACTTGTAGTCTAGCAGGAGAGACAGCTAATAAATAACCTATTATGTTTAATTTCAGTGATAAGAACCCTGAAGTGTGTAGAATAAAAGGAAGACTGCAGGGGTTCTGATTTGAGCGTGAATAAGAAGAAATATCTGACTCCGTGAGGACAGTGGATTGGGACGGCAGCCTCAGGTGAGAGGCACCACCCTGCGCGCTGGAAAGGATAATGATACCTACAACCACATTTGAAAATACACACACACATGCATATAAACACAAAACAAAGAAGCAAAACCAAAGGCAAAGAGAGAAAAGTGCAGAAAGGGAAGCACTATGAGAAAGACTTCAATGCCTGGTAAATGCAGTGAGGTCTTGGCAGTAGAACAGCTACACAGAACATGAGCACTCCACCCCTCAGCATTGTCCCAGGCCTGGCATGGGCCAGACTGGCAGAGCTGCGCCTTTGCACAGAGCTCCCGCAGAGCATGCCCAGTGACCTCAGAGCCAGGTGAGTTTAGATCATTCTGTTGATAGCTTCTGTTTCTGTTTATATTATCATCCTCTCCCGTTTGTCTACCCAACAGGGACTTACTGAACACCTCCCACAGATATACACTTACTGATTCCTACTATTTGCCAGGCCTTTTCTTAGCATTTTTAATATCTTAATAATCTTAAGAAATAGAGTTGACTTTTTCACTATTTTATAGATAAGGAACCAAAGGCATAGAAAAATGAAGTAATTTGCCAAAGGTCACACAATGAATGGAAGAGCCAGGAACAACCTATGCCGTGAGATTCCAGAGGTCCTCCTCTTAACTATGGTATGTACACTTCCCAGGACTTCCATAACAAATTACCATAACAAATTACCACCAATTACTTGGTGGCTTAAAACAACAGAAATTTATTTTCTCACAGTTCTAGAGGCCAGAAGCCTGAAAAGAAGGTTTGTAGGGTCATGTTCCCTCTCAAGGCTCTGAGGGAAAAATTTTCTTTGTTTCTTCTAGCTTCTGGTGGCTTCCTTGGCTTGAGGTTAAATGATTCCCATCTTCATATCTCTTTACAAGGACTTCTCTTTTATGTCTCTGTCTTCTCCTCTTCTATCTCTTTTAATTTAATTTTATTTATTCATTATTTTTTTAGAGAGGAAAGAGAGAGGGAGAGAGAGAGGGAGAGAGAGAGAGAGAGAGGAGAGAGACAGGGGGGAGGAGCTGGAAGCATCAACTCCCATATGTGCCTTGGCCAGGCAAGCCCAGGGTTTCGAACCGGCGACCTCAGCATTTCCAGGTCAATGCTTTATCCACTGCGCCACCACAGGTCAGGTTCCTCTTCTATCTCTTATAAAGACATTTGTCACTGGATTTAAGGCCGACCCAACTAATCCAACCAATCCAAGATGATATCATCATAAAATCCTTAACTTAATTCCATTTGAAAAGACCCTTTCCCCAATAAGGTTACATTCACAGGTTCTACAAGTAGGGACATAGACATACATGTTTGAGGGGCCACCATTCAATCCACCACAGTGTTTATATAGAGAGCACAGTTTAATAATTGTTCATTGTTTAATAAAAGCTAGCTATTTCTATGTTCCCAACCCTACAGCATGTGCTAGGAATACAAAAACCAGTAATTCGTGGCCCTGACCCCACAGTGAGCCCACTGAATACCAAGTGAGACAGACAGGTAAACAAGACAGTTAAACTAAAAGCATAAATAAAGCACAGGTGAAGTGCATAAAAAGGGGGTGGTGTGGAGAGATTCTGTGAAGAGGTGAGTTAGAAAAGTGTTCACAGAAGTGCCATGACTTCTCTCTAAAAGTGAGTAGGTGTTTCCTGGTGGACAAGGAAGAGGATGTTCTAAAGAGAGGAAGTAGCACAAACAAAATCACAGATGTAAAAGGGGCAGGACCATTCAGGGAGCTGTAAATAATTTAGTGTGACTCGTTATTGTTCCAGGGAGGGAAGGTTAAGAGAAAATCTTAGAGAGGTGGCCCAGGACCAGATCATAAAAGATGTCATATTCCATGCTGTGGGAAGCCAGTGTCGAGTTTTCAGTGAAAGTATAACAATCAGATCTGATTTTCTAAAGAATCACACAGGTAAGCTACCATGTGGCCATAAAGAAAAGAAAGAAGTGTGAGCATGGAGGTCATGGCGGCGGGGGGAGGCTGGAGGGGAGGGTACAGAGAATGCAAGGCCTCCTCACTGTGGGTAACCCTTGTGAGGGGAAGGGAGTGGTCTGGTTGATTCCCAGACTGGTTAACTACCCCTTCCTGGAACTCACTCCTGGTTTCCATAATGCCCCTTTCCTTGTTCTTCTGGTTCTCTTCTTACCTTGCTAATAGTTTCATCTACACTCCTTTATTATCTCTACTTCCTCTGGCCGTTCTTCAAACAGTGCGCTTTGATTTTCTGGTTTAGAATAAAAAGTTAGGTCTGTCCCTGACACACTTCTCTCCTCAAACCACGTGTTAGTTAGAGCCATCTCATCTACCCTCCTTGTTTCAACTGCCTTCTCCTTGCGTATGAGGCTCATATCGACATTTCTAGCCCGAATCACTCTCTTTCCTTCAGTCCCAAATCCAGCTGCTTACTACACGATTCCACTTATACGATCCACCCATATTTTAAATTCTACTTTTTCTCATTCCCACTGTCACCAAATTTACAACAAATCGAATTATTCTTGTCATCAAAATTGTTGAAATGGCACTAAAAGGGTCAACAGTGCTCAATGCTACAGGAGGTCGAGTGACTTAAAAAGTCCACTGGATTTGGCATTTTGCAAAAAGTGAGGGATGAGAAAGTAAAAACAGCAATTTCAGACCCCACTTTAAGGAGCTGAACTGTGAAAGGAGGAGAGAAAGGAGGGAGAAGTCAGGTCAAGGAAAACTTTCATGTTTGTTTGTGTATTAACTGCGAGAGACGTGAGCATGTGAAATGAGGGTAAAATTGATACTTTGGGTAAAACTCTTATTGACGGTTGAGTACTATCACACATATTACAGGACACGTATCAGGTTTGGTCTGCAGGTTCTCAGTGCCAGTAGCACACAGACACACAGACACACAGATACACCTGCAAAACCAGTCGTTATGATGTCAAAAAAAAATGCCCCAATACATTTCCAAACATCTCCTGTGAACCACTAAGCTAGAGAGAAGACGCCAGTAGAGGAGGAGTAAATTGGTAATTAAGGGAAACAAGTAAATAACTGATGAACCAAGGTCCCAGTTCTAGAAGACACGTGAGGAGACTGGCCAACGGCACAAAAGCAGAGTTTGATGTGAACCAGGAGAAATGACAGATGAGAGGTATTTGGGCTTTAGAATCACACAAATATCAGTCGAATTTCCAAGCTGTCACTTACTTCCTTTGAGGGACACTGTCCACTAACTTCAAAGGTGTTCCCAACCCTTTACCCTCGCCACCTCCACCAGAAAGCTCGTAACCCCCACCTCTGCCCAGAGGTGGCTACATAACATTGTTCAGGCACATGCGATCAAGGATATGGGGAAAATGGTTCTTAATCTAATACACACCCTGTGGCTTCTTTGAGTGTTGCTAGGGTGCATAAGGTGGGGAAGACATCTTGCAACTATGACAAAAATGCCAAGAGAATCCCAGAGGGCAGGCCTGACATCACTGAATCACAGGACCACCCCCAGCAGCCCCTGTCCTTGGTGCCTTGTTCTGAGATATCAATAGCACCTATTTCTTTAAGCTACTGTGAGTGAAAAGTGCCTTGTCTGATAAGCACTCATCTATTTAGGCCACTCAGTGAATCACACCTAAAGGTCTTAGGCAAAACAGTTAAGCTCTCTGATTTACAATTTCCATATCATCAAGACGGGGGCAAAATACATGCCTCATAACGTCAATGAAAGAATTAAATAAAATATAATATATAAGCTCATATAAGGTGACTAGCTCAAGGCTGACAGAGTAAATGATCAATCAATGTTAGTTACCTTTCTCATAAGTTCACAGCTACTCATGATAATTTGAGTGTTTTTGTCCCTGTAAAATAGAATTACATCAACAAAATTTTTTGTTCTAAAAAATAAATAAATAAATAAATAAATAAATAATAAACTTTAATATTATTCTCATGCATGCTGGACCTTATAATCAAATATAATTTTGATGCCATATTTTTTCTATTACAAAATAAAAATATAATTTTGAATAAAATACAAAATCTACTTTTTTATTCCAAAAATATCAAAATATGATTCTGAATATATTGTAGATCTGACATCTATAAATAGCATAAGAATTACACAAATCTCAGAAAGGTGAATGAAAATATACTCCTGATGTAGAAATCATAATCCGAGCAGTTTTACAGCAATACCAGTGTAATTATTAAATATTGGCTGTGACATTTAATAAATTAACTGCCTTTCTGCACCTATAACTGCTACATCCTACCTAGTACCTTTACTATCTCTCTCATTTAATAATTCATTTTTTCTCATATATCATCACTTCCAAATCTATGCATGACCCTGGATTCAAATACTATTTTATCTTTCTATGCTTTCTTTAGTAATGTCCTTGACTTATCTTTATTGCTTATATCTTGTGTGTATCAGTTTATTGAAATCCCTGTATGTCTCTCCATTGAAAATCTTGATAAGCCCCGATCATGTCACGATCAGTAATTGTATCACCATAGAGGTAGAACCCAGTGAGCTGCTGCTGTTCATCCTGCAGTCCTGAAATGAAGCAAACTCTTCTCTTTCAGTCATCAAGAAAACATTAGGACCCTATTTCCCTCAGTGATCTAGGTGAGAGCTGGTATATGAAAATACAAGAGACTTTGTACTGAGAGCCTACAGTTTACCAAGCACTGGGGACAAAACTTCATAAGGCTCACTACAAACTAGGTGTTATTTTGACCCCATCTTACAAATAGAAATTTTGAGGCTAAGTGTTTACAAAGCACAACAAAGATCACATGGCTGGGAATGTGCACGGCTCAAATCTATTGGCCTGAAAGGCTGCACTGTCTTCACACTGTCCCACCACCTCCCAGCAGACACAGCTTCACCTCCTGCAGGGTGTTTAAGAAGCAATGGCTCATGTGTTACTTTCTAGCACCAAGCACTTTTATTTCTATGAATGTCTAAAGCAATTTCTGGAGTCTTAATTTTTTAAGCATTAAAACTATACCTGGATTTCAAATGACCAGTTTCTTGAAACAAAACCTAGCTCCAATTTTAAAAGAAAGAATATGTTGGCCAACCAAAAATACAGTCCACAGAAGCAGGTGGAAAGACTATAATTCAGACAGACTTGAGGGCTGCACCACTGCAATGTTCACAGTGTCTTAGAGAGAATGGCCCACCAACCCTCCCCGAACTCTAGTTCAGGAAGCAGGGAAAATGGGAGAGGAGTAACCGATATCCAGGCAGGCCACTCTGTCCTAGCTTTTCCCGGATGACCTCAGTGTGTGGACTGGGGATTTAAAGTCAACTAAAAAGCTTTAAATTCAAACATACTTGGAATCAGATCTTAGTCCCACTACCTCTCTAGCTATGTGACTAGCCAGTGTACATAAACACGCTGATTTTGTTTCCCCATCAATCAAAGAAATACGACTATTTACCTCAAGTATTGCATAAGAATTAAAAAGGTCATTAACATCATGATTGACACAAAGTCAGCATACTATAGAAGCTTCTTTAAAACCCCTTGCCTTTCCCACCTCTACATCTTAACTCTGACCTCATTCAAGAAATGCTATAAGCCCTAGCCAGTTGGCTCAGTGGTAGAGCATCGGCCTGGCATGCAGGAGTCCTGGGTTCGATTCCCGGCCAGGGCACACAGGAGAAGCACCCATCTGCTTCTCCACCCCTCCCCCTCTCCTTCCTCTCTGTCTCTCTCTTCCCTTCCTGCAGCCAGGGCTCCATTGGAGCAAAGTTGGCCCGGGCACTGAGGATTGCTCCATGGCCTCTGCCTCAGGCGCTAGAATGGCCCTGGTTGCAACAGAGCAATGCCCTAGATGGGCAGAACATTGCCCCCTGGTGGGCATGAGGGGTGGATCCCGGTCGGGCGCATGCGGGAGTCTGTCTGACTGCCTCCCTGTTTCCAACTTCAGAAAAATACCAAAAAAAAAAAGAAAAAAAGAAATGCTGTAACATAACCGTTTGCTCTATCCCAAGGATGACCAAATGATAAACAAGTAAAAGAAGGTAAAAATGAAACAAAACAAAACACTAAATGACACCAAATTAGCAAAGAGGCACAGAGTAATTATGAGTAGCCTAGCTATGTTGGTTTCTAGATTGTGTTGGGGTCTTGGCCAGTTGGCTCAGTGGTAGAGCATCGGCCCAGCATGTGGAAGTCCCAGGTTCGATTCCCAGCCAAGGCACACAGAAGAAGCACCCATCTGCTTCTCCACCCTTCCCCCTCTCCTTCCTCTCTATCTCTCTCTTTCCTTCCTGCAGCCAAGGCTCTATTGGAGCAAAGTTGGCCCAGGCACTGAGGACAGCTCCATGGCCTTCACCTCGGGTGCTAAAATGGCTCCAGTTGCAATGGAGCAATGCCCCAGATGCATAGAACATCGCCCCTGGTGGGCATGCCAGGTGGATCCAGGTTCAGCGCATGTGGGAGTCTGTCTCTCTGCCTCCGGCTTCTCACTTCAGAAAAATACAAAAAAAAAAAATAGATTGTGTTGGATATGGAAATTCACATTAGCAATTGGAAGGCAACAGACTATTTACAGTGTCACACATGAATACTAGCTCATCTACTCCTTCTCCAAATACCTTGCTATTTGGTGTGTATGATGTGGGGTTGGGGGAGGGGAGATGGAGGAGATCAAGAAAAGACCAAAGAGGAGTAGGGGTCATCTTCCTAGCCCCAGATGGATTCCAAAATATGGTTCTCTGCACAGAAAAATAAGAGTGCTATTGAAAGCACCTGACCAGGTGATGGTGCAGTAGATAGAGCATCGAACTGGGACACAGAGGACCCAGGTTTGAAACCCCAAGGTCGCCAGCTTGAGCGTGGGCTTATCTGGCTTGAGCATGGGTTCACCAGCTTGAGTGCAGGGTTGCTGGCTTGAGTGTGGGATCATAGATATGACCCCATGGTCGCTGGCTTGAGCCCAAAGGTCTCTGGCTTGAAGTCCAAGGTCGCTGGTTTGAGCCTAAAGTCGCTGGTTTGATCAAGGGGTCACTCACTGTGCTGCAGACCCTTGGTCAAGGCACATATGAAAAAGCAATCAATGAACAACTAAGGAGACTGAGGAGCTGCAACAAAGAACTGATGCTTCTTATCTCTCTCTCTTCCTGTCTGTCTGTCCCTATCTGTCCCTCTCTCTGTCTCTGTCACATAAAAAAAAAAAAGTGTTATTCAAAGCAAAAAATTTCAACCAAGCGAGAAAAAAATGATAGCAATGGATTCCAGAGCAAGACTGTTTTAACATGTCCTTTAATAAGTGTGATGCACGCTTTAGCTCCTGTGCTGCATGCACTCTAATCAAGCCACCTATTTCCACACCCAGACTCTTTACTCATCATAACCTTTTCTCTTCCATTCTTGCAACATTAAAGAATGGATCTCACATCTTTTTGCCTGATCCTACTATAACTTCCACTTTTTGTATTTGTTCCTGCCTCCTGCCCAAACCACTTTTATTGGTCCTGAAGCCAGTAACAAAAGAACAGTCAACAAGCCTGTGTTTCCCTACCCCCATTCCTTACTTCTCTCACCTAAAGCATGTGTTTGCACAGTGCTTTTCAATAATTTTCCACATATTTTGTTTCATTTTTCTCTTCAAACTGTTATAAAGTGGATAGGACAGAAAACAAAATTTAAATCTTATAAACTGCAAACTGAGTATCATGTAGCTTAAGTGGATTGTTGGCCCAAATTTCCAAAGCTCATGAAATTGGAGTCTAAAACTCAGGACTTACAATTCTTAATTAATTGCTTTTTGAGGTAGAAATATATAAATAGAAAGCACGGTCTTCAAAAGAGGTCCTTCTGGAGTTGGAACCCCAGCCTTGCCGCTCATAAACTGTGATATCCCAGATTACTTACTTAACCTCTTTGAATTAAAACCTAAAAACCCAAGAAAAGATTTTAGCAAGTCATCAGGGAACCTCCCAGATAAAAAAGGGAAACACGTGTAGCTTTAGTTCAGTATTTGGATTCAGATGGGCATCCTAAATCCAGGATTTCAGAAAGAATAAAAGAAATTATAACAGGGAAAAATACACTAGACCCCTTATACTCAGGTGGGAAACTGCCAAAAATCACCTCATACATTTTTAAACTGTCTGTTATGCTTCTTTTGTTACAAGTCTTTTGTTACAAGCACTAGCAGTTTTCCCCATTAGAGCTTTTCTATAACACAATGAGCCCCTTTCGGCTACGGTGTGGCTGGATCACTGATGAGCCTCAGCTCCCCTGGCGAGGCAAAGGCAAGACCCTGGCTCCCACCCATAGTTCTCAGCCATTGCAGAAGACAAGTAATTGGTCTCCAGTTCAGAAACGTCTATACAGTTGGTTGTGATGCTATTTGACCCCCATTCTTTTCCTGTATCATAAAACCTTCTCCTTTTCTTCAAGCGGCTCCATACATACAACCTCCAGCTCAGCCTACTCAATGTTATGCTGGGTACTTAGTAAAGCACCTGCTATGTACTATTTCATTTAATCTTCAACAACTCTATAATAAATATATTACTATCCTCACTATACAGGCAGGGAAACCAAGGTTTAGAGTGGCTGGTAAGTAGTTCAGATCCTCACACTCGGAACCGGTGGTTGAAACCCACTTTGATTCCAAACCCCGAGCTTTGGACAGCTCTACTCCACTGGTTCCCATGCTTCTTTTGGCCATGGCATAAGGAGTGTTTCCTCATTGGGAAAGTAGAACACTAATTAATGTTTGCATTGATTAATCAATGTATACCAAAAAAAAAAAAAATGAGCACATGCTATTTGACCAGATGTGAAACCTGTGTCTCACTACATTTGTCAAATATTTTTATAACCATGCTGTCTTTCTTCCATCTGGGACTTTATCTCTGTAATGCAATCTTCCACAAGGACACTTGATTAAGTGGATTCTATTAGAAACAAACAAACAAACAGACAGACAAACAAACAAAAACTAAGGCCAAACAGAGTGGCAATGACCTATCTCCTAGAAGGAGAGAAGCAAAATGGAACGCTTATTTGTCATCTTTCAGATGACAACTTCGCCCCTAAGGACTGTGCCTCGAACACAGTGAAGCGTATTTCTTAGATTGTCTGCATGAGTTCCACTTTCAAATGTTTGTCCTATTGCCCTGTAGTTGATTCATAGTTGTCAAACTCTGTGTCCTCATTCTGTGTTTGTAAAATGTGGTCATGGTACTTAAAAATAAACTTCTATTTTTAAAAAATTGACCTTAGAATATGAGGTGTTTTATTTTTTAAACTTGCCCCAAAAGCTTATTTCTCTGAAATCTGGGAGTTTCTTTTCACTTGTCTTCATGCAAACTCTTTCAGCCTGTGAACGTCCCAGGGCACAGCTCCCAGAGTCGCGGCCCGCTGCCCCCTGGCCCCGCGGTGCCGGCCACACCCGGTGCCGGCCACACCCGTCGCCGGCCACACCCGTCGCTGCAGTCGCCAGCTCCCAGTCAGCCAGCCAACCCCACTCTGGCTTCCAAGTTATCAGGACCTCCTTTCTTCTCTTTTCTCTTCCTACCTACCTTTCAGAATCTCTTCTTTTTAGATCAAAATTCAGATATTATTTAGGCTATTTTAGGAAACTGATTAAAAATCATTGCCTATCACCCTTTTATGATGCAGAAAAAAAGATAAGATGGGATATTGGTGTTGGATGCAGTGGTGTGTGGGGATAGGAAAGAAATCAGAAGGGGACTACACTGCAGAGATCTGGAAGGATCCACCTCACTGGCTTCAGTCTTCTCTTTTCCCCAAAAGAAGTAATCATTGGGCCCTCTATGACACTGTGCTACCCCTAAATGCTAATCATATGCTCATTCATTCTTTCCTCTAGTCAGATTCCAGTAATGTCATTATGAATCAAAGGGCGAATTGCATTTAGTCAGATAACAGCCACCACAGAAGACAAAGTAATGAATAGAAAGGTATAGGGACCCTAGCCAGTCTCTCCATTTTCTTGAGATGTGACAGAGCACGTGGTCTTTGGAGCCAGCAACCCATGTTAAATCCTGGCTGCCACTTACTACCGATATCATTTTGGATATGTTATTTAACCTCTCTGAGCCTCAGTTTCCCCATATGGCAAGTGGAGATAAGTAATACTACTTAGCTCATTGGGTTGTTGAGAGTATTAAATAAAATAATGCCCGCAAAGCAGTATGTGCCCAGCATATGGTAGATGTTCTAAAACACCCGGGATTTATCAGTGAACAAAATAACCCAGTCTCTCCACATGATCTGCATCTTGGTAGGAGCCACAACAAAGAAGCAACCAATTAATTTAACCAATAACCACTTATACTAGGGCCAGGGGGTGAGGTGAGGTGAGGTGGGGTGGAATGGTGGTGGGCCTAAAATAACATAGGTTGATTGCACAATACCCCATATTTTTAAAAAAAAAATCATTTTTACCTGTCTTGCTCTCAAAATAAGTAGCACGTTTTCATGTTTCAAAATTTTGGCTCATCTACCTTGGCATTTTTCAGTGCCATACTGTGCCCTCAAAATACCACTGCTAGCCTGACCAATGGTGGTGCAGTGAATAGAACGTCTTCCTAGGACACTGAGTATCCAGGTTTGAAACCCCAAGGTCGCTGGCATGGGCTCATCTGGCTTAAAAGTAGGCTCACCAGCTTGAGTGTGGGGTCACTGGCTTGAGCCCAAGGTTGCTGGCTTGGCCGGGGCCCCTGGGTAAAGGCACATATGAAAAGCAATCAATGAACAACTAAAATGCCACACTACAAGTTGATGCTTCTCATTTCTCTTCCTTCTTGTATGTCTGTCTCTCTTGCTTAAACAAATAAACAAACAAAAAACCTGCTGAAATATAATTTACTAAAGACAAGGTTAACAAAAAAATCTACCTGAAGCAAAAACTCAGTAAGTTTTGCCATTGTCAATCGACATTTCCCGTTCTGCTTAAGTTTATCTCACCTCCCTCAGCGTGGGCTTTTCGTACCAGCATTTGATTTTAATATCTTTACCTTTCAATATCTTTCTCCTATATTAGTGAAGTTCCTCCACTTGGTGCTTTCCATTTCCACTTGACCTTTCCTGGATTGAACACAGGAAGCTTTTTCAGAAACAGACCCTAGTCATCTCTGCCTGCTGCCAACAGATGGCAATAGCGATCATACAAGGTTATTTTACTTGGTTAAGCCCTGCACTGTGATGGTTCTCAGCTGGCCAAGGAGCACACCTATAGTGTCTGTGCTAGGTCTTGAGGCATTTACAAGCATTGTTAACTCCACCGCATGTCTTTTAAGTAAAAAAACTAATGGCAGTGTTAAAAGTGATGTTAAGAAGTCTAAGATGACCATGAAAAGATATAATTAATTTTAAAAAACCCAAGTAATAAAAACAAAACAGTAAATATTGTACTTGTGAAATGAACCAATCTGAGATAGAAATAACTGTGAAGGACAATACATAATAAGAAGAAAAATGCCAATACCTAAGCAATAAAACAGTGAAAAATAACTGAATAAGGAAAAGATGGGCAAACACAATGTAGGAGAGATTAGGGTTTATTGGAGGCCTAAAGGCAGTGATTCTAGCCTTGACTGCACACTAGATCATCTGGGGACCTTATAAAACCGTAAACCCCAGGCAGTAACCTAGGTCAATTGGCAGAACTGCTGGGGGTGGGAGCCACACATTGGCAGTGTGTAAGGCTCTTCCAACATGCAACCCAGTGTAGGAAGAACCACTGCTTTCAAATCTAAGCATGGAGAAATGCAGCTGCTCCTGGTTCTGTGCATTTAAATCCATTTACATGCACAGATGGATGTGTGATGAGCATGGACACCTCAGCAAGAAGTGCTTCTTTATGATATTTGTATCTCCAAGAAGAAAAATTACTTGCTTCAAGGGATTTTTCACTGTATATTCTTGAAACTGACATGGGTGAAGAATATGTATTATTTACCACAGAAGAACAGAGTACACCTTATTATCCAATTTTGAAGGAGCTATTCATATGTGTACAAGAAAGCAGATCACAGAGCTGCAAACTTCAGTATCTCTTCATTATTTCAGTGACTACATTTACAAAAAAAACGGACACACAAAGCTGTTCTAAACTGTGTGAGTGTCTATTTACCAGCATTTTCTTCTCACTTTCATCTCCAAGTGATTAGAATTATCCCTGGTCCATCTATTCACTCGATGCATTCTCTACCTACCATCTTTCATAATTAAGTTTTGCATTAAAACAAATGGATCATTTAGTTCTCAATTCAAACCAACCAGGCTTATCTCCCTGCAGCCTGCTTTTACCTTATCTGCCATTATCATAGAGGATCCCCCGTGGATGCCCAGGATGGGGGTGAGCGTCTGGGCTGAAATGAAGTCAAGGATCTGGGCGATGGCTTCCTGGTCAGTGTCATCAGCAAACACCACCCCCTGGATCTTCCGGTCAGACATGAGATCACAGATACGGGTGATGATGCTCTTTGGATCGGTCTCATTCATGGCTACCAGCTCCACACGCGGCACCACGGAGAGATGGTGGAAATCATCTTTCTCGTGGGCATCCTTGATAGCCACCTCGTCTGAAGTGCCCACGAGGATGACAGCAATGCCGATGCTGGGGGGGCTCTTCTGAGAACGCGCTCTGCTGCCTGACACGACCAGGACAGCCAACACCAACCAGAACTTGGGAGAACAGCACTCTGCACTGGGCTTCATCTTCAACTCGTTGACTCCCTGAAAACACAAAGACAGAGTGGTTAAATTACAACCCACATAACGTGACCTGTCTTTAAAAAGGCTGGACACCACAAGTCAAGGGCCTTTGCCAATCAGCAAACCCAGTGTCTAGCCCAATCTCTTAAAATCTCTTGTGTTTATTCAGCAGAGTGAGAGAAAAAGAAAACTTTCAAAGGCATCAGAAATCCTTGTGCAAGTCAATAAAAGATGCCATCGCTATAGCCGTTAGCAGGAAACAGACAGAGACAGATGAGGCAAAGAGGATGCAAGTGGTCCAAGCAGTAATGCAAAGTGCACGGACCCAGGAGTCTCTACGAGGGGGCCGTGCTGCTGCTGCAGGACCCTTGGCACTCCTATCACAATCCACCTTCAACTGCTCTTGGGACAAGGGGATGGCATAGGCCAGGAAAGGCGAGGAGTCATGTGGGAATAGCAAAGGCTCGCAACAAAACATGGTGTGGAAAGTTAGATAGAGAAAGCTCCAGATACATAACCCTACATTCGTGCTGCCTTTGCTTCATGTTCACCTCAAAGAGGAGAAGGGCCTGAACATTCTTCAGCAACCCTTTTTAGTATCTGGCTCTTAATACTAAATCAAAAAACAAACAAAAAAACAATATGTAGGCAGTACTTTAAAAAACATTTCACTTGATCTTTATAATAACTCAGTGGGGGGAAATAAGAAAGATACTGTTAACCCCATTTTATAGATGTTGAAGCTAAGACTCAAAGAAACTAAGAAATCTAAAGCCAAGAACCACTTAAGTGAAACAAATATGAATCCAGATCTGACTTTTAAGCCAATTTGCATCCCATTACATTACATCACACTGTTTCTCAAATCATTCATTATTACAAGGAATCGTTTTATTTTGATTGGTCTATGCATCAAAGTATGGTGAATTTTGACAAATACTACTGATAATTACAGTCATGTTAGAGCCACTTATTTAAAATTTTCCATGGCATCTTAGAGTAATGTCTTCCCTGAAATAACTGACTCCATGTTTCCATGCAATCCACCTTTATCTACAACCACCTCCTACTTTTTATTACACATATGCCCCAAAATCTTAGACCCCAGACAGAGGACATGGTTTTACAAAGAGCTTGGTAATTTCTTTATATTTCTCACTGTTGCCCAAGAGCTCCTCTTATTTAAATAGAGCTGGTCAGGCTTTGGTTGTTTTGATTTGTTTTAAATAGTAATTTATTGTACCTCTCTTATGTGCTGTGTACTGTGTTAGGCATTTCTTCATTTGAAGTCTCTTTGATCCTCAATGAAACCCTATAAATTAATCATTTTATTCCCATTTTTCATATGGAGAAACTGAGGTTTAAAATGGCTACATAATGTCCCCAAGGTCAATAAATAACAATCAGTCAATACATAAACTTAGCATTTTTATACTCAAAGGCAATATTCTACAAACTGCACCCAAAACCAGAAGAAGGAATTCTCATTCTTTTCCAGAGAGCATAGAGCATAATCAAGGATGAAAACACTCCCTGATATCTCCTGCTTGTTTGAAAAAAAAAAAAAAAAAAGATATTAGGGATCTAAAAACCTTGGGAATTTAGTTAACAAAAGAAAACAATAATGATGGTATTGAATAAAGAGAGATAAGGATGTTCAGGCTGAGCAAACTGACTGCAAAAGGCATTAATGATTTGGGAGTAAGATGCTGGGGACATTTTGTGGCTGAAGAAGCACAAAATCCAATCCAGTTCTTGGCAGAAAGAACTTTGGAAGTCTTGCTGTTGTAGTCATCCTTCCACAGTGCCAAGAGGAGACCTGTATCGATCGCTTGTCTATCTCTTGCAAGTAAGACAAGTGGCTCTGTGGTTTGTGCCTGAGCAAAGTTTACTCCTGACACTTCTCTGGTCTATGTGTCTCTGTGGAGACACGGACTGACTACAGGAGCCCTGGAATCCCATGCTGATGAATTGTACCCAATCCAGCAAGATCACTAGGGCCTGACTTACTCCTTCTCGAGCTTAAAGCAGAGCAGCACTGAATAATCAGAGTAAGACTGATGGGTGTAGCATCTCAAAGGGCTGCTGGCAAAATGATAATAATAATCTGTTCAATTTCAAGGACTGGTTCTCAAGGAGAACTGAAAGATTTAGGATTTGGCAAGACTAGCGGCTAACTTTATTCCAATGGGATTCTAATTATTTAGTTACCAGTCCCTGAATCAGATTCTTTCACATTGAAAAGTGGTCCACTCTGCCATGACAGTTTATTAACTTTAATGCACTCCACACTCTCATTTTGATGTTTTATTTGCTCTCTTTAAAGTATCTCTTGTGTTCTTCTATTTCTTTTCACACAATATATTACAGTTTGTTATGCAATGGCTAGTTGTGACACTCAAAGAATAGAATCTAGTTTTCCTGAGCATTTCTTTTATTCTTAGAATAGAGCAAAGCAAGTACAAAGCAGTACATTACGGGAGATACCAGTAACGGAGGGACTGTGAGACAAAGAAAGAAGATGCTTTGAATACAAACTCAACTGCACACATTAGAAGGGGGTTGGTTGAAAGAAAGCATGTAGTCCAAGATAAACAAATTGATTTTGCTCCCTTCCACAGACAGATTATGGTTAGTCTTACCACACCTGCTCCATGAAGCTTTGCCCCCGCCTCTCCCCTGCTCTTCAGCTTCCCCGATAGTACTGAGAATTGTTTCATTTTTACTATCACCATGGCCTGTATGAGTCTGTCTAAATACCTGTTAAGATCTAATTATACAGGTACTTATATGATCATGTATGTTCCTACCTTAACTACTTGGTAATCTCTAGGTGGGCAGGAACCTTTTCAGTTCAGTAAGAATTTATTGAGCACCTGCTACCTAGCAGACACTGTTATTAGTGTTGGGGAAGAAACTAATGCAGGCTCTACCCTTCACAACCACATTCTAGTAAAAGATACAGACACACACAGAAGACTTTGTGTAATTTCTATTTGCATTTTGGGTCCGCGTATATAATAATGAAAGACTCAATAAACAGTACCCACTGAGTTTCTACTATTAAAAATTGTCAATATTTAACTATTTTTACCTATAAGAATAACCTACTTTATATATTATACATTCATAGTAACATTTTACCTATAACATACCATATGCTGGACCCTATCATTGCTATGTGGTTTTCATGTAGTATTAAATCACATATAAACACTATAAGTAATAATTTTTCCTTATACTACAAAGACTAAGTATATGGCCAAGGTCACACAGAAAAAAAGGATGTCATCAAGTTTCAAACCAAACTTAGCCTGTCTCCAAAACCCTTGATCTTTCCATTCCGCTGCCTCTCAGTATGAGTATATGAATAACTGAATAACAACAAAAAAATCAATTAAAGAATAAATGAAATCACCAACCAAAAACAAGCTACGTTCTAATACCAGCTCCACATTAACTAAGTGCCCGAGGATGGGCAAATCACTTACTCACTGTTTCTATACCCTATGGGTGAAATCAGGATAATGTACTAACCTATATGCCTGAAAAAGGTTTTGTATGGATCAAATAATAATATGGAAGTGCTTTGAAGAAAAAGATGTTACCTTTAAGCTTCTATAGAAGCTGTTCGGGGATCTTAGCTATTTATGAAAGCACAAAGTCAGCATGTGGGAGGTGGGGGGGACAGAACGGTAGACAGAGGCTGAGAGGAACATTCGGAAGAAGCTCACAGGACCCAAACGATATTATTCAATAGTTCCCTGACAGTTATAACTCCCTGGAGAAGATGTCATATAATTGCCTCAGAGTAGCAACAAACTCCACTGACAGTTTACCAGTTGTCAGAATTCAAGAGTCAATTCAGGTCAGGGTCAATAATGGGAAACAGTGGACCCCCCAAATCAGGCCCGGATTTCAGGCACTAGGATGCACAAACAGAGCCAAGAAAAAAAACAGCAAGATTAGGAGTGACTTGTTCACCTCCTGGCCGTCTGTCTGCCTCCTTGAAGCTTGAGTTGAGAGGTCTCCAGATCTACAGCAAGCAAAAGACTACAGCAGCCTATCCTCATGTCTACAAGTGGTGCACCGTAACTATAGCAGGAAGCAGTCCACACTCTGCTGCCCACAGTAGACTTCAAGGGAAGACACATCTGAGTGAGAAGCTGGGCCAGTCCAGTCCTCTGTAAAAAATGAGTCCTGAGGCAACCCCAACAGAAAGGATAAAATGTGATTTAAATAGATGATTAAGTCAAATATCTCAAGTACTATCCTTTAATGCAGTCAGGACACTATTTGGAGTAATCCAATTAAGGAGACTGTGGTCAGAATATGATAGGCAGTGAGGAAAATGAATATTAGAAGTCTCAGAACAATGCATCAGGCCCAGTTTCCCAATCTGCCAATGAAGACAGAAAGCGAAGATACATAAGCCTAACACTTGAGAGTATGGGGAAACAAAGAATCTCATACAGTGTAAGTCAAGTGAGGTAGAAAGAATATAACCTTTTTGGAGGGCAATGTGGAAATATCTGTCAAATTTTTAATATTAAGAAAATAAAATTCAAAGGTAAAAACATCATAAGTGACAATGAGAAATGTCACATACTAGTACCAAGAAGATACAAAAATCATGAACATAGATTAATTTTAAAATATAGGCTTAACATGTATAAAACAATACCTAAAATACCCGGGAGTAACAAATAAATCCATGAGACCAAATATAAGTAAAGGGATAAATTATTTTTTTAAAAAGCATGATTAACAATCTATTTAGAGAGCTAGAAATTTATACACAATAGAGACTATTCTTTTGAGTACATTAAAAATTTTGTAGCTTTAAAAATGCCTCTGCCTGACCTGTGGTGGGCAGTGGATAAAGCGCTGACCTGGAACGCTGAGGTTGCCAGTTTGAAAGCCCAGGCTTGCCTGGTCAAGGCACACACGAGAAGCAACTACAAGTTGATGCTTCCTGCTCCTCCCCCATGACTTTCTCTCTCTCCTTCTCCTCTCTCTAAAATCAATAAATAAAATCTTTTGTAAAATGTCTCAATAAATTACAAAGAATCAATATAAAACAATTGCCATTTTTCTAAAATGTGATTAAATTACAAATAATTTTCTTTAAAAAAAACTAAAAATATCACATTTCCAAAACTTTTGAAACTTACTATTAAATTACACAAAAGTTAGGGAGAGCCTGACCAGGTGGCAGCACGGTGGATAGAGCATAGGATTAGGATGCAGAGAACCCAGGTTCAAAACCCCAAGGTTGCCGGCTTGAGTGAGGGCTCATCCGGCTTGAGTGTAGGCTTACCAGCTTGAGCGTGGGTTCGCTGGCTTGAGCATGGGATCATAGACATGATCCCATGGTCCTTGGCTTGAGCCCAAAGGTTGCTGGCTTGAAGCCCAAGGTCACTGGCTTGAGCCCAAAGTCGCTGGCTTGAGCAAGGGGTCACTTGCTCTGCTGCAGCCCCCCAGTCAAAGCAAATATGAGAAAGCAATCAATGAACAACTAAGGAGACGAAGGAGCCCCAACAAAGAATTGATGCTTCTCATCTCTCTCCTTTCCTGTCTGTCTGTCCCTCTTTCTCTGTCTCTCTCTCTCTGTCTGTCTCTGTTATACACACAAAAAAATATTTTTTTTAAGTTAAGGAGAAAATCATAAAAGAAACTAAAACATCCTTTGGACAGAATGACAAAAAATGTCAAAATTCCTCACGTATAACTAAAACAGTTTAAAGAGAAACCTATGCCTTTAAATTCACTTATAAGAAAATGTTTTAATGAAAAGTAATTAATTATAACTAAATTTTTACTTATTGAACAATTAACAGAGTCAACCCTAAGTAGGAATTAAATAATAAAGATAAAGGCAGAAGTTAATGAAACAGAAGGCAAAGAAAGAAAAAAAAAAGGTGATTTTTCAAAAGACTACAAGAAAGTTCTGACAAGACCACTCAAGGTAAACTAGAGAAAATGCAAATGAAATTCATAATGAGAAAGGGAAAATAGCAACACATACAATAGAAATTTTTTAATAATAAAATGATATTATGAAAAATGGTTGCTTTTAAATTTAATGTACAAATATATAATAAAATAATTAAAAAGGGGTTCAAAAGAAAATCTAAATATTGCATTAGTCATTAAAGAAAACAAAATAGCTATGAGAGGACTCCAATCTTAATCAACCAATAACCACCTCTCACCCCTACTCCCCACCCAGCTACCCCACATCTGCCAAAATAAAAGAAAGTAAAACAGGTACACATAGTTTTATAGAAAATGTCTACCAAACTTTTAAGGAAGAAATGAGCCTTTCTCATACAAGTTGCACAAAATAGAAAAAGAAGAAAAGCCAGATAATTATAGCACAAGAAAAGATTATCTTAGGTCCCCTTTACTTATGAACGTAAAGGGGGAAAAAATAGCCAAAATAAAATATTGGTTAAACAAAATAAAGTATGTTTTTAAGTAACATGATCAAGTATGACTTATACCAGGAATACAAGGATGGCTTAACTTTAGAATATACACCAAAATAATTCACCACATTAATGGACTAAAGGAGATATTTACACAAATATCTCAAAAATAAAAAGTAAATAAAAGAACATATTTAAAAGGAAATATCTATTTATGATATAAATGTTAATATATACATATATTTTTAATTCAATAATAAGAAATGGAGGATATCATTAATCTTTTCCTGGTTAAGAGTACACACCAAAATTTCTTGATCACATTCTTTTTGACATTGAGAAGAAGGCAAGGTTAATGCTGTCACTGCTACTGAAGATTCTGGTAAGTAAAATAAGTCAAGAAAATAAAAGTTTTAAGAATGAGAAGGAAAGAGAAACAACTACCATTATGTGAAGATAAGATGGTTATCTACATAAAACACCCAATCCAACAGAATTTAGAAATTATTTGTATTAATATGAGTAAAGTAAGGTTGTTAGATAAATGATACTCTTTGAACATCAATAGTTCTCTTTTAGCCAACTAAAATTATAATAGTCATAATAGCAAAAGCAACTATAAATCACTTAACAATTAACTTAGAGAATGCACAAGACTTCCAACAGAGAAAATTTGAAACTTTATTAAAGGCTATGAAAGAAGACCTAAATAATGTAATAATATACCACATTCATAAATATATCATGGTATTTTAGAGTTCTACTTTAGCCAGAATTCACCTGTAACTTCGAGGCAATTGCTATCAGAATAAGAGTAGCATTTTCAAAAGAATTTTATTAGCTTAGTCTAAAATGCATATAAACAATAAAGGTACACAAAGAACTAAATAAATAAACAAGATGTCCTTATATGAATAGATAATGAAAGTATACCACGCACTAAGCGATATGATGAACTCAACTCCACAGAACAGATTCCAAAAATGTTTTTAATTAACATATTTTTAAAAATTTTAAGTTCAATGTCAATTTTGAATTTTAAGTTATACTTTCTAAAAATTTATAGGCACAGAGAAAATGTTGAACTAAAGAGGTGCTTTTGAATCATGACGTTGGAAAAATGTGTTTACCAACCATCTGAAGCAGGAGTATGTAATAGATGTCAAACACCTATTATCTAATATCATTCTGATGTATAAGACCAGTATCTATCTCTAGCAAATAAAATATAATGCAGATTTTTGGAAACCCAATTTCAATTCTCCAAATGCACTGAGAGTTTGCTAAACATCATCTAAATCTGTAAAAATAACATAAAAGGCAACAACCTTTGATTTCAGTTGACTTAAACCTAAAACTCTGCATTGTTATTCTCCTTCTCACATTAATCCCATCATCCATTACTCTTTCAGGTCTCTGAGCCCCCTTGCCCCTGCTCTTTCTTTAGAAAGGAACAAAGTAAGAAATCCTGGTAGTCTTAGGAGTGGATGCAGTTGCTGAGACTGTGTACCTATATAACCAGTGAAGAAAGAACAATCTACCTGAAACCTTACAAACATGCTAAATCCATTTTCTTTTTTTCTTTTTTCTTTTCTCTCTCTCTCTCTTTTTTTTTTTTTTTTGACAGAAACAGAGAGAGTCAGAGAGAGGGACAAATAGGGACAGACAGCCAGGAAGGGAGAGAGATGAGAAGCTTCAACTCTTCGTTGCAGCACCTTAGTTGTTCATTGATTCCTTTCTCATATGTGCCTTGACCAGGGGTCCACAGCAGAGTAAATGACCTCTTCTTGCTCAATCCAGTGACCATGCACACTCAAGCCAGGGACTCCACGCTCAATCTGGTGAGCCCATGCGCAAGTTGGATGAGCCCACTGAATCCGTTTTTAGTGTAGTGACTCACATGGCAATAAACAGCACTCGTTGGTCCTGTTGGGATATTTACTGCTCACAAAAATCAGGAGATCAGGAAATGTGCAGGTACTTTAGTACTTTCAACCATTTGTATAGTGCATTTTCACCAATGAAATAAAAGTTGTTTTTGCATCTCATTTGCATAATCGAACAACTTTATTTGACTTTTCTAATGTTCTTGTTTAATTTTAAAAAATCAAATGCTTCTTTTTTTATCGCATCATATTGATTATGAAATGCCCGCTAATTTTCGGGAGCAATATATTTAAATGTACTCCACTGTCAGAGCCAACCCCAAATGCATTTCAACATATCACATAGCCACAACAAATAATGTGAAGAGAAAATCCAAGAAAACAGAGCGTTAGTTATGGCACTTAATGGAAAAGTGTTGGATCAAAGAAGAGCAGGATACATGGGAGAGAAGAAAAAAGATATAGACAAAAATGAACCAAACCCTTGACCTCCATATCCTCCTACACAGTGCAGGTGGGGATGCCCTTCCAAAGACCACAGTTCCTTAGGCCCCTCTGAGAAGCTGGCCTCATCATTGCAAATGCTAATGGGGCACTTAATTCCTTGGCAGAAAAATTATTCTGCTGAAATAAGAGCCTTCTTGTTCATACTGGGTCCAAACAGAACTGAACTCCCCTCCTTGTTCTACAACACGTCCAGTGGCTAAATGCAGGTGTTTCTATCCAGGCTGTTCTTTCCTGATGTCTGCACAAAGTAGAAGAACTACTTCTACAGTCACCCAAGTTCTTGACACAAGGTTGTACAGATCAATAATAAAAGATTACAAATCACTACATATGTGTACATTTTAATAGAAATTTGTAGTGCAAATGTCAATGATCATCTGCACTCTCACCAGCAAGAGCCACTCGTATTTTTTTCTTTAATATTCTGCAAGAGCAGACACCAAATTGTTCAAAGTTTCTCTTCAAACACCTGCACATGGTTCTTAATTGTAATTAATTTATATGCCTCAAAAGACATTGTGGACAGCCCTGCTGAAATCCAAACCTTTTGAAACCAGATTCTGACTATTACCATTTGGCAGCAGATTAGGGCAATTGCATATATTGGTTTAACAGCAAAATAGCATTTTCGAGTGTTAACAAAAATTATTGGCTTGTCACTGACTGTTAAGGAGTGAGGGAGAGCAGCACAAATGGGTGGTAGATGATAAAAAGAGAAGCACAGGAACAGGGCAGTGAGAAGGAGGTCAAAGAATGACTGGGAGAGCAACAGTGGGCCAGGGACGGGATGGGGACCACCAGATCAACCCAGAAAACATTGGCATTCTGCGCTGTCGATAAACAGCCTGTGCTAAGATAGATTTCAAATTGGAGTGTTGAAAAAGGACATTTCCAAATTCCCCCAGATGATCTGCTCTACTGCCTTAGTATATTCCAAGCCATTGCAACCCTCAACAAAACCTCTTCTGCAGACCCAGAAATAATAATCGTGCGAGATTTGATGGTGAGAACAAAGCTTTGGAGTTGAGAACACAGGTTTCATATTTACTCTTAACTTGCTGTATGATCTTGGATCAGTTTCTTTACTTCTCTAACCCTCAAGCCTCTCATCTGTAAAACACAAGATAACAACTGCTTCCACAGAGTTACTGTGAAAATGGACTCATTTGATAAAGGTTTACTGAACGTCTTCTGTGTGCCAGGGAATGTGCTAAGAGATGGGATCTAACACTGAATGGAGTTACAATCTACAAGGAGCCTTTAACCTAGTGGCCGAGACAGACAAATAAACAGGAAATCACAGCACAATGTGATGGGTTATAACAGAGCATGCCCAGTGCTCCAGAGGAGGCTACCTAATTCCATCTGGGAGGTCAGAAGAGTAACATGCTAAATGCTAACGGATGAGCAAGAAACTAATGAAAACAATAGATTGAAATTGCAAAAAATAATAAAATATTAATTAGAAGGGTATTATGATACAGTAAAGAAGAAGACAAGGACCTAGAATTCAAAAGACCTAGAACTGAAACTTGACTTTAACACTTACAGCTCTTGAGAGGAGGGAAGGCAGGAACTTAAATTATCTAGACCTCATTTTCTTCATTATAAAAATGGGAATTATTATCTTCACCTCACAGAATTGTTGTGAATATTAAACATTTTACTTGAAAGCATCTAGCAAATAGCAAGTCCCCAAATTTATTCATTGAATGTGAGTATACTCTGTTCAGAGGCAGATAAGGAGCTTCTCTTGCCCTGAGCTACTTAGAAGAGCCAGACTCCTTCCCTCCCACCTCTCTTTCTAACTTTGGTATAGTTTCTACTGACCTTAGAAATAGGTTGTTTTTAAAGGTTAGTCTGTAAGTAACAAGCTGATATTCAATATAAACAATTATTAAAATAGATTTTAAATCCTCAAACCAGCCAGTACTTACTCACCCCTTCCCCACTAGCTACCAAATAGCCACCAAGTTTTGTGCAAAGTAATATGACAACTTCCACTACATCAAAACAGTTATTTATTATCTTTAAAATGCATACTTTTACTCACCAATAGTGATTCTCTATGCACAGAATATAGGGAAGGAGAACCCTCTTTGTTTCTTTTTCTGGAAACCCTGAAGAAGTAAGGGCAAGGATCGCTCTGTTTTCTTTACCTATCTCCAGTACTTAGCAGAGTTTCTAGCATACGGTAGGTGCTCAATGGACATTTGTTGATGACATTAATGAATAAACCAATAAAAATACCTAAGATTACCAAGAATGAGTTGCCTCTCTCCATCTCTACTGACACATAACTTAAGACATGGTTTTAGGTCCTGCACTCCCAAGGGTTATAAGATGAAGGAGAATTCTGTAAACACCAAAACCACTTCTAATTTCTTGATTATTATGCATGGATCATTCTTAGGTCAATGTTTTTAGCTGACAATTGCCTATGTATCTGAGTGTTTATTTGCACATGAACATATATGTGTAAATCAATGCCTATAGAAGTGGTATATGATTATATGTATAAATTAGCCCTCTTTCCCTCAGTCTCTGAGTTCTAAGATGGCTGATGAAGCATGGCACCAAATACGAGTCAGCCTTCACTCAGAGCCTAGGTCTAAAACAAGAGTCTGAGACCTTTTATAAAACACCTCAGAGAGAGCATGGTAGCAAGGCCAGAATCAACAGGAACCAAAGCCACAGTGTTTGAGCTGCCTGGTTATCAGGCCAACTCAAGATGCAATCATACATCCTTTGATATAAAATGCCATCTTTATTATTGCCATCAATATGCATATCTGTTAATCACACAACCAATCATACCTGAATTCTGAACTCGTTTAAACCTTTCTAATATCACATGTGGAATTGAGAGCCTCCTCAGAGAATTAACCGTAAATTGAAGCATGCCTCTCTAATTTCACTTGCCCTTACTCCTTTCTCCCCCTTCCTCTCAAATTATTGTATAATAAGACTGCTGTAGTACAAGGAACAGAATTGAGGACCAGGAAGCCTCAGGCCCTATTATAATCCTGCCACTGACAAGACACAGGACTTGGGAAGAATTCCTCAAGCTCTCTGTGCCTCAAATTCTTTGCTGTGAAATAAGTGGACTGGTTGTTCTCGAAGTCTCTTCCAACTGTAAAATTCTGTGAGTCCCTGTCTTCCATTCCCCATTCAATATCACCTCTCTGCTCTACTCTGAGCCCCGGAAGGCAGACCCGAGTGGAGCACACCAATACACTTCCTAGTCCTCCGGCCTCCAGTTGGGTTTGACTAATAAAGAGCACAAGCAAGAGCTCGGAGGGAACAAGAAGGCTAAGGCTAGGGTACTTACTTCCTGTGCTTCCTCCCAGGGGCCTGTTGTGAGCTGGATGTATCACTTGACCAAAGGTCATAGCTCTCAGGAGATGCCCCTCTTCACATAGCTCTCTCCACACAGCTTCCCCTGCAGATGCCAAAAATCGCTCCCACTTTCCTCCTTTGTTATGCAGGTGGTGGTGACTCTACCTGTAGAAGCCAAGTTGCTTCTAGCTCCAGGTCCTGTGACTCTTCTTGTGAGGTCTGTGCATTGCCCACAGTGTGGTAGTCTATACCCTCTTCAAATTAAACAAGTCAAGGCTGACATCTGTTTTCTGCTCTGACCATAAATGATACATATTTCTTCCGCTTTCCACAGGAATGCCTAGGAGCTTCGCAGGTTACAAATAGCAAAAGCAAGACCATTTTCGACCACCACTGAATAAGATCTGGCCTCTCCTGATAATGCTCCCTGCTTATCCTCAGATCCCAGTTAGCAGCATTATAAGCAGCCATGCTCTGCAGGTGCCTGGCCCGCTGCAAAGAATGAATAAACATCTGTAGAATATTTCAAGAAAAAAGCCTTGGGAAGCCAGCATTTTGAGAGTAAGAAATGGAAAAGGATTGGGAATCAGAAAAATACACCAAACAATTATCAGAATGACTACAAAGCACAATCCAGAGAAAGGCAGAGCACTTTCATGAAGGAAAACGTATTCAATGAATGGGACTTGATGTTGCTAAAGGAACAACCCGGTAATGAAGCCCTTATTCCCTTTCTTTCTTCCCTTAGAGATGGGCAGACACTGCTCCAGGAAAAATAATTTTAGAATCAATTTTTACTGTCAACTTACAAGCCAAAGTATAAACAAAGAAATATAGCAGCACAGGGAAACATAAAGGAGATCTTTCTAGGAAATATATGACAATTAATTTTGTATTTTTTTCCTTAATGTGTGGAAATAGATTAAATAGTGAAAAAGAAGAAAAACATATTTGCAAATCCCTCGCTGTAACAATAACAGTATAGTTGCAATTTGGCCACCCTTCACATTTTATAAGGTTTCTAAAAAGCAAGTAGCTGCTCTCTCTCTCTGAATCCAGCATTTTTACAGTTAGAAGAGCAGGCGCATCAGGCCTAATCCGCCATGTTCACGTCACCACAGAAAAGGCAGGGCACCTTCAGCAGCGGCACCTCCTGTCCCATGCCCTGCGGAGGCCCAATGAAGGCCTCCCTGACTCAACTCAGCCACAGGACATGCCAGGATCCCTGGACAGAGCCGCACATCCAGATACAGGAGGACTCAGGGTATCTGCAATTTCCTGTTTTAAATGAGATTTTGATATATCAGACGATGGATGTTAACTAAACTGTTTGTAGTAATCATTTTGCAATATATGTAAGTCAAGTCATTATGCATCTGTACACCTTAAACTTACAGCAGTATGTCAATTATATCTCAATAGAACTGGAAAATAATTGTATTTTGAAAACAAAAACTTGAGTTACAACCTCACACCAGTTCCTATCTCTTTCCCCTCAGAAGTCCAAATTCTTATTGAGAGTCCATCATGAGAATCACAGCAAAGAGTTTCAGGGATCAAGACTTGGCATCTGTCCACAGGACCGTCCACTCCAGCATGGAGCTAGGACATACATGCTCAATACTGAACCTTCCGATGGCATGAAGGTGCTAAAGGGGTAGGAAGACAATCAGGGAGAAACTGCCCTGGGCTTGAATAGTGAGATCAGCTTCTCTGGGCTACAATGCTCTGAGGGTATCTAAGGTGAAGAAACTGGCTTGAGCAAAGGCACAGACATGGCGGCACTACTGTGGAAAAGCAGTGAGGCTCAAAGCTAATCAAGAATGGTGAACAGCATGGCCTGGCCCTAAGAAAGAATTCATGGAAAGCGTAGTGTGAGATAAAGCTGAAAAGGTATGCAGAGGAATGTGGGTGCTCAGCTAAGGCACTCAGATAGCTAAGAGAGGTGACAAGAAATGATGGAAGAATGGGAGGGAAAGAAACAGATCTCTGATCACTAAATCCAGTTTATTTTCAACTTCCAAGGTGATTGAAACTACAGCTGTCTCCAAAAATTGTTTGGGGAATCATTTGGGCTAGCTTATTACAGCAGAAAATTTCTTCTCTGCTTCCCAATAATAGCCACCATTGTTGAGAAGACCCCAATTTTACAATGATTAAGAAACCAAAGTGCTTGGCCCTGGCTGGGTAGTTCAGTTAGTTAGAGCATCGTCCCAATATGCCAAAATTGTGGGTTATCCCCAGTCGGGGCACATGCAAGAATTGACCAATAAATGCATAAAGTGGAACAACAAATCAATATTTCTGTCTGTCTCTTTCTCTTCTCCTCCCAATCTCTCTCTCAAATCAATAAATAAAAATTTTCAAAAAAAAAGGAAAAAACTGAAGTGCTTTAGAAATACTATTTCCTAAAGTGTTTTTGATTGAAATAGTATTCACAAAAACAGTTTTCAACTTGAACATTTCCCTGCGGTAACATGAATCTAAACGCAACAGCCCTGGACTGCTGTCTGAAAGAGAGGTCTCTTCCTCCTCTCATCTCTGTCCTGTGTTTATCCCCTCTTTCTTGTTATTACTGTCACTAGCTCAGTCTAAGTTGTCCCCCCTGACAGCTGTCAGTCTGTTCTCTGTATCGGAGACTAGACTTTGGGTAATGAACACACATACAATATGTAGATGATGTATTATAGATTATACACCTCAAACATATAACTTTATTAGCCAGTGTAACCTCAATAAATTCAATATATATATATAAAACAAAGGTTGTCCCAAAGCCTCACTGAAACGCTCAATTCTTAGGCAGCCTTTTTTTAGTTTTCAAGTTCTTTCTTGCTTCACTTTGACTAACGAATAGACATAAATTTTTGTTGCATAAGGGGTGTGTGTGTGCGTGCATGTCTGTGTGCGTGTGTGTATTAAAGACAGAGAGAAAATATCTCGTTTTCATTCATTTTACCTCTCCTACTCCATCCTCTCCATTCCATACCTCACCTTTCCTCTAAAGCCTGCCTTTTTCTTTTCTTAAAATTTTCATTTCTAGAATTCTTTTTGAATAACTTCACACTTTCATCCATTCAGTTTAACTAAAACTTCTTTGACACAAGTCACTAGCAATATGTTCATGAACAGCTCCAGTCGCCTCCCCTTTTCGGCTGTTCTCATTTTCCCTGGCTGCACTTGCCCAGATCTGTCACCTGTCTCTCCCCCGTTTCCCCACCTCTCTCCTCACTTAGCCTCTGCGTTTCCTTGGTCTTCTTGCACCTGATAGTCTCAGGGGGAGGGCTCTTCATCTAGTCGCCCATCTTCCCTTAACCACTCTTTTTTGTTTCTTCACCCTGTCCCTTCAGAGGGCTTCCTTTCTGCCCAGAATTTAACCACGACCTCCCACAGTTTCCCCTCCCCCTAACTGAATCAGTGACTCCACTCTTATTCATCCCTAACCTTTAAAGAAAGGCTTAGTTTTACACTTTTATACATCTGTTTAGCTGCCTGGTGTCGCTTCAAGGTTAACATGTCTGAACATTTCCACAGCTCTTCATGTGCCCCTGTCATTTTCCTTCCTTATTTATATTCAGGTCTAAGTCACACCTGCTACTTTTTGTATTTCAGCACCAAATTCTTTCTGCGCCAACTGATGCAAAGTCCTAATGTTTTCATACATCTGTTTTTCCTCTGGTTTCTCCTCTCCTTCCCTATCCAAACATCCACCTCTCAGACTTATCTTCTTTTCCCACACCAAACTACATTTGTCTTTCTTTAAAATCTGACATCTTCTTTCCTGTTCTCTTCCCTTAAGAATCTACACCGAGATGCAGCAATGAACTTTGACAGCAATATGACTGATCTGCTCTGAGATCCACAGAGTTTCCTGAAAGAAGATGCTAAGCCTTTGCGCTTGCACCTAGTTACTCGGTCATGCCTTGAAGTTCACTCATTCTTCTACCAGCCATGCACTAGCTGATGCCCACACCAATTCTCCAAATTTCCACTTGTCTCCTCATCCAGAGTCAATGGGCTCTTTCTTATACAAATCTCTCCACGAGTTAGAGGATAAAATAATGTAGAGATCAACTAGCTTCACACAATGCAAACTATAGTAGATATGACATTTGCCAAGAGGAAGGGGACACATGGGTGTCCTAGGTGACTTGTCAAGAGCATTTTCTCCAGGAGATCTGTACTTGGGAGGAAACAGGAGTGCTCTGGCAAGGGGCATGAGGGCAGGGGACTGAATGAAGCACCAGCAAGCTCCCTGGAGCTGGGCTGCACTGAAACGGAGATTCCCAGCTAATGAAGGGAAAGAAAGAGCACCCAAAATCAGCCACAAGGAAAAACAACTATTTTTTTTTCAAAATTGGCAAATGTAATCTATTGTTTTTAAAAGGTGTGAAGAGTGGGGAAAGCCCTGAATTCCCAAAAGAATTAGTATGTGACCTTAAGCACATCATTTAGCCTCTCTTAAACCTCAGAGAAGTGGCTCATCTCTAAAATGTGAACAAGAAGGCCTGTTTCACATGGTTATGAGACTTAACATGACAAGATAGGGATGAACGCAGCTTATAAATTGAAAGGTGCTAGGCAAATGTGGAGGTCTGTTATTACTAAATGCAACCGAGAAATAAATTACTCATTCATGCATGCCTCAGTATGTAAATTTTAACTAATAACAAAATATTTTTTTCAGTTCTAGTTCTGAGGTATAATTACATACATTAAAATTCACCTTTTCTGCTATAAAGTTCTGTAAGTTTTTTACAAATGTATACAGTTTGTAACCATCACCATAAGCAAGATACAGAATGTTTCCATCAGCCTAAAAGTTCCTTGTACTGCTTTATAGCCAATTCCTTCTCCACAGAACAGAACAGTTGGCCAAACACAGATTTAAGTGTCTAAATAAAGGTAAAATTTCTCTCTAATTTGAAGGCACAAATACACATCCTTAAGATCTTCCTATATTCCTGGATGTGGTTAGAAAGTCCCCCAAAATAACGTTTTCTCCTCATAAGTGTGAGAATTTTCACTCTTTTTCCTTCATGTCTACTTCACTCTCCAAATAAATTCTCTTCTACTGCAGTGAGGCCTCCCACACTGCCCTTTGCCGATAATGCCCCTCCAGAGCCCAGCCCCCCTCACCTGTGCTGCCAGCTGCAGGGTCTGAGAAGCGCTGAAGACAAAATCTAAAGGGAAGCTTAACTACGTTTCTATATATGTTGGCTTAGAAATCTACCAACCTTCCTAAAAGAGGTGATATTCTTAAGTTTTAAACAAGAGTCTGAGAAACTGACTTTTAGAATACAATTTGTGTTCCTGACCTGCTGGCTCAGTGGTAGAGTGTCAACCAGGCATGTGGCTATCCTGAGTTCAACTCCTGGTCAGGAGAAGTGACCATCTGCTTTTCCACCCCTTTCCCTCTCTCTTCTCTCTCCCTCTCTCTCTCGCTCTCTCTCTCTCTCTTCCTTTCCCACAGCCATGGCTCAGTTGGAACAAGTTGGCCCTGGGTGCTGAGGATGGCTTCATGGCCTCACCTCAGGCACTAAAATAGCTCGGTTACTGAGCAATGGAGCAACAGCCTCAGATGGGTAGAGCATCATCCCATAAAGGGCTTGCTGGGTGGATCTTGGTCAGGGCACATGCAGGAGTCTATCTCTCTGCCACCCTGCTTTTTCCTTAAGAAAAAAAATACAATTTTTTCATAAGATAGAGTATTCATGCACAGAGGGGAAAAAAGAAGGACAAGGTATATGGTTTACTACAGAACTCATATCCACAGCAGTGTTTCTCCAAATAGAATCTGCAAGCAACTTGCCTGAAAAATACCTGATCACTTGGCAATAAAACACTTGACCTGGTGACAACGAGTCTCTGGAGATAAAATCTGGGAATCTGCATTTTTCACAAGTGCCCAAGTGATGCTGTTGTGCACTAAAGATGGAGAGGCCTTGACTTGAGAAGTGCAGAAAAGCCCATTGTTCCCCCACCCAATCCAGCAGTAGGCACAAGTCTCAGAGCAGTGTTTTCCATGCCAGGGACATAATTCGCATGTTCTAAGGGAACACAATAGAACAGATCAGTTTGTCTATACCCAACTCTTCTTTTCACACATTCAATTTTATTAGACTTGAAAATCTAACTTTTTGCTACCATTTGAATAACAAAATCAGTTTAGTTTCTATATTCTGCCCTAAGAGCTAAAAGACTTCTATTTTTTTTTTTTAATAAATTTTTATTGATGTTAATGGGATGACATTAATAATTCAGGGTACATATATTCAAAGAAAACATGTCTAGGTTATTTTGTCATTAAATTATGTTGCATACCCCTCACCCAGAGTCAGATTGTCCTCCGTCATCCTCTGTCTAGTTTTCTCTGTGCCCCTCCCCCTCCCCCTAACTCTCTCCCTCCCTCCCTCCTGCATCCTCCCTCCCCCCACCCCTGGTAACCACCACTCTCTTGTCCATGTCTCTTAGTCTCGTTTTTATGTTCCACCAATGTATGGAATCATGTAGTTCTTGTTTTTTTCTGATTTACTTATTTCACTCCGTATAATGTTATCAAGATCCCACCATTTTGCTGTAAATGATCTGATGTCATCATTTCTTATGGCTGAGTAGTATTCCATAGTGTATATGTGCCACATCTTCTTTATCCAGTCTTCTATTGAAGGGCTTTTTGGTTGTTTCCATGTCTTGGCCACTGTGAACAGTGCTGCAATGAACATGGGGCTACATGTGTCTTTACGTATCAATGATTCTGAGGTTTTGGGGTATATACCCAGTAGAGGGATTGCTGGGTCATAAGGTAGACTTCTCAGCAGAAACTCTACAAGCTAGAAGAGAGTGGACCCCAATATTCAAAGCCCTGAAAGAGAGAAACTTTCAGCCAAGAATACTATACCCATCAAAGCTATCCTTCAAGTACGAAGGAGATATAAAAACATTCACAAATACAGAAAAGATGAGAGAATTTATCATCAGAAAGCCCCCACTCCAGGAAATACTAAAGGGGGTTTTCCAACCAGATTCAAAGAACAAAAGAAAACATAACCCCAAGTAACAGCTCCACCAAGAAAACAATAAAACCAAACTTAAACTGTGACAACAAAAGAAAAAAAAGGGGAGAAAGGATGAAGATTAACAGTAGCAAAGGACGATGAAGCGCAGAAATACTCATAAGAAAGGGTACTACAATGAATATGGTAGGTACCCTTTTCATTACGTAATGGTAACCACCCTTGAAAAAACCACCACAAAAACACTTGACTTAAAAAAGGTAGCAACAGAGGAAAGAAGTATGGAATACAAACAAACAAAAACAAACGATGGAAAAACAAAAGAGAAGAATCAAACAAGATACAAAACTAACAGAAAGCAATTTATAAAATGGCAATAGGGAACCCACAAGTGTCAATAATTACACTAAATGTAAATGGATTAAACTTACCAATAAAAAGACAGAGAGTAGCAGAATGGATTAAAAAAGAAAATCCAACTGTATGCTGCCTGCAAGAAACTCATCTAAGCAACAAGGATAAAAACAAATTCAAAGTGAAAGGCTGGAAAACAATACTCCAAGCAAACAACACCCAAAAAAAAGCAGGTGTAGCAATACTCATATCTGATAATGCTAACTACAAGACAGAAAAAGTATTAAGACTTCTATTTTAACAAAGCCTATGAACTGTATGTTCTGACCAAAACAATGATAAGTTGTGACCTACAGCACTAAATGTTTATATCCTATAC
The DNA here is from genome assembly GCF_036850995.1 of Saccopteryx leptura. Classification (NCBI taxonomy): domain Eukaryota; kingdom Metazoa; phylum Chordata; class Mammalia; order Chiroptera; family Emballonuridae; genus Saccopteryx; species Saccopteryx leptura. The sequence continues at coordinate 286,237,472 of NC_089503.1, read as the reverse complement.
ATCTCTGCTTCTCACAAATGGAACTTTTATTTTTTTCATGCAGAACTCTTCCAAATCAGTTCATCTCATCAGTTCACCTTCTGCCTTTAAGAAGCCATAGAGAAATTCATATAGAAGTTGCCCTGGAAGAAGCACTCAGTACACCACCTGTCCCCACAGCACCACATCACCCCACTTATTCTGCTCACTGGACCAGGGCAGGGCCCCTGACTGGTTAGGAACACTAGGATTTGAATGCAGATCAGCTGAGTAAGTTATCTGTTGGCAAGAGAATCATGAGGTTGAGCAGACTGGCAGGCTAAGGCTACCATTTGGGGTGAGTGAGTTTGAGCTGAGAGGTTCAAATAGAAAAGGGCCAGGTGGCAAACAGAAACAGAAGACTGGCAGAGACGCAGAGACAAGATGTTGAGGAGCTCCTACAGCCAGGGAGAAAGGAGTTAGGGAGAAGAGCTGTCTTTGTTCCTGCGGTCTGTCCACTATCCCTCGCCCTATCCAGGTGCTACCTGAGGCCCTTTGAGACACAAATTTAGGAAGACATTTTTGGATTTATGCTGTTAATGATAACCCTATACAACCCCTCAAATGCAAGCATGGCAAAGCAAATTGAATTTCAAACTGCAAAATTATCACAAAAATAAGCTGAACAGAAGAAAAAAAAAACACGAATAGAGAAGAAAAGAGATTATAAAAATTTGAACAAATCATTTTTAACACTTTTTTTTAACAGGTAACATTTACACAGACAACTACATACAGTATTAGTAGATATGCGACTCAATGAATTTTTATAAAATAAACCTCTACTAATGTTTTTAAATGCCATCATAGTTAGGTACAAAAAGCTATTCCTGAAAAAAAGAAAAAAATGCTTGCTCTCTCTATCCCTAAAACTGAGTTTAAAAACAATAACAAATAGGGATAAGAAGATAAGGCATATAATTCAAAAGAACTCTTACAGAAAGATCAGGAAAAGACAGCATGAATGGAATCAGAAAAAAAAATTAAATAAAAAGAAATCAAACTCCTAAAAGAAAAATTCAATTCCTAGTCAATGTGACCTGCTTTCAGAACACTTTGGGGATTCATTTCAGTCTTACTTACACTTACCCACTCATCTAGGACAAGTAATAATTATGTAAAGTGAGTAATGAATACTAGGGGTCTGTACAGCTCATGCATTTTATTTCTTTGGAGCAATCTTGCAAAGGAGAGAGGGCCAATGCAGGCTTCTCTGGGCCAGTAGCTGTTAGGCATTTACTTCTGAATCCTGCTTTGTGGCTACGTATGATATTTATGTAGCACCTTCCCTCTGAAATGTGAAGGAAATCCTGTCATGGCTCAAATGTATGGTGACAATGGCTCTCTGAGTATCTGTGGACTTAGCTTCAGACTAATGAAGTTTGCAGTCCACCTTCATTCACTTTTACAAGCCAGTGGACTCCATTGTCCGAATTCCAAGTCAGTTGAACAAACAATAAAACAGCTAAAATGGCATTGAAAAGAGAAAGCAGAGAAATGAAGAGAGGAAGGGTGGAAAAGTAAAATGAGTATAAAACAGAAAAAGACAGTTGTGTTTAACCCAAAATGAATGTATGTAGCATCTATATCTCCAGCAAATATAAGGGCATAAAAAGCCTTTGATATTAGAGTCTGCTAAGGAAATTTTAGGTAAGCACAGTATAATTACCCAAGTTAACATTCAGGGCTTCATCTTCCGACTGCTTCATAACATTTACCTAATTCATTTTCACAAAGCCTCTGTAAAATATGCATGCATTAAACACCCATTTTATAAAAGGGCAAACCAAGAGCAAGCGGTTAAGTGACTTACCTAAAAATGAAGAGAGGCTGGAATGTGGAATCAGAGTGTGAATAGCAGTAAAGTCTTGTTCCCCAAGACCATGCCAAACCCATATTTTTCCAAATTGCTTGCATTCTCAACCTCCTAGAGCTTATGGAATGGTACCAAGGATAAATTTGGGCACTGGTAAAGTGGGCATACATCTAGCTTTCATTCAAAGACAATAGGAGCCTGGGAAGCTAAAATACCCAGTTGTAACAGGTACAGAGATATACAACCAGAGAAACAAAGCTCCCCATTAGTCACTGTCATTCTTTAGCCTTGTTGGTCAACAGACTTCATCTTTTCTAAACCTTTAAGCAAAGCCTGATTATGGCTGCAACTTTCCATTTAGTGGGGACAAAAATGGTCTGCCTACCCTAACTCTGTCCTCACTGCATGGGAGGAACTGAGACTCTGCTGCCCACTGGCATCCTCTGCTAACCCTGACCTACCTGGCCTCCCAGAGCTACAATCCCCTCCTATAGCTGAAAGCTTGTCTTAAACTCTAGCCCACCAACTGGATCCCTGGCCCTCCACTTTACTCTTGCGAGTTTCTTCCTTCTAAGAGAATACAAGGTTCTACAAATTCTCAGAGAGGGAGAGATCCAGAGCTGAGTTCTTTGTGTCTATTTGGATCCTATCATTTTATGCACCTTCTATCCCATCTCTTTTTGAGGCTATCTCTACTACTTTAAACATTAACAATATTGTTTCAACACTGATGAACTGATGTTCTTCTTTCCTGGATATTGTGGCACTCCGGGTCAGCAGTGGTCTGTCTGTTCTTTCAGACCCTTTTTGGTTTTAGCATCCTGTGAAGCTTGCCTAACAATCTATCACTTCTAGAAAGCAAAATACATCAGCAACTTGTGTACCCATCACAACTACTGAAAGGCATATTGGGGATTTGTAAACCACAGAGCCTAAAGTGAGTCTTGAAATCTCTGTTGACTGCTTGGTTCCTACTATCACTCCTACTCCATCAGCCCAGATACACTGGAATGTCTATTTAGGGCAGGCTGAGGGGCACTGTTGGGCAAATGAGTTTGTAAAATTTGTATTTTTTTAGTTTGCTCACTTTTACTGTTAAAAAAAATGGCACTAGGCAGCCACAAATCTGCTTGCTCTCAGAGCAGGGCAGTTGATTGCAAATCACAGATTGCATACCTGCTTGGAAGGGGCCATTGTTTTTGCTAATGTTTGCTGGAGGAGGGGTCTTTGTGGTCCCAACCAGTTTTGCAGGGAGAGCAAAGAGGATGCAGAGTGCTGAAGAAGAAGCCAGGTTTTGCAGAGAGAGAGAAGTTGTGCAGATAGGGAACCAGAGCTGAGGGGCTTTGCGAGCTCTGCTGAGACTGGTGGGGCTTTTGATTCTAGGAGGAACCAGAGAATGCTTCAGGGCTTTGGCAGCCCTGAAAGGGAAGTGTTTTCCCTGCCTGTTAGCTCGTCGGCTGGTGCGAGACTTTAATAAAGAAATGACCCACTATTTTTTGGCTCTGCTGTTTCTTTATTATCTGCCCAAACCCAATGTGAATCTGCATCGCTATGATAGCAGCCGCCACTGGCCATACAGGCACCGATCTGGTTGGAAAGATGTTAGAGGACTTGTCGTAAAATAACATTTACACAGCAAACACTGGATTGTTTAGTGTTTTACCTAGAGTATACATTTATTGAGGAGAGGGGTCACTGTAGAAAGGCTTGTAGATATTACAGTATTATGTGTTTCCCCCATATCACTCCTTATCTCACTTCTGTCACCTGAACCAGTGTAAGTATTTAGGTATCTCTGACTAAACTGGAAGAGCCAGTGAAATCCAGTGGATGATGGCTGTCTGGTGCACAGCCCTGTTCATCAATACTCTGTATACAGTGTGACTCCCACCCAGCTCAGATAGTATTTAGAGAAGGCAGGACCCTTTGGGCACCATGCAGACTTCCTAATATGGGACAGAGGCAGTATCCTGGGCACCATGGTCTCCAAAGTTGCAAACCCCATGGGTCCAAGACCAGTCTGAGCAGGTTTCCTTTGTACGGGAGGATACTCGGTGGCTGAGGTTTTCTCAACCATGCACTTTAGCCAAGCCTGACAATCTCTGCTCCCTGTCAGTATTACTCATGTGTACCCACTTTTAGCTGATTGACATCTTTCAACTTTTGCAATGTGATTTTTAAACATGTTATGTATTTCATTTCTGCAACACCCTAGAGACTGAATTGGAGCACAATTGCGGCAGATTACACTATTTATTTTACATACTTGAAGATAGAGCCTCTTGAACTCAATATGCAAATACATGTGAATAATATGCAAATCAATGTTATCTGCTAAGACTCTGGCATTTTTTTCTTTTAATGGGACTATGATTCTTATTCAAGAAGGAAGAGCATCTTCCCTGCACTCCCTGTATCAATGCTCTCTCCCCTTCCCCCCTTCAAGGTCCTGACTGGTTTGTAACCCACTAAGCTTCAAAATCCTGAGAAAATGAAAGGCTCCACTGAGCTACATTTAAATCTATAATGGTCATTCTGAAACATTACTTAGTCCTTTTTGGTAAGCGTGCTATAAAGGCAATGAAGGTCACACTACTTCACTGCCAATTTGGAATTTTATCCTTAACCTCATGGAATCTGACAGTCTCCTTAATAATTCTAAAATTTTATTGTTCTCACGTGTTGTACAGATGCAGCCACACAATCATTCTAAAGAAATCAAAACTGCAGTTTACAAAGCTTTTTAAAGTAAAATTTACAATGGTGCTAATAGAAACTCTCAGACTGGCTCCTGAAACACTGAATCCCCTATTTAGCCTCAGGATAGTAAACTGCATGTATCTTACACAGGTTGCCAGGGCCAGAACCATCACCATCATCACTATAACCATCAAAACTACACAAAAAGATGTTCTGGGACCCAAGACAAGCTACTGAAGAAACTAACCAAATCCAACAATTATTGACCTACCTAGGCACTCTTCTAAGTTATCAAAAGTATAAAGGCAAAATAAGCCTAGTACAATCTAATAAAAATCATGATAATAACAACTAATGTTCACTTACCACTTATTTTGTACCAGGTACCATGTTCAGTACTCAGTATGGGCATATCACTGGTTTCTCATTACAACCAAACTTGCCCAACATCTTACAGTTAAAAATGATAGAGGCCAGATTACCTAAATAAACCATTCTGGTGACTCATGAACAAATAATTGTTAAATGAACTGAATAGAAATTTTGCAGGCTAAGCACAATTGTCCCAAAGAACCAAGGTGAGATCCTTAAATTAACTCTCAGAAAAGGTTTTCATTCAGGGCTATAGTAATACAGGAGAAGAAGGGAATTAAAAGTTCCATCTCCCAACGGCTCAGTTCTAATTTGCATTTCATGCTTGTATGTCAAATTCAATAAAATATCCTTACAGTTCTCTAGTCCTCATCCCTTTTTAAAGAATATTATTTTTAAAAGACTATTTCAAATTCTCACAATGAAATATCACATGGGCTAAATTATTCCTCCTATGTTGGAAATAAATTAAATGAAATTCTCTAAGTGATCCAGGGGGCTGGTGAGAGCTCAAGATTCCTGGCATTGTGAGCCAAAACAGCACCCAGGCCAGAATGAAGCCATACCTCCATTCTCCCTACTCTCTAACAATTTGTTCATTCCTCTTAGTTCTGCAGAAGCACTAGAGGCAAGGCAGAGGGAACCATCTTAGATAAAGACACTTCTCTTTGTAAACACAGAAAAGCTTCTGCACAGCAAAAGAAACTGACAACAAAACAATCAGGTAGCCAACAAAATGGGAGCTGATATTCACAAACAACAGCTCTGATAAGGGGTTACATAAAGAACTCACAGAGCTCAACAACAAACAAGCAAACTATCTAATTAAAAAAATGGAGAGAGGACCTGAACAGACACTTCTCCCAAGAAGTCATACACATAGCCAACAGATATATGAAAAGATATTCATCTTTACTACCTATTAGAGAAATGCAAATCAAAACTACAATGAGATACGATCTCAAACCTGTTAGATTGACCGTTATCAATAAGACAGGTAATAACAAGTACTAGTGAAACCGTCAACAGTTCAAATGCTATAGAAATGCTCACTGGAAACCTATGTACTCATTGATCAATGTCACCTCATTAAATCTAATTTCAAAATTTAAAAAAAAAGCCTTGTGGTACATGAAAATATGGTGGGGCACTAGAGCTTCCAACAAGAGTCCCAAGGACCAACTGTGGCCCACATTAATCATATAGTTAGTCCTCTTAAAGACTCTAAGGTAGTAAGATTATCTAGTTAGCCCCCCAGGAAGACATAATACTGCTAAGGTTTAAACAAAAAAATGAATCCTGAAACTTGATCCAAACTGATTCACTTGACATCCTGAAAATACACTGTCTCTTATGGAACTAGTGAATTTAAATGATGAGTGAGTTGACTTGGGATTTGACCAAAAACACCCAACCCTTATCCCTTGAGAATCATCTAGTTGATTCTAGGCTTTATTCAATATTCAAACAACCTGATCAACATTGATCAATGACTAGCACTTGGCCCATATCTAAGTGCTTTCATACAAATAAATTTGATAAAAGTGTTTCAAGTAGTTTTTGAATTTCATCTAAGCAGCCATATTTTAAAACCGTGAACACATTCTATTTCACCACTGGTATCAATAAAATATTTATGAGGCCTATACTCACACTGATTTCTAATTATATGGTCAAGTACCGATGCAATGTGGGTTCCTACACTGGTGAAGAATGATGCAGAAAACAGATGGTAAGAACCAGAGCCATTAAAAATTTTATTTCTAAAGGAGTTCTTAATAACAGATAAATTCTTAACTTGTAATATTAATGAAAAAAATAACACAAAATTCTAAATCAAATAATTCACAAAGGAAGATTGTACCAAATTATTAAATGAAAAACATTCATTAAATTCTTTGTTTAATCATTGTTAACTAACGCCAACTTGCAAAAACTTAAGAAGCTTTCAAACTTCACACAGGCTCTACTTGGAAACCTGTGGAATGAGATGTAGCAGATTTCCCTGTATTTAACAGACATGTACCTGAAAAGCTATACATAAAATTCAATTATATAAGTTTATTCCACAAAGATTTGAAAGTCATCTACTCAGAAGCACAAAATGGCAACTTGCTATTTAAAACTATGATCTTGAGAAACTAATGATCAATAGAAAAAAAAATCAACCAAGAACAAACAAAAAAGCAACTTTATATCACATCTTTAAAAGATAAGGGGGTTTGTATTCATCTGATTTATATACTGACAACAAAATTATGTTCATAAATATAATAAAACACTTAGACCAGTGGTTCTCAACCTTTCTAATGCCGTGACCCCGCAATACAGTTCCTCATGTTGCGGTGACCCCAAACCAAAAAATAATTTTGGTGGCTACTTCATAACTGTAATTTTGCTACAGTTATGATTCGGAATGTAAATATCTGATATGCATTATGTATTTTCCGATGGCTTTAGGCGACCCGGCCGGGGTCACGACCCACAGGTTGAGAACCGCTGACTTAGACTATGATGCAGATATGAACAAAAATTTCACAAAAGAAACTACAGATGATTAACAAGCATGAAAAATTATTCAATATCACCAGTAATTACAGAAATAGAAATTAGCACTGCAGTGAAGTACAATTTTTACCTATCAAATCATAAAGAGTTTTTATTTAGTGTTTAGAGAAGAACAGCCAAGGATATGGTAGAAAAAGGCACTTGCACATATTGCTATGGTGACAGTAAAGTGATTTAAAAACAACAACCAAAAAAAAAATTTTTGGAAAAGCCATTTGGCATTGTAGATTAAATGCCTTAAAAATGTTCATACCTTTGACCCTGTAATTCAACTTCTGGGAATCTATCCTAAAGAAATAATGTAAAATACAGACAGAAAAGCTTTATACATGTTCACTGCAGAATCATTTATAATAGTGAAAAATTGAAATTAATTAAATGGCCACCAGTAAAAAGGTGGTTAAGTAAATTATGCTATAGCTATATGACAGAATGCTAAAAATTTATTTTTACCAATAATTTTAATAACAGAAAAACTCTTATGCTGTGATGTTTCAGAAAAAAAGCAGCAAAAAGAATGGTACAATTCCATCAACATATAAATGCATGGAAAAATGCTGGAAGGATATATACCAAATTGTTAACAGCAATTATTTGTTAGAATTTTAGTGATTTTTTTTTTCTTCTTCCAGCTTTTCCATTTTTTTAAACATGCCACAATGAGTATACGTTACATTTATAACCAGAAAATAAAATATATTAAATTTATACATTACATATATTTCAAGTATTTATACCAATAATTTAATGGAAAAGATAAAGAAAATTGAAATGAGGCAGAGAAACAGATTAATGGAGTATTGGCCTCTTCTTGTCCCCTTTTGGGTATTGCCACTAAATTTTTTAAAGCTATGTTGTGATTTAGCAATTACAAGCATATAAAATATTTACCACATTAGTTGAATAAAATTAAGTGCATAAATCTGTCTAGAGTTACACATTTCATACTTCTAACTTAAAGAAATCACATAAAAAATCATTTTGGAAAGAATCTTTCTGTAAAGTGAGAGTCATGATCTGGTTCTGAGTTATCAAGTTTATTCAAAGTGCTACATCCTTGTTTGTGCACATATAAAGGCATGTGTAGACTATGTGTCGTGAATGTGTGTGTATCACTGTTGGTCAAATAAGTTTGCAAATATGATGTATATGTCTGCTCGCATATAGTTTGCATTGTGTGTGGGGAACAGGCTGTAATCAGGCAGGGTTGTTATAGACTAAGGCTTAGTTTTAAGACTAAGCTTTTCCCCACACCCTTGACTGTTGCAGGATAGGAGGTGGTGCACTCTTATGAGGAATCCTATTATGCTTCAGATAAGTGACTTTGTATCAGAGACTTCGTTTGTATATTGGATTAAAGGTTTTGATTTCTATACTATAAAATGGAACAGAGGAGCCCATGCTGGAGGAGAGCAGAGAAAGGCCACGTGGAGGAGAGGAGAAGCAGCCAAGATGGCAGAGTGCTGAAGGAGAAGCCAGTTTGTGCAGAGTTTGTGCACAGAGAAGGAGATGGGGAACAGAGGTGAATAAAGCTGGTGAGGTACAAACCTTTGATTCTAGGTAGACCTGGATAAGTCAGTGGCTTTGGGAGCCCTGAATGGAAAGGGAAGTGTTTTGTCACTGTATGTGTTTCTTGCCCACCGGGTGCAAGCTAGGATTAAAGCTAATGGCCCACCAGTTCTTGGCTCCATTGTTTCATTACTGTCTGTACTAATCAAATGCGAACCTGCACGGGCCAGACAGCTGTGATGGTGGCTGCATCTACTGGCTTTACAATCACGTAGACACATACTATAGAACAGTGGTCCTCAGTTCCCGGGCTGCAGACCAGTACCGGTCCGTGGGCCATTTGGTACCGGTCTGCAGAGAAAGATTAAGTAACTTACATTATTTCCGTTTTATTTATATTTAAATTTGAATGATGTTTAATTTTTTTAAAATGACCAGATTCCCTCTGTTACATCCGTCTAAGACTCACTCTTGATGCTTGTCTCGGTCACATGATACATTTATCAGTCCCACCCTAAAGGCTGGTCCGTGAAAATATTTTCTGACATTAAACCAGTCCGTGGCCCAAAAAAGGTTGGGACCACTGCTATAGAACATAAGAGCAACTAAGAGTCACTTGAGTTTAATTCAATCTTCTCTTTTGCCAGATGAAGAAGCTGAGGCCTAAAGAAATTATAAGGCTAAAGATTTCCCAGAGTCACTTGGCCAACCTGTAGCAAATCCAGCTTGTTCCGACTCCCTGTTTGGAGGTTTTCCACTAATTTACACTGCCAAGTTTATACCCCAGTACTATGACTGTAAGAAATTGTAAAGTTGAACTAAAGTGCAGTAACACTCAACTCTTAACCTAGCCAGGAAATAAGCATTTCAACTTGAACCATTCTGTAAAATGAAGGGACTTCAAAAGCTTTTGGAGGGGTGTGGTGAGCTCTTAGATTTGTGTATAGCTGTCCTAAGTGGTTGCTGATCGCTCAATTAGCAGAATAAACTGAGAGTAGAGGCTAAGACAGTGTTTGTCTTATTGGTGTTCTAGTATCAAAACAGCTCTTTCCAAATTTGAAAGGTCAAAAATTTCAGAAGTTCTCAAGAAATGATAGAAAAGTAGGTTAATAATGTAAACTGAACTCTGCAGATAATAAATATTTTACTATCCCTGCTTTGTGATTCTTGGTGGCTATGATTAGCATATGTAAAGGGTTTCAAGGTGACTTACTAAGCTTGTTATTTGAAAGCTTCAGAAAAGTACAGATCTTAAGATCTTTTATGCTATGTCAGTTCTTCTAACTTTGGGGTGCAAGGAGGTAGGTATCTTTTGGCTTAACATCCTGTTAATAATGCCTATTAATCAGGGCATTACTGTATGTAGCAGAGGTTGACTAAATCATGACTTAAACTAACTTGGCAGGACATGTAAACTACCTTTATATCCAATGAGCTTTTATTAAATATATGTATATATATTATGTTACCTACTTTATATTCCATCTATACTATTTAGGCAAATTTCATATGCCAATATTTTCTACATACAGAAACTCAAAATTGGTAACACAATAAAAAATAATGTATGCAAACAGAGGATCATAGGGTGGTTTCAGAGGAGAGGTGGAGTGTATAACACAGGGCTCTACCAATGCAAAGGCTCCTTTAACTGGCAATAAACTCAAAGCTGAGAACAGCAGGATCGTGACAAGAGAAATGAGTAATAGTGAGGAATACTGGGACAAGACTACAGAGCTGATGAAGTATGGTGCAGAATGAGCTTGGCTATGACAAGTCCATGGAGGACTGTAACTAAAGATCAAGGCAGATATTTGGAATGGAATCAAGAAGAGGATAGGGTATCCAATCAGAAAAGCAAAGCTATGAAGTTAGTCTTTCAGAAGGTCTGCAGTGTCACCACTGGCAAGTGAGGAAATGAGAAGAATCCAAAGATATAAAAATAAGGATGGTTTAAAATAACTACCATTATAGCCAGTGTGGTATGTGCAAAATTTGAAACACATCTCTAAAATGAACGTAATGTACAAGTACCTAGCAATGGTTTCCATAAGTCACACTAAAAAAAGCCATTTCATTATTTTATTATACTCACATGGGGATCTCATGGCTCTGTGGAAAAATGAAGTCCTTGAAGAAGAAAAGTCCAGACTATAACATGTGTTTGAGGGAGCTATTATTTCTTCCTAGGCAAACTGAGCTATATTCTACACGTTTCACTATCTAGCAAGAACTATAAAAAAAAGCTAGCCTGGCTTTGACATATACAAGCTCAGTGACCTTGAGTAAGCTGTTTAAACTTCCTGAGCCAAAATTTTCTCATCTCTTAAATAGAGATAATAATGCCTACCTTATAAAACTCACATGAGATTTAAATGAAATAATAATGCATGTAAACTACCCAAAAAGAAATCTGGCACATTGGCTCCCATAACAGATTCTATGTTAATGATTATAAAAATAAGGGTTACTAATTTAAAATATTACAAACATTTAAATTTCTCCTTCCCCCATTCTTTCCAATTGCCCTAAAAAGAGGTATCATTTTTCATGCCTTCCCTACACCCCCAAACTCTCTGAGAAACATACAAGAATTAAGGAAAAGCCTGATGTGTTAGAAAAGTGTCTCAGCACCAGATCATGTTTCCTCAGAGCTTCTCACAGGAACCTCACTCATGCCTCTCCACACAGGGAAGTCGAACCAGCTAGAGCCTTGCTGGAGAAATTATTAAAAGACTCCCTACCACTAATCCCAGCACCCTGGTAAAAACAAAAGTTACAAAAGAGCAAGCACAAAGGAGCAAGTGCCATTGTGTAATAAAGAATACAGCTAAAAAAAAAAAAACCAACTCAAATCTTAAATATTTGATAAAAGGACAAATTAAATTAATCGCCTTACCTATCATTTCCCAAAAAAAGTTTCCTGAAACCATCTGCATTCTAACTCTGTTTTCAGTCTGTAAAATTCATAGACTTGTCCATTAAGTCAGGAGCCCTTAGACTCCTGGAAGTAACTGGCTCCAAGATCACAGGCAAGACACTAATCACTTTGGCCCTTGTAATTCCCCTCTAGAAAATAAGAATGTAGCATTGGATAATCTTAAAAGACCTAGATAGATAGATAGATAGATAGATAGATAGATAGATAGATAGATAGATATTTAGATAGATGATCAATAGATATATAATGGGAGCATATTTTTGTGGGGAAAATCACTATAATTGCATATGGCTTAATTATTTAGTTCTACTGGAAAATTAGTCCAAGGCCCAGATTATTTTAATAACTTGACCCTTAATAGAAAAAAAAACACCATCACATGCCAAAACTTAAAGGATGCAACAAAAGCAGTACTAAGAGGGAAGTTTATATTGCAAACATTTAGATTAAAAAGGAAGATATCAAATAAACAACCCAATGCTACAATTCTAGGAACTAGAAAAAGAAGAACAAATTAAACCCAAAGTTAGCAAAGAAAAGAAAATAATAAAAACTAGAGCAGCAACTAATGAAATAGATAATATAAAAATAGAACAAAAGCAAGAAACTAAGAGTTAGTTTTTGAAAAGATCAATAAAATTAAGGAACACTTAGCTAGACTAGGAAAAATGAGAGAAGACTAAAACAACAAAAATAAAATGAAAGAGGAGACATTATAACTGATGTCACAGAAATATAAATAATCTTTGTGACTACTAAGAATAATTATATACTAACAAATTGGATAACCTAGAAGAAATGGATAAATTCCTAATAACATACAACCTACCCACACTGAATCAGAATGAAATGAAAAATCCAAACAGACCTATAAGTAGTAATGAGACTGATCAGTAGTCAAAAACCTCTGACCAAAGAAAAGCCAAATGGCTTCACTGGAGAATTCTACCAAGCATTTAAAGAAAAATTAATACCAATCTTTCACAAACTCTTCCAAAAACCTGAATAGAAAACAGTTACAAACTCACTTTATAAGGCCAGCATTACCCTTACACCAAACCAGACAAAGATACTGAGAGGAAAGAAAACTACAGACCAATAACCCTGATGAATATGGATGTAAAAATCTTTAACAAAATACTAGCAAACAGAATTAGCACATTAAAAGGATTATATACCATGATCAAGTAGGATTTATTCCTATAATTCAAGGATGGTTCAACATAAAAAACAACAATAAATGTAATACACTACATTATCAGAATGAACAAAAATCCTATGATCATCTCAATGGATGCAAAAAAGCATTTGACAAAATTCAACACTCTTTCATGAGAAAGGCACTCAACAAACTATAGAGATAAAAAGAAAATACTTCAACATAATAAAGGCCATATCTGAAAAATGCACAGCTAACATTATACTTAGTGGTAAAAATAATATTGAAATATTTCTTCTAGGATAAAGAATAAGGTGAGGATATCTACTCCTACCTCTTTCATTTATTATAACACTAGAAGTTTTACCCAGAGCAATTAAGCAAGAAAAATAAATAAAAGACATCCAAACTGGATAAATGAAGTAAAATTATCTATGTTCACAGATGATATAATCTGATAAATAGAAAACTGTAAAGATTCCACAGAAAACTGTTACAGCTAATAAGTAAATTCAGCAAAGTTGCAAGCTGCAAAGTCAGCACACAAAAATTAGTTGTGTTTTCATATACTAACAATAAATAATCTAAAAAGAAAATTAGGAAAACAATCCAATTTATAATAGCATCAAAAAGATTAAAATACTTAGAAATAAATTTAACCAAGGAGGCAAAAGACTCATACACTGAAAACTATAGCCTGACCTGTGGTGACGCAGTAGATCAAGCATCGACCTGCAATGCTGGGGTTGCCGGTTCAAAACCCTGGGCATGCCTGGTCAAGGCACATATGGGAGTTGATGCTTCCTGATCCTCCCCCCTTCTTTTTCTATCTCTCTCTCTCTCTGTCTCTCTTCTCTAAAATGAATAAATAAATAAAAACAATTTTAAAAAAAGAAAACTATAAAATATTACTAAAATTTAAAAATCAAACAACGTCCTGGCTAGTTGGCTCAGTGGTGGAACATCAACCTGGTGTGTGGAAGTCCCAGGTTTGATTCCCAGTCAGGTCACACAGAAAAAGTGACAATCTTCTTCTACTCTCCTCCCCCTTCTCTCTCTCTTTTATCTCCATCTGCAGCCATGACTTGGTTGATTTGAGCATATTGGCCCTGGGTGCTGAGGATAGCTTTGTGGAGCCTCTGCCTCAGGCACTAAAAATAGCTCAGTTGGAAGAATTGGCCCCAGATGGGCAGAGCATTGGCCAAGACAGGGGTCACCGGGTGGATCCCAATTGGAGCATATTCAGGAGTCTCTCTATCTCCCCTCCTCTCACTTAAATTAAAAATAAATAAATAAACAAACAAGTAAATGAATAAAAAAATGTCTATGTTCATGAGTTGGAAAATTTAATATTGTTAAAATATCCAAACTGTTCAAAGCAATCCACAGAATCAATGCAATCCCTATCAAAATCCTAATGGTATTGTTTCTTTGTTTGTTGGTTTGGTTTATTTTTGCAGAAATAAAAAAAAATCATCTTAAAATTCACATGGAATCTCTAAGGACTCTGAACAGCCAAAAAAAATCTTAAGAAAAATAAAAGCTGAGGGCCTCATAATTCCTGATATTGAAACACATTACACAGCTGCAGTAACCAAAACAGTATGATATTGGCATAAAGAAAAATCTACAGAACAATGAAACAGAATAGAGACCCTAGATATAAATCCTCACATAGATGGACAAATGATTTCTGATAAGAGTGTCAACACTACACAATGGAGAAAAGATAATCTCTTCAACTATGGAGTTGAAAAAACTAAGTGTGCACATGCAAAAGAAGGAATATGTACCCTTACTTTATACCATATACAAAATTTAATTCAAAATAAATTAAAGACCAAAATGTAAGACTTGAAACACAGATAGAAAGCTTTACAACATTACATAATTTCTTGGATATGACACCAAAGTACAGACAACCAAGAATAAATGAGGTTACATGAAACTTTAAAAACTGTGTGGCCAATAAACAAAGTAAAAGACTACCTATGAAATGGAGAAGAAAATATTTACTAATATATATCAAATAAGGGATAATAAGCAGAACCCCTAAAACTCAATACACAAAAACAATCCAATTTAATTCTTTAAGAATGGGAAAAGGGCTTGAATAGACACTTCTTCAGCAGCATATAAAAATATGTTCAATATCATTAATCATCAGGGCAATACAAATCAAAACTATGAGATATTACCTCACACCCATTAGGATGGCCATTACAAAAATTAAGCAGATGGCTGGCTGGCTGGCTGGCTGGCTGGCTGGCTGAATGGATGGACAGGTGGATAGATGGACTGACAGGCAAACAGATAGACACAGAATTTAGGTAGTGTTGGCAAGCACACGGAAAAACTAGGACCCTTATGCACTGTTGTGCACTGTTGGTGAGAATGTAAAATGTTTTTAGCTCCTATGGAAAATAGAATAGAAGTGTCTCAAAAAATTAAAATGGATCTACTAAACTAAAAGCATCCTATCATATACTATAATATAGATGAATGTTGAGGACATCATGGATGAATGTTGAGAACAATAAGGCAGTTGCAAAAAGACAAATACAGCACGATTCCACTTATAGGAGGTATCTAAAGCAATCAGACTGTTAGAAACAAAATAGAATGGTAGTTGCCAGGGCTTGGGGGGTTGTGAAAGAAGGAGAGTTGTCATTCAATGCTATAGTTTCATTTTTTATAAGATCAAACATTCTAGAGGTCTGTTGTGCACTATGACATAGTTAACATTACTGTACTGCAAACTTAAAAATGATCAAGATGATACATTTCATGTTATGTGTTTTTTAATAAATATTTAAATAAATAACATGGTGCTTACTGTCCATTCTTTCTACCTTTCACCTCCCACTGCCATCGTTTTCATAATAACAAAGAACTACCTTAAACCAGCACTGGCTCCACCAAACAGGCTTGTTTTTAATAAGGAGAAAAGAGAGATGGGAAAGAAACAAAGACAATAAATACACACAAGGGTTGCATGTATTACTCTTCTCTCCTTTCTGAGCAAATCAAATCCACAGGCTGCACACAAGACTTGTGTCCACCAAGATCAGACATTGAAATGGAGGGTTTTTCCAGGTCATTATATTTAGGTCTGTATATTCCCAAGGAAAAAAATAATAATAACCACTTATTGAATAATTAATTATAAGCCCGCTACTATGCTGTGCCTTTTATACATATAATATTCATTTAATAGTCAAGGCTTTTTAGAGATAGGTTAAGTTACTAGCCAAAATTTGCACAGCTAATAAAAGTCAGGGTAAGAATTTGAAACCAGGCCTGCCTAATTCCCAGGCTGGTGCTTTTAACCACAGAGGAGAAGTTCTCTTTTTGCCATGTTATAGTCACTGTGTGGCCAGATCTTCCTGCTTGCTGGAGGAGGGGAGAAATCAAGACACAGAGCCCCACTGTAGTCCTTGCTTATCCGCTCCTTGCATTTCCTGGCATACTCCCTCATGCAAACAATAACAGTCACTGTTACTGCTAATTACTACTACCACCGTTTACTGATAATTACGTTTTGTGAGATACTGTGCAAGGCTTATGTAGGAATTATTTCCCTCATTTTATAGATGAGAAAACATAAAATGCAGAGAAGCCAAAAATTTGCCTCAAGTCCAATTAGCTTATAAGGTGGAGACAAATTTAGAAGAAATATTATCTGACTAAACCCAAAATATGTTATCAAAGATTTGGCTGCTGGTATAAAGACCACTTTAATTAAATTGACGTATGATGCTAACTTGTGCAGGGCCCCTAATTCCTTCAAAGCAAAAAATATATATATAAAATAATATAAATAATATAGTAGCTTCTTTACATTAGATAAACAGCCCTGAAAAAGAAAAAAAGAGTAGAAAAATACATATAAAAAAGAGTGGATAATCAGGGGAAATAAGACAAGACACTATGACCTCACAGAAGTAAGCAGGTCAGTGCCAAGTTGAAGAGCGTTCAGTCACAGGGCAATGGAAATGGGCTATTCGCAAGCCATGTTCAATCCAAATGAAAATGAAAATGAGCAGGAATGTCCAGAGGGGTGTCTCTTGCCCCAATCAGCTCTGCTAGACAACATAGCATAGTGGTTAAAAGTGCCAGAGACACATTAAGAAATCTATAAATATTAGATATGATTTTTTTTCTATATCAAAATGATTCATGTGTAATTAAATAAATCGAACAGGGAAACTGTCAACTATCCACTTCCTGTTAGGTGGTGTAAAGAATAGTATCTTAAGATGGTCAAAATTTTTCTTATTCTATCTGATGGTAATGGGGATATAACTCCGATCATATTTTCTTTCAAGAAATCCACAGATGTGCTTTGTAGAAGATGATGCATCTATTTTGCTTTATATAAAAAGTATTTTTCCTGCTCAAGTTTATAAGATATTCTTCTAATTTCTATGGCTTTATAGTTTTACCTTTCATGTTTACATCTCAAATCCACCTAGAATTCATTTTTTATATCCTGTGAAGGAATATAATACTTCATTGCTTTATATAGATGCTCAATTTTCCTGGCACTGATTATTAAAAGCCTATCTTCCTCCCTCCCCCCTGCCCTATCTGCCATACATGTCTGCTACCGATCCAGTATCTCTGTAAGTGGGGCTCTGTTTCAGGAATGTTTATTCCATTCTATTTGTATATTTGTATATCCTTGTAAAAATATTGCAACATTAAGCTTTAAAGTAAGTCTTGATTTCTGGTAGAGCAGGTTCTCCCATTTTGATCTTCATCTTCAACAGTGTTTTTACTATGCTTAGCTGTTTGCACTTTAGAGTAAATTTAAGAATCCATTTAAGTTTCTTTTTTAAAATATGCTGCATTTTGATTATGAGTAAATTTAAATTTTAAATCACTTTGGGGTGAGTTAATTAATATCTTTAAAGTGCAGAGTCTTCCAATATGTGAATGTAATATATCTCCCTCTATTTAAGTTTATAAAGTTTTAAATTTTTTCTGTGGTCTTTGCAGATGCATTTTTTTGTTAGATATATTCCTAGGTCATACTTTTAATGGCATTATAAGTGATATAGTCTAAAATTTCATTTGTAATTGTTATTGGTTTAAGAATATAATTAACTTATAATATTTTATTGAAATACGGTATTAAATTCTCTTATTAATTTTAGTGCATATATTTATATTACTTTTATTTCTGCATAAGGTACTATAACATCTAAAAAAATTATAATTTTGTTTCTTCCTTTCTATTATTATTTTGTCTTACTGCACAGACTATGGACTACCAATATACTATGGAATAAAACTGGCAATGTGACCCAACCTTGCCTTGTTTATGATCTTAAAAATGATGCTTTCCATATTTCACAATTAATGATCATGTCTGTCACAGGTCTATATAGATATATTTCTCAAAATAAAAATGATTTCTTCTACATCTGGTTTACTAACCATTTATCATCATCATAAATTAATGTTTTCAAATGTTTTTAGTACATCTATCTAAATGATAATATAAATTTCTTCCTTAAACTGTTAATATTGTGAATTAAGTTAATTGATGTTATAATATTAAGTCAATCTTGCTTTCCTGGAAAAATGCATGGTCATGATATAGAAGTGATAACAGAAATTGTTGGATTTGACTTTCTATTATATATAATAACATATAATACAATAACATAACTTTATATTGCATATAAATAAAACATATATATTTCAATTTTGCATCTGTCATGAAAGCATCATGCCTATAATTTGTTTTTCTCATAGTGCCTTTGCCTGAATTTCTGTACTGAGATTATGTAGGCCTCATTTAAACCACACACACACAAACTAGTAATTGTTATCTCTTTTTATATTTTCTATCTATAAGAATTCATATGAGTGAAGTTTTTCTTCCTTTAATGGTTGACAAAATTGCTAATGAAGCCACCTAAGCCTGGCATTTTCTTTACAAACTACCAATTAAATGTATTAAAGGTTATTATAATCGTCAGGTTTTCTACTTATTTGTGAATCTATTAGTGTGTTATATTTTCTAATAATTTTTCTATTTCAACTAAATTTCAAATTCATCAGTATATGATATTTATAATAACTACTTATTTTTTTATGTAGTATTTATACTGTTATCCTCTTTTGTGTGTGTGTGTGTGTATGTGTGTGTGTGTGTGTGTGTGTGTGTATTTTTCTGAAGTTGGAAACCGGGAGGCAGTCAGACAGACTCCCACATGCCCAACAGGGGGTGATGCTCTGCCCATCTGGGGCATTGCTCTGTTGCAACCAGGGCCATTCTAGCGCCTGAGGCAGAGGCCACAGAGCCATCCTCAGCGCCCAGGCCAACCATGCTCCAATGGAGCCTCGGCTTCAGGAGGGGAAGAGAGAGACAGAGAGGAAGGAGAGGGGGAGGAGTGGAGAAACAGATGGGCGCCTCTCCTGTGTGCCCTGTCCGGGAATCAAACCCGGGACTCTTGCACGCCAGGCCGATGCTCTACCACTGAGCCAACCTGCCAGGGCCTCTCTTTTTTAATCCTTACGTTGACTACATGTGCCTTTTATCATGTTTCCATGCCCAGCCTTGCCCAATATTTATAAATGTGTAAAAAATTTTTCAGAAGAACTTTAGACTTTGTGAATATATGTTTATCATCTAGTTCTTTTATTTATACTCTTATTGTGACTATTTCATTCCTTCCTGTTATACTTTTCTAGATTATTTTATTTCTTCTTATCTAACTTTATAAGACAGATGTCTAGCTTATTAATTTTCAGTCTTTTTCTTTTTAAATAGGAGCTCTAAAGATCATAAGTTTCCTTTTAAGGAATGTTAGCTGCATCTCATGTATATTTATATGTAGCATTTTTGTTATTGTTCAACTCAAAATAGTGTCTAAACTTCATTTATAATTTCCTTTAACATGAGTTATTTACACCAAATATATGAGACCTTTTAGTTATCCTTTGTTACTGATTTCTAGCTAACTACACTGTGATCAGAGAGATATATAGGTCTTTTGACCTTGATTTCAGTTCATTGAAAGTCATTGACATGTAACTTAAGTTCTAGTAAATGATCAATTTCTTACGTGTTCCACGTATACTTGGGGGGAAAATGTATGCTGCTTTTTACTGTAGTGTTCTGCATATATCTGTTATGTAAAGTTTTTAATCTTATTGGTTAAAGATTTGTTAAATCCATACTGATATTTTGGCCTGTTCACATATATCATATATTTTAAAAAATACATGATTGAGAACATATATTGTTAAATCTCCTACCATAATTGTAAATGTTTTTATGTTTCTACTGCAACTGTTAATTTTTATATCATGTAGTTAGAGGTCATGTTACTAGGTTCTAAAGGCTATTTGGTATAATATCAATATAGCTATATCAGCATTTTTTGCTATTTTGCATATATATAGTTTTTCAATATTTTATATTCATGCTTCCAGTATTCCTATGTTTTAGAAATGTCACTTATTAGTAGCATACCATTAGATTTTTAAAATACAATCTGATACTTTTTTTAATTAGAGCATTTTTAGTTTCTGTAATTAAAGGGCTTAAATCTATCATCTTATTTTGTTTTCTATTTCTTCCACTTTTTGTTTCTTTTTTTTCCTCTTTAGTTGGTTTCTTTTATATGATTATTTTTATCATTTTATTTCCCTTTTTTTATTTAGAAATTAAATTTAATGGGGTGACATTGGTCCATAGGAACACATAGGCTTCAAGCATACATCTCCAAGCATGTGGACTTTTTTTTACTGCGTTGTATGCCCATCATCCAAAGTTGAATCATTGTCTGTCATCATATATTTGGTTCTCTTTACTATTTCCCATCTTCTAATTGTAAGTAATTAAGTAATTCTGTTTCTATTGCTTCAGTCATTATTTTAGAAATTAAAACATGTCTAGTTAATTTATAAAGTTTAAAATTAACATATTTACCCTTCTCTCAGAAATATAAAAATCTTAAACTACATTAACCCCATTAACTTCATTACTTAATTTTACATATTCTTAATGTGCATTTCACCCATTTTTAATTTTATCACTATTAGTCATTTGTGCTGTAAATGGTTAATATTCATTTAGATTCACTCACATATTTATTATTTGCTTTTTACTTCACTTTGCATCCCAGACCTTTGATCATGGGCTCACTTCCTTTCACTTATAGTTTAACATTTAATATAAACTTTCTTCAAAATAACCATGATATTTCAACCACAAAAGTGTTTTATGCATACTATCCATTTCAGCACACAAAAAGAAAACTTTTTAAAACACAAGTGGAAAGTTAACAAAATTAGCAACATTAAATACTTCATCAAAGAAATTGAGTATACTAGAACATTTTTTTAATTTTGAGTATATGCTGGTGACTAATACAAAAACTACTAGTTCAGCTTGGTACCACTGTCTTGATTCATGCTAAGTTACCATCAGTTTACCCACCATGTTTTTTTGTATCAGTGCCAATGTCAATACAGAGAAAAGGTAAATAGTTTCTTTGCATTTTTATGGGTATTGACTCTCAAATCCCTCGGAAAGTCTTTAGGGAACCCCAAGGACTGAAGATTACACTTTGAAAACTGTTGCACAAAGGCAATGCTTCTTTTTTTTTTAATGCTTCCATTTTTTTAAAGTATACATTTATACACAACTCATATAAATGTATGTATGCATATACATATAAACTTGGGTTAGTCTATATTGAAATCTCAGATGTATCATTTGCCAGCTATGTGACCTTGAGTGAATTATTTTACCTCTGTAAACCGTCTCCTCAATTATGATATAGTGCCTACTTCATAGGGGCATTTAAGAATTAATGTACAGCATTTAGCACAAAGCCTTATAAATATTTACAATTCACTAAACACTATTACCATTAGCTATTACTTTTTTAAAAGTTTTTAAAACTAAACTATGAAGGTATATTTTCAGAATAAAAATCTATGATAACATCTCAACAATTTTCCCAATTAAGAACTAAAAACACTTGGCCCAATTTACAATCTTTAATATGTAGTTTGCCATTATGCAATGTTCATCCCAATTATACTTCTGTTTTTGTTTTGATAGCACAGTTATCAATACCATATCTATTTAACTTAAGCATATTACCTGATTTATGAACAAGTTGAGCAGTTAGTTTCTGGTTGAGCCATCATAAAGATAGTGATATTTTCTGATGCTAATTATGTTTCTACTGGATGACTACCCACGCTAATCAAGAATTTTAACTGGGTATTGCTGATATTGAAAAATAACATCTAGCCTGACTTGTGGTGGCGCAGTGGATAAAGCATCGACCTGGAACGCTGAGGTCGCCAGTTCGAAAATCTGGGCTTGCCCAGTCAAGGCACATATGTGAGTTGATGTTTCCTGCTCCTCCCCCTCCTCTCTCTCCCCCCTTCTCTAAAATGAATAAAAAAAAAAATCTAATGTACCCCTGAGCTGGCTATGTTGCTTTTGAAACACTTACAGTTCTAGACAAAGACTAAACAATGACAACTATCTAAAGATCTAGATTGAGGATGAAAACGAACTGGCAAGGTGGCCGCCAGATTTGATGTTGGGTTCACATAGTGTTGATGACAGGCTTTAAGGCAGTAAGCCCTCCACTGAATGCATAATTCTTTTATTCCCCTCAGATGTGAGCTGGGGTTTACTGTGTTCCACATATTTGAAATGGTTGGTTTTTAACACATGTTTCTCCAACAAAGATGGGCTCATCCTCTTCTTCCTCGACCTCTTTATATTCTTTCACCATGGTTCCAGCTCTTTTTCACATTCCATAAAGAGTTCTGCCATTTATAAATTATTTTTTGGCTAAAAAGCGTTGTCCATCAAGTTGTAGAGTTGACTTTTGCTAAATTGTCACCAAAGCGCATGAGACTCCAGACAAGGCAACAATTTCTATGTTTTACTTCCTTTACCCTTGTTGATCTGTCTTTTATACATTTAATTGCAGGTCCCAGATACTTAACTATGGGCAGAGCAGGCCCACCTGACTCGAGCCCTGAGCGAGAGATGAAGAAAGAGCCGGAAGAAACAAAAGTGCACAAAAATACTGCACCGCAGCACTGGCAGTGGCTCCACAGTGCAGCAGGTCACTGAACCCTGGGAAGGTACTAGGTCTCCAGAGCTCTCACGCTGCCTTATGGGTGGGCTCCCTTTCTTCATACCCATGCAAGAGGCAGACACGGGCATGCACACAACGTTGCAGGTCCTGGAAGGCCACGGCACCTGGCCACAGCCAGCAATGGACCACCACCAGGGTCACGTGGGCCCTGCAGATGCCTACCTGCTCAATGAGCAGCCAAGGCACTAATTCTGAAATCTCTAGTTGATTATTTTACAAATCTTCTAGAATTTGTTTTAAACAATCCTAGTTCCTGGAAATATTTTTAAGCTTGCTTTTTACCTCTATGGTTATTAAACAGTTGAACAACAGGGGTTAAAACTGCACAGGTCCACTTATATGCAGATTTTTTTCATTCAATACTTAAAGTACTGTAAATGTATTTTCTCCCCCTTATTTTCTTAATGACATTTTTTTTTTCTCTAGCTTACTTTATTGTAAGACTACAGTACATGTAACAACAAAATGTATAATAATTTGCTGTTTAAGTTATAGGTAAGACTTTTGCTCAACAGAAAGCTATTAATAGTTATGTTTTGGGGGCCCTGGACTGGTAGCTCAGTTGGTCAGAGCGTCCTCCAGATACACCACAGTTGTGGATTCATCCCTGGTCAGGGCACATACAAGAATAAACAAATGAATAAATAAATAACAAATCAATGTTTCTTTCTCTCTGCTCCTCTCACTCTCTCTCTCTTTAAAAATCAGTAAAGAATTTATTTTTATAATTTTAAAAAGTTATAGATGGATCATCAACTGCACGGGGGTCAGTATCCCTTAACCTTGATATTGTTCAAGGGTCAACTGTAGTTGTTTTCCAATTAATACATGTTTGATGATTCTAAAGTCTGGAGATGTTGCTGGTCTGTCTCTGTACTCTGTAGTTTCTTCTAGTTCATACTGGTTTTGTGTTCTAGTTATTTTTGAAGGTATTGCTCATCACCATTGAAAATGCTGGTGGGGTCTGACCTGTGGTGGTGCAGTGGATAAAGCGTCGACCTGGAAATGCTGAGGTTGCCGGTTCGAAACCCTGGGCTTGCCTGGTCAAGGCACATATGGGAGTTGATGCTTCCAGCTTCTCCCCTCTTCTCTCTCTGTCTCTCCTCTCTCTCTCTCTCTCTCTCTCTCTCTCTTTCTCTCCCTCTCCTCTCTAAAATGAATAAATAAAAAATTAAAAAAAAAAAGAAAATGGCGGTGGGGGGAGTGATGTCAGAGAAATGGCGCCGTGAGGAGCGCGACCGACAAATCTCCCCAAAATTTCAACAAGTTCATCAACCAGAGACAGAAAAATCTATCTTTGGAGTGTCCAGGAGTTCCACATACTGAAGGCGAAGGCAGAGACAGCGGCAGCTTCATAGCTGGATCATCAGGCTGCTAATTCAGGAAGAAGAGACTAAGAGACAGGCTCCGGGAAAACGGACCCTCTCACTGTCGGAGCCTGCAAACGCTAACAAGCCTTGACTACCAACGAGACTGAAGCCTAATACATGACATCACCGTAGAGTCTCATCAACTGCAAATCTCTACCTAAGAGTGCCACAGGGGCAGAGCCTAGGGTACACAGTCACCAATCAGGAAGAGGGAGAGGAAAGAAAAACGAAGAAGTTAACCTCTCAAAATCAAGAAAAATCCACAGAATTTATAACTTTTTCACTATTTTTTGTTTCTTTCATCTTCTTGCCTTTATTATTATTATTTCTATTTCCTCCACCTTGGTCCTTTTATTCTCTGCCCATCTTATTCTGTCCTCTTCTTGAACTACACTACCCATAAGTGTTACATTTTATTTCTTTTCTTCTTCCTTACTCTCCATGAGGGTTATACTCCAAAACCCTTAACTCTCTCTCTCCCTCTTTTTGTTTTTTTTTCTTTTTTCTTCTTTTCCTTTTCCCTTTTTTCTTATTTTTCCCTCTCTATTAGTTTCTTCTTTTCTCCTTTTACTTTTCCTCTCATTCAATCCTCAATCACAAACAAATTATTTAATTTGGGACTCGGTTTTTTTTGTGGCATTTTGGGTGCTTTTTACCTTGCTTTTTAACCAATTATCATTCCTCCCAACCCAGGATCTCCATTCTATTTAGTTTTTGCTCCACTTAATACAATAGTTTTTTTTCCCTTTTTCCTGTTTCCCTCTTATACCTCTCATTATATCTCTTAGTCGACCATCACATACAAGCAAATCATTTTATACTTGACCCAAATTTTTTCCTTTTTTGCATTTTGTGGGTCCCTACTTCCTTTTTTGCCCCTTGAACACTTCCCCCCAACTCAGGCTCTCCGTTATAGGCAGTTTTTGTTCCATTTAGCATAATATAATTTATAGTTCATCACAATATTTTCCTAAAGTGGAGGGGAGAGTAAGAGGAAGAGAAGGAAAAAAAGGGGGGGAAATAATAAATTATTATTGGTATTTTTTTTACAAAATTTTTTTTCCATTTTTTTATTTTTTTTTTTACTTTTTATTCTTTACCAATTTTCATTAGTGCTATTAACAAGACCACCCTTATATGCCATTAAGAAAAAGGAAATCGAATATCATGGATACAAAAGATAGAGAAGTAGCACAGATAGATGTGGAAAAATCTATGGAGAAAAAATTTAATATATTGGAAACCTTGGAGCTAAAAGACAATTTAAAATAGAAATCCTAAAAATACTCAAAGATATACAAGAAAACACAGAAAGGCAATTTAAACAGCTCAGAAAACAACTAAACAAACACAAAGAATATATTACCGAGGAAATTGAAACTATAAAAACAAATAAAACAGAGATGAAAAACTCAATTCATGAACTGAAAAACGAGGTAACAAGCTTACCTAATAGAACAGGCCAGATAGAAAGTAGGATTAGTGACATAGAAGACAAGCAACTTCAGGCACAACAGAGAGAAGAAGAGAAAGACTCAAAAATTAAAAAACAATGAGAAAGCCCTACAGGAATTGTCTGACTCCATCAAAAAAAGCAACATAAGAATAATGGGTATATCAGAAGGAGAAGAGAGAGAAAATGGAATGGAGAATATATTCAAACAAATAATAGATGAGAACTTCCAAAGTCTGTAGAAAGAACTAAAACCTCAAATTCAAGAAGCAAACAGAACACCAAGTTTTCTTAACTACTACAAACCTACTCCAAGGTACATCATATTGAAAATGGCACAAACCAACAACAAAGAAAAAATTCTCAAGGCAGCCAGGGAAAAGAAGAATACAAAATATAAAGGAAAGCCTATTAGATTATCATCAGATTTCTCAGCAGAAACTCTACAAGCTAGAAGAGAGAGGACCCCAATATTTAAAGCCCTGAAAGAGAGGAACTTTCCGCCAAGAATACTATACCCATCAAAGCTATCCTTCATATATGAAGAAGAAATAAAAACATTCACAATACAGAAACGATGAGGTAATTTATCATCAGAAAACCCCCACTCCAGGAAATACTAAAGGGGGTTTTCCAACCAGATTCAAAGAATAAAACAAAACAAAACCACAAGTAAAAGCTCCACCAAGAACACAATAAAACCAAATTTAAACTGTGACAACAAAAGCAAAAAAAAGGAGAGAGGACGGAGATTAACAGTAGCAAAGGACGATGAAGTGCAGAAACACTCATAAGATAGGATACTACAATGAACATGGTAGGTACCCTTTTCATTACTTAATGGTCACCACACTTGAAAAAAACCACCACAGAAACACATGACTTAAAAAAGGTAGCAACAGAGGAAAGAAGTATGGACTATAACTAAAAAAAACCACATGATAGAAAAACAAAAGAGAAGAATCAAACAAGATACAAAACTAACAGAAAGCAATTTATAAAATGGCAATAGGGAACCCACAAGTGTCAATAATTACACTAAATGTAAATGGATTAAACTCACCAATAAAAAGACACAGAGTAGCAGAATGGATTTAAAAAAAATCCAGCTGTATGCTGCCTACAAGAAACACATCTAAGCAATAAGGATAAAAACAAATTCAAAGTGAAATGCTGGAAAACAATACTCCTGGCAAATAACATAAAAAAAAAGCAGGTGTAGCAATACTCATATCTAATAATGCTGACTACAAGACAGAAAAAGTACTCAGAGACAAAAATGGTCATTTCATAATGATTAAAGGGGACATTGAAACAAGAAGACATAACAATCCTTAATATATATGCACCAAACCAAGGAGCACCAAAATATATAAGACAGCTACTTATTGACCTAAAAACAAAAACTGACAAAAATACAATCATAATTGGAGACCTCAATACACCGCTGATGGCTCTAGATCGTTTATTCAAACAGAAAATCAATAAAGATATATTGGCCTTAAACGAAACACTAGAGCACCTGGATATGATAGACATCTACAGGACACTTCATCCCAAAGCGACAGAGTACACATTTTTCACTAGTGTACATGGAACATTCTCAAGAAATGAGCATATGTTGGGCCACAAAAATAACATCAGCAAATTCAGAAAAATTGAAATTGTACCAAGCATATTTTCTGATCATAAAGCCTTGAAACTAGAATTCAACTGCAAAAAACGGGGGAAAAAACCACAAAACTGTGGAAACTAAACAACATACTTTTAAAAAAATGAATGGGTCAAAGAAGAAATAAGCACAGAGATCGAAAGATATATACAGACAAATGAAAATGAAAATACGACATATCAGAATCTCTGGGATGCAGCAAAAGCAGTAATAAGAGGGAAGTTCATATCACTTCAGGCATATATGAACAAACAAGAGAGAGCCCAAGTGAACCACTTAACTTCACATCTTAAGGAACTAGAAAAAGAACAAAGACAACCCAAAACCAGCCGAAGAAAAAAAATAAATAAAAATCAGAGCAGACATAAATGAAATAGACAACAGAAAAAGTATAGAAAAAATTAATAAAACAAGGAGCTGGTTCTTTGAAAAGATCAACAAAATTGACAAACCCTTGGCCAGACTCACCGAGGAAAAAGGAGAAAGGACTCATATAAACAAAATACAAAATGAAAGAGGAGAAATCACCACAGACATCATAGATATACAAAGAATTATTATAGAATACTACGAAAAACTATATGCCACCAAATTCAACAATCTAGAAAAAAATGGATAAATTCCTAGAACAATACAACCTTCCTAGACTGAGTCATGAAGAAGCAGAAAGCCTAAACAGACCAATTAGCAGGGAGGAAATAGAAAAAACTATTAAAAACCTCCCCAAAAATAAAAGTCCAGGCCCCGATGGTTATACTAGTGAATTCTATTAAACATTCAAAGAAGACTTGGTTCCTATTCTACTCAAAGTCTTCCAAAAAATTGAAGAAGAAGCAATACTTCCAAACACATTTTATGAGGCCAACATAAACCTCATACCGAAACCTGGCAAGACGGCACAAAAAAATAAAACTACAAACCAATATCTCTAATGAATACAGATGCTAAAATACTAAACAAAATACTGGCAAATTGAATACAACATATTAAAAAAATAATACATCATGATCAAGTGGGATTCATCCCAGAATCTCAAAGATGGTTCAACATACGTAAAATGGTTAGCGTAATACACCATATCTACAAAACAAAGAACAAAAACCACATGATCTTATCAATAGATGCAGAAAAGGCTTTTGATAAAATACAACACAACTTTATGTTTCAGACACTCAACAAAATGAGTATAGAAGGAAAATATCTCAACATGATAAAGGCCATATATGATAAACCATCAGCCAACATCATATTAAATGGCATAAAATTGAGGACTTTCCACCTTCAATCAGGAACAAGACAGGGTTGTCCCCTCTCTCCACTCTTATTTAATGTGGTGCTAGAAGTTCTGGCCAGAGCAATCAGACAAGAAAAAGAAATAAAAGGCATAAATATCAGAAAAGAAGAAGTAACAGTATCACTTTTTGCAGATGATATGATCCTATACATCGAAAACCCCAAAGACTCCACAAAAAGATTACTAGAAACAATAAACCAATACAGTAAGGTCGCAGGATACAAAATTATCATACAAAAGTCCATAGCCGTTCTATATGCCAACAATGAAATATTAGAAAACGAACTCAAAAAAATAATCCCCTTCACGATTGCAACAACAACAAAAAATACCTAGGAATAAACATAACAAAGAATGTAAAGGACCTATATAATGAAAACTACAAAGCACTGTTAAAGAAAATTGAAAAAGATACAATGAGATGGAAAAATATTCCTTGTTCTTGGATAGGAAGAATAAATATAATCAAAATGGCCATATTACCCTAAGCAATTTATAAATTTAATGCAATTCCTATCAAAATTCCTATGACATTTTTTAAAGAAATGGAACAGAAAATCATCCGATTTATATGAAAGTATAAAACACCCCAAATAGCCAAACAATCCTAAAGAAAAAGAATGAAGCTGGGGCATTACAATACCTGACTTCAAACTATATTATAGAGCCATGACAATCAAAACAGCATGGTATTGGCAGAAAAATAGACACTCAGACCAATGGAACAGAATAGAAAGTCTAGAAATAAAACCACATATATATGATCAAATAATTTTCGATAAAGGGGCCAACAACACACAATGGAGAAAAGAAAGCGTCTTCAACAAATGGTGCTGGGAAAATTGGAAAGCCACATGCAAAAGAATGAAACTCGACTACATCTTTTCCCCTTGTATGAAAATTAATTCAAAATGGATAAAAGACCTAAATATTGTATAAGACCTGAAACAATAAAGTACATAGAAGAAGACATAGGTTCTAAACTCATGGACCTTGGTTTTAAAGAGCATTTTATGAATTTGACTCCAAAGGCAAGAGAAGTGAAGGCAAAGAAAAATGAATGGGACTACATCAGACTGAAAAGTTTTTGCTCAGCAAGAGAAATAAACAACAAAATAAACAGACAGCCAACTAAATGGGAAATGATATTTTTAAACAACAGCTCAGATAAGGGCCTAATATCCAAAAAATATACAAAGAACTCATTAAACTAAACAACAAACAAACAAACAATCCAATAAAAAAATGGGAAAAGGACATGAACAGACACTTCTCCCAGGAAGAAATACAATGGCCAACAGATATACAAAAAGATGCTCATCTTCATTAGTTATTAGAGAAATGCAAATCAAAACTAGAATGAGATACCACCTCACACCTGTTAGATTAGCTATTATCAACAAGACAGGTAATAGCAAGTGTTGGAGAGGCTGTGGAGAAAAAGAAACCCTCATCCACTGTTGGTGGGAATGTAAAGTAGTACAACCATTATGGAAGAAAGTATGGTGGTTCCTCAAAAAACTGAAAATAGAACTACCTTATGACCCAGCAAACCCTCTACTGGGAATATACCCCCAAAACTCAGAAACATTGATACGTAAAGACACATGTAGCCCCCTGTTCATTGCAGCATTGTTCACAGTGGCCAAGACATGGAAACAACCAAACAGCCCTTCAGAAGAAGATGTGGCACATACACACTATGGAATACTACTCAGCCATAAGAAATGATGACATCGGATCATTTACAACAAAATGGTGGGATCTTGATAACATTATATGGAGTGAAATAAGTAAATCAGAAAAAAAACAAGAACTACATGATTCCATACATTGGTGGGACATAAAAATGAGACTAAGAGACATGGACAAGAGTGTGGTGGTTAACCGGGATGGGGGGGCGGGGGAGGGGGCGGGAGGGAAGGAGGGAGAGGGGAAGGGGGAGAGGCACAAAGAAAACTAGATAGAGGGTGACGGAGGACAATCTGACTTTGGGTGATTGGTATGCAACATAATTGAATGACAAGATAACCTGGACATGTTTTCTTTGAATATATGTACCCTGATTTATTGATGTCACCCCATTAACATTAATAAAAATTTATTTATAAAAAAAAGAAAAGAAAAAGGAGGTGGGAGGTAGTTCCCAGTAGTCTAAGATAAAGATGTCTTCCTCCAAAGAAGTTCTGCATTTGCTTCGTCCAGATGCCTGAGAATACTAGGAACCCAGAACCACCTCAGACTACATCCCTTGCTGGAGGGTTCTTGACCATTTTATGCAAATATAAATCAAAAGTATTCTGATGAGCTGAAACCCAGCTGTGGTTACAGCTTTTCAGGGGCATATTTTCTTTCACTTCCTCACCCCCACCCCCTTCTTCATTGTCTTAAGGCAGCTCTCCAAGGAGTTGCCTGGGGATATGAAGCAGGTTATTTCTGGTTCAGAGATTCCTACTGAATATGGGAGCGTTTCCTTGGCTCCCCATTTGGGCTGAGTTTCAAGCTCTGCTTTCTGCCCTCTCCTGCCAGGCCACTGAAACTGCAACTTAATTTCCAGGATCAGCAAATACCATCTGGTAGATGGATCTCCCAGTGCTGATCCCTCTCTTGATTCATCATTTTCTTATAGAAACTTGATGCTTTTAAAACAACATCGTTTTTATCAAGTATTTTGTTTTTAGCCAGAGGGTTAGGCTGAATAGCCAGATTACCATACTACCAGAGATGAAAGGGCATTTTTTTGTTCTTCTGTCAGTTGAGGTATTCCATCTTATAGGTCAGTGGTCCCCAATCCCCGGGCCGTGGACCGTTACCGGTCCGTGGCCCTTTGGTACTGGTCCGCAGAGAAAGAATAAATAACTTACATTATTTTCGTTTTATTTATATTTAAGTCTGAACGATGTTTTATTTTTTAAAAATGACCAGAATCCCTCTGTTACATTTGTCTAAGACTCACTCTTGATGCTTGTCTCGTAAGTTAGACAATTATATTTTAAAATACCACAGTTTTTACGCCAGTCGCATAATTTTATTTTGTGCATTTATCCGTCCCACCCTAAAGGCCGGTCCATGAAAATATTTTCTGACATTAAACCGGTCTGTGGGCCAAAAGAGGTTGGGGACCACTGTTATAGGTGACCTCATACCTACAAACAAATCCACAGGCACTCCAATCCTTTCCTCCTGCCCTCCAGTATCAGCGCTGAAAGGGCACTGCCCACTGAAGGGCAGAGCTTTACCACTCTTATACAACTTAATCTCCTCCCATCTCCTTATTATACACTCTTGCTACATTCAATCAATTCCAAGGAGAAAATTTTGAGTTTCAGAAACAACAGGGTTGTGGAGAGACAATTATTCACTTGATGATATAGAGATGAATGAATGGTTATCTCCTAGGAAATGTGCAGTGGTTTTCACACAGTGTATTATAGGTGCTGTATGCATGCTTGCAAGTGTATGTGTGTGAGAAGGACAAGGAGGGAGAGTGAGTGAGTGTGTGTGTGTTTAAGATTTAGTCTGAAAAAATCAATTCCATTTTGTTGTGCATAGGGCTTTGTGACTTGTATGAACGGACCTGATGACAATGATTTTCTTATCCAGACAAACAGAATAAACTCTTCTAAAATGTTATTGTCAAACTGTGCATACAACCCAAGAAATCAGTCCAATAATGAATATGATTAATTTGTCTCAGTAATTTGTCATTTTAAACAATTTACATTTTGTATATATAATTCAGGCCCTATGTTTTTGACTCTCACTGAGAATAATGTTTCCAATAGATTTATCTCCACAAAGATACTGCATTCCATGGTACTTGACCATTATTTAACTTTGCAAGTTGAAAAGTTAATATCTTTTAGTGTCAGATGCTTCATTTGTAAATCAAAGCACATGGACCTAGAGTTGAGTAAGACTTCCTCCAGCTTCACATTTGATTTATTTGTAACATGAAAAATTGTTTAAAAATGAGAAGCTTTTTGTATAAACTAGTTATATGCAACAACATAAAAGAATCTCAAAGACAAGATGTTAAGTGATAGATATATATGATAGATATATAAATTTACCAGAAATTCCAACTGCCCTTTTGTTGTCCCACGTGGCTGCCTGACCTCACCCTTACTTACTGGATAATCACCCCTGAGGCAGAAGAGTTCCAGAAAAGCTGATCAACCTCTCAAGGAGAAGTGTTCCAGGAAGCAGAGACTATAAAACCGTAAAAGGGAACATACCAGAACTTTTGACTCAGTACCCCCTCAGGCTCTCCAAAACACTATAAAATTCACCCCTAGTCTGTAACTGGTGCCCTTCTCCCCCAGAAAAGTGCCTGGCAGGGTTCCTTTCTTCCTTTCAATAAAGCCTGTTACTCTGGTCTTTTCGGACTCCCGTGGATTCCAACATTAAGTAAAACCTGCCAACCACAAGTACATACTGTTTGATTTCTTTTATATAAAGTTCAAGAACAGGAGAATCTTATTTAAGGATGACAGAAGTCTGAATGAATAGTGGTTATATCAGAACAGGGTGTGGTACTGACTAGAAGGGGACAAGAGGGAACTCTGGCTTGTTGAAAATGTTTTACATCTTTATCTGTGTGGCGGTTGCGTGGGCGTGTTTATATGGAACAATTCATTGAGCTGTATACTTCATTCAGATTTGTTCACTTTACTGTGTGTTAAACCTCATTTTTAAGTATTTAAACAAGATTTCAAGAAATTTAAAATGACACTTTATTATTTCAATATTTCTTAAAATTCAAGATAAAACAATTCCTCTTTTTTAAGAAAAGAGTGTGCATAAACAGCATTTTACTTATCACCCTGCCTGTAAATACCTTAGTTGGAAATACGTATGGCCTTTAATAATCCTAAAACTTCATTATTTTCATTTTTAAAAAATCCTATTTCAACTTTCATAGGGTCAGAATGGCATCCTCACTCATCTTACCCTAACGTTCCAGTTATTTTGAATTCATGATGCTGTATACTCTCAATTTCCTAAAAATTACAGGAATATCTATGCCATTTAGATTGTTCTGGAAGCTAAGCCTGCCCAGTTCTCTACCAACTCTCCTCAGCCCATGGAAAAATAAATAAATAAATAAATAAATAAATAAATAAATAAATAAATAAGAAAACCACACATAAATATTCTAAAGAATTCTAAACTTGAAAAAACAAACTATAATGTTCAACTGTAATAGGAAATGCTGGAAACTGTCATACTTATATACTATTTTTGAGACAGTTCAGATAGTCAATCATTGCAAACATCAAGCACTCACTGTGTATCAGAATAAGAGCATTTAACTGGCACGTGTCCTAAGATAACCATGAAAATTCATGATATAGATACTAATAATTCCCATTTTATGGATGAGGAAACTAAAGATTAGAAAGGTTAAAATTTTTACCCAAATTTCTATGGCTGGTAACTGGCAGATGGCATATTTAAACTCAAAAAGTTTGATTCCAGCTTGACCAGGTGGAGGCGCAGTGGATAGAGCGTCAGACTGGGATGTGGAAGGACCCAGGTTCGAGACCCCGAGGTCACCAGCTTGAGTGTGGTCTCATCTGGCTTGAGCAAAGAGCTCACCAGCTTAGACCCAAGGTCGCTGGCTCCAGCAGGGGGTTCCTCGGTCTGCTGAAGGCCCGCGGTCAAGGCACATGTGAGAAAGCAATCAATGAACAACTAAGAAGTCGCAATGCGCAACGAGAAACTGATGATTGATGCTTCTCATATCTCTCCGTTCCTGTCTGTCTGTCCCTGTCTATCTCTGCCTCTGTAAAAAAAAAAAAAAAAAAAAAATTAAATAATGTTAAAAAAAAAAAAAGTTTGATTCCAGTGTAAAAATTTTCACTAACACCTTCAAAGTACTTCCATATAATGAACTGAACTCTGTTTTTCTTTACCTTGTATCTTGTTCTATTCTTTGGAATGACCGAACAACTTGAATTCTCTTCCATATGACAGCACTTCAAATGTTTAAAGAAAACTGTCATGTTCTGTCCTGACCATCGCTCCCACAGGTTAAATACCCTCACTTTACTCCACAGTTTTTTCATTTGTTCTGTTTTGTTTAGAGAGAGAGGGGAAGAGAGAGGAAAGAAGAGAGATGAGAAGTATCAACTCATAGTTGCGTCACTTTAGCTGTTCATTGATTGCTTCTCATATGTGTCTTGACCAGGGGGCTCCAGCCAAGCCAGTAACCCCTTGCTCAAGCCAGTGACCTTGGGCTCAAGCCAGCGACCATGGGGTTATGTCTATAATCCCACACTAGAGCTGGTGACCCCACGCTCAAGTCAAACAAGCCCACCATCTACCCAGAGACCTCAGGGTTTCAAACCTGGGTCCTCAGCATCCCAGGTTGAGGCTTTATCCACTGCACCCCCATCACCAGTCAGAGCCCTTTCCAGTTTTTATATGACTTGTTTGAAGTCATATCTTCTTGCTTGAGACTTCTCACAAAATATACCCTAGGGTATTCAGTGATTGCATGGAATTGAATAAAGTACATTCAACATGGTCTGATAAGTGCACAGCACAAAGTACACTGCTGGACTGCTCCAAAAGAGAAGGGCCACTTTAACGGAATTGAGCAATGCTTGCTAAGTAGTGGAGTGATGAGGAGAAGGAGCTCTGGGATTGTGTATACACCCCATACTTGGTATAAGGAGGCACTGGCACCATGGTTTTCTCTCTTTCCATCTTCCTAAAGCTGGGTCAAAGCCATAGATCCTTGGGCAGCACAAAGGGCAAAATGTTTGCCCTGGCTGGGTGGCTCAGTTGACAGAGTGTCGTCCCGGCGCACTGAGGTTGTGCGTTGGATCCTTGGTCAGGGCACATACCAGAAGCAAACAATGAGTGCACCACTAAATGGAACAACTAAGTGAAACAGCAAGTTGATACTTCTTTTTCTCCTTTCCTCTCTCTCTTTCTCAAATCAATAGAAAAATTAAACAACAACAAAAAAAGAGCAAAATTTTAGAGCTCCAAATGCCATGGCCCAGGCAGGCCATGATAAATAAGGCATCTTCTTCTTTAAAAAAAAAAAAAAAGATTTCATTTATTCATTTTGGAGAGAGGGAGGAGAGAGAGAATGGGAGGAGGAGCAGGAAGCATCAACTCCCATAAGTGCCTTGACCAGGCAAGCCCGGGGTTTTGAACCAGCGACCTCAGCGTTCCAGGTTGACACTTTATCCACTGTGAATAAGGCTTACTACGTCTGATAGGTGTAGAAGTCCATGTGAAAACCTTGGACTGACTCTGAAAACAACCCAGGTACAAAAAAAATGAACACTCCACACTCATGAGGAGTTATTCTTGGTAAGAACTACCTGGATTCAAACCAAACAGATCAAAAGTCTATTGTTCATATTGCAATGCTTAGTCATAAAAACCCTCAGGTCACATGTTACTGGATATGTTGTATGTCCTAGAGATCTAGTGCCCAAATGTATAAGGAGTGTAGGAAATGCTAAGTTTTTCTTCTTAAATGCAGTAGAACTTTCTGGTCAGGCTCATCAAAGTGTTAGGGAAAGAG
The DNA here is from genome assembly GCF_036850995.1 of Saccopteryx leptura. Classification (NCBI taxonomy): domain Eukaryota; kingdom Metazoa; phylum Chordata; class Mammalia; order Chiroptera; family Emballonuridae; genus Saccopteryx; species Saccopteryx leptura. The sequence continues at coordinate 286,200,900 of NC_089503.1, read as the reverse complement.
ATGGACTGGACACAGCAGAGCAGACAGGGCACAGCACCAGCAGGTGCCCAGCACGGATGCACTGTGTGTGACAGCACTGTGGACTCGGGAAGGACCGGGGAAGAAGACAGCCCTCTGTGTGGAGGGAGACCCGGACTAAAAAGGACAATGTGACAACAAAGTGAATATGGGAGAGAAAGGGATGTTGCAAATAAAAGACAAACTGATGGTGGCTGTTCTGATTGATATAAATACCAAAACAGAGAAAAGGTACCAGAATTAGAAGAGATCAATCATCTTTATAAAAAGCTGTATTTTAAAGACATGTTAATTGATAGTCAGAGATTCTTGAACAACAAAGAAAATCACCTCCTATGTTTAAGAAACAATCTATAATCAAACCAATTAAAATATTTACGTAGAAGAACCAAGAGCAGATGCCACTTTATATTGTATCTCAGGAATGGTTTTTAATATTTTCAAGAGTTCAAATAAATGAGATCTTTCTTATAAAATTTAAACTTGCACAAAGTGCTTCCAAACCTACTTATTCCATCACTGACACATATAATAATGCTCCTGGGGCTCAGATCTTATTATTATTAAATACTTACTAAGTATCCCTGGTGTGTTGAATGCTGCACATAATAGATGGATAAATTACACTGTGTGCTTTCCCTGGAAGAGCTTAAGAGTCTTATAAAACTGATAGAACACACAAATAAACACCCCCAAATTTCTTTCAGTGAATATTTACAAGAGTCAATGCTATTATAATGCCTTGGTGTTAGGTGCAAGGTTGAAAATTGAATTGGACATGTTGGATGAAATGGGAAAAACACGTGGGCATAATTATTCCAGCAACAAGCAGTCTTCCTTCTCTCTGGTTCCAAAGGTGCAGCCCCTGCTGCCCAGAGCTAATCCCTTTACCCAGTTCCTCCTGGGCCTCCCATCCCCCTGCTGCTGTGTGGCTCCCATGTCCACACTGTGTGGCCAGGCTCACTGGGAAGGCCTCTGAGTGAGCCCTGCCCCCAGTTCCCACTGCTCTGAGCAACCCTCCTGCACACTGTTTCCCAAGGAAGTTTTTTGGTAAAATGTAAATCTCACTGCACCACTCCTCTATTTAAAGACTCTTCAGTGGATTCCCGTAGCTCTCAGGATGTAGTTCGAATCAATCCCTAAGCATGACAGAAAATGATCATTGTGGTGTGTACCTTTCATAGATTTTCACTTTCCTCTCACAGCATGAACCCTCAGGAAACTTTCTGCTCTTCACTCATTACCCCTTGCTTGAAGGTTTCCAAATGTGTTGTGCATTCTGACATCTCCATGCCATAACTCATACTGCAGGGGGTTTGGAAGGGACATCCTTCCCTGCTCTCCTTATCTGAGCTGTCCAAGTCTTCCCTTCACTTAACAGGCATTTCCAACCCTCCCTGCACTTCCCTGGGCTGGCCCTCCTCCAGACCTCTATCGGTTCTGATATCAGATACCTACTAGCCCTATAGATATACATCTAGTGTGACACTGGTTACCATGGTGAGTCTTGTCTGCCTCCTCAACTAGACCAAGAACAGTTCCAGAGCTCTGGCCGGTTGGCTCAGCGGTAGAGCGTCGGCCTGGTGTGCGGGGGACCCGGGATCGATTCCCGGCCAGGGCACATAGGAGAAGCGCCCATTTGCTTCTCCACCCCCCCCCTTCCTCTCTGTCTCTCTCTTCCCCTCCCATAGCCAAGGCTCCATTGGAGCAAAGATGGCCCGGGCGCTGGGGATGGCTCCTTGGCCTCTGCCCCAGGCGCTAGAGTGGCTCTGGTTGCGGCAGAGTGACGCCCCGGAGGGGCAGAGCATCGCCCCGTGGTGGGCAGAGCGGTGGGCAGAGCATCGCCCCTGGTGAGCGTGCCGGGTGGATCCCGGTCGGGTGCATGCGGGAGTGTGTCTGACTGTCTCTGCCCATTTCCAGCTTCAGAAAAATACAAAAAAAAAAAAAAAAAAAGAACAGCTCCAGAAAACAAGTGTATCCTATTCCGTTGTATATCTCTAGCATTTAGTATGGAACATATTGGAAAAAATTAATGGATAATGAGACCAAAGCAAAATAAAATGATATTTTTTAATAAAGAAAGGAATGAATGATCACATAGGTGATCCCAGCTTCAAGGGGACCTTAGAAAGGATCAGATTCTCTAGTAGACAGAGAAGGCGGGGAGGAGGAATGGGGACCCCCAGAAGTGAGCTGCGAGGCCTCAGCCATGGAAGTGAAATTAGTCTCAAAAGTCTGCTCCGACTTTACATTGTGGGAAACAGGAACCGACCCAAAACCTTGGTAGAGTTTGTCGATATTTATTATTTTTCACACAGATTTCCTGGGCTTCCTGCGCACCTCAGACAATAGATCAGAAGCCTATCTCTTGGCTTCCTGGAGGGTCCCTTGTCTTCCATGGCTTTGAAGGAAGATGATGTTTTTTGTTTCCCTATGTCAGGACTCCTAATCTAGGCTGCAGCTCCTCATACGCCCATGCCCAGTGCACACACACAGGATGCTGGGGGTCCACTGCGGTGGTCTCCCCTTGCAGGAGGTGGAAGAGCTGCAAACACACACAGGAAGGTATTCAAATACTTGTTCACTTCAGGCTCTTTCTTCTCCTCCTTCTCTGTTTTCCCCATCTCCTCATGAAGAAAGCTTGTATCAGGAAAGCGGCAGGCTTGGCCGCCCTGCTGTCTGCACTGGAAGCTTGGCCTTCACATGCAGGGCAGGCGGGCAGAGAGGAAAACAGCCCCGACACGCAGGGCCCGGCCGTGGGCCACTAAGGGGGCAGGGACATAGCCAGCTCCACATAGCCGGCTGCTCACCTCTCCCTTTAGCAACTGCATTGAGCAGGTTGGGCACCTGCCACAGATGCCCCCTGGTGCTTTCCAGCCCTGGAAGCGTGGATTGGTCATGAACATGGAGCTGATGGCACAGCTCTTCCATCACAGGCCAACGTCCACTCGGGGCGCAATCTAACAACTGCATGCAGCAAATACTAACCAGCTGGGGTCTCTTCCACTGACAGAGAAATAGGAGAAAGAAAAAGGTGAAAGAGAGGGAGACCATCAGAGGTTAAAGAAGAAAGGAGGAAATGAGTGGTCCATGAAGTGAGAGGGACTGGGAACTACTTTTCACATTAGCATTTACAGGAAATGATGCATGAAGAATACTAGTAAGGAATTAATACTTCTATTGAAGTTATGAGTTTAACATGATTGGCAGGAAACCACCTTTCAGATTTCAGAGAGCACAGCAGGTCTATGAGAGGAACAGGCTCATTGAGCCTCCAGCTCAGATGTTTTACTCCGTGGGCACAGGATGAGGGTGTGGCCAAATGGAGGTGGCTTGGGTCTGTTCGGATCTGCACCGCCCTCCAGAAGAGTCAAGGTGATTTCAGTGTAGAAGAAGCATGGCCTTAAGAGTTGGGGGTACTGGGCTCAAACTACTTTTTTCTACATGACTTGGTAGCTAAGAGTCTCTGTTTCCTCATCTGTAAAATATGTTGAATATAATATTTTTCACAAGTTTATTTGGGGGAAGTCAATGCGTGTGAGTGTTGTAAAGTGAAGTCTAAGTGTCAGTTTGGGTGCCTCTGGAGATGGGGAAGCAAGAGGCAGAGGAGAAAGAGAGTCAGGATGGGCATTAGAAATCCCTGGGTCCTTCCTCCTGGTCTCTACTGAGCAGAGGAGGCCAGCAGGTTCTTGTTCCTCTGGCCAGAACCAAAGCCTAATGCCCAGTATGTTTGATAACACGTCATCTCACTCTTCAATCCTCCCATCAAAAAGAAAGGACAGCTCTCCAAACCAGCCCTCCACTTTCTACCTGAGCTGATAGTGACAGTGGCCATAGGTGTATCACAAAGCCCACGCAGAAAGAATACAAGTCCAACCTGGACTCCACAGCCTGGATGAAGGATCCCAGATACATCTTTGGGACTACAGGAGCCGGGTTTACCACACTTCTTTTTCTTTTCTAAAACAAATGTCTCATTCAAGCACAGAAAGAAACCAGCATAAAGGCATGGTGTTAAAGACTAGAATCTTCTAGTCAACACCCCTGATGCCCTTCCTATATCAACCCTACTCCCACACAACCCAAGACACACATGAAGTGGCTGGAATGTCACGGATGACAGAAGACAGTGTTGACACTCTGACTCGCAGGAGTGCCTCCAGAAACTTCTAAGCAGCGCCCCCGGTTCAGAAGCAGCTGTCCCCAGATGAGGTTAGAACCGCAGCGCCAGAGGCAAGGAAAGGTTTATAAAGGGCGCTGGACTGCTGGTGCTGCCTCGTCTTCTGTGGGGCACTGAGTAAGTCCTGTCATCCCTCAGCCTCTGCTTCAATGTGGGGCATAGAATATTGCAAACTCGCTGCTTTTCCGCAACGTGCCCCCTGCAGGTGAGCTTTGGCTGGGCCTCATGGAGGCGCTGCTGTTGCTGTGTGATGTGAATATGAAACACTAGACCGAACATACACTCGACTCTCCACTCTACCTTACTGCGTTACATTCAGTGACTTGGATCCTCCACCTGGCCCCACGGCCATCTGAGTTGGCCATAAAATGGACATAAAGGTTTCTAAGGTCCCATTTCCTCACTGTGAGATCTTGGACAACTTTTCTCTCTAACAGTCAGTTTCTTCAACTATAAAATGGGATAACAACAGTGTCTACCTCATAGGGTAGTTTCAGGAGTTAAATCAGTTAACTTCTACAAAATGCTTACAATAGCTGGCAAAATTAACAGTGCCTACTACATAATAATTATGATCATTATTGTAATTATATTTTAATCTTTGCATCCCAATTCAGCAGATCTTCACTCCATTCATCAAGCCACCCTGGGAAAAAAATCCACCTTAGCATCAGCCCAGGACAGCGGACCCTTAGGAGCTAGAGAACTGAGTATTAACCAGGCTCCGAGGAACTGTGGGACAAAGCAACCAGGTTGATTTCTTCAAATTAACATCTTGTTTCACCACTAGTCCATGCCCACCTGCACTCTGCTCCTTCCTCCACTCCTAAAGCCACAGAAGCACCGAACTTAAGAAGCATGGGGTTCTACCTTGGACTGAACACTGTGTGGCCTTTCACATTTACTCGATACCTCCAAGCCTCAATTTTCTCATCTGTAAAAAGCAGGCAAGTAGCTACTTCTTTAGAGACAGGAAGAAAGTAACAAAGGTTAAAGCAACCAGCACGGGTCCTGGCACATATTAGTCACATCATAACTTAGCTAGATTTCAGTCAGTTTGAGTCTAAACCCCTCCAATTCCTTCCTCTCCACTAGCTAGTGGTACCCAAGGGCATCACCCAACCCCTGGCCACAGGCAAACTAACACTATTCCTCACTTCCCTATCTATTTTAAGCTGCTCCTCCCGGGACTGCTCCTGGCCATTCTGGAAAAGTCAAGCATCCTGCAGATGTAATGTTTGAGGCATCTAGATCCTTGGAGCAGCTCAACTCTCCCAATAGGACTTTCTGCAACTATGGCAATTTACTTCTGCAGTGTCCAGCACAATAGCCACTTGTGCCCACTGAGCACTTGAAATGCAGCTCAGCAACTGAGACAATGAATTCGTATTTCATTTCATTTTAACTAATTTAAATATAAGCAGCCAGCTATGACCTGTAGCCACTGCATCCTGTACTGCACAACACAGCTTTAGCCTCCCCCCCCCACCCCCCACCCCCAGTTCTTGCCAAAGTGCTAACTCCAGCCACTCTTCAGAGCAAGACAGCTGAACCTTCCAACCAGCTGGCTGGTATCTGGGCTTGGACTTTCATCAAGGCCTGCATGGTGGAACAGGAAAATGAGTTCACTCAAAGTCTATTTCTACTGCCCCCTCAATCATTAGGCAACTAGAAGACTTGTTTTTAACACACAGGTGAAAACACCACTCCCTCTGGTCATTGCATTTGGGGGAATGTATGTAAATTGCAAGTATTTTTTACCAGTCTTGGAGGGTCTTCCTCTGCAGTGTGGTTACTTTGTGGGGCACCTCGTCCAAGAGCAGAGCTTTCAAGACAGCAGCTCAAAGCCTGTGCACTGTCGGAAGGTGAGGGGCAAGGCATGGGGGACCTCTCTGGAAAGGTGATCCCTGGCGTTTTGATTTCATTCCATCAAAATTCCACAAGAATTGCTTTACTTCACAACATTTGGTACAGTAATCTTGCCAATATCAGATTCCAAGAAGCAATAAAGAATATTAAGTTAGCCTTTACTTTAAATCGGAAAGTTTGTTAGGTTTTACATCATACACAAATTATCATCTTTGCCAAACTGAGACTGGCCCTAAGGGATTGAGAGAGAGAAGACTCATCCTGTCGTTTGATATTTGTGAGCCTTGCATAGCTTTTTGACCTTCATTCCAGGGCATGAAATGTGTGGTGTGGATTGTTGTCAGCCATGTACCCTAGACAGAAGAAAAGAAAAAAGAACCCTGGCCCAAGAAGGAGAAACTTGGGGACCAGAGGGAAACCCATCTGCTCACTTGATAAATATCTATCAATTCTTTACTATGCTCCAGGAAGGCACAGATGACAATGGGACTCCAAGCTCAGTTGGAGACAAATCTATAAACAAGTAATTTCCACACACAAGGTACATGGTCCACACAAGCTGTCTGGGAACATAGAGAATGGAACAGCACATGCCCCAGGAAAGTCAAGGATGGCCTTACCAAAGGAAACCTTTGATCTGGGATTGAAGAACTCAAAGAAATATGCCAGGTAAGGACGGGAAAAGGATAGCAAAGCACAGAGGGTGAAATGAGCCTCCTATACGAGGGCAAGCATGAAAACTGGCCCCATTCCGCTTTGGAGTCTCTCCTTCTTCCTGGTCTCTCCTGGCCCCCTTGGTTCTCTTCCAAATTCACGCAGCCAGTCTGAGAACATCATGTTCCTTTGACTCATGCCCCACTATAAAATGGCTCCAAAGAGGGCCCTGTAAACAAAATCCTATGATAATACTAATCAAGGCTGCTGCTTCCTTTACAAAGCCTCAGCAACCCACCATATGTGAACAGTTCGCTGTTTCTTGGAAGAGACCCTTTGCTGCTACCGCCAGTAGCCAGCTCATCATAGGATGATGATCGAAAGATTTTAGAGGGAGCTGTGGCCATTAGGGTGAACTGGCTGAGTTGGAAAGTGTTGCAGTACTTAAAAAAAAAGGAGAGAAGAGATGCTAAATGACAGTTAATTTAATTAGAGGAGTATCTGGAGGCTAAAAGTGGCTGTCAAGTACAGTACAACAGAATGATGCAGAAGAAAATGGAGACAGCAATGATCAAGGTAGGTGTGAGCTTAGGAGATCAAGTTTTAAGAAGGTGCATTTATCCCAAAGTGCAAAAATGAAGCGAGAATATTCATGGGAAACTAATATTCCAGAGAAATGTATATTCAAAATGAGCCTATAATTGTTGGATTAAAAAGACATTTGTTCTATTATGTGAGAATATCTCATTTTAAGTGACAAAATTGCAAAATATACAAAAATACTTCTTTCTGCTTTCTTATTTATTCTATACACTAGGAAAAAACCCAGAGTTTTGGTAGATTTTTTTTGTATCCTCTTATAAATGAGGTCACCTCCCCAGGCCTTTTGGACATGCTGGGTGGATTTTCCCAAATAAAGACATCACCGCAGTCAGCTGGCAGTATCAATGGTAGAATTCAGGTCCCCAGAACCTGGAACCAAGTAGGGCGGCACTGTGAAAACAGCACTGGACCTGCCTTCAGACACTCTCAGATTTAGTTTTTGATATTGGGTCTACCCTTTTCTCCTTGGTGCACTTAAAAAAACAAGTCCCTTAACTCCTCTGGACCTCAGTTTTCTAATCTGTAAAAGGGGTATGGCAATACCACAGGGGATTGCTTGTAAGGTTAAATATAATGATATCAGTAGAAGCATTGAAAAATAGTTAATAAATCTAGGTTTAAATGAAACCAATAAATGTCATGCATTTATTCATTAATAGGAGTTTGATGGTCTGAATCTGATCATGTTAAGTAAAATGTCCACATAGCTATCAAAAATCCTGGTTTCTCATCCTTCACCTACTTATCAGCCACAAACAGCATTGACCAACTCCATTCCCTTTAGTTTCTCTTCATTTCACATTCTGTAACGAGATGCTGCTTAAGGGAAAAGAAAATGTCCTGAAAGAATGCTTATACTTTACTCCCTCCCCTAAAAGCTGGTGGATAATTGATTCATAGACTACCCACGATGAAGCTGGGGGTCCTCTTTTTATACAGGATTTGTCTTTTCAAAACAAATGACTTTATCAAAACAAAGCTGGAAAAGGATTCTTTAGTCTAGTCTCCCATTCAGGTAATATCTTTTTAAAACAATGGGCTAGAAAATCAGCAGTCTTTCTCCAGGATCCTTTTCAGTCTTTCCACCCACTCAAAACTATTGGCCGTCAGACTAACTTATTTTTACTTATTTCACTTTCTTAATACTTCAATTGTTCTCAAAAGGAATGAAGACTTCTGCCTAACCAGGCGGTGGCACAGTGGATAGAGCATTGAACTGGGATGTGGAGGACCTGGGTTCAAGACCCTGAGATCGCTAGCTTGAGTGCAGGCTCATCTGGTTTGAGCAAGGTTCACCAGCCTGAGCCCAAGGTTGCTGGCTTGAGCAAGGGGTCACTCGGTCTGCAGTAGCCCCCCAGTCAAGGCACATATGAGAAAGCAATCAATGAACAACTAAGGTGCCGCAACGAAGAATTGATGCTCCTCATCTCTCTCCCTCCCTGTCTGTCCCTCTCTCTGACTCTGTCTCTGTTGCAGAAAAAGAAAAAGGAATCAAGACTTGTAATTCCAGCTGATCACAGAGATTCACCTGCTTTCAAATCTCCATTCTGGGGAATTCCTAGAATAAGCCTGAGATCCTTTCCCTCTATAGGCAGAATCCAAAGCTCTACATCTACTCAATTTAAATGTTTTAACACATATAGAAACAGATCTTCCCATAAATAGGCATGTAGACCTGGATGTCCTTACCTCCAGTCTTCTGAGTCAGAGTGTCTAATGAGTTTGGTACTTGGGGACCTTCTAAATGAAGTTCAGAGTTTCTAGTTCTAGGAGTTCCAATATATAAAGCATATATTGTAGAAAGCAAGCAAGGTCAAGTTTATGACTATAAAATTCTATTCTTCATAGGTTCTATTACAAGTATTGCAATGAAACACTCACCCGTATAAATTAATTCATTTTTTTTCTCTTACAAGTTTTCTAAAATTCAAAGCCTTTCAGAAACTAATATTCCCTAATACACACTTTTGGAATGGTCCCAACATTTAGGAAATAATGGCCCGTCAGACATGAAAGATGCCAGGTAGAGGCCATATGGCATTCTTTTCTTATAGGCTTAATGACAACTCTAAAAATAACAAGAGCATGTGGAACTGTCTTTTAGGATGGTCTGTTGACTCAAATTATTTCATTTGAGTAAAAAGTGGTGATATCCATTTACAAAAAGGTAGTATTGCTCCAAAATGAACCAAAGAAAGCTTTTGGCCAAAATCTTGCTTGAAAATTGGGAGTTGAAAAGGAGAAAGTCTTCTTGAATAGGAATGGAAAGTTCTTTGGTTCTGAGGGTTGATGAGAATTCAGGGCAAAAATAATAAAAAATAAAACCCTCTTTAGGTTCATAACAGAAGCACCTGGAAAATGAGATCAGTGATGTTGCAGACGAACTATGAACTGGCTGGGGCATTTAATTCCCCTTGCCACAGGAGGAAAACCACATTGCCACAGAGAAATGACTACAAATCCTTTCAATCAATTCCATTTTTCATGCCGAGTATCCCCTAAGAGCTTATCCCCAAAGATGTCTAGGATGATACCCAACTTTGTTATGCTTCTCACTGCAACATCATTCCTTGGCACTTCAGCTTCTCAAGGAGAAGGTTTAAAGGAACAGGACTGAGATAGGGATGGGAGGAAAGAATGGGATGATTCTGCATAATCCTGGGCCAAAATGTCATATTGTAATAGTGCAAGATATTGTTTTTTAATCCTCAGCACCAGGCTCATATCCGTAAATTCCCCCTTGCATGCCAGGTCTCTACAGACTATAAACTACCTTGTTTTGATGCCCTGGCTAGCAAATTTCTGACTTGACTCTACCGGTGAGAAGCACTAGAGTAGGTGGGCAGGCAGAAGAGAAAGAGAAACCACTATACTCCAGGCATACCTGGAAGCAAGTACTTGGGCCTCAGCACGTGACAAAAGTGGGATTTTGCCTGTGTCATCAAGCGTCCCCGGAGAATCACCCACTTGTTTCACTGAAGTCCCTGAACTTATTTTTTCCCTGAACGGGGCTTTCTTGGTGATCACTGCCCGCAGCCTTCCAAAAGTTTTGAAAGCCTTGAATTCCCACTACTAAACCACTTCTTATTCTAAATACCCACTGTGACTCCTGTGAGTCCTGACTGACAGGTTGGTCTATTCCACGCTTCTCCAAACGAAGGACATGTTCTGACCCTGAGGACGCAGGGGTTTATGGAAAGCACAAAGAAACACGGCACACATGCTTGAGCCATACTTTTACCTGAGCCATCCTTTTATACTATCTACTTTTAGGAATTCATTTAAAGTAATCATTGAAATATGGAGAAAGGGCCATTTTAAAATAAAATTTTAGTATAAAATACAAAACTAACAAGCAAATAATTTTTGCAGAAAGCCTATTTACACTGCACTCTCAGAACCTGAAGGATGCTTTCGTCCTCAGCAATTATGAGTACCTTGGTAGAAGACTTAAAGACATCATGCACATCTGTCTGCCTGTCTATCTGTCTCTCTATCTATCTCCCTGTCTTATAATACCTAAGCTTCTCCTGTGTTACTGTTTCCATAGGGATTCCAGATGGGACAGCAGCACCGGGCAGATTGAAAGTCTGTACACCCTCTGTGAACAGGACAGCCAGGGGATACAGTGTTCAATGAACAGAGTTTTCATTTTCATATCCATCTTATCTTACTTGCTAGAATGCAAGCTCCCCCTGGCAGGGAGGTAACATGTCTAATCAGCTGTGTCTGCGGCACCACTGCCTTCAAAAGTGCCTGGTCCACAGTTAGCACTCAATGCATATCTTATCCACTGAAGTAAGGAATCAGTGAGGGAAGTGCTCACCAAGTACAAGCGGCAACATGGCATAGTCATTAAAGTGTGTAAAATATGTATTATTAAATGTGTAACCTTGGACAGGTCATTTGCCCAAAGCCTTAGGTTCTGCATCAGAAAAATGAGGATAATTGTACCTACATCATAGGGTTGTTAGGGTAAAGGTTTGAGAGAGATGATACAAGCAAAGCACAAGTTGTCTGGCACCTAGCAAGTTCCCCATAAATGTCAGCGTTATCACTACCAATTGTCCCTGGGTTTGAATAGTCTAAAACATGCTTAGATTATACAACTATACCGAGTCTACTTCAAACTTTCCTTAATGGTTCAGAGAGCACTAAAGGGCTTCAGCAGGTCATCTGAAATAGAAATTATGTCTCCAGTTCATTAGCCGGAATGGCAGGTAGAAGGGTGCCCTGGTTGTCTTAGCTCCGGCCCTCACTCACACAATGGAAGCTGGTTAGGGAAAGTGGATGTTTTGGCCACATGGCAGTCTTCCAAATTAAGTTTTTACTTGGGGTAGGATTACAAGATTAGTAGAGAGGAGCACGCAGTCAATGAAATAATACATTTTGATTCTAAAAAGGAAACAGATACAACAGCTCGTGAAAGTTTAGCCATTTACATGAAATTCAAACTGGCAAGAGTGTGAAGCTCATCACAGAGGCTAAACCCTGACTTAAGGCAAGTGAGCAATTATCAATGGTAATGTTAATAGTCAGAGGAATGCCTGATGGGGAGCCTGTGGCACCCGTGGTAAGTCCAGTTTTATTTAACGTCTTAGTTAATGATCTGGAAGAGAGAGAAACAGAAGACTAAAGAGATGCTAAAGTGGACATCTGTCGGCTTTGTCTGCCGGGCACCCATTCTCCTGTGGGGGGTAACAGCACAACATGGGTCTGAGAAACAAGCCCTCCTCTCTCCCAGTGGATAAATCCTCCAAGGGACTGTCAAACAAGGCAGCCCCTGCAGCACCAGAACGGTTTCTCTCCCTGTAATGTGAATCTTAAGCAGAGTATCATGAAGACTTTAGAAACCAAAGAACCATCAAGCATCATGTGTTCCAGTAGTATAACCCTGGGAGATAATAACTATTTATTAATTCCTGCTACTAGATCTTTGGAAGCATTGTGGCTTTCCCTCTTTTCCTTTCCCTTCAAATCTAATATATTTCTTTGTCTTTTCCCCTTAAATCAGGCAAGATCACCTTCTGTGGATTACAACCAAAAAGCCCAGCTAATAGAGATGCAGCTTCTACTAAATCCAGAGTGACCCTTCAGCAATTCTCAAACTGCCTTTTAGATATTAGCATAAGAAACAAAGCAAGCTATTTAAACATCACAGTGTTTTGGTTCGACTTGAGTAAAATTCACATTGACATTTTCCTAGGAAGAAGAAATAATTCTAATATTCATACAACAGAACAAATCACCTAACCTTAGAACTAAGCTGAAAGCAGACAATCAGACATGAGATTGCAATGAAATGAGGCACTTTGTAATGCCATTAAAGTTCTATATTGCTTAAAGTACAACACATTAGACATTAGCAAAGAACAACCGCGTACAGTGACCTCTGTAGTATATTATCTGAATGATTAGGTGCATACTTACTTAAAGAGAGAGGGTAGGGAGAGAATAAACCCAATGGAGTTTGGAGAAGTGAAATAAAAATGAATCAGACTATCCTGGGCAAAGGGATGAATGCTACAGATACACTGGCTTTGTTTCCCAACAGACCTGGAGGAGAGCACGTAAAGAGACCATCACCTTTGCTAGAGGCTAAGAGGCCCTTCGGTGCCAGACCTGCTTGCTGATTACAATAAACTCAACCACCCAGGCTCAAAAGTGGAAGTGAAGACTAAGAGTGATGCCAGCTGAACCTCAGCTCAACTGAATGTTCTCTGTCACCCCCAAAATACCTTACATGACAACCCGCCTACACTGCTTTCGGTCCAGGAAAAGGAACTGCCCTGTCAACACTATAAAGGCCACCCTCTTACAGGGAGAATTTAGAAAAGAAGGTGGAATTTTCTTCTCAGTATCAGAGACAATTAAGATCTATTCCCTAACCTACAAAGGATAGGCAGTTGGACCCCTGCTGTTCTTTCCTACCAGAATCTCTGCATGATGCCGGGGAGGGGGGGCTCACTAACACCACACCACGGTTAGTGTTTAGAAAGGCCCAAGGTACACACTGCATACAGTATAAAAAAGGGGTACATGGTGGAAGGTAGAGTATATCTAGGTATAAAGCATCTAGTATTGTATCAGTCAGGGTCCCAACAGAAAAGAGATGACTGCCTGACCTGTGGTGGCGCAGTGGATAAAGCATCGACCTGGAAATGCTGAGGTCGCCTGTTTGAAACCCTGGGCTTGCCTGGTCAAGGCACATATGGGAGTTGATGCTTCCTGCTCCTCCCCCCCTTCTCTCTCCCTCCTCTCTCTCCTTTCTAAAAAAATGAATAAATAAGAGAAAAAAAAGAAGAAGAAAAAAAAAAAAAGAAGAAAAGAGATGACTATCCCAAATGGGAGATGAAGGAGAGTGTGACAAAGAGACTATTCATAAGGCAGAGAGTCAAGGGAAACAGGAGGTGCTGAAACACCCTGGGTCTGGCAGCATGGGGAGCTATCACTAGTCCTGGATCCAGAGGTCAAGTAAGGGAGCTAATAATAGAACCCAGCAGAAGCTCGACCCATGGGAGGAGCCACCTTAAGGGAGCTGTGGTGTTTGGGAGAAGAATGTTGCCATTCTCAACCCACAGTCTGGATCCCAGTGAGCTAGTAAACCAGCGTCAGCCTCACAATGGTCAAAGCAGAGTGAAAGGGTGGGAAGTGGGTCTGCAGGGGCAAACAGAGGAATACTCATCTCTGTGTCTCTAGTGCTATCTATAGCTAATCTCTCACATCATGACAACTTTCCACATATTCCTCCAAAGCAAATGACATTCATTTTAGCCCTTCTATTTCTGTGGAAGATCTTACATTCTCTAAATGCTAAGCTACATTTTTCTTAATTTTACAGAGTTAGGGGCAAGGGTACAAAAGTAATGTTTCCCCATTCTCCACCATCCGTACCCAGGCAAAGACATGGACAAAACCTTCCTTAAGATGCTAATCACAAAGGAAAATGAAGATGATGATAGAAATGCTAACTCCTCATCCTAATGCCTGAAAGGAAAATGGAAATTTTTGCTTTAACAACATATGAATGGCTGAATCCAGGTATCCTCCAATGTACATCTGAAGTAAAAACCACCCCTACACTAAGAGGACATTTTTGTTTAATGGCTGAAATGGTAGCATTGCCTTCAATTAGTGCTCCCCAGTCTCTGACTAAGTTCAAGTCCTCAGCCCATCCTGGACTCCAGTTTCTGCAAAATCCTCTTCCACAGCACCTGACAGAGCAGGCATTGCAGGAAGAAATGAAGGGGTAATTGGGAGTGCGCTGTTTGTAGAAAAGGCTCTAACAAAATCAGAGCTGTCATCATGAAAGGACTGCCAAATAAACTAGGACAGCTGTCTTCTTGAGGTGTTTGCTGACAGAACTTTCAAAGCAAGGCTACTTTTCTGATTTCCACCATTTTGAAAAAGAACATGTGTGTGGCTCAGCAGGTCACATTTCATCCACTTTATCTCGGCCTCTACAGTGGCACCAGCAGATGTTTTATGAGCACTCAATTCACCACCCTCCACAACCTCAGCCTCAGGCTTTAAAAAAAAAACACCGCAAACACCCTGAACATCCCTTAATATCTTAAAACCAAGGGAGTCCAATAGCCATTTGCTCCACCTTTAATTCCTGACTTTGGAGAGCATTTGGAAACAGTTTTCAAAGCCATTACAGCTATTAATAGTGAGATTTTGATGAGCTGGTTCAATGTCAACACTAATGACCTGTTGATGATTTTAATGGTTCTTGCAATAAGTACTGTGAATGACCTATTGTTAAAATACAGAATGACTGGCTCTTCCATTAATCCATTAACTCTTCTTTTTTCATAATCCTTTTCCTGACTAAAATATTTTCTTCTCTCAATTTCAAGGGGTCATGGATAAAGAAAACTGAGGAACACAAAAATAATAGGGAAACCCAAAAGTTAGAAATTTGGCTTGAGTAATAGTAACTTTTAGTTATAATGAATAGGAAATATGTAAGGGTTATGAAATAGTTCATCTACTTGCTAGTCTCTCTTAATGGCTCTGTGGTCTTTATTTTGAAATGTAACGAAAAGTTTACCTTTGCAGGAATGTTCCCAGGTAAAGGTTACTTGTGGAGGGGCCTGAAGATTAGAAAGTTTAAGTCACAATAGTTGTTTGTAAAAGCCTTGCCACAGGATTTACTGTGAAAAGTTAAGGCTTATAAATTAATTAAAAACTTAGTTCACCGATCTTAAATCTTTATTTTGTATCCTAAGGGAATAGGATTTTTTTTGTTTTTTTAATGTGTGTGGGGGGGGTTTTTTTTTCAGATAATTCCCACAGGCAGATGGTCTCAGTGGCACCAGGTCTCATCTTTTCTAGGAAACACCTGACCCCAGCTATCTTGAAGACTTACCAAGGACACTTGATAGGACCATTCTAATTGGCCCTGTGTGAACATCAGAAGAACTTGCCGAGGAAATATTCCTGCCAACTGAAACCCCACCTTCTGCACGTTGTTATATAATTTACTGTACAAACTTTGCCCCTGAGCCACATAAAAACAGCCAGCAACAAGAGTGTGTTAAGGCGATTCTTTTGGACAGGAGTCCCCAGCCTTCTCGATTTGCTGGTGATCTGAATAAAAGATATTCTTATTATCACTCAGATCTATCTCTGTGATTGATTGGCAGCAATAGGCAACTTGAACCCTGGCTTGTTCCGGTAACAAAAAGAATAAATTTTAGTGACTAAGAATCAGAGACAATGAAAAAAAATGCAAGAATAAGAAAGCTTCTGGCTTCCTGTTTGGTTGATGCTGTGGACTGGAGAGAAAACAAATCCGCTGGGGCACATCTGGAGGGGAGTGGGCAGAGGAGGTGTTCAAACAGAAGGCAGAAAATGGGAAGCTGATGAAAATGTAACAAGAAGGTCAGGGAACAGCTAGGGTCTAGCATTTTTAAGAGCCATGTCAACTGCAGAAAACAATATCCAACCCTGGTTTGCACATGTTAACTTCCAGGATCATCTCGTGTTCTGGACCTTGCTTAATGTTTAGAGTACTGACCCTTGCCTACTGATGTTCTCTTAAAGCCACCATCCCTATCTAAACCATGAACCCAAGCCTTTCTTCCCAGGTAGCAGAAGAGCTGCTCCCCTGGCTAGTTTTTTCATTCTCCACTTGACACCATATACTCAGAGACCAGCTTATACATGACCCTCTTGTTCCAACTCTCCCCCAATAGCACCCTGCCCCTTGGGTGGAACCTGGGTGTGCACAGGAAGAATGTCCAACCTTGCAGCAATAAGAAGCAGAGGCAGCCTCTGGCAAATGAATATACTCAAAGACTTACCTCCGACCTGGCTCTGCTTACATTGAAAAAAAGACAAACTTGGGGGTAAAAAAAGAGGGAAAGAGACTTCACATGGGGCATGGGGGCCAGGATGTGAGGTGTTATTTTGAGTGGGACACTTGAAACCATATCGACACAATAAAGTAAAAATAAAAATTTTTAATTAAATAAAAAACACAAATTTGTACAGAAGGCATTTAAGGAGATGTAGATTTGCATGAAAATTCATGAAACAGGACACATGACTGAGAGCACTTGGAGGAAAGATTTAAAAAGACAGAAACCAATAACATAGTAAGAGAAGACCACTGAACATCTTAGCCTAACAGAGGATATTGAAAATATTTCCTGAAAGAGATCACAGAACTGGCAGAAAAGCAAGATATGTTAGCAATATGAGATTTCAATTATTTACACATGCCCTAAGTTTAATTCTTTTAAAATGGGGCATCTGATTTTTTTCTTTGACAGCAGTATTTTCCAGAAGGTTAAGTAAGATATGTTTGAGGAGAGCTATCACAGGGGTTTAATGTTCTTCTTCAAGGAAGCCTTAGTGATGGGCCAGACATTGTTTTTCTGTGAAGTGACAGTAAATATTTTACACTTTGTGGGCCCCATGGTCTCTGCCTCAGTCACGGCTATTCAGTTTTGCCCTTGCAGTGCAAAAGCAGCCATAGACAATATGGTAAACAAATGGATCCAGCTGTGTTCCAATAAATCTTTATTTACAAAAATAAATAGCAGGCCAGCATTGGCCTGCAGGCTGTAATTTGTCTGTCCTTACCCTAGTTATGTAGATAGAATGGGTGCTATTCCTGTGAGAAAATGACTCCATCCTACTGGAATTTATATGAGCTAAGAAAGAGGATGCTGCGGAGAGTAAGACATGTAATTTAAGTAACATGATTTCTGAAGGAAAATTAAAAGTTGGAAATAACAAATTTGAGTTTAGGGACTTTTCTAAAACGTCAAGATGATTCAAAAGAGACACACTGCTTTAAATAACTTGATTCTGGCTGTATAATAGTTAATAATCCCAATGCAGAAGATATTTCAAAGAGACATACGGATACTCAAAAAGTTCTATGATTAAATCAGATTATGTAACAAAATGTGCGGAAGATAAGGATGTACTCATAATATATAAAAACAGGACAGTTATGAAAACATAAGAACAAACTTGTAAGAAAAGTGGTTGACGTTTAAGCAGAAAAAAATGGTAAAAGACTTGTTAAAGCTGTGTTCAAAAGAGAACGATCCAGGAAGTGATAGAAATAGCCTTGTATGATGAAGGGGAGTTAACAGATGACAGAGAGAAGGCAGAGGTACTCAACTTTTATCTTGCTTTTCATCTCTTCCACCGAGGAGAATAATCTTCAAACTGGAAAGGGTAAGGCAAGCATGACTAAGATAAAACTGAAAGCTTCTATGGGAAAAGAAACAGTAAAGTAGTAGTCAATGATTTCAACTAACACATCAGGTACTTACCCAGAACAACTCAACAACAGCAGAGCTAGTGTTTACTGACTTCTTAGGACACATCAGGTACTGTGCTACATGATGTACATTACCTAATACAGTCCCCATGATAATGCTATATATACTATGCATTATTATCATTTTTCCTTATTTTATGGGTAAATTAATAAGAGATTAAGCAACTTGTCCATGTTTCCAGTTGGTAAATATAGAGTTGGGTCTTGAACACAAGTCTAATACCAAAGTCTTGGCTTTTAAGGATATTTAAATAACCTGAATGTTTGTTCAAGAATCACTATCACTAATCATTTAGAGGATTAAACACCTAAATTGGAGACTGGCATATGACCAGTTGTAACTTGCACATATTTACAAAAAGCTTTAAATCATGTTGTTATATAAATGATGTAGTTGCTGGAAGGAAGGAAGGAAGGAATAAAGGAAGGAAGGAATAAAGGAAGGAAGGAAGGAAGGAAGGAAGGAAGGAAGGAAGGAAGGAAGGAAGGAAGGAAGGGAAAAAAGAAAGAAAGAAAGAAAGAAAGAAAGAAAGAAAGAAAGAAAGAAAGAAAGAAAGAAAAGAAAGAAAGGAGGGAGGGAGGGAGGGAGGGAGGGAGGGAGGGAGGAAAGAAAGAGAAAAAGAAAGAAAGAAAGAAAGAAAGAAAGAAAGAAAGAAAGAAAGAAAGAAAGAAAGAAAGAAAGAAAGAAAGAAAGAAAGAAAGAAAGAAAGAAAGAAAGAAAGAAAGAAAGAAAGAAAGAAAGAAAGAAAGAAAGAAAGAAAGAAAGAAAGAAAGAAAGAAATTCATCATTGGTCCATTTTGGACCTAGACCTACCCATCTGCCAGTAGTAACAGCATCCTAATCCAAGTCTGAAAAAGTCAGGCCCATGATATGCTAAGGACTAGCCTCTCCATTAGTGATGGATATCTGACATTAATGTGCTAGGCCTGAATAAAGCCCTGAGTGTCCTCTGGAGAATCAAGCTTCAGCTTTCCTCTACCTCCTATCCCCTGTGATTAGTAGATTGCTTCAATGACCTGCCTAAGTTCCCATTTCCAGGCTCCCATGTCAGTGGTTTGCACCCTAGTTTTGCCATTATAAGCAGCCATGAAAACTGGAATAAGCTACCTCACTTCTCTGATGATCAGTTTCTCCATCTGCAAAATGAAGCATTTTAGGTAATACAGATTATTGTAATGGCTAATGAAGAAAACATACATTAAAGCACTCTGAACACTAGAATATGGTAAATATATATTAATTATTATAAAGTATTATTAATTTTATTTCTAAATAGAACCTTATAACTTTTGCTAATAAGATTGTTAGACTGGTGATCCAGAAAAATGCAAATATAAAGAATCTTGGTTTCTAGGGGGCATTTGGCTAAGTTTTCCATTAGCTCTTTGAGGCCATGGCAGAGAATGGTGGGGGGAATAACAGTACAGTCAGGGAGGTTCACAACTGGATGAGAGGAATGGACCAACACACCTTGGAGAGAGCTTTGGGGAACTGATGCAGACAGTTTAAGGTGAAAAAAAGCATCCACCTTGCCTGAACTTAAGCAAGTAAGAACCTCTGACTCTATAAACTTTCTTCACTATTGAATTGTAGTAAAAACAGCCTTTGGCAGGTCAACATTTACATTTATCAGGAACTTATAATTTATAACCGTCCACTTCCACAAAATATATGAAGCAACTAACATGCTTATTAATGGGTTGGATGAAGGCATAGAAACCTGCTTATAAAAGGATGACATCAATCCATGAGTGACAGAATTTGGACCCAAAATAGACCTTGGAAAGCCAAATCAAACAAGATGAAGTACAACAGTGACAACCACCAGGTCTAGCACTTGCATTTTTTTAAGTCTATATAAAATAGAATGGAGAAGCAGTTTTGAAATAGTACATGTGTTAAAGATTTAGAGCTCTTAGATGATGGTAACTTAATATCAATCAAAATTTCAATGTGGTTGTCAAAAAAATGAAATGCAATCTATCTTAGGCTGCAATAATAGACATACACATAGAATGTTTGAATGAAGGAAATCATTTTCCTGATATATTCGACATGGGACAGATTACACACAGAGTACTATATCAAGTTTGAACATTACCTAGAAACACTTGAGCTCATACAGAGGTGGTCTGACTAGAGGAATCGAAAAATGAATCTGAGAAGTATACCATGTCAGGAACACTTGAAAGAACCAGGAGGTATGGTACATACAAAAGAAGACAGAAATGACAGCATTCATCTCCTAATACTTGCAGAACTGTTTACTCACATTCCATTCTTCCTTTAATCCTCTACTGAAACTGTCTAAAAGTCACCGATAGTCCTCATATTACCAAATCCAATGGTCAATTTACCATTTCATCTTCCCTTGTCATCTGCATTCAGCAGTGTGGACTATCCTCATATTTGTGAAACCCTTTCATTGCTGGCTCCAATAACACTGCAGTATTCTGGGACCCTCCTCCCTTAGTGTCAGTCTTTACTGTCTCCTTTCTGCCACTCTGCCTTTCCGTAACTTCTACAAGTGCAATGCACCAGGATTCACTACTACACTTTTTTTCCCAGCTACCTAGGCTCACTCCCTAAGTGATCACATCCAAATTTATGGTTTTAAATACCATCTTTCTGTATTAATGGCTCTCAAATTTATATCTCTAGCCTTGACCCCTTCTAACTTCAAGATTAAAATAGATTTCTAAATCAGAAGTACTTCAAAATAATTCAGACAAAAAATATTGCATTTTTTCTGTACCAGATTTATTGCTCCTTAGGTCTCTGTATTTCAGTTAATAGCACCACCATTTCCTCAACTGCATAGTCATCCACAGCTCACCTTTCTCCTCACGCCCTCCATACGCAATCCATCTGCAAGTTAAGTCAGCTTTCTAATAAATCTAGGATCCAACACGGCCAGCCATCTCCACATTGACTATGTTAGTCCCCATCATTTCTCGCCTAGACTATGAAAGAGCCACCTAAATGTTTCTTGCATCTTACAAAGTGTTCATGCTGCAGCTAGATTAGATTATAAATCAGAGCAGGTCTGCCAATAACTTTCCATTGCACAGAATAAAAACCCAAGCCACTTACAATAGCCTAAAAGGTTTCATATGATTTGGTCCCTTTCTACCTCTCTAATCTCAGCTTTTAAGATTCTTATGCTCATTACACTCCAATCACATCGACCTTTTTGCTACTACCCAAATGGGCCAAGCGTGTCTCTGTCTTTATGCGTCTGCTCTTGCCTTTGGTCCCTCATGCACCACTCCCTTTGTTTTGTCAGGTACCTATGCAAATTACATCTCCTCCAAGAGGTCTTCCAGGAATATGTTATCCAAAAGAACCCTGAACTCCCCTTTATTTTATTTGAGGAACTCAAGATTTTCTAAAATTATATAATGTTTTCACATGATTAATATCTATGCCCTCTGAACTCCCTTTTATTTTATTTGAGGAAATCAAGATTTTTTAAAATTAAATAATATTTTCACATGATTAATATCTATGCCCTCTGCCACCAAATCAGTTCTACAGAGCAAAGTATTTGTTCATTTTCTTCATCGCTGTATCCTCAGTTCCTAGAACAATGCCTACCATTTAATAGGCAGTGATATATGTCTGGTGAGTGGTCACCATATAAAAAGAGAACCAAACTAACTTATAAACTCAAGGCTCAAATTCATTCATCTGGTAACATTCTATTACCTTACCCAAACTTTGAACCACCTACCTCCTTATCTGTCTTTCACTTTTTTGGAAAAAATGAAAAATTCCTTTTTGGAATTTTGGTATTTATGCTTCTTCGAATGCACAGCATATTGTGTATAATAGGCACACGGTGTTTGTAAAAGTGAACTGAATTGAAGTGAATGAATAACTTATTCTATGTTGAGGGAGAGAGCAGAGCCAAAATTAATGAATAAAGGAGTTGGAAGGGGACCGTTTCGGCTGCATGGAAGGAAGGATGTTCAAGTGATTGTTACGTCACCAAGTAGCGATAATCCTTAGAAGTATTCGAGTGGAGGTTGAATGACCATCTAAACAGGGGTTTCAAACTCAACTCAGCATGTGGGCCGCAGAGCAAGATCACAGCCGTTCGGCAGGCCGCACTAGGTCTACAAAAGGCAACTGTTACGCAACACTTTTCAGTGTCACAAACTGACCAGAAACTGTAGTTCGTGGATTAGTCTGTGGGCCACACAAAATTATTCGGCGGGCCGCATGCGGCCTGCGGGCCGCGAGTTTGAGACCCCTGAAAGGTACACACAAAGGGCTCTTGCATCAGGAGAAAGGTGATAATAGGTGATATCTAACATCCACGTTGCCCACTGCTTCATTCTCTGTAGGATGCAGAGACAGAGTGGCAGAGGAGAACGTGCACTAAGACGGTGCCAACGGGACTTAGAGAAGAGGACAACAATGACAGTGAATTCAGGTTCAGTAAAGTGATGGGAGTTGTGGCTGTTTGTAAGTATTAACTTATAAGTGCATATTGTGGAAATAGATGCAGCCAAAGTAGATGTTTGTTGGTAAGAGAAAGTAGGGAAGAAAGATGATAGTTCAGAAGGTAAGGTCAAGTTTCTGAGGGGCTTTCACTTTCAGATTTAAGCATGTTCAGAAGCAGCAGGAAAGAGAAAGCTGGTGAAAGAGACATCCAGAGTGCCAGGAAGGAGCAGGGGCTCAGAACTGCTGGCAGAGGAGGGGCCCAGGAAAGCCTGGACCCTGAGAACAGGGTCTCCGGAGAAGGGGTGTGTTGAGCTGAGAAGGAAACGGAAAGTCCCAGTCATGAAGCTCTGCAAGGGCTTTCTTTGTTTCTTTTTCCATTTTGTTTTGTTTAATGAAAGTCCCTATTTTAGAGGTATTTCTCATTCAAAATATGCATGGGATGTGGAAGAGAAGTCCTGAAATAGGGAAGGCCGAAAGGCCTTTCACAGATGCTTGTCCTCAGTTTCTACCAGAAAAAGTAGCTCATTTAGGGAGTCTCACCAGAACTGGAATCCAGAGAAATCTGAGTCAAGAATCAAAGGGTTGAGAGAACTTTGGTTTCAGATGAGGTAGTAAAAATCAGGATGAAGTAGAAAGTAGTCAGGCAATAAACTGTGAAAGTCTAATTTCTGTGTATCCTGATCCAGAATAGAGTAAAAGGACTGCATTTATTTTTTTTTTTATTTACTTTTTTTTTTAGATTTTATTTATTCATTTTTATTAGAGAGAGAGGGGAGAGGGGGGGGGATAGATAGAGAGAGAACAGGGGGAGGAGCAGGAAGCATCAACTCCCATATGTGCCTTGACCAGGCAAGCCCAGGGTTTTGAACCGGCGACCTCAGCATTTCCAGGTCGACGCTTTATCCACTGCGCCACCACAGGTCAGCCCAAGGACTGCATTTAAATCTATGAATGTTCGTTGGTACTCCAAGATGATATTAAAGTAGTGTTTGCACACCAAGGGGCTCCGCGCACGCGTGTGTGTGCGTGTGCATGGGCATGGGCGTATGCACAGCTCCTGCTGAGCAGGCCCTCTCCTGTAGCTACAACTCTCCCCAGGTTCCTTAGACAGGTTTCCCTCCCCTTCTTCAGCTGGGGGTGATCACAGCTTTCAGCTGTTGACAGTCCCTGGACTGTTACGCATCAGTTCATGCAGAGTCCCTTACTTCCTCCTATACCTCTGTAAATAGTCGCTTATCAAACTCTTTTCAATTAAACCCTTTGGGTATGCCACTGTCTTCCTGCCAAAATCCTGACAGAAACACTGAGTAAAGCCTGAAAGATGGCTCCCTTCTCTGGGATGGAACTTCATCTCCAATCAATTTAACATGACTACAGTTATCTCCTTTACTGGTCACTACTAAACTCTAAGACCAGCAGACTACTTTAACAACAATCAGTGTTGTTTGCAGATAATTACCTATGGAATCTCTATTTCTCCAGGCATCTACCCATCCAAATTTGTTTACATTTATAATTCTATCCAAATTATACTCTCCACCTACCTTGGCTCCCCAAATACAACTATAGTTAACCCTTGAACAATGCAGGAGTTAGGGGTGCTGACACCCATACAGTCAAAAATCCATACATAATTTTGACTCTCACAAAACTTTGCTAGTAGTCTACTATTGACCAGAAACCTTACTGATAACATGAACAATTAATTAACACATAGTTTGTAGGTCATATGTATTATATACTGTATTCTTACAGTAAAGTAAATTAGACAAAATAAAATATTAAGAAGAGCATAAGAAAGACAAAATACATGTACAGTACCATCCTGTTTATTAAAAACAATTCATACATAAGTGGACGCCTGAAGTTTAAACTCCTGTTGTCCAGGGGTCAACTGCATATCATTCCCTAGCATAACTCAGATACTGCTGGTATCCTGCAGAGATGATATCAACCTAGCCGATCAGCTAAGGAGCAGAGATGTACTTCTGGCACTGCAGAGAAATTGGAAAGTCAAGAAAGCAAAATAGAAGCTCCATAGTACAACTGGACAGTAAATACTGAAGGAAGGCTGTAGGTGCTTGACCCAAGTCTACTCAGCTTGTCAGAACCCAATGTTGGTAGCTCAGTTTATGCCAGAGTCTACTGGCTGGACGGTATACCACCACCAGCCTTGGAAAAGTCCAGCTTTGGAAAAGAAGTGATTTAAGTGAACAGAATGAGGTTCACCCTGCCTGAAGGTGAACAGGACTGGTAAAGGTAACAGCAAATATTTACCTCCTCTTCAAAGCCTCTCTTTATCCCTCAATATCTCCTACTCGCCAACCTGCTCAAATGGCAGACTCTCTGAAAACATGTGTTACCATCACCCAGTCTCACCTCTTAAAGAGACTACATGCCCAAAGAGGGTATAAACTCGTCCTTCTATTTCTGCTGTGTTCTCCACAGCATCTGGCACAGTGCTGCACACCAGGAGGACTTCAGAGAAGACTAAAACTTATTGCCTCCTCTCAGCAACTTATTTTAGTTACTCTCACAGACTCAAATCCAAATACTCCCTGACAACCCATGCCAATACATGCTCTTCTTCTGGTGATGTCTTAATCTCCCCATCCAACTGATTTCATACATATATACATGGTGAGAGAGAGACAGGAAGGGAGAGAGATGAAAAGGCATCAACAACTCATAGTTGCATCACTTTAGTTGTTCATTGATTGCTTCTCATATGTGCCTTGACAGGGTTAGGGGGCTCCAGCTGAGCCAGTGACACTTCGCTCAAGCCAGTGATCTGGTACTTCAAGTCAGTGATTGACCTTTGGGCTCAAGCCAGCAATCACAGGATCATGTCATGATCCCTTACTCAAGCAGGCAACCCTGCGTTCAAGCTGAATGAGCCTGCCCTCAAGGCAGTGACCTTGGGGTTTCCAACCTGGGTCTTCAGCATCCCAGATCAACAAACACTATCCGCTGCACAACCACCAGTCAAGCAATTTTTTTTTTTTTTTTACAAAATTCAGAAAGTGCACAATAACTAAATTGCCAAAGTTGCATGCTATTGACTCTCCTACTCTCGGAAAAAATATTTAGAAACTAGGTTAAATAATATAGTTTTCATATACATTATTTTATTTTCAGTAATCCTTAAGGTTAGAGACAACAGGCATTACAGTTTCATTTCCACTTTAGAATTAATAAAACCATGGATTAAAAATCTTTGGTACATATATACTATGGAATACTACTCAGCCATAAGAAATGATGACATCGGATCATTTACAACAACATGGATGGACTTTGATAACATTATACTGAGTGAAATAAGTAAATCAGAAAAAAACTAAGAACTATATGATTCCATACATAGGTGGGACATAAAAATGAGACTCAGAGACATGGACAAAAGTGTGGGGATTACAGGGTGGGGGGTAGGAGAGGGAGGGGGTTGGGGGAGGGGAGGGGCACAAAGAAAATCAGCTAGAAGGTGACGGAAGACAATTGGGACTTTGGGCGATGGGAATGCAGCATAATCAAATGTCAAAATAACCTAGAGATGTTTTCTCTGAACATATGTACCCTGATTTACCAATGTCACCCCATTAAAATTAATAAAAAAAATTTAATAAAACCAAAGCTCAAAAAGGTCATTTACCCAAGACAACAGGGCTTATAAAGAATTTTTAACTCACATTAGACTCAGGTCTCTGTCCACTACCCCCACTGCTACTCTGTTAGCACATCTTTCCCTCCCCCAAGTTAACACTTCCTGTCCTCCAAAGACTACTAATGACTGTCACATGATGAGGAGACATAACAGGGCTTATGGTTGTAATTCACAGCGGTATCACTGGTGCAAAGCCAAGACCCCAATACACATGGCTGAGTTCTAAATTTTGGCTTCCCCTTACTGCTTCAGAGGCTTGGGAGTAATGCTCACCAGCTCTCTATGGAAAGCATCGCTCTCAGTTCTGATGTAACCAAAGCCCTATGTCAGGGGTCCCCAAACTTTTTACACAGGGGGCCAGTTCACTGTCCCTTAGACTGTTGGAGGGCCGGACTATAAAAAAAACTATGAACAAATCCCTATGCATACTGCACATATCTTATTTTAAAGTAAAAAAACCAAAATGGTAACAAATACAATATTTAAAATAAAGAACAAGTAAATTTAAATCAACAAACTGACCAGTATTTCAACGGGAACTATGGACCTGCTTTTGGCTAATGAGATGGTCAATGTGCTCCTCTCACTGACCACCAGTGAAAGAGGTGCCCCTTCTGGAAGTGCGGCGGGGGCCGGATAAATGGCCTCAGGGGGCCGCATGCGGCCCATGGGCCATAGTTTGGGGACCCCTGCCCTGTGTGCTCACACATCTCCAGCCCTAATCATCTGTCAAGGCATCTGTAAACAGCAGGCAGAAAACAGTACCTACTCTGAGTCTGGTACTCTCTTACATCTCCAGCTAAAAAGAAAAAAAAAATCCAACAAAACAGCAATTTGATGCCTTATTTCTCTTGTTCTTGCCTTAACTGAATAGATGAAATGTTTGCTCCCATTTGTCCTTTAAAAGAAAACTCAAGATGTCTAAGAATGAAGAGCCAATAACTTCCAGGACTTTAAAAGAAAGAGGACAAAAGAAACAGGAGGTCTAGAGATAAGAGAGCATATGATTACACAAGATAAAGTTTGAGGTTTTCTAACACCATAACTGAGTGAGTTTGAATCTGCCTCAGCTGTTCAAAAGACTAGTATGTGTGACTAGTAACAAATTATAAGCCCTGAGTATCATATAAATCTTGAATATAGGTAAAAGTTAGTAACTATACTAAAATAGGACTCACAAAACTACACATCAACTTCAAAATATAACATGGCTATACCTTCATTTGGGGTTCTCATATGAATAATTATATTTATATTTATGAAGCACTTCATCTCATCCTTAGAGGAGGAAAACATAGTCTATGTGGCAACAAAGATACTGAGTGATATTCTCAAAGCACTGGCTATTGTCAAACTAGGGAGTATAAGTATAAACTATTATGTCAGATAATTTGGATTTTAATCCAGTCTCTGACACTTGCTAGTTAAATTTCTTGCCACAAATATATTAACCCTTTGCACATTAGTTTGTGATAATTATAGTACCTATTTTGGGGCACTATATAGATAATTAAAGAGATAATGCATATAAAATTAATAGAAGAAAAACTTTTACAAGGTACATATTCAATAAGTGCTAGCTATTTTTAAAGATAAAAGTAAGTAGAGGGTTTCTGCTTTTTGATGATGGAATACCTGGTGTCAGTCTAGCTCTCCTACTAGAAACAAGTAAATTGGAGAAAAAATATGTGTCGACTGCTTCCAGGCAGTGGACAACAAGCAGCATAGGACTTCAATTCCTACAAAAAGGGAAACTCATGAGATTATCTTGTGAGCACACTGGTTCTTTGCCTAGAGACAATTTCCTGACTAGAGTAAAGAGAGTTGAAGTCTAAGAACAGCATGGTGGTCATACGGTGCTAAGGAGGCAAAGGTGGGAATTCTTGGCAGCTACAGTGGATGGAATTTGCAGGGTTAAGTATCAGAGACAAATGTACAGAGAGGGACTGCATAAATTCAATTTGAGATCCCCTATGTGTCTATGGCTGAGGGCTGGGTAAATATCTCAGGGTGAGACATTGAATATTTTCTAAATAGCAGCAGCTACAGGGTTGAAAGTAAAACATCTCTATTAGACACTGAGTACTGGTGGGGAAAATACACTCTTTAGGAATAAGGACCACACCCTCAAATAAGACTAAAGACTAAACCCAAATCCCAAAAAGGTCCACAAAGAAATAGAATTTAGAAATTGAGTTTGAAAAAAAAACATCAGAGTATCTGTCATGTATTATTCACAATGTCCAGCATTCAAGTAGAAAATCACTTACATATACAAATAAAAGAATTGATCCAGAGTGTGATCCAAAAACTTTAAAACAGCTATTAACAGCTATTATAAATGTGTTAAAAGAAATAAAGAAAAATATGTTCAAATAAAGAAAAATAAGGTCTTAATGAGTGCACAGATAAGGAATCTCAGTAGAAAAATAAAAATTATGCAAAGATGCAAATGCAAGTTCCAGAACTAGCCTGACTAGTGGTGGCATGGTGGATAGTGTCAACCTGGGATGCTGAGGTCCCAGGTTCAAAACCCCAAGGTCACTGGCTTGAGCCCAAAGGTTGCTGACTTGAAGCCCAAAGTCAGTGGCTTGAGCTCAAGGTCACTGGCTTGAGCAAGGGGTCACTGGCTCAGCTGGAGCTCCCATCAAGGCACATATGAGAAGCAATCAAAGAACAACTAAAGCATGCGACCCCAAACTACGGCCCTGCGGGCCACATGCGGCCCCCTGAGGCCATTTATCCGCCCCCCCCCCCCTGCCGCACTTCCTGAAGGGGCACCTCTTTCATTGGTGGTCAGTGAGAGGAGCACTATATGTGGCGGCCCTCCAACGGTCTGAGGGACAGTGAACTGGTCCCCTGTGTAAAAGTTTGGGGACCCCTGAACTAAAGTGACACAACCATGAGTTGACGCTTCTCATTTTCTCCCTTTCTGTCTGTCTCTCTCTCACTCTCACTCTCTCTCAAGCTAAAAATAAATAAATAAATTTTGAAAGTTTCAGAACTGAAAAGTATAATAACTAAAATAAAAAAAATATCACTGCATGAGCTTAACAGAAGATTCGAGGTGGCAGAGAGTTGGTGAACTTGAAGACAGATTAATAATATTATTGATTTATTCTTTCCCTTTTTTCACCCTGGCTTTCTGCCTAGAGACAATTTCCTGATGCAATAAGGAGATCTGGAGTCCAAACACAGCATAAAAATATAGAAGGAGGGTGGAGATTGAATAAAAATGAAAGAGCTGCATATTGATATTTGGCATTATAACAAATGATCTAGCATACATATAATTGGAGTCTCAAAAGATAAAGAGAATGAACTTGAAACAAGAATATGTGAAGAAATAATTGCCAAAAACTTCCAAATACAGTCATGCACCACATAATAGTTCAGTCAACAATGGACCATGAATACAATGATGATCCCATAAGATTATAATGGAGCTGAACAATTCCTATGGCCTATTGACACTGTAGCCATTGCAACATCAAAGTGTAACATATTCCTCATATTTCTGTGGTGATACTGGTGGTATAAACCAACCTGTACTGCCAATTGTATAAAAGTATAGCACACACAGTTATGTATAGTACATAATGCTTGATTATGATAAATAATGGTGCTACTAGTTTATGTATTCACTACATTATACTTTGGTTATTATTTTAGAGTGTATTCTTTCTACTTATAAAAAATATGTTTGCTGTAAAACAATATGCTATGTCAGGCTAGCAGCAGTCTCATATATTTCATGTTTACTGTATGTCTTGATTGTATTGTTTTCTCTTGTGTTTGATTTAATCTTTTGTCATTTTGTACAATAATATGCTGTATAAGGTGTTAGCCTAGGAACAATAGGCTATACCATGTAGCCTAGGTATGTATTAGGCTAGACCATCTAGGGTTGTGTAAGTACACTATGAGATATTCATACAATGACAAAATAGCCTCACAACACATTGTTCAGAAGGTATCCCCCGTGACTGTACAATGAAAAATGCTAACAGTTCCAGAAGCTCAACAAACTCAAAGCAGGATTAATACAAAGGGAATCACAACTAGATACACCATAATCAAACTTTTGAAGATCAAGCTAAAGAAAATAACTATTGACCAGAAGACAATGTAACAATAGCTATAAAGCACTAAAAGGAAGAGAGAAAAACTGTCAACCTAAAATTATATTATTACCAAAAATATCCTTCAGGAATAAAGGTAAAATAAAGATATTGTCAGGTAAATAAAAGCTGAATGAAAGAATGGTCTTCAGGATGAAGAAAAGTAATACCAGAAGAAAAAACTTTGATCTGCAGGGGAAAAAATGAAGAGCATGAAATGAAGAGCATGAAAAATAAATGAGTAAGTATAAAAAACTATGTTGTCATTCTCCTAATTTACATAAAATAGCACTGTTTATTAAGGAAATAATGATCACAGTATAAGGCACAGTTTATACTATATGTAGAAGTAAAAAATAGGACAATAATCTTACAATGGACAAAGTAAGCAGTTAAAAATATTTTGGTGCTGTGAGTTTATTACACTGTGAAGGAGGAAGCATGTGATGGATTTACTTCAGAGTGCTTTATGACTTATGGAAGAAAACAGCAAGTGGGAATTGGGAAGTGGCTGGCATGCGATGTCATGTGAAGTGTTAAGAGATACATATGACTCTAAATTGACTACTGTAATTAAATGCATAATATTACCCCTATAGCAACCACTAAAAACTAAAACAAGCAGAGGCATAAATTGAAAGTCCACAGAGAGAATAAAATGGAAAGCACTAAATAGTATTTTATTAACCTCAAAGAAGACTGGAAAGAAGCAACAGAAACACAAAGAAAAGCAGAAGAGACCAATGAAAATCAAATTGCATGACAACAGACATAAACTAAATATCACTAATTACATTAAATATAAATATACTAACCTTCCGATTAAAGGGCAGAGTCTGTCATGCTAGATTTAAAAAAAAGCAAAACCCAACTACATGCTGCTTATATGAAATTCATTTTAAATATAAAGGCATATTTAGGTTCAAAGTAATAGAACAAACCTTTACCATGACACTATATGAGTAGCATTTCTACTCCAAGACATATGTCCACGAAAAGATTTGGACCTCAGTGTCCTTACAGATTTATTCATAATAGCTAAAAACTAGAAATAATCAATATATTCATAAACAGATGACTTAGGTAAATTATGGTGTATTCACATATAAAACACGACTTGATTAAAAGGAACTAGCAATATGTGCAACATCATGGATAAGTCTCACAGATAGTTTGCTGGGCAAAAGAAGTAAATTCAAAGATTATATAACAGCTGATTCCATTTATATGAAATTCTAGAACAGGAAAGACTAAGCTAGGGATTACAAATCAGACTGACGCTTGCCTTGGGTGGGGAACCGGAGAGTAAAAAGGACTGCCAGGCGGCCCAAGGGAACATTCTGAGACGGAAGTGTTCTATTTTTTCATTCGAGTGGCTACAGTGTTGCATATATTTATCAAAAGTCATTGATCCGTACAGTTACAATGTGAATTTTATTTTATGTAAATTTTCTTCAATTAAGTTGATTTTAAATATAGGTAATGAAACGTTTCTCTCCTCTTTTTCATCATCACCATCAAACCTGACCAACTTACATCCATCCAGCAGAGTGTGAAGACAGAAATAGAGACTTAAAATAAAATAAAACCCAACATACCCCAAAACACTTGAACTGTTCCCCACATCCTGTCTATTCTGAATGTAGTCTTTGAATTACTACCTAGCATTATTGTTATTATTACTATTGATTAACTTTATTGATCTATAGTAGAGCTTAGTTGCCCAACATCTAGTTTCTATTAAAATACCCTTGTGGATACAGGGCAGTTAAAAAAACACAAAACGTGCTCTTTTAACCCAAGAAACATTCCCACCTCACATGCAAAACCAGAAGGGGTAGAGGGTTCCTCCGTGTTAGCCCAGTGTTGAGGAGGCAGCTACAGTGACCTGAAAACTCAGGGGTGCAGGCCTACATCTGTAGAATGTTCATCGCGAGCAGACGCATCTGTGGAGAAAGAGCTTGAAATCCACCGAGTATGTGACTAACTTCCACCCATCCCCTGAGATGGTTCCGGTTTCACCATTACACGTGAAACCAAGACCTCAGTCACTTGCAATAGGGCCTGCCTTTCAGGGCCACTCCCCTCTGGTCGCCTCTCAGCTTCCGGGGCGCCTGCACCCACTGCACCTGCTGGGAGGCGGCACAGGCACTGGGACCCGCTGTGACGGATGTGCCGCAGACCGCGTCATGATTTATAGACGGACAGAACTCCATGTAACACAGCCGGAAGGCATTTTCCCCCAGGGTTCTTTTTTCTCACCTTCCCATTCACCCTTTAACCCATCGTCCTCCTCCCTCCTCCCCTCCACCCACACAGAAATAGATAAAGCTCCAAACAAGCAAAATGATGCAGCGGGAAAGAGATTGATTTATGAGGGTGGTACAAGGGGTGTAACTAGGAGATAACAGGGTGAAATTGAGCAAAGGGAAGTGTAGGCTGAGTATCAAAAAAACATTTGAGACGCAACAGAGTGTGAAGCAAGCTCCCAAGAGAAAACAGGGAAGCCCTATGGCTGGAGATCATTAAACACTCAACAATGGGAAATAATGGCTTGTGACCTGGCTTGGTGAAGAGAAGGGAGCAGAAAGGAAAATCACACTTCAGAATATCCTAGAAACATTTATTCTGTGACGAAGGAATGTCACACACACATACACACATACATACACACACCCATCTCACAAACATCCATACCCTCCACACACTTTCCAACACGGTGACTGAAACAAAGTGACTCACCAGGTAGCTCACATGACCTCTGAGGTTCCAGCTCACACTGACTCTCTCTCTCCTAACCACCACCTTTTCAAAACAACCTCACCTCCCACCACTCACTAGTACTGTCTGCCCACTTTTTTTCCCCAGCTTTCCTTCATTTCTCATGTCTTCTTTCATGAACCATTGTATCTATGCCGGTGTCCTTCTGTGGGTACCACTGGCCCAGGCACAGCCACAGGCAGGAGGGGGTTAAGTAGAAAAGAGATTCATCATCTCAGTTCTGTGACTCTTGGATAAAGCTAAGGCAATTATCAAGAATGATCAGGACAGTGTTGCTAGATATTGAGGATTATCTTATATTCCAATGCCCCCTCTTATTTTTAGTACTTTGAGACTATATTATGTTCCCATATTGAATCTGGTAAAAAGCTAAAAATGCCTACAGGTAGCACTAAACTTCCCACTTAGGGTCAAAAAGGTCTCCCTTAGAAAAGCTGAGAACCCTAGTCATATGCATGATAAGGCGAGGGCAGGCCGCCAAATCTTCTTGCTGTGAACATGGACATGGGGACAAGAAAAGGTATAACGGTGCTCCCATTTCCAACCCTGTGCATGGAAGGAGACTGAGGGTGAATTTGTTTCAAAGTCTAAGATATAAAGCTCTATAGTAGGTTGGAGAATACAAACTCTGGGCAGCATCATTTGCTGGCCTAGAAGATCAGGGATAGGATTGGTCACCTCACTGGCTGAGACAGAGTTGGGTGCACTCTGCTCTTAAACTCGACCCACTGAAGTGGTCACCATGCAGCACTCACAGTGTCCAATGCAGCAGAGCACCACAGCACAATCCAGTCCATTAGTACCCCATAAACGGATGGAAAGTGTCACTCCCAATCCATGTGCGTGCAGACCACAGGAGCCAAAGGTGAAAACAACTAACCATAAGACAGAATGTTAATCAGACGAAAGTGAAAATGAACCACAACGGTGACTAATTCTATAGTGGTTCTTGCAGGGTCTATTAAGGATAATTAGAAAAGCTTAAATGTTAGCATGTTACTGCCCTCTCCTGGGCAAAAGGTCAAAGATAGATCTGTGAGTCACAACTGGTTTAAGTTCCTGTGCCCCAAGGTAGTCGATCTTGAATCCACTCCTTTACAAACCTTTGAAAAAGCACTGCCTTGGACCATCTTCCACAGGCAAACCTCTCTCTTCATCTACTGCCATTTGACTTTTGCCATGAGAACCAAAGGCTTCTGAGATCATGTACTAGTTAGTGGATCAAAAGTGGTTGTTCAGAGAGTCTAGAATTGTCTGCTAGAACAGCTACATGAGAAAGGGTAGAGAGGACAGCACAACACTTCAGAAAGTCCTACCAACCCACTTATTAAGCCTCAATCCCCAGAATTGTGCACCCGGTCCTAAAGAAAACCCTTCTTCCTATCCTCACCCCCCACCTACCCAGCCTGCTCCTGTGCTATATGACCAAGCACTTACTAGTTTGGAACCTAACTTGCACAACTGAATAATGTAATTAAATATAATTCAGTTGCAATTTTTAAGGGCTAGAATATCTTATCAAAATTAATGAAAACTCAAATCTTTTGGAAATAATTATTTTATGACTCTTAATGACCGTACAAATAACATTTTAAATGAAGATGCATGTGAATACCGAGTAAAATAAAATGAGACAAATTAATTAACAACGTCCTGATAGGCCAAATTAGGTAATATTTTGATTTTTACAAAGTCCCGAGGTAAATCACTTACTTCCAACTCCTTATTTCATACAAAGGATCAGATCCTAATTTATATAAATTCAAAAAATCCAAATTAATAAGAACTTACAATATGGTCTCATTCAATTGAGATGATGACTTTAAAGGATTCTCCCTTCTCAACAGGTATTTATCTAGGGCCTGCTGCATACACAGCGCTAGACTTGGGTACAGAGCGCAATCTCATTATCATGTCTCCCCATGAGGATAAATCACAGAGGATCCCAAGAGCCACTGTGGGAGTCACCTTGATTAGCGCACACTTTGATCAGGTTCCCAACCCCTCTGGTCCCTGTAGAGGCCCTCGCCATCCCCACCCACAGGAAAAGCATGCCTTGGAGGCAGGTGGTGTGGGGCGGAGGGGAACGGGCATTTGGAGGCCTGACTTCCAGCCTTACTCCTCCTCCTCCTCTCTGGTAAGAAGAGCAATGGCCACACACCAGCACCTCAGCGATGTTCCTTCATTTAAGCCTCAAAACAGCCCTGTAGGTAGATCTTAGTATTATTCAACCATTTTAAGAATGAGAAAAGAGAACTGTACCAAATTTAAACATTTTGCCTGAAGTTACAAAACCTGAAAGAGTAGAGTCTGGATTCAAGTGTGAGTTGTCAGTACCTGCTGGGCTCCATTACTTCCTTCATGTCTGAAATAGGACCAACCGATGAAGCCTGCTATGCAAACCAAATGATCATTTATAAGACAGCACTTTCTGGATGATCATTTGCTTACATAAAGGATCATTAAGTCAGATCACATTATACTCTGCTCAAAATTCTCCACTGGTTCCCCGCTGAATTTAAAATAAAATTCCAACTTCTTGCCCTGGGCCACAAATCCGTACGTAAAACTGGTTCTCAACCACTTCTGTGAACTACCTTCCCTATTTCTGCCCCATTTGCTGCCTTCTCAGCCCAGACCTGTTGCTTTTGCTTAAACAAAGATGCAGATTTCTGCTTCAGGGTCTTTGCATGTATTGTTCATTCTGCCTGGCATGCTCTCAGGCCAGATACCCATGTGGCCCACCTCTTCACTTGCTTCAATTCTCTGCTCATTGTTACCTTATCCAAAAGGCCTCTCTGGCTCAAGTGATCTAAAATAGAACTTCCTTCACTTCCTGTTCCCTCACCATCTTCATTTTTATTGACAACACTTATCACTCCCTAATATTATTACATTTGCATCTGTTCATTATCTCTCTCCCCTTACAGAGAAAGCTTCATGGGGAGGGTCCCCCCTGGTTTCGCCTGCTCACCCCACTGTGTTGCTGGCCCTTTAAAAGCTCACAGCACAGAGGACACAATAAGTATCTGTTGAATTGATGCGTAAATGAATGAACATCAGTTTCTTTGTTGAAATATCCAGATTTGCCTACTTTTTAAAATTTTTCATTTGTAAAACAAAGAAGTCGAGAAAGGACAACCTCAGTTTTATGCAGGCGAGCCTATTCCTCACCCACGTTATCTCATTTGCTCCATTCCCAGCTAGGTCTTCTCCTATCACTCCCCAAATACAAGCATCATGCTCTGAACTGCCACACCCCTTCCCATGGCGCCTTCAATGGTCTCTTAACACCCTCCTCAACCACATACTCCTGGAGAGGGCTGACAATTTCAAGGCCACTGTCTCAGTCACACAACCCAACATTTCATAGCCTAAATAATCAAACGACTATGTGTGGCTACAGGTGGAATGTTTGCCCCACTATAGCTTCCCCACAGCAGTAGAGCCCTGTAAGCTGACTTTAACTTTGTATAGATGGGTGGTCTGCTGTCCACCCCTGCATACCAGCTTCTAGCATAGCCCCAGGTACAGGGAGATACTTACTAAGATGCCTTTCAGGGCCCTGGCTGGCTGGAGCAGTGGTAGAGCATTGGTCCAGCGTGTGGATGTCCCGGGTTCAATTCCCAGTCAGGACACACAAGAGAAGCGCCCATCTGCTTCTCTATCCCTCCCCATCTCCTTTCTCTCTATCTCTCTCTTCCCCTCCCACAGCCAAGGCTTCATTGAAACAAAGTTAGCCTGGGCGCTGAGGATGGTTCCATGGCCTCCACCTCAGGTGCTAGAATGGCTCTGGTTGTAATGGAGCAATGCTCCAGATGGGCAGAACATCACCCCCTAGTGGGCATGCCAGGTGGATCTTGGTTGAGCGCATGTGGTAGTCTGTCTCTCTGCCTGCCTCCCTGCTTCTCACTTCAGAAAAATAAAAAAATAAAAGAGATGTCTTTCAGGAAAATGGTAATACTCTCTCATTAATCTGCATTTCATCCTCATTTTCTCTAGTACAAAGGTAGACTTTGTAGTCTTCATGTTACAAATGATAAAAGCCCAAGGTCATAGAGTCAGTCATAAGCAGTGATATGAGCTCAGATCTGACTTGAGCCCCAAAAAGAAACATTTCTTTTAGTTTTAAGAGATAAATATTACAGCTGTTACCTAATTATCCAGTATTTTCTCATGCATTTACTATGTGTCTTGGACCAGGATTAGGTAATTTAGAATACAAAAGAAATGGACAGGCTCTCAGCTAGAGGAAGAGTTGTGTGTGGCTACAGGTCAGGTACCTATGTTCTTACTTGCTCATAGCTTTAATCTTCCCAAGATCTGGATAATTAGCTAAATTAATTTGTCTGGTTCTTATAAACCATAAATGTTTTATCATCTATTGCTTCACTGACCGGATGTTATAGCTAGGAAAATAAAACTGTATTTCTAGTTTTATATGTTTTTCAAGTATTGAGGGATTCGATATAAGTTCCTAAATTGACACATTAGTAATAAATGTGAGTTTAGAGGTCAAAGGTCCCAAACAAAGTGGGGCAGACTAAAAAAAACAACAACAAAAACCCCACTAAAGGCTATCAGCCCGCCAAATAAAATGCAACTAAGTACCTGCTATTCTTCCTGTTTAGGCTGCTTAATCCATTGAAGGTATCATTGTTATAACATAAGAAAGAGTGAGAAGTGGCAGGGTAAGCATTTTTATGAGGTGTTACAATTTTTAACTAACTTGCACTTCCTTTCTGAAGGCTGTGTTCTCTGTGTCACCAACAGATTCTCCTTGCATTCCTGGGTGTTACTGCTTAAGTCTGGCTCTGCCTGTGTGACTCTGGAAAAAGATTCTCTAGGAATTAATGACAGTTGGGAACCCCTGAGCCTTTATCTTACCTGTAAGAACAGTGCCACATTCCTGTGAACCTATGAGAGTATATTTCCTATATACTACCTTCACTTTTCCCCAAATACCTTTTCCCCAGAACACAGTAGGCAGCGGAGTACCTACAGGTGGGGCAGACCTACAGTCAGATGGGCTGTGTTGACTCAGTGACGGTGATGGCGCAGACTCCCATGAGTGCTAGAAGAGTCTATTTTGTCAAAGGAACAGAAACAACAGTATTAAGGGCAGTGGCAAAACATGTCAGTTGAACGCCAACTGAAGTCTATGAGATTAGGTAACATAAATATCTGACTTTGATTTCAGAAACATGATGCATTTGTATTTGAATGTAAACCATCACTAGATTTAATTTCAAGAAATGACTGTGCAGACGCCAAACCACCACCCATATCATAACAAATAAGGCTAATTTGGGAATGGAGGCAACTAGTTCTGTAGAACTTTCCAGAGAATCACACAGACCATTCTGTGGAGATACTGAGTAAAAAACAAGAAAAGTCAGGTTTTGAAGTTAATATAAATACCAAAAAAAAACAAAGGCAAGAAGTTTACATGCATACTGTCTTCAAACTTTTCTGTTCAGTTACTCACTAAAAGGATTCTTAAAAATTATGTGCCCATGTCTATTTTTAAACTAACATTTAATTTTTTTTTTTTTACCATGATCTAAACGGTTGCAAAGGATACAATTTCTGGCATATAGTAAATATTAACATTTTTAAATAAACTGTAACATCACTTTTTTAGCTGTAGTCAACTGAATATAAATACCATAGTAACTTAATATTTACAATCATCCACTTTTTAAATTTAAGATTAAGGTCTTCTTTAAATGTCATAAATTTTACATCTTTCCTTTTTTCCCCAAGATTGCATTTCCCTCTCATTTCTCCCACAAGATTCTGGTTATCTAATATATATAATGCTAAAACTATTTAATGATCCCTCTTTCTCATGCTTCTCTGCAACCAAAATAAGTATATAAATTGAAGCTTATGATTATCTTATGTTACCTGTAATCATAGGCTCTTAGTGCTTAAGTGTTTGTTTCTAGATTGAGATAGTATTGCAATTATTATCTGTAAACCTTTGGTGAAAATAACAAATGCTATATATTTTTTGATGGGTAAGTATTAAACATGAATTGTAAAATCTTATTAGGCTTTATATTGTATGTACTTTATCACAACTTAAGAAATAAATTTAAAAATCTTATTAGAAGTATATCTCTTAATAAGCTGAACACAGGGGTAGTTTATGGTGTCTTAAATAAAGGAAGTTTCCCCTAATACCAATATTTCTAGTGATCCCTTTATGTGGCCCCACTGTAAGTTTTTTCATTCTGGGGCAATGTAGATAGTAAAATTCTGGGTAAGTGAGAGGCATGCTTTTCTTTTGCAAAGTGAGAAAAGGGCACCCATGGAAGGGGACGTAGCATTTTCTCAAGCAGACCAGTTTTAGAAAAGAATACACTAGAAAATTGAAGATCTGGAAATTATGTGCCCTAAAATTATTCCTGCCTTCTCACTCCTTGGAAAGTCTCCATGTACTCACGGAATTATCTGTTCTTCAGTTTGAAGAATGCTGTTTGAGAACTTCCGGATCACTGCAGACCTGCTGCTTTTCCCACTATGGTGTGGTCAGTGCAGCTAATAAATCATAGAGTTAGGTATACATATCTCCTCGTCGTCTGTATCCCCACAAAGCACGAAAAGGCTGAGAGGCTCACTGCATGAATTACCCTGGGATTACACCAATCTAGGCTGCATGTTGCTTTCTTCTTATTAGCTCCCAACAGGGGACAGTCAACAGCTTGGCCCAGCAAGAGGCAAATCCAGCAACCCAGCCCTTGCCAGGGCAGTTGTGACACAGCCCAAAAATCACACTTCCCCTAACTGGAAGATGGTGGTCAATGACAGAAACAAAGACAGCCACAGCCCTCCGCAGGTTTTCCCCATGCATCCAAGAGCAATCCCATCCCACATCCTGCAACAGAATATGTCAATGTTTCCTTGAAGAGTCCCCTCCTGCACTGTATGTTTTAATAACCCTTTCCCTCTGTCCTTCACAACTTGAAACCCAAGCATAGAATGGCCATTGATCCTACAGGACCCCACCTGTGGCTGTGGCTCATTTCCCAGCCATAGCCCAAATCTTCTGCTGATGACACCAAAAACATCACCATGGCAACCATCACTGACATACAGCAGAAGGCTGGGAGTAAAGCATAAATTCTTCTCAAATTGCTTCC
Source organism: Saccopteryx leptura (assembly GCF_036850995.1). Taxonomy (NCBI): domain Eukaryota; kingdom Metazoa; phylum Chordata; class Mammalia; order Chiroptera; family Emballonuridae; genus Saccopteryx; species Saccopteryx leptura. Next base: position 286,160,605 of record NC_089503.1, on the reverse strand, counting down.
ACAATGTTAAACTCACATCATCTATCATCCTCTAGGCTTACTGGCCCATCCCAGAACCAGGAAAGCAGCATATTTTAGATTGAAATTGTTCTTTCATTCCCCTCAGCTCATCCCTACTAAAAAACTGGGGCAAAAGTTGTCATAGTTCCACCTAGACCCTGATAGCATGGCATTTATTCACTCAAAAGTCAACTACCAGTTAAATGTAGAATAAAAGCACTACTGGGGCAGGAGAAGATGATACTCAAAACTAGCACCTGGCCACACTGTTGTTGAATGGAAACAAGAAAGAAGGTTCTGGGGCAAATATAGCCACATTGGCTCATAGCAAAAGCCTAAAGAAAATCTCTGCCGGGGGGATCCTTTGGGAAGACAGTTTCTTTTCATAAAGATCAATCCAACCCTGCCCTGCATGTCTAAACAGTAAATTTGAAAATGTACTGTGATCAAAGAACAGCAAACTTTGTTAGCCCTGGGGGGGAGGGGGGACACTAAGAGGCGACAACGTGTGCCTTGCTGAGACAGCACCGTAAACAGCAAAGAAGGCCTACTTTTCTTTGTTCACAGAAAAAGCACAGTCCTATAGATTTAGGTCTTAGATTTTTTTTTTTTTAATAGCCTCTCAAATTCATTTTTGCCAGAGTCATCCAGTTCTGCTCTGATGCCAGAGATTGTAACAGAGTGGGTGGTGGCACTGCCAACCCTGGTGACTTAACAAAGATTGTTCATTCAAAGGCCATGTTTCTGAAAGGAAGAGGAACACAAACTGAAGGAACCTGGATTCTGCAAGGAGCAGCTGTACCTCCAGTTATAAAATTGTAAGTTCCTCTGAATGTAGGTGACGTCATCAGCATACCAACGATGCCATGTCTTCACACTGTAAAGACTCAGGAGATGTGGTTCTCAGATAATCATCCCAAATTTAAGATAGGCAATCAGTAACTAATGGGAATTTTGTGGACAGATGAACCATTTGGAGTCACTGGCATTTTGGTCCCTCTACACCAGGCATCCCCAAACGATGGCCCTCGGGCCGCATGCGGCCCCCAGAGGCCATTTATCCCCCCCCCCACCTCCCACCGCACTTCCGGAAGGGGCACTTCTTTCATTGGTGGTCAGTGAGAGGAACACTGTATGTGGCAGACCTCCAATGGTCTGAGGGACGGTGAACTGGCCCCCTGTGTAAAAAGTTTGGGGACCCCTGCCTACACTGTTAGGCAAGTACCCAGGAAACTCAGGGACCACCAAACTCACCAAATCACTTTTTCTTTGAAGGAACTAAGTACTTGGGAAAGGAGGGTTTGGCTAAATCAGCCTTTAGAGGGCTGGCTCCGTGAGGTCCTTACTACTTTCCCTATATCTCAGGTTCCCAGCAGGGCAGGTCATTAGTTCCTGCCGAAAATGATGGCAGATATGTCTGTGTGGTTAATGGGCATGAGGAGACCGTTGCTTCAACCCCAAAGCACTCAGGGACACAAGTCAGGGCTGAGTGCACTGGCTAAAGAACCCAGCGCTCTGGGACAGAAGTCAGATGCTGGTCTGCGAGGTGCAAGAGTTATCGGAGACATCTCAGAAGCTCCTGACTGCAGTGGAGAAATCTCATAAAGAAGGTTCCCAGTTATCCCAACTCCAAAGCTCTCCCAGACCTCCAGATCCTCTGGGGTTAAGGCAGAAACCTTTCCTCTCCTTTTTCCTGCCTTTTCCCCCAAAGCTGCAACAGGTTATCAAGACTTTCAATTTGAACACTTAACCAGCAAGAGAACAGGGCTTCCTAGAGTCTGTAAGGGCCTTCAAGTGTGAAAGCTACAGAGGCTTCTACAATCAGCTCACAGCCACTGACTGACCTGGGGTCCTTCGCTGTGGGGTGCTCTATGATCTTATGATCACACCACTTGTGACATCCACACTGTCACTGGCCTCTCTACCAGAAAGGGGCATCCCAGAATAGACACATCATTATTCGCAAACCCTTTTACTCATATACATGTACTGCATTACTGAGTAAGATCATAAACCACAACATCAAGAAGAAGTTACATGCAGTATAGTGCATACTGATGGGCATCAAGACAAATGAAAGATGAAAACACCTAGAAGGAAATCAGCAAAAATACCCCCATTCGCTATGCACCAGGCTACCTGTGTTTGCAATACAAAAGCCTGCAAAAACCAAACCCATCAAATCCATATGCATTTCACACTTACTACTCCTCATTGAGGAGGAATTCAAAAGAGAGAACTCAAGAGTGCTAAACGTTAGGAAATAGGCACTTGAATTATCTTTGATCAGGATGTTGATTACAGAGTTTAAGAGGAGGTGGCTGGAGGAAAAAGAAAGTTTGCCCCTTCATAGAGAAGATAATCGGTTTGCTCTTTCCACCCAAGCTGAGGAATGGTTTATACTGCAGGAAATAAAAAGCACTATATTAACACATGGACAATCAGCCTGCCAAAATGGGACATCACACACTCGAACAAGTTATTGAAGAGGGTGGAAAGGATCCTTCCTTGTTATAAACCTTTAAAACGGAGTAGACAAATCAAATCACAATTGTTTACTGAGACCCCCCAGCCCAAGCCCAACCCTGTGCCGGGTAGCACTGTGGTTGAAAGTGGGAGATTTATAATCAGACTGATCTGGGCTCCAATCTCAGTTTGGCCACCTTCTGACTAGATGACCTGAGGCCGATTATTTAACCTCTTTAAGTCTGTCTTTTCATTTGGAAAATGAGGGTGATAAGAATACTTACCTAATGAAATCACTGTGAGGATTAGTGAGAACATGCATGGCAAGCATTTAGCACAGTTGTCTGGTGGGTACAGTGTGCCCAACAAATTGTTATTGGTGTTACTGATATTTGACACTTTGCCCATCTGGAAGGTGCCCAGGGATCTAGTTTACCCAATCACAGTCAACAATGAAGAAAGAAACAAAATAGATTTCTGATCTGTCAGACCGGTGTCTCAGATACCCGCCTGACAGCGCGTGCCCTTTATTACCTGAGCCTACCTACACTCCTGCCTCTGACTCACACTTCAGGCACAATTCCTTATAAAGAGTTTCCACATCAAGTTCTGCAAGCTCAGGGAGCAAAATAAGCAAAGTACAGCATCACTTTGGTAGAAGCAGTTCAACCAAGGGCTAGATTTTTAATGTCACCTGTCCGTATCAGAAACAAGCTAAGCACAGTTGCTCTGATTAACTGGCCCAGCCATATGCAACATAGGAAAAAGCTCAGCTTGACGAGGAAAGAGGAAAACAAAGAACGAAATCTCCACTCCAGAAGCAGTGCTACTAGAGGTAACAGTTGCCAACACTTCCCATTCCCTTGCAAACATGAGGCCAAGGGAGACTGGTGATACAGCTTTTTAGATAAAATACAGGATACCCAGTTAAAGTTGAATTCCAAGATAAACAACAAATATTTTTAGTATACATATGCAAATACTGCAAAATACTTGAAACCTACTTACATGAAAAAAATATTGTTTATCAGAAATTCAAGTTTAACTGAATATTCCGTGTTTTAATTTGCTAATTCTGGCAACCCTACACACAGTATAGGGGACCTCCCAGATGCAGACTGATCAGGGCCAGAAACAAACCAGATATACTGAAAAGCCAGAGTGAGCCCGAGTCCCACTGTTTAGCAGACAGGCTAGAGAATTAATTCCAGGGGAAGACGGGAACCCTACATCTAGAATAAGAAAATTCAATGCAGAAAGCATTTAGCCAAAATGCAAAGGGTGAAGAGGTCCCCCTGGACAAATTAGCTTGTCTCATTAACAGGATATTCAAGTCAAATAATCTAGTCTGTTTGCAGAAAGCTCACTACATCCAAAAGCTTAGCACATGCAATTTGGTTGGGAGAGCTGTATAATTGTCCCCATTTGTCAAAACTCTAGGAAGACTTCATGGAAACTGAGTGTCCACCCACCTGCTCCCCAGCACACTCTAGCTACTTCCATCACAGCACTCCCCACACTGAATGTAGTTATCCATTCATCTGCCCATCACTCTTCTAGACTGTGGGCTCCTCCAGGGCAAGGAAGAGTCTAATTCATCTGTGAAACCACACCCTGAACAGAGTCTGGCCGCTACACAATACAGCAGGTTGACCTGCAGGGTTCCTCTAAGGGAATTCATACTATTAAGGTAATAAATAGATTTTATTAAGAATAAGTCAGAAAAGACAATGGAGGTGGGGGAGAACCCATTTTTAAATTAACTCCCCTCAATACTCTCAATAGATTAGGCATGTTTATTTGTGCCAGTGTTCTAGATAAGTACACTTTGTGCTAACAGTAGTTTTGTGAATTTTTGAAGTAAGAAAGAGAAACTCCAAAGACCTTTTTTGAATTTTGGAAGTTTTTTTTTTTTTTTTTTTTGGGGGGGGGGTGGAACAGTGAAAGAAAAGATCTACAATGATGTAAGAATTAAAATATACATAAGGACCAATATGTGTCCACATGTGCATTTCAAGTGCACACGTGAAATACACCAGAGGTCCCTTAAAGGGAGTAGGAGTGTTAGAAAAAAGACTCAACCTGATCTCTTCCAAAAATATTCAGATCTCTGAGGCACTCAATTCTAGAATCAGCTCTCAGTAATAGTTCCCATTGTGTTAATGAAACTGTAACACAATATCCTTATCCCCTAACCATTGTACAGTATCTACAGGATTCCACACTGGGCTATGGTAATGGCCCTAACACTGCTTCAGGACGAACCTCCACCTAACCTAGAAGCCTCTTTTCCATCTGTCCTTCACCTTCATTTACCTACCTCTCTCCTGACTGCACCCTTTCCTCGGGCACCTCCTCAATGTATTCTTCCTCTCTTTATCTGCGCCAAAATCTTCTTCCTCAGAGATTACTAAATATTCACTAATTATTTAGAAGACCAGAGATATCCATCCTCTTCTAGCCATGTATGTAATGTATAGAATAATGTGTGGTCTCCAACACCCCAGGGACTGAGAGCAAGACCACTCACTATTTATGGGGAAAAAATGTTAGACTTCTTATTTACATTGATTTTATCTCACCTATTTTTTTTTAAGATAACATAGTCTTTTTTTAAAATTTATTTTATTTTTTATTCATTTTTTAGAGAGGAGAGGGAGAGACAGAGAGAGAGAGAAGTGGGGGAGGAGCTAGAAGCATCAACTCCCATATGTGCCTTGACCAGGCAAGCCCAGGGTTTTGAACCAGCGACCTCAGCATTTCCAGGTCAACGCTTTATCCACTGCGCCACCACAGGTCAGGCCTCACCTATTTTTAATTTCTGGTTTTCTTTGTGCTTTACAATGGATTCAACATGTTAAACAGTATACACATATCATTATGTACTAAATAAACACTTTGGTCACTTGTGTTCCAGTTGTATGTGGTTATATAACAAACCACTCCAAAACTTAGTGGCATAAAGTAACAGCTATTTTATTATGCTCACAATTCTGAGGGTGAGTAGTTTGGATAGAGTATAGCAGGATGCTTGTCTCACCTCCACAACTTTCGAGGCCTCTTTGGGAACTCAAACAGCTGGGAGGTGACTCCAAGGGCCAGGTGCTGGAATCATCCGGAACTTCTTAGCTTACACAGCTCGCACTTGGCTCAGATGGGACTATCGACCACAGCCCCTACACGTGGTCTCTCCACGTGGCTTCTCACAGCATGGCACCTGGCAGGTGCAGAGAGCAAGCATACCGAGAGAAGAAAGTAGAAGCTGTGTGGCCATTTCTGAACCTAGCTCAGAAGTCACTGAGTCACCTTCTCCATATTTGATTGGTGGAAGCAGTCATAAAGCTGCCCAGATGCAAGGAGAGAGACCTAGGCTCCATCCTACGATATGGAGTGGCCAGGTCACACTGCAGAAGAGCATGTGGGATGAGAGATATTGGTGCAGTCACCTTTCGAAAATAATCTGCCTCAATGTTCCTGTTTGCCCTAAGATCTGTCCCTCAACCCCAACCCACCCTAATCACTGCTGTGTATTGCAGGGGGCAAAACCTTGCAGACCGCATTTCCCAGACTCTGTTGTCAAACAGACTGTGCTAGGTTATAATAACGAAGGCACTGCCAAGAGAGTGAAAGGATGCCAAGAGAGGAGAAGCTAGGATATTCTGCTCCGGTCAGCATCTTCCCAGTGGCTGTATCTCTTCCATGGTTTCCATTCCTTGCTAAGCAGCCCCCGCTTTATCCAGTTTCCAGTGGGAAACCCAAAGGGCAAAACTGACTTCCTGCTTTGTGGTCTGGGGGTGAATATGTGGTTAGCTGTGTCCTATTTAGCTTTCCAACTCTTCCAATTCCTTGTAACTAATTCCCAATGTTGAATTCTCCCATTTAAAGAAACTGATATGGACTCTGTTTTCCTGGCTATATAATAAATATATACATATTAGAGATAAGTACTCCAAGTTGTTTTACTAAATAAACTGTGGGATCAATAAAGTATATAGGCTTTAAAAAAATTTTTGTTTACAGAGACAGAGAGCTCTAGAGTCAGAGAGAGAGATAGACAGGAATGGAGAGAGATGAGAAGCATCAATCATCAGCTTTTCGTTGAGACACCTTAGTTGTTCATTGATTGCTTTCTCATATGTGCCTTGACCGCGGGTCTTCAGCAGACCAAGTAACCCCTTGCTCGAGCCAGCGACTTTGAGTTCAAACTGATGAGCTTTGCTCAAACCAGATGAGCCCGTGCTCAAGTTGGTGACCTCGGGGTCTCAAACCTTGGTCCTCAGCATCCCAGTCTGACACTCTATCCACTGCACCACCTCCTGGTCAGGCTATATAGGCATTTGATATAGTTGAATAAGCCTTGGAACAAGAGTCACATTGCCTGAGTTCTGGCCCTGGATTAGGCACTCCCTACAGACTTTGACATTGGCTTAGTCTATGCCCTTGGTGTTCTCAACCTCACAACAAGTTGTCACATCAGCAATAACATTTGATAATTCTAATCTTCAGATAGAATCTACCAACTAGGTCCAGGCCTAAACCACACTGACCTTGAATTTGAAATGTCTCACCTCAATATTAAAAAAAAAAAAAAAAAAGGCCAGCGCGCGCGCACACACACACGCACACACGCACACACACACACACACACACATAATTCTGTTACACGACTCAACAAAGGGAACCAGCCAGGCTACACAGCTGTAGAGGCAGGGCCATGGCAATGACCAGTCCCCGATGCTGCACTGAGGATGAGCCTGGGAGGACTGAGCCAGGCATCAGCTTAGTTACCGTGAGCTCCATTGTCACAGCCAGGGCAGTTCTGGCTCCTCAACGCTATGGAAAAGCATGGCAGTGTCTGTAACTGGACCCTTAAATGCCTGGCCATCTGTGGTCTGAGCCCCATCCAACTTCAGGGGGAGCACTTGGGTACATTTAACCATATGAAAAAAAAAACTTCTTCTATGAAAGGAAAAAAAATCTTGTAAAATAAAAGACCCATAGTTTGTTACAAAACTGGAGAAAATGACAACTGAGCCTGCCAAGCACCCCATCACAGGGGGAAGCTTCTGTTTTAGAGAACTTTCTTCATGACAGAGCTGACAAGGAGAGGGACACGGGCAAGTGGTGTCCTTTCATCCTTAGGTGCACGTGAATGACTCTTCCTCCCCCTCCCCACCCCCACCCCCTTGTCTCTTTCCCATCCCGGAGGAAGGGGATTTAACAAAATCGATTATAGCTTTAACAGAACATCTTTAAAATATTTGAAGGAAATAAAATACTACAATAAATTGTAATAAACAATTTGGCTATACAATTTAAATCCAAAATTAGTTCAATTGAATATCATTTGAAAAGAGTGAATTAGACGTTTAAACTTAACATTCTTTGGTAATAGAGAGGTTCTCCTCTTCAAGCTACTTCTTGTAACAGAATTTGACCTGTAAATAAACCTAACTACTACTCAGGAACAGAAGTGGGAAAACGCACATTCAAAACCAACACCCTGAAATAACATTAAAGATGCTGAAAGGCTTAACAATCACACTGAAGTCTCAACACATGTCTGCAGCAGGCCTAACATCTGGCTAAATCGCTACCCTGGTTCTATGGGAACAGAGTAGGAACCTGTGAAGCATTTGAGTCCAAACTTTAGTTTGATGATATGAAAGAGTGAGAAAATAGTTGAACCAGTTCTAATGAAAGCAAATTGTATTTATTCTTCTTAGCTAAAATTTCTTCTGCATCTGAATGATTTTGAAAAGAACTAGGAAAATTTGTCACAAATACAGGGGCAGGCTTCCTGTGTCTCCATCCACATGTGGGCCTGTGCAGACTACACAATATTTGGAAACCATGAACCAGATATAAAAAGTAAATGAAAAGATAAAGGTAAGCAGACAACAGTTCCAGTTAAGAAACTAAGAACCATTCTGCTCAGGGGTCCCCAAACTTTTTACACAGGGGGCCAGTTCATTGTCCCTCAGACCATTGGAGGGCTCCCACATACAGTGCTCCTCTCACTGACCACCATGAGAGAGTTGCCCCTTCTGGAAGTGCAGTGGGAGCTGGATAAATGGCCTTAGGGGGCCAAATTGCAGCCTGCGGGCCGTAGTTTGGGGATGCCTGGTGGCTTACTGTATGCAGTGCGCTTTTCTAGATTCTGCGCAGAACACAAAAATGAACAAGATGCAGCCTGGACCTCCAGGGACCCATGGCGCCGTCAGACATATACATGAATAACTGAAAAAAGGCTTGTCAGTGACACGTGTTGTAGAAAATATAGAGTGATGCATAGAAACGCAGGAAGGAAAAATGTGCCAGCTATGTGAAGGCTGTGTGTGGGAAGGCTTCCTAGAGGAGGTGAGACTGCAATGGGACCTTGAAGAATGGCTAGAATCCCGACAAAGCCCAGATGGAGCAGTGGGGAAGATGAACCTGACTGAAGGAAAGGAGGAATGGTTTGAGCAAAGCCAAGGAAGTCTGTCAAGGGCATGTGCTGAGGACACAGATGACGACAGCAGAGAGCAGAGAAAGCGGTGCGGTGAGCAGGACTGTGCCCAGGCCCGTGGGCACCAAACCTCGGGTGCCTGTCATTGCCACCGGGACCCAGCAAGGACTTCATTCTGCACACAATAGTGAGTCATTGAAGATTTTGGAGAAGCCAAATATGATTGAATCTCTGATTGAAAAAACAACTCATGGCTACGGGAGTTAGGTTCTGAAAATGCATATTCCTCAGAGGCAATGTTGCGAAGCTCTCTTTGCAGGGCAGGAGCTCTTTCCCACAGTCACAGCTGCCCTGAATGCTCCTTCCCTCCCTCTGTGTTAGAAGCCTCAGTCTGAAAACAAGTGCCTTGTTCTCCACGTCACTGCCTCCAACTGTTCATTCCGTATGGACTCTGGATGCCCTGTGTGGAGTCACATCTGTCTGCCCAACAACGAGCTGCAACATCATGAGCAAAACCTGGAGTGTCTCCTGAGGGTTCACCAGTGAGCCCCTGAGCTGTGGGAGAACAGAATTCTGTGTTCCCGTAAGTGTACATGGCAGTGAAGAGCAAACGGAGACATTTTTAAGTGGATGAGTAGCAGCTGCGTCCCTTAAATAGTTAATGTGAAGGTGATCCAGTTCCTTAACTTCTCTGGACTCCAAGAATCAGAGCCCCTAATTCTCTCTCTAGTCCTATAATTAAAGACTGGCTTTCTAAAGACAGTTCTTTATTCCTCCATCCTTCACTTTCATGTAGAAACGACTCAGGATGAGCACTCCCAGTGCCTTGCATCTCATAGGTTATGGAGTTCAGTACTTTTTTTCTTGGAGGCGTAAATAATAAATTATATTAAAATTCAAGTTGAACAGAATACAAAAACAAGAAAGGGGGAAGAAACAGGCAAAAGAAGGCAAGGCCACAGCATGCCATACCATCAACTCATCACCTTCATCAGCTATATACTTTTAGGACTTTGTCAATGTTCGAGGCATTCACTGGACTCAGCAGTAACAAGTGTGTCACTAGGAGCCTTTCCTGAGGGCCAGCCTCAGGAAAGACAGTAACTAGTACTTTGGAAACAACACGAGATATGGTCAGAAAGATGTACGTGTACATAATACACTGACACTCATAAGAGAGAGAGAGAGACGGAGAGGCTATAAAGAGAGGCTTCAGCCACAAAGTACTCCTGAGGTGTCTCTCAGTGGACATTAAAGACAGAAGCACCAAATGAACTCACTCGCATTTCCTTAACACCTCCCGCTGGACCACACAGAGAAGACACCACCTCGGAGCCCCGCCCATGCCAACCTCTGAGCAGCAGTGCAGCGCCCTCCCTCAGCCTGTCTCCTGTGGGAAGAGGCCGGGCCCCCACAGGCTGTGTGTTGGGCAGTCAGGAGGCTGTTGGCAGGGAAGAGAGTCAGGAGCTGGCTGTGTCTACTCCACAAATGCTTCCCACCCAGGACCACAGTCCACTCTCTCATCTCTCCTCTCTCGCAGGTGATCCAGACTCTGATGATGCCTGTCTCCAGTGAGCTCCCACACCTGGCTCCTCCACATATCCTGTGACCTCCCAGTAAAAAAAGGAAGGGAGATGAGGTGAAAACCCAGATTAGGCAAACTACTAATTCTGACAAGGAAGAAAAAATAGTGAGTCTGGAGCTCTGGTATGCAATGTGGAGACCACTGGTTGCATGTGACTACAGTACTTAAATTCTCCAGTCTTATTGGCCGCATGTAGCTAGTGACTACTGCATCAGAAAGCAAAGATAAAGAACACGCCCATCATGGCAAAAAGTTCTATGGGACAGCACTGGTCTCAAGGTTGTTGTAAAGAGGTCTATCTGCACCTTGGATTAGGAATAAAATGTAATGTTGGCAATAAAGAGAAAAGAACACTAATTAGAAGTTAATTCGAGGCCCGACTTTACTTATCATGGGCTTTAATGCCATCAGGGAATCACTTAGTGCCCAACCTGTAAAATACAGGCATTGAACGGGCCTTACCTTACAGAGTAAGATGTGGTAGCGGGTACAATGGGGAGAACCCTAAATTCACCATAGCCCTGAGTTCCAGGGGCAAATCCCCTGACCCCTCTGGCCTTAGTTTACTAAACTACAGAATGGAATATGCTCATCTACCTCATAGATCAAATGAGATCATATATTTAAGAATGCCCTGGCCGCTGCAAAGTGCTAACCAATAGCTAGATGTTACTCTTATAAATGAAATCATCGGAGTGCACAATGTTTTAAGATTTCTAGTTCTCTCCTTTATCCCCACGAAGGACCTCCACTAGCGAGTGCCCAGGCCGAGGCCCGGCCTGTTCTCACGCCACACCCTGCTCCCATGGGCTGCCTCTGTAGCAGAGCCACTTTGCCACCTGTGTTTGGCAAATCCAGATTTACCTCCCCTTCCTCCTCCTCCCACCACCAACATGACCACAAAGAGAAGAGCAGGTTATTTTAAAGTCGACCATAAACTATGCCCTTGGAGTTCCTCCTGGGCTTTGAGGGGGAAAAAAGACAGCTACAGAGAAATCATCTGTTGAAGCTGTGCTCTAACCAGTGCACTTTATTCGGGCTCTGGGTATTAGCTTTGAAAGAGGGGAGGTAGAAAAGGTGAGAGGAGTAAAACATATATTTGAAAATGCTTTTAAAATACTCAGGGATTTTTTTTTTCTGAAGTGAGAAGTGGGGAGGCAGAGAGACAGACTCCCACATGCACTCAACCAAGATCCACCCAGAAAGCCCACTAGGGGGTGATGCTCGGCCCATCTGAGGTGTTGCTTCATTACAACCAGAGCCATTCTAGCACCTGAGGCAGAGGCCATGGAGCCATCCTCAGCGCCCGGGGCAACTTTGCTCCAGTGGAGCCTTGGCTGTGGGAGGGGAAGAGAAAGATAGAAAGATAGAGAGGAAGGAGAGGGGGAAGGGTGGAGAAGCAGATGGGCACTTCTCTTGTGTGCCCTGGCTGGGAATCGAACCCAGGACTTCCACACGCCGAGCCAATGCTCTACTGCTGAGCCAACTGGCCAGGGCACTCAGGGATTCTTTATACACATCAGCAGGTATGAGTTAATATAAGCTGAGTCTGATAAATACTTAGGCCAAAATGAGATATTGAGTAATGGACATGGGACAAGGAGAATCTGAGGGGTTATTCAGGACGTTTTCCTTGGTGTGTGTGAGGAGGGATCAAAACTGAGCCAGCTTTTGAAAGAAGTGACAGGCATAGTTTGGCAAAAGGGATAGAAGAAGGCTTTTCAGGGAGGGAAATTACAACACCTCAAGGTTCAGAGACAGGACAAGAGGATCTCAGACAGGTGAACACCCAGAGACCTGCAGGGCTTAGTACGAAGTCTAGTGGGTGCTGGGGTGGGGACCCACGCGAAAGGGAGATCAACCCATAAAGGGCTTCATGGGGAATTTCCTCTCACTAATAAGTGTAAATGTAGAGACACTGTGGATTCTTAAGCAGAGGAAAACAGTGTTTAACGAAGACAATTCCAGCAGCTGTGTGGAGGAAAGAGGCAAGGAGGGGAGTCAGGGAAGCCAGCCAGAGTCCTGCACTAAGTAGTAGCCATGGAAATGAGATGAAATGAAGGCAGACAATGCAGAGCAAGGACTGGCAGTCATCGGTATGGACTGGAGGAGTGGGCTCGGAGCAAGGACTGGCAGTCATCGGTATGGACTGGAGGAGCGGGTTCAGAGCAAGGACTGGCAGTCATCGGTATGGACTGGAGGAGCGGGCTCGGAGCAAGGACTGGCAGTCATCGGTATGGACTGGAGGAGCGGGCTCGGAGCAAGGACTGGCAGTCATCGGTATGGACTGGAGGAGCGGGCTCGGAGCAAGGACTGGCAGTCATTGGTACGGACTGGAGGAGCGGGCTCGGAGCAAGGACTGGCAGTCATTGGTACGGACTGGAGGAGCGGGCTCAGAGCAAGGACTGGCAGTCATTGGTATGGACTGGAGGAGCGGGCTCGGAGCAAGGACTGGCAGTCATTGGTATGGACTGGAGGAGCGGGCTCGGAGCAAGGACTGGCAGTCATTGGTATGGACTGGAGGAGCGGGCTCGGAGCAAGGACTGGCAGTCATTGGTATGGACTGGAGGAGCGGGCTCGGAGCAAGGACTGGCAGTCATTGGTATGGACTGGAGGAGCGGGCTCAGGGACACAGTCAGTAAGAGCCAGAGCCAGGAGAGTATGCCACCTGGCCACAATGGCAATGTCGGGAAAGGGTGTCTATTTGAACAGAGAAGGGAGAGGAACACCGGTCTTTTGCTTTTTTTCCTTTAACATTTTCCAATATCAAGACACTGTGCCAGAGGAAAACCACTGGAGACATAATCAGGATGCTGGAAATGTAGATTTCAGAACCATCAAAATCAGTTTGTAACTGAAACCATGCGATAAAACAAGTCAAGAACTCAGTGAGAAAAAAAGAGAGAAGGGCACTAGCTTACACCTGGCGGAAGTGGTGGCAGTTTCGGGGCCCACACGTGGAGCAGTGTTTCTCAACCTCGACACCACCGACAGGTGGGCTGGAGATTGGTTCCAGGGGCTGTCCTATAAACCAGCAATTTTCAATCATGTGCTGCAATAACTTTTAAAACATGCAATACTTGACTATTTAGTTAGGGGCACAGAATTCTTTTCCCCTAGATTGTCAAATTAAAAAAAAAATGACAACAGTCATGCAGTGTGAATCAATCAAAATTATACCAATTTTTTGTCAGATTAGCAAAAAACATTTGGGGGGGTGTGACACAGAATTTTAGTAATTGGTTTATGTATGCCATGGGATGAGAAAGATTGCAATTCACTACTGTATACTATCAAATGTTTAGCAGAATCCCTGGCCTCTACCCACAGAATGATAGTCGTCTCCCTTTCCCCTAGCCATGAAATTAAAAATATCTCCAGACATTACCAATGTCCTCTGAGAGGCCAAATGATTTCCCATTGAGAACCACTAATGTACAAGTAACAGCAACATCTAACATTCACTGAACACTCACAAGGTGCCAGGCACTGTTCTAAGTATTTCATAGGTATTTATTTATTTAAGCCTCAAAAGAACATTTTGAACCAGCTGTCCTATTATGGGCCCCACTCTAAGTAAGAGGAACCAAGGTTCAGAGAGGTGTGACTTTTCAAAGGTCCCACCACTAGGAACTTGACTTCTCCAGGCAATTTGGCTCTAAGGTCTGTGATTTTTACCACGAGGCGGTGTGGACATTTTGTGGAAAGTTGAATCTGATGCAAAAGCACTTGCCGGCAGAGTCCATGGAGTCCAGCAGGGGCTGGAGAGATCAGGAGCAGGAGGTGAGAGACCCTGGAGGGCCAGCCAGGCCTGAGGCACTGCGGAAATGCTGGTACTGGCCAAAAAGACAGGGACCTCAGGAAGAGGGGCTAGGCTGAAGGAAAGATGAATTTTCTTTTGGATAACAGAAGTTTTAGGATGACCACGCAGAGAAGAGCAGTGAAGAAGCAGTGGGAAGACAGATTTCATGATGTTAGGAAAGGTGAACATGACAGCAAAACTCCTAATGAAAAGATATACTAGGTTGGAAACAAAGGCTGTCAGACCTGTAAAGACGGGACAAAGGCCCCTCAGAAGCCACCAGCAAACAACGAATGTTTACACTGCAGGGAGAATGATTATGGACACGCCCACCAGAGAGAGTGGGTCTCCGCAGCCAAGTGTGAGGGATCATCACCTGTGAGCGGGAGGATGGAGGACAGAATGCATCCGCTCAGGGAGCTGACCCTTAAGAACCGGCAAATGTGATTCTGGGATATCAACAAGGGCCAGCCACTTGGCCTGTCAGTGATGACGGCATTCTGGAAGAAAGGACACCAAAGCAGGCCCAATCAGCTCCCTTTTGGGACTCCCCTCCTCCGCCCTTAAGAGCTTGAGTGACAGAACAGAAAAGCAGATATGACTGTAAGTTGATGGGCCAGTAATGGAGAAAGTAAATTAGAGAGTGATGAAATGAGGGGAAGGAAGCAACAGGGATCCCATGTTGACAGGTCAAGGGTCAGTGGTCTCAATGAAGTAGAGGAAGCAAACACTGAAGATCACAGGAGGGTGAATCCACATGTTCCAAGGAGAGGCTGAGAAACACACTACGATTTGGGGAAGGAACATCGCTGGAGATCTGAATGGAGGTGCAGTGTGGATGAATTGAAGGATTCATTTTAGCTGCTAAGTGGCTGGTGTACAATGGAAATGAGCAAGAACTCATGATGCCAACATCTTCAGCATGTATTTTGAAATAAAGCAGAAAACGGAATAAAGAGCAAACATGTTGGCTATTTTAACTGAATAGCTAAATAAATACTTGTTATATTAAAATTAGAGGAAATTCTTTCCCTCTGGGCAATCTGAGTAATCCACTCACAATAAAAAATCTAAGAACAGTTATTTCCACAGCATGAGGAGCTGTGTGCATAAAATTACAGGGTTAAGAGCATTTATTTAATCAATCCACCATGTCTTCTAAAAACATGAGTCCATTGATAGGCAGACAAGAATAGCCAGGAGTTTCAAGAAATCGGAGACTGCGTTTCTCTCTTAGAGAGGCTGTTGCAAGCAGCACTGTTGGCGGCGAAGCATCGCTATGTACGCACGAGACAAAGGAGCAGGTGTGGGAGAGCCAGGGCACAGGGTCTAGAAGAGCAGCTCTCCAGACTGGCTGTACGTGAGAACCACCTGGCAGCATTTCAAATATGCCGATGCCGACCGGGCAGCAAATCACAAGCGGTACCCTTGTGAACATTCTCTAAAGTTTCCTGTACCCTGCGAAGGGATGATTTCTCATTCACAGCCTCACAGTCGCTCTCACTTTCTCTGTCTCTTAACATACACATGAAACACACACAGGCACACACACACACGTGCACTGAGCTGGCTCCGCCACACAGCGAGCAGCAGGGAGCACGGCTTTTCCTGGCAGCAGCTCTGTCCTCCAGCTGCATCTGGGCTGGAGCCCAAGTGCACCGAGGAACCAGGGAGCAGAGGGAGGCTCTTCTTGACTCCACACCCACCTCATTCCCACCCCAATTTTGACACCAAAGGGAGAGCAGGACCCAGCACCTTAAATAGATGCCACCCCTTCTTCGATGGAAATGAAGACATTCCACAAAGACCATATCCCACCAGCCTGCAGTGATTAAACTCAGATTTTAGCAAACCGCATTCATTTTGTATAAAATTAACCCTACATTGCTGGTAGTAGGCACCAGGGTACAAATAACATAAAATCAAGACAAATTCAAAACTGATTTATGTTTGCCATTTGAATGCTTGACATTCTGTGAACTCATAATGCTTAATTCCTTCCCAAAATGTCTGTTTGCCACCATTTAGAGGCAGGAGGAAGACAAAGAGACTTACACAGAGCAAGTTACAGGCAGCATGTATCAGACGGACAGCGGACTGGATTAGCACGGAGACTGTGGCACCCAAGTGACCAGGAGCGGCTGGCAGGCGGGCTGGTGGGCTGACCTCCACAGAGAGGTTGCAAAAACTCCCCGGAGTCCAGACAGAACTTCCCAGGATGGCAGAACAGCTGTGGCTTTCTGACTTCCTCCCCCCGCCCCTACCCCATTTTGCCAAAACTGCTGATGATTTCTTCAGGGCCAGGCTGGGAAGGGGGTGGGGCCGTGGGCACTGCCCCCAGGACTGCGCTTAGCCAGGCACTCAGCACCATTCTCAGCCCCATCGTCTGGGAAGTGGAAACCTCCCGAAAGCCCACCTGCCCTCTACCCTCTCCTTTCCACCCACCCTCTTCTTCTTTCTCCCTCTCCCAGTTTCTTGCTTCCTCCGTACACAAAGTGGAAGAAAGGCCAAAGAAACTGATTGAAGTTGATGTCCTGGCTAAGGCACTTGTCTTTCACAATTTTCTCTTTTTTTTCTCTCTCCCTAGTTCTTTGCTACTGCCCTTGTCTCTAATAATGCAAGGCTCTCAGCCCCTAGGGCTTACCAGATAGCCCCCAGATATACCTAATTTGGGGACCTATTTCAAAACATTCCTCATTCCCTGAGGTCATCCTGGGCCACTGGATTTCCTACACTCCATGCTGTTTCCCTCAGAAGCGGTAACAAACATATCCAGCTTCTACATGTCTTCCCCTCTTCACACCAGGGCTGTGCTGAAGGACTGCTGAGGAATGGCAGTGGGCGGGGCACTTATGTGGAAGCAATAGAAGATGGACAGGCCAGCAAGAACTGCCCCTTTCCCTTCTTCCTGCCCTTCTGACAACTCACCAGTACTGCTCACAGGATGTGGATGGGAGAAGTAAGGGAGCTCAGTTCCAGGCACTTTATGTACTTTATTGCACCTGACCTTCATATCAGCTGCATTTTACAGAAGAGAAAAGCCGAGGGCCAATACATAAGGTGCCTTGCCCAAGGTCATTTGGAGGCAAGCGGCAAACCTGGGATTCTGAACACAAGTCCCCTTGAAGTCAAAGCCTTGGCTTGCTTCTATGGGCAGTGGTACTGGGGCTTTAGTCTTATTTCCAGACACATACTATTCAAAATCTAGGTTCTCCTTGGTTTAGAAGTCACAGCAGTCCCAGCCTAGAAATCCCGGGGAGCTGGGACTAAGGCACCCAGAAAAGGCTCCACCTGACACCCAGTAGAAAGTAGACATCAAGCTCCCACTGTGAGAAGGGTAAGGAGGAGATCTAAAACAGTCATCTCCACTGACTGTCCCACTCTTGGAAGAGGAAGGGATCCCAATAGAAATCTAAGAAATTTTCCCTCTGAGGTCCCACAGGAGAATTCACCTCTGGCTACAATTTGTTCTCAGGGCTTCAAACAAAAGTGAAGAAGTCAGCTGGGGTAGATTGGGAGAGGATGGGCATAGTAGAGAAAGTGATAAAACTAGTGTTCTTTTATGCCAATTTCATCCGAATTACATCTATGCCTTTAAAGCACTTGAATTCTGGCTCCCAAGTAGCTGAGCTGGCTTGCTCAGGCTCACTTCTAGGGCAGACGGCCAGTGTGCCTACAGCACTTGGTGTGACCACCTTAAGGTCACTCCTACTCAGCCTCCTTCTCTACCCCTTTTGCCCAAGTCTCAGCTCCCGGTCTGTCAGCTCTTGGAGGACAAGCATTACAGCTGATTCCACAGCAAAGAGATTCCAGGGCCCTGCTCTTGGTGGCAAGCCCTCATTAATACTCTGTAAGTGAAGCCATAAGGCTGATTAATCCTGACAGAACAGGAGTTGGGACATCAAGGAAAATTCTTCCCACTGTCCCCACTTTCCAAAGACAAATAGCTAGAGGACTATCTGTCAGAGCTGCCTTAGACACATGGTCTAGGGCAGGGGTCCCCAAACTACAGCCTGCGGGCCGCATGCGGCCCCCTGAGGCCATTTATCCGGCCCCCCGACGCACTTCCGGAAGGGGCACCTCTTTCATTGGTGGTCAGTGAGAGGAGCATAGTTCCCATTTAAATACTGGTCAGTTTGTTGATTTAAATTTACTTGTTCTTTATTTTAAATACTGTGTTTGTTCCTGTTTTGTTTTTTTACTTTAAAATAAGATCTGTGCAGTGTGCATAGGGATTTGTTCATAGTTTTTTTTATAGTCTGGCCCTCCAATGGTCTGAGGGACAGTGAACTGGCCCCCTTTGTAAAAAGTTTGGGGACCCCTGGTCTAGGGCAAGGGTCCTTAACCTGACATCCAAGGGTGGGCTTCAGGGACCCTAAACCCTGTAATTCTTTGTGTGGAATTTTGGCCTGCAGAGCTCCAACCTGGGCCGTTTTCCTGTCCTACAGCCGCAGAGCCCTCTGGCAGAACCCTCCCCCCTCCGCGGGAGCACAGCCCCTCCTCCCTTAGGCCCCGGCCACGACAGGCAGGCACAGGACTTCACTGTGCCCACCTTGTTGGGAATGTTACTACAGGTTGCATTCAAGTTCCCCCTAGGTAAGGAACAATCACACTTCTATGGCATCGCCCTAGCCGGAAGCCACTGCCCAACGCTCCATTTTGAGCACCAGCTGTTTAACACCGCCCCCGCCCCCTTCACTTTCCCTGTTTAAAATGTAGAATCTCAGGGGAAGTCAGATCTAAAACTTCCGTTACTTCTCCTTAATTACATATATCGGTTTCCCACAGCCTGCCAAGCCTGTCCTTCCCCTCCAACCACACGTCTAATGGGGTTTGTTCTTCAGAAAGCCGTTCTGACAGTTGCTATGCCCTGGTTTCTCCAAAGGGTCGGTAACTGACTTGAAGTTCATATATTTTTTTTCCAACTTAACCCTTATGCTTATGTGTTGGTAATTTCCAGCCATCATCTCTTTTTTAAAAAGGTTAGAAGCTGGCTTTCAGCTATCTTTCCAGACCTCTGTGATTCTCTCAGCAGGCAGCCTTTGACCCTGCGCACTTCTTGTGGAAGGCATTGGAGAATCTGCCATTAAGACCTGAGGTAATTTATTCCACTCTTTTTAATTAATGTTTCAAAAACCTCCCCAATTTTAACTTGGTTTTGTGTTCCCTAACCAACGCTAGAATCCAGATTTACACACACACACACATACATATACACACATACCCACAAACACACATACACATATGTGACTGTATGTTAGTAACCAGTTCTTAGTTCTACTTCTAAGAAAGTAAGGGTACACCTCTTTCTCCTTTACTAATCCTGTTACAATTAAAGTCCTTATTATTTTTATTTCTTCATCTTTTCTCAATATGAAAATAATATACCTTATTGTAAAATTTGGGGAATGTAAAGAAAAATATAGAGACATGAAATAATAATAATTCTTTTGCCCCAAATCCTTTTATCTTTTGCATAATATGTTGACCTTGCCTTCTCAGGTTTCACAACCTTTACTATCTCTAAATATGCTCACCTGCCCACCAGATGCATTTTTCTTTTTAGAGCATATTCTTTCTTTATCAGTTCAGGCTTCATCAATGTTTTTTCCACCAACATAGCAAGCTGCTCTTCTAGGCTGACTCAAAACAGAGGCGAAGAAGAAAGCCTGGACTTGAGACTCAGAAAAGCTGTAATTGCGTTCTTTCTTTTTCTTCTTGACTACACAATTTTGGACAATCACTAGAGCCCTCTGCACCTCAATTTCTTCATCTATAAAATAGGGATAATAGTTCCCACCTAGCATTCTCCCTTGTGTGTTCTTAGGAAGATCAAAATAGATGTCGGGAAGAAAATACATGAGAAAGCCCTTGGTAAACTGTAAAGCACTCCAGAAATGTAAGTAAGTGTGATTATTACAATCCAAGTTGGTTTGTCTTTGCATCTGTCATTTTCTTTCACTGAAAACCTTCCTTTCTTTCTCAAAATTTGTTTATTCTTTACAGGTGTCCTTCCTGACTTTCATTTTATCCTGTGCTTCATCAGTTTATGGTCACTTTGCCAAAAGCTCGTTTCAACTTTAAAATCCTTGATGAATTGGTTCCTATTTGTGGGCACCTTCTGCATTATTTTTTTGTACTAAGAAGTCATGTTCTCTCAATATTCTAAGAACATTGTCAGCTCTTGGCCATACTTCCCTCTCTTGCCAGCTCTGCTTTGACGAGATACTCAAAGAAGTCAAAATCGATTCTGATCTGGAAGTTCCTAAGTCAGGACATGGGACACTATGCATCACACTCTTGCCATCAAAACTGGCCCTGACTAGGTTGAGACCGGGGGCCATCATACTAATGAATACTTACTCTGTGACAAGTACTGTTCAAAGTGAAATAATTCAAATTTTGCAATAACTGAACAGTCACAATTATTAATAACTCATCCTAAAGGAAGGATTCAGGGGGAACAGAGACGTGAAGACATTTGCCCAGCTACCTAATGAGGGGAAGGACAGAAACCCTGGCTGTCTGACTCCCGAAGTCTGCTCTCAACTGCTGTATTCCAAGTAAATTCTAAAAGGAATTTTCCTGGCACCATATTCATGAGAAAAGATCGAGGAGGATGCAAGTCAGTTGACCCCTAGAACCCCCGAAGTGCCACTGAAGAAAACAGGAAAACTTGAGGAACCTAAAGGTGACAGCAAGCAGTTGAGAAGTACAAGTACTGGTAATACAACCCACTTCATCCTCTGCAAAACTCAGCAATAATTGCACTAATCACATTTCCAGGCATTCTGGGTATGTCCTATATCTAACAAGCACATCAGGAGAACGAGGTCCCCAAGATTCATCCACATCCAAGTCCTAACCACCCGTCAAGTTCAGTTGTGCACACCAGCCTCACCACATTGACCTGGACACACAGTATGCTTTTTAAATCTCTGATGTCCAAAGTCAACTGTAAACATTTCCTACAAATCTACAGAGTATAAAACTTCAGAGTGTAAGCTCGAGCCAGATGTCTGGGTTCAAATCCTGCCTCTGCCACTTAAGCTAAGCAAGTTTCAATTTCTTTGTGTCCCAGTATCCCCACCCATAAAGAGTAGATAATGACTGTATATGCCTCCTAGGGTGGTCGGGACTGTTCAGTTCATTATTGTACGCAAAGCACCAATAATTAGCGCACGCCAGCAGGCCCAGAGGCCAGGGTAGCACCTATTAATTATCCTTACCCCGTATGCCAGCATTCTGTTAGACACACACAGGGCACAGGGCAGAGGCTGTTTATGCCCTTAAAAAATTCACAACCTGGGTGGGGAGAACAGGGTCACAACAAGGGTCATTTCAACCCAGGGGCTATGAGAATCTGAAGAGGGTAGTGACTCCAGGCAGGTGGGGCCGGGAAAACAGGCGCAGAGATCCCAGGGCAGAATCTTGAAGGAAGAACAGGAGCGAAGCAGGCGAAGTAAGGTAAGGAGGCACAAGAGAAGGCCTGAAGTACAGAAGAGCCTTCACATTACCCTTCCTCCGCTTGGGTTGCCATCTCCATCTCCGCTCTTTTTGGATTGTGTAAAGATAAGCTTGCAAAAAGCAGTTCTATACATAAAGCTAGAAAGATTAGTCTTGCTCTCCTTTCTGACAAGCATTTATCCAGTTTTCTAGATAAATACTGTGAAAGGGAACCTCAGAAGGAGACGTGGACCACAGATTAAAAACGACAGGTCACAATTCCTGGGTGCTGCTCTGCGTTCCAAATGCTGGTGACTGTCACTGCTATCCGTCTTGCCCATCAATTATTTGCCACTCTCTTGCCCACTGGGAGTAGATGTCTTGTACCAAAGGCCATTGAAAAGTTTTTATTTGGGGCAGGATGTAGTTATAAATAAAAACGTTGTATGTGTGTATATTAAACTCACAGTTTGAGGGGATTCGTTAAGTTTCCTCAGTGAATCCAAAACACACTCTCTCCCCTAAAGACTTGACTTTACAGATGAGGAGGGGAGCTCAGCAAAGAGAGGTGTGGGCCTTGCCTGAGTTGCACAGAGCAGAGGCAGCACCGAGATCGGACCTGCTTTCCTGGCCCCGTGGCCAGCTCTTTCCACAATACCACTTTGCTTCAAATTACTTGAAAGGTAGTACATGTGGTAAAAAACTAAGGTGACTGAACTCTATGGGGCACCAAGAAATGGCCTCTTTTCTTAGAAAAATAAAGACATAGGAAATTTAACCTTTGTGTTATATGTTGATTTTTATAAAAGCGCCCTCTGAGTCATTAGTTGATGCAAAATTTCAAGCAAAATTAGCCCCCTTGTATTCTTTTTGAAATGAGGCGAGTGTAACTCACAGAACAGTAACAATACTTCCTGTTCGTAATAAAACCCAGTACCAAAGCAGTATTCCTGACGGCCACTCTCTTACATTAACCATTAGTCTCCCCTCAAAGTAATAATTTATAAACGGGTATGGGAAAGAAACAGGTACAAGAAAATGGGTAATCTTCAAAATGGTCAAGGTTAAACGAGTAGAGAGAAGAGACCTGTTTCCTCCTAAAGGAAGTAGTCTTCAGTTCGGAAGTGAAGTATATTTACAGAGTGATAGGAAGGGGCTAAAGAGGGGGAGGCCAAGCTTTAACTGTTACGTGAAATTAAAGTGACGCTGATTGCTGGCGCCATAAATTTCTCACCCTTTGTTCTCACTAAATTAAATGAAGTTTCCAAAATTCGCTATTTTGTAGGCATGCCTTTTTCCACTTGAAAATAATTTCACTTTTTGCAAGACAAAGGCCAAAGGGAAAGGATCTAGAAGAAAGTCACTTTCACCAAAGTTTCAAAGACATGCTGTTTCTGGCAAATGAGCTTGTATGGGCTCCTCTACATACCGCATAAACCTTCATCTTCCTCTACATGGTGGCGGCTCTCTATAATTTAAAGAATCAGGGGTTGGAATCAGAGCACGGAAGTTGAAATCCTGGCTTGCTGCTTATAGCTGTGTGGCCTTGAGCTCTCTAATCCCTACTCTGGTCACCTAAGGAACAAAATAATAATTGTCAGCCTTGTGGTAAGGATTAAATGAGATAACATATGTTAACATAACCCAAAATACAGTGGGCATACCATAAATATCTATTGCCAATTCAAGGCCCAATTTCAACAGAGAATTGTCTTAAGCAAAGGCAAGGCAATTCCTTTTTGGATAACTGTTATATTTGTACTGACAGCAATAATTCTTAGCATTTTTATTCCACCATTTTTTTCTAAAATGATCTACAAATTCTGGCCACCTAATTCCGTAACCCTCTCCTGCCCTTCCCTAACCCCTATCTCGGTTGCATAAATGCAGATGTATCAAAAAACTGGATTCCCTGCTATGGTGACTGAAAGACCATTCATACGTTATTACAGTCAACCTTGAGTTTTATGTCAAAATGAAAGCATCATTGTAAATAGGGACAGAATAAAAAGGGGAGGTTGAGAAGGTGAGTAACCATTATCCCGTTAATTCCAGAAAGCCCAGCACAGTGAAGGTGATTGGGAAGCACAGGGAATCTGTTCCAAAAGCCAGCATAAAAACAGAGTTAAAAAAAAAAAAGAGAGAAAATAAAAATAATATGTGGATGAATAACTTGCTATTGCTTCTTTCTAGGTGGGAAGAGCAAGCAAGACTCTAGGGGTGAGACAGTCTTTGACGTGGATGGACCTTAAGGACTGGCCATCATTTACATGGAATTTGAAGGGAAGAGGGACAGACAGCGTAACGAGTGATGAATGAGAGCTTTTGAGGAAATGCCCTTATTAAACACAAGGTAAAATGAAGCTCAAAGACACGAGGCACTAAGAAACAGGTATATGTTCATTCTGTTAGCCACTAGATACTCTCATCTATTCAACCAAAGAATTCTGTAAAATTCAACCAAAGCATCAAGCATTTATAAAAGGCTTAAATCTGTCAACAGTATCCTAAATGCACATTCATTTCTATTATCTCTTTAAACAACAACCAGCATTTGCTGAGCACTGCCCATATGCAGAGTATTCTGCTCAACACTGAGGACATAAAGTGACATAAAGTATGAATTTTGTCCTCATGAACAAATGACAAATTAATCAACAAACAAATTACTTCTCTTATATATGCAGGCTATATAATAACCCATTCAGTATTTTTTTCTTGAAAATGCCATGAGGGTCAACATTCTCCTACCCAAGAAAGATTTTCCAAATCTGAGCACCTATATTTGGCCAGGGTAGGGTTTCTTCTGCAGTCCTTCATCCTATGGAGTCAACCAAGAAATATCTGGAAATTCAGATCAATGAGTACACTTCGTAGGTTTTCCCTAAGTATTTCGTGTCTCACACCTCCGCCTGTCCCACCCAACACCAGCAAGAGTCCAAACCACACTCATACCCTCTCTCTCACATCTCCAACCATGATTAACAGCTGTCCAAAAAAAAAAAAACCTAGTGTTTCTATTTTTTTTTAGTTTGGCTTTTTAAAAGAAGACAGATCCATAAATCTGATGTTTTTCTCACCTCTGTACATTTATTTTAAATTTTATTTTAAAATGGGGAAGAGAGGGAGCCAAAAAGAAAAGATGTGAGAAAACGATGAACCTGGTCAGCCTGATAATCAGTAATTAAAGTTATAGTCAGAAAAGAACAAAGCTTAGTGCCTCCTACCCTCTTCCTCCTCTTCATGCCTTTAATATTCTGCTTCAGGCACTGAGAGGGAGGGTAACACGGTTAGTGAATTCCAACCAGCCCTAAGATAATTGCACCATTCACACCCCTCACCAGTCAATCAGGGTCTGCTTATCCAGTGCCATTTATTAATAGTTTTCCTACATTTGCAGGGTTACAAAGGAGTGAAATGAGGCTTCCTGTCCAAAACAAGAAATGGGGCACCCTCAATAAGGACTAAGTAGAACAAAGGATGTTTGCAGAACCAAGGCTCACTCGCCCTATTTCAGAGTCACACCTGTTTTAGGACTGTTAAGGAAAAGCACTCCCTAACTTTCCTAACTGTCAACACCAGGCCTGTGTCCGTGTTGATGGAGCTCAGGAACAGGGTAAACACAGCTCTGCTCTTAATTCCACACCAGTTCCACCCCTTGGATGCGCTCTGTACACTAAATCCCCTCTGATTCCAATGTCTTTGACCCTCTGTTAGTCATGTAACAGTTTCACAGTGATAGGATCTCGCTCTACATGTTAAAATGCTGCGTGATGTTTACAGCTAATAGGGGCCTTGTCAATCATCTTGCCCAGTGGTTCTCAAATATGGCCGTACATTAGAATCCCCTGGGGAATTCTTAAACTACCACTGCCTGGATTCCTTCCTTGGAGATTTTAATTTAACTGTTTGGTGGATAACCTGGGCAAGGACATCATTGTTTTTGTTGCTACTGCTATTGTTGAGGGCGTGTGTGTGTGTGTGTGTGTGTGTGTGTGTGTGTGTGTGTGTGTGTGTGTTGAAGCTCTGCAGGTGATTTTGTTATTGAACTTAGAGAAACAGCGCCTTCTCAGGTCTGGCGTTGCTTCTCTTTCTCTCCCTTCTCCTTGTCCCTCTAGGCACAGCCTTGTCCTTATGCCTCCACCACTCTGCCCCTAAAGTCACCTTGGAATAAATGTCCTTCAAGTCAGCCAGTGGTGGCATTTGCTAATCCTCATACCTTAATATCCAGGATACTCCATTTATATGGGGTGGATCTGAAGCGGTCTTCAGGCCAAGCTCATGCTAATAAAATGAGTATCGACTACAATACACAGAGAAATGGTGAAAGAGGAGGAAAGGGCGGAGAGAATGGGGAGCAGAAAAAGATGCAAGTAAAATTTAGAGGAATGTCCATTTAAAACTCATCTGCCATTAGGCACCAATGCTACAGTTTAACAAAGTAGTGGCTAAAGCTGTCTTTTCATCATCTCTACTCCTGAGTATCCCCATAAAGAATACTTCTGACATCAGGTCATTTTGGAAAGGCTACCAGGAGGATTCTGGGATTCCCTGGGAATAATTGAAGCCCTCTTCTTCCATCAATCCCCTTTGCCGCTAAAGAAAGCAGCTAGTGTCTGAATGGCACAGCAACTGTCTACCTCACTGCTGTAGGAGCACATGGGCTAAGCTGGTCCTTCATTCTGAGTAGCTTGGCCTGGGCTCGGATCCAGCTCTCTCCTTGGCTACAAACCAACCAGCAGCTGTCCCTTTCTTTATAATGGCCATCAACAAAGTCGGTTGCAATCCAGTGGTCTAAAATGACAATTGTATCATTTGTTCATTCTAGAGGCAAGCCTAATAAACAGGGCGAGGAGTCCTAAGTGTAGAATCACTAAAGCAGAAATTGGAGCCTCTTCCCTTTCCTTTAAAAAAGACCCTGACTGTGTTCTCTGCCTCATCCTTTGGAATCCAAAATTCCTCATAACTTCGGCAGCACCCTCCATATTGCTCTTCTCCCCAAGTTAAGGGAAGCAAGGAAGTGCAAGAGGCCCACCCTTTATACCAGCAGGCTTCTTCATCTGCCCTACGTCCTCCTAAAATGACCATTCTCTCCTTCTACAAAACTCTTATTTATCCTTAAAGACAGAGTTGAGCTGTCAACCCCTCCGTGAAGCCCACCTTGTTCTACCAGGCTTCTGTTCAGAAGAGCTCTCCTCAATATATGATGACTTTCTTACACACCTCCCCCATTAAACCCTGAGCCACTGGAAAGTGCCTACCAGAGCTAATTCTTTTTCATAACGCAGTCTTTGACAAATATTGGTTCTTAACAAACATTTGTTGAATAATTGAGCAGACAAAAAAAGGCATTAAAGTGAAAAGAATAGATAGTGTGAAAGAAAAGAGATTATGAGACATTAACAAATAGATAAACCAAGGAGCAGGAGAACATGAAAAGAAAGAGATTAATCAGTTATGCGAAGGACCAGAATAAGAATGAATAGAGGATGAAAGGGGAAAGAGGCGGGCGAGATACATGGTGGAAGAGGGTTGTAGAGAGGACATGGGTGAACTTAAATGCATAGGTTCCTTTCTGGGGTTTGTTTCTTTTTCTTTTTTTTTTTTTTTACTTTTAAGAACAAAGCAGAAGTGCTGGGAGTCCCAAAAGTAGATTATATATGTGGAATTGCCAGTGTTAACTCTGACATAGAGTTAGGTGCGGCAATGATATATAAATACATTGACGATGCATGGTCCAGCAATTTTGGCATAACCAGGGAGATTGCCAGAGACGCAGAATCTCGGGCACCACGTCAGACCACCTGAATCAGAACATGCAGTTTAACAAGATCCCCAGGTGACTCCTCTATACAATCGAATTTAAGGAGTGCTAACACAGATATTTGAAATTCAGAGATAACCTCCATACCTCACTGTAGTGACTGGAGTGGTGCACAAAGCTCTGGCACTAAGCAGCTACACAGCCTTAAGCAAAAGACTCAATGTCCCTGCATCTCAGCTTCTTCATCTAGTAGATGAGAAGGTCAGAGTAGATGCCTTCTGAAGTGTCACAGAGCCCTGATATTCTTCATTTCATTTAACATCATAACTTCAAACAGTTCCTACACCCATGAGGACAAACAACAAATAGCATCATCTACTAATTAAATATTTCACTTCTTCTCTCCATTCATTCATTTAATATACTTAACTATGTATTTTGTGCCAGTCACTACGCTAAGTACAAATGATTCCAAATGAAAAAAACAACCCTCCCTGCCCTTGAGGAGCTCACAAACTTCTTAAAGAAACAGGGCATGTAAACAAAATAAAGATAAAGTGTACTAATAACCACCACTAGGCACTCGTAATGCACAGAAAACAGAGCACGTATTCTGCTTGGGGCAGTCATGGAGGATTTCAACAAGGGATCGATGTGTGTTCTATCTAGGTCCTTTCTCTGTCAACTTCAGCTGAAAGCACTAGGAAGTAAAAGACAAAAATAAAGTGGTTGGAGAGCAACAAGGTACCAACCAAAGGTTCCTGAACATACCTCTCTGGGTTCACAGAACCCCCAAAACTCTTTCACCCAATAGATCTGGTGCAATGGCTGCAGACATACCAATAACAGCCACCGGTAAATCTCAGAAACCTACCTCCTCTGAATAATGCCTGCTCCCTCATCTGTTCCTCTATCATCTGCATCCCTCCGAAAGATAATATCAATTCAAACGCTAATCTAGTCTCCCTGGAGACTTCTTCTTGTGGTTGCAAAGAGGGGATGCACTTTAGTAAATGTGAACAATTCATTAGACCGGTAAGTCTTTCAATCTATATTTATTTACAGAGATCCAATTGTATGCACGGTGCCAAAAACTGAAAATGTAGTTTAATGAAAGGATGAAATTTCTAGAATTCTTACGGAGAATATAGGATGGCAGTGAGGGAAAAGAGCTTATTCACTCCTGACCCCAGCAAGTTATAGGAGATGAGTTGTTCTGTCTGCCAGAGGCTTCACTGTTTAGGAGAGAAGGCTAGCATTTAGGACAATAGTTTTCCAATCTTTAGAATCTTTTCACCCTGGCTCCCTTACTTTTCCTAGCTTCCATAGGCTGATTTTTTTTTTTTTTTGTAATGGTTTTTTCGCATACAACCTGTCCTCTCTCTTGCTTCCTTCTATATTTCATTGTTCATAAATACTAACAAAATTTTTGCTTTAACCTGTTAGTAGTAGTGGACATGTCACCTTCATTTTCATATTCTTGAACATGAAATTAGAGGGGGAAAACACTGTATCCTGACTTCATCACACCCATGGAAGAAACGGGGGAATGTTTTACAAGCTAATGGTGATGTGGCCAAAAGCTGGATCAGCTCTGTCTTTTCTCCCTGTCAAGAACCACTCAACCTACCAACCAATTTCAGTCCATGTGTTCACCCCCCAGGTGCCCACTGTCCCTCCACACACAAAGCCAGCTGTGTGTACATGAAGGTCAAGGAAAATGGTCAAGGTTCTGAAGTCATCTTTCTGGAGGTAAAGCAGGAATACAAAATCAAGGTGCCTGCTGTTCCTCCCTTCACCAGAGGAAGTCGCTCTTCTCACTCAGCCTAAGAGAATGGCACTGGCTGTGCAAAGTAGTGACTACAGAATTTTTTTTCTTCCTTCTCCTTTTCTGTCACTTTGTCTCCTTGCTTATTCCCTTTGTCTGCAAGCACTCTTGTCATAAATTACACATATACAGTGGCAAAGCCAAGACTCTTCGGACAGACAGCCTTCCTAGGGACAAATCAATGGAGAGAAGAAATAAGACACTCTGGAGTCCACACCCTGCTCCTCTCCTTGCATGTTAACATCTACCTCTCAGATGCCACATCATTCTGTGTTCATGGCTCCGTCATGCTTCGCTGCACCTGAATATGGAGACAGAAGACAACCATGCTGTTCTGATTCCCTTGAAATCACCAATCTAATGTTCTTAACCACACTTTCCTGGGAAGTCTTTATTTCCCATGAATTTTTTCTTAATTGTGCATCATGAAGGCTCCTCCATTAAAATTAAATTTGCTCTTCCTCCCTCCCACCAGCAGCCACATCTCTTTCCCATGCAACCCACATTGGGGGGGGGGGGGAGGGGGACACGACGACAAAAGGAGAGAAGACAAAACAGAACCCAGTCAGCTCTTTGTGCTATGAGAGAAAAGAAAGAGTGACAATGGCCCTGAGACAGCCCAGAACACCACTGAGGGACACAATCTGCTCAGGAGTACAGGGACACCTCCCTCCTCCCCAGGGGAACTAAAATGGCTTTGGGCATGGAAAAGGCACAGACCACCTGTGGGGATTCCTCCTAGATTCCTAACAAGCCCTTTCCAGTCAGAATTTCATTCTTTTCTCTTTATAGCTTTCCTATCACCTGGTCCCCCACTTCCTCAGAATCCTCACCTTTTAACCTTTTGTCCTTTGCCTAGTCTTTGGACCAACTAAAGGTGACGTGGAACCTGGCTTAATCCCTTTAGCAACCAAGATGAGTGTGACTGAGACCCTGTCTAAAGGACTTCTGTCATCCTCATGGCCAACAAACACAACAAGTACCAGGAAGGCAGATGAGGGCATGTGACCTTTGATGCCCACCTCGCCTTGCTCATCTGTTCCTAGGAAACCATCACACGGGGAGCTGCATTTCTCACCCATATCTCTGTTCTATTTTGAAGTAATTTTAAGAGTTCATTCTCCACTTGAAGGAGTAGAAGCAGATGGGGAACCAGCTCAGGTATCTCTAAGGGAACATGAGGAGAACACGGTTCAAAGTGAGATCCCACCCTCTCGCTTGGATAACGCCATGGTTACAGGTTAGTGGTTAAACAATAAACGTTCAAAAGAATGAACCCTGGGGGAGGGGAGTAGGGAATATGGTTCATATTCATCTTTAGACAATGAAGAACTACCTTCTACGGTGATGCTGAGAAACAGGGACCTTCCACTACTTCCCCCACATCCCTTCAGTAGTTCAGCTTATTTTAAAGTATTATGGAAAAAAAAATAGCAGAATAGAAAGATTTGAAGGGAGAATACTTTAAGAAAGATTATTGATGCTAATGATTCTGCTCTGCTATTTTGAAGACCTTGATCTCAACCGGATTGCTGCACCTGGGCGCCCTCAGAGCCTGTGGCCACACACCCAATCGGCCGAGGAGAGGAGCTCCCATCACGGCCCTTCAGCACATGGACACTCTGGTTTCCCCAGGAGTTGTCTTGGATTACATGAGGAACTAATTGAAGAGTCATTAGTTAAGTCTTTTCCATTTCTCCTGCTATTTCTCTTTTTAAGTACATGAAAATACTGCCAAACTACATTTCAAATATTGTAAAAAATGATGAGAGGGGGAAAAAAATGAAAGTATTAATTCTATTCTGAGGGTACAAGACTAACACATGCAAACGGCACATCTCTTTGTTCAACACAAAGGCTCACGTGTCGAATCCTGCACCCCTTCCACATGCACAGCATTTTAGAACTCTGCAAGATAGCCATTTTGCAAGAGTGTGGAAGTAACAGTTTGCTTGGAGGATGTGTGGGTATAAATAGATGTGTAGACAGAAGGAGAAATTTACAGCTTAAAAATAATAGCACATGATAAAAACACAAATTAAAAGCAGAATATTGACAGAATTCCTTTTTTCCAAGCTTCAGATTTCAGTCCTCTAAACCTGCAGCATCCCTCCATTCCAGGTGTTCCTAGACCAGCCGGATTCCCCACCTAGACCAGTGCCTCTGCAGTAGGCCTCCCGGGCTCTCTGGGCCCAGTGTCAAACCCCTTAGACAGCAAGTGTACTTCGGGACAATAACCACAGTATCTCAGTCATTATCTTCATTTTTTACAAAGGGCACAGAAAAGGATGGCTAGGAAGGTAGAGACAGGAGATAAGAGAGAGAGGCATGGAAGTGGCAAGGGGGAAAGCCAGCTGGGGACTGGGGGGAGATTTCTAGATTCCCATAAAAATCAGAGCTTTAGCCTTGGGTGAATAAAATGATATTTAACTTGAAAATCACACAGGTTTCCAAGTCATGTCTGCAATAAAATTTAAAAAAATTTTTTAAACCTTATGCCATTCAACACCCTCTGTTCCTATAGACATCCACCCCCACAGCCTCCCAAAAACCCCAAACCTGTTTGATGAGGAAAGAAAAGAAATAACGTGGGAGATTTTCCCCTTTGTAATAATAAGCCTTTGCCCAAACAGCATTATTTTAATATCGTGTTACCTTTTCTTCCAAAAAAAAATCCACTTGAGGGACTTAAAGAGAGAGAAACAAGGAATCCCTTACCCCAGGTGAAAAGAAAATACAATAGAATGTGTCTTACCTTGGTTTGTAGAAGCCAAACCTCTAGAGGGTCGGATTAAGGCAGTGAGCATGTTGGGAATGTCCAGTCTCCTCTTCTCGCTTGCATATCCACATAAGAAAGACGAAGGGTAAATGAAAGGAAGATCATTTAAAATCCAATTTTTCGTGAATTTTTGTTTTAATCTTGTGTCTTGAAGAGATGAAAATTTAAAGAAAAAGAAAAGATAGAATTCAAAGGTAAATCAGGGTATGGAGAGCAGCTCACAATGCAGAATCCAGAGTAATTATTCCGTTTGCATGTGAGGTTAGTGGCTGGGCTATTTTTTTTTATTATTCCTCTGGCAATTACGGATTTTTGATTTTCGGAGCTTTAGTGGAGGAGGCTCTGTGTAGAGAAGCTGGGGGCCGGCTATGTCCCTCCGTGGAGCATGGTCATTCCCAAAGCGTCCCCTTCCTATGGGGGAAAAAGAGGCGGTCAGGGTTTGATTCGAGTGTACCCCAGAGGGTAAGAAAAAGGCATTGTGAAAAAGGTATCAATTCGTTTTAAGGAAAAGGGGGTTGGAAACCCCGCATTTCCCACAGAGTGCACACAAGAGGAATTGAAAACAGCTGGCACCGGTCTATAAATAATTCAGAAAAGGTCTGGCTATACCATTCCTGGGACAAGCATAGATGAGAGGTGGGAAAGCCAACCTGAATGGAAGCGGGGAGAGGGCGGGAGGGAGAAAGAGAAGGAGGGAAGTGGGAAGGAAGGAGGCAGGGAGGGAGAAGCGGTACCACATAGCAACACACACTCACACACACACGCAGAAACACCATCCCCACTTAACTCGCCAGCAAGTGCGACCCCCAGCCCCATCTGCATTGCTGCTGACAGGTCTGTCTCGCTCTCCCCATTGCCTCCAGCAGCAGCGCCTCCTCCCACCCCGGGCTTGTGCTGAATGGGTTCTGATTGTGCATGGGGCGCACACTGGGCATTTCTTGGAAGGGGCACACTAACACGCGCACACACACGCCCCCGCCGCGCACGCGCCCCCGCGCGCGCACTCACACTCACCCCCGCGCACACTCACACCGCCGCCGCGCTGATGTGCAGCACACCGGGCTTCACCTGCAACGTGTCGATTGGACGGATGGTCGCGGCGCGTGGCTTCGGCCCGGGGCACCGATGCCCAGCCTCTCTGCTCGGTGAAGGGCTTAACCCCCCAAAAAAGACCAGAGAGAGCCCTACCTTTTAACCCTATAAAGAAATTTTTTAAAGCCACGTCCAAATTAACAATTGCAGGGTTCTGCTGGATTTAAGAGCTTTACCTAACACCAGATTGGGTTAACGGTACCACGGCTTCGACCCTTTATCTTGCCGACACCCCAAACCCCAACATTGAGACAAGAGACTCCAAAGCGAATATTGACGTACCGGCTCTGAGCGGCTCAGCGATTGCAGTCTCGGGAGAGGGGTGGCCGGGGATAGAAGGTTTTCCTTCACCTGCCAAGCAGGATTAAAAATCCGTCTCGAGGGTTTTGAAGTTCACGACTCTTCTTTGCAAAGCAGAAGAAAATGCATTTGGACGCCAGCACTTCTGGATTGTGGTGATCAAAAATCACCCTGACGAGCACTTTCAATAGAGCAAAGCCCCGAGATTTCCTAGAGGTGAAGAAACGGGAGGAAGTGGTTTCTGAGAGGGGGTGGGGGACCTTCCTTTCACAAAAAGGGGGGGGGGGTGGAGAGGCAGGAGCCGAGATCCCAGTTGGTGAGGATCGGAGCCGGGGGGAGGGGAAGCGGGCGGGGGCAGGCTATGCAAGTCAAGCTCAAGGCAGCAGGAGAGGAAGAGGAGGAGGGAGGAGGGGAGAGTAAGAAAAATGGGTATTAATCACCGGGGACGGGGCGGGAAGGGCGCGAGATCACAGGTTGCCTGATCTGGATTTTGGTCTCACACTCAAAAACGTGCCACGCACACACGCGCGCGCGCGCGCGCACCCCCCCCCCCCCCCCCCACACACACACACACCTACCTACCTCTCACACACAGGCTCTGGTAGGATGAGATACCCACGAAGCCATAGAAGATCTTTCTGCTCCCAGGGTGTGTGTGTGCTCGCGTGTCCTCGTTCTCCACACCCCCCACCCCACCCCACCCCCAAACCCCTTCACCCCCTCACTCCAATTGCTAAGACTCTGGCAGAGGCAGCTTTCCACGTCATGTGCTGGGGGAAATGGGGTAGGAAGCGGGGAAAGACTTAACCCGAGGCCGTGGCGCCTCCTGCTGGCCTCAGTGAGGAACAGCAATGAGGAAGGGCGGCTAAGGGGTGGTGGGAACGAGACAGTGTCCCTGAGGGCTGCTGCTGGGATGCCAAGAGCATCTCAAAGGCAGAGCTGCAGTTTAAAATTTAAGACATTTGCTTTATGTTCCATAATCAGCCTTTGCTCCATACTTGTATCCAGTGTTCTGGGCGCAATTTTAAAGCCCGGTTCTTGCCTTCATGGAGCTTAAGATCTATTCTGAGCACATGAGGCTGTAAAACAGTGAGAAACAAAGCAAGGCAAATGTAATTAAGGGTTACATTGTATAGTACAGATCATGTATGTGCTTTGCTGACTGCTAGTGAAGGTTTGAGGAGTTTAAGATCTTTATTAAAGTCGATTCTGTTATTTAAAGACTGTGAAGAGAGAAGATGAGACAGGTGAATAATCCCTGAATTAAATTAAATTGCAGGACATTTACAGCCCCACGCTCTTATAAAAAGCCAACATCCATTCAGTTCTCTTCCTCTTAAGCTGTTTTCTATTTTAATAGCACTTATCACCACCTGTGTATTATTTTTATATCAATATCATTGTGCACGCATCATTTTTATATTGATGCACTATGTCTTCAAAGATCCAGAATATTACAATGGTGGAACATTTCAGATGGGTTATATCATGAGCTTCTCATCCATGTTCCTAAAAAGGAACCATATGAACACACAGGTAATAATTCTGTGTGAAGTCGTTACACCCAGTATCTTGGCACTCTGGTCTGTGCGGGATACATCAGATGTATACTGAGTCTTGTAGACCAGGCAGCAGTCACATTACAGCTGAACTAATTCTTTCACGTTTTCTAGTTTTTGTTAGTTATAATCTTTGAATCGAAGTGTTTAAGATACACACAAACTCGCTAGCTTTACGTAAAAACACAAATACAGTGCTCATCTGCAAATTATTCTATCTCGGTAATGGTACTGTTATTTTTCTAAGGTGGGGAGAACTGCAGAACCACCCCAGAGCTGCTATGCCCTTCTGTGTACAACGGCCATGTATGTGCAGACTTCCAGTGGTCAGAACGTGAGTTCCAGGAGCAGTGCAGGATGCAGAGAACAAGGGCCCTGTGTGTCCTGAAACACTTTTTTCTGAGTCTTCCAGGAATACTCATTACCTTCAGAAGAAAATCAAGTTCACTCAAGGATTGACCTTTAATTCACTTTTTTAACCTCATAGCTCACAGTCCCTTTCCTATCCCTAATTCCCTTCACTAAAACTGGACCCTTCTTTTCTGTTTTTTTCTTTTCTTCCTTTCCTGGACCCAGCAATTCCATTCCAAGCTTTTAACTTTTGCAAATGTAGAGGAAAAAATGAACTCTCTCCCTACTTAAGTCCACACTCTTCTTTAGTTTCTAGCTCAAGTTCCACTTCTAGAAACCAAGCCTGAATTGATTTCTCTGACAATTTCAAGGATGTTAAACTGAGGCGTGGCACCTCACCACCATCCTCCTGACTCCCACCCTCTGCATTTGGAAATGTGAAGAGGAATTAGCATGATCGGTTATCAAATGACTGGGTGATGCTACTGGCATGTATGGCCCAGGCACCAAAGACACTACACAGACATACCTGCATTATGAAGAACTGTCCTAAAAGAAAATCTATACTTCCATAAGCTGTTTTTGTTGAACCATATAAAACTACTGATATTCAATCATATGAAATTGCCAATCATATAAAATAACCATTATTGGCCTATATTAAAAAGGCAATTTTATAAAATTAAACTTAAAATCATATTCTTATTTATGTAAGATATACAGATAGACCTGCTAGATTATCTATATATTCCTAGTAACTAGCTGTTGGTTTTCAACCTCTGAAGTTCCCAGGGTATAATTTGAAATTGGTCCTCATACACAAAGAGCATATAGAGGCCAAAGAAAGAAGAAAGGCCACTCCAAACTAGCAGGTGGCAGTGTTAATAAGCAAGATAACTTATATACAAGGCTTTTCTTGAGCAGTTGCAGGACAACCAAACCTCTGCACCTTCCCACAAGAGTCTTAAGCGTTTATTTAGAGACCTTAGCAGGGTTCAGTCATGTATGTAGTCAGATGATCTCAACAATACATTTCTCTCTCAAGGATGCATCCTGGAAACTGCTGCTAGTGCAGAAACATTGGGCAGGATGTACTTTCCAAGGACAGGAAGGAGACAAAAGCCTCAGATTGTCTAGGTCCAGTTCTCAGGTCCACAGGTGCTCATGTCTTTTTAATCACCTCCTCCAAAACAAGCACCATTTCCAACATGCTGTAGAGGCTCAGTAAATATTGACGTTTTTAAATGACTATCAGACACTACTTTCCCAAGCAGCCGTGCTAATTCTCAGGACTATGCAGCTTGTGAGTGGAAGGTATAGATTTTCTCCATGGTATCCACTGCCCATTGCCCATTCAATGGCAGAAGACTTCTCTCCTTGCTTCTCAGACTCACTTGCATGTCTCATGAACAACCGTTGCCTCCAAGGAACCTGAACCTTTTAATAAAGCTGTTTTCAAAGATCACCCAGATTCATGTTGCAAATATGCATACATTCAAACTCCTAGTCGGTCAGCACAGAAAGCAACACTCTAACAAGATAAGATGTGGTTTCACAGCATTATTATTGAGGTAGAAGCTTTTACCCAGGATGCTGATGACACTGGTAGACTCTGCTAGCTCACTTAACCCAAAGAGAGAAGCAAAACTCTTGTCCATGACCCAATCAGTAGATGCAAAGCCCATGCTTTCCTCAGAAAAAAAAAAAAAAAGTATACTTATGTATATTACATCTTCATATCAAACACTGGTACCAAAAATAGAACCTAAAGCTTATAATTTGAGTCCTAGTTTTAAAGGAAAAAGTAGAAATTTTGATATAAAAGTGAAATTACTTAAAACTAGAAATAAGTCACAATAATTAAAAATTCTTTGATACTTATAAATGCTTCAATTTTTTTAATTAAATGATAAAAAAAATTTGGTTAGTTAATGCCTGACTTCTGTTATACTTGTTTTTCTGTATTTTTTTTTACTTCATACTCTTTGAGCACCTCTTTACATTATGTTAATAATATTCTTTTCTATAGAGATAATAGAAATAATCCAATCTGCTCTTTACCATGAGTGTTCAAAATTGGTTTTCAATATTGACCATATAGACAAATGTCTTGCTTATTGGTAGTAGTGCAATGTTAATTTTTTAGAATTGTTTTCAAATTAAGAAAAACCTTTATCAAATTTCTTACATATAAGTAGTAAGGTTGCAAGGATTTCAAATTTTCTTGTATAAGACTTAATATTAAATATCCCTTGAACTGAGATTAGTCATTAACTAGTTTGCAATGTATTATTTTTTAAATTATCTTCATCACTGTTAATATTTTGTCTCAAGACAGAAATTCAAATCTCTTCCCAATGTGTTCATATGATTTTCTCCTCTCCATTACCTGGATGATCAAACAATCCAGAAGTCTATTTATTACTTCTATTCAAAATTTTTCTTTTCTTCAAGAATTATAGTTTTGGAATAATTTGAAAAAAAATGTTGCAATTTGCCTCTTAATGTCAGAGTGAGTTCTATTGATGTCAGTATTTCTCTTTATCTTCTTTTGTTTCATCTTCCATTAACCATTATCTGAATCTCCTCTAGGTTTTTTAATATATAAATGTAAATAATAAAAGAAGAGACTCTTCAAACATGCCCTATGCAACAGTTTGTAATGTCTCACTTGTTTTATGAAATGTCCTGGCCCTGGCTGGCTGGCTCAGTAGTAGATTGTCAGCCTGGCGTGTGGAAGTCCCAGGTTCTCTTACCAGCCAGGGCACACAGGAGAAGCACCCATCTGCTTCGCCACCCTTCCCCCTCTCCTTCCTCTCTATCTCTCTCTTCCCCTCCCGCAACCATGGCTCAAAAGGTTTGAGCAAGTTGGCCTCAGGGGCTGAGGATGGCTCCATGGCCTCAACTCAAGTGCTAAGATAGCTCAGTTGCCAAGAAATGGAGCAGTGGCCCCAGATGGGCAGAGCATCACCCTATAAGAGGCTTGCTGGGTGAATCCCAGTCAAGGTGCATGCGAGAGTCTGTCTGCCTGTCTCCCTGACTCTCAATAATAATAATTTTTAAAAAGATAGAAAGAATATATCCCAAAATGTTTTCTCCAAATTACACACAAAGTGGCACAACTGGGCTTAATCAACTCTCTGAAATAAACTTTTTACACTTCTATGTTTGGGTTTCTCTTTCCGCTCTATAAAAAATTCCAAGATCTTAATGCTGATGTCCACATTTACAAAGCTTGAATGGCTTTCCAATGGGCAAATACACTTTGATTCTTTAAAGAAGATTCTAAATTGTTATGTAGTCTATGTGTGAAACAAATCTCAAATGGGAAAAAAGAGATTACAAAATACAAAAGTGTTTAACAACTTCAGGTAAATTAGAGGCAGCTTTTTCTCCAACTAGAATAAGGGGATGACCCACAGAGCATGTTCTGCGACAATTTGTGTCACAATTCTGGGTGTGCAGGCACAAGGGACAGATGGAGTTTATTGGGAGCATTCCATTTATTGGGTCAGCTGGCAATAACTTCATTGTACAGGAAACTGATTGCAAGACACATAAATATATCTCACTAAATCCAAATTAAATCATTTCCAACTCAACTTCCTCTTTGTTTCATCTCAAAAGTGCTCACTGCCACTCTAACAACACCCAGTGCAAGGGGAAATCAGAGAAAGTTAGAGTGGAAAGAGACAGTAATCTTAATAGATGGCAATTAAAATATGCTCCTTTAGCAGATTTTGCTAAAACATTTGGACACACAATTAAGCCCTCTCCCCCAGCCTTAGAAAGGGCCCCAAGTGAGGGGCTAGGGATCTGAAGCTGCATTAGCTTCAAAGTCATTCTGCCTCTGCTTGTTACCTAATGTAAACCATGCTTCCTGGTTTCCAAAGAAAATATTTGAATGTTTTATCTTTGAAAAAATAATTTGTTAAAGGCCCAGTTGACAACATGCATATTAATGCCTTCTGCTAAATCCAATCCATCTTCTTTTGCTTGCAATTCCTGGAGTGTACAGGAAACATGGGCAGAGCATTCAATTTTAATAACTTTCTCAAGCATACTAAGACTCTACCATCATTACTCTTTTAAAGAACCTCTATTTTGTTCTTATCATAATGATATTAATTATTCAACTGGAGCAGTCTTTTTTCAAAGTTAAAACACCCTCCATCTCCTTATCTAAAGACTTGCCTATCCTCCAATAATGAAACAGTCATCATTATCCACCATATTTTATTGAGATTGTTGTGTACATTGTCACAATACACTTCCAGACATTTACATTGTGTACCCAGAAAATCATTTCTTTAATACTTCTTTAGATGTGCCCTTTTCTTTTCATAATTATACAATGGAAACAGAAGGAGGGAGAGAGAGAGAGAGATGAGAGGTATAAACAAGATAATTAGAGAAGATTTATTGAATCCAGAAAGTAGGAGATATAAGATGTTACGTGATAATAAGCATTCTCTGTAACAGAAAGGGAAGAATTTGCATGACGTTATTTCTGGCATCTCTCAACTCCTTCAAGAACACATCCTGAGCCTGGATGGGTTGCTCAGTGGATAGAGCATTGTCCTGGCACACCGAGTTGCAGGTTCAATCACCAGTCAGGGCACAGAGGACAAGTACTCAATGAGTGCACAACTTAGGGAACAACTAAGGGGAACAAATGGATGCTTCTCTCACTCTCTCTTTTCTCCTTACTATCTGTCCCTTCCTCTCTCTCTCTCTCTCTCTCTCTCTCAAATCAATGGAAAAAAACTGTTTTTAAAGAATACACCTGAATAGAAATAAGCCCCTATTGAGCACAGATAGAGTTGGCACTGCCTTATTGTTTTTTTCCTCCTCCAATATAGCAAAGATACACAATACTGTATCTGACCCAGCTGTTACTTTTTTTTTAAAAGAAAATTTTTTAGAATCTTGATTTGTATCTCCTTTTTCTTCCCCACCACCCCCATCTCAGCCTTTGCAGGAAAACCAGCCTGTAACTCCACCACTGGGTTGTCGGGAAGGTACATTCCTCTGAGGTTTCACTCTCAGATTGTTCAAGCTTCTTGAGATGTGTGCCCTGTTTTCTTTTACCACGGACAGTATGGCTGAGAGACTCCATCTCTACCTGAAAGCACTTTGAGACGTCTTATTATTAGAGGCAGTTGGATAATGACTCCAATGGTAAAACAAAATGGAGATCAACTTTGTATCTCCTCTCTCACTGGTTCCCTTCTCTCTCATCACTTCATGCCATCTCTGAGACTTTTTCAGGTTTTTCTTTATGAGCCATGATCAGTGGCCCCAATATTATTCTTTCACTTTAGTATCTTCCAGCTTCCCTGTGGGCCTTTGCTCCTGGAACAGTCACTGTCATCATCATCCCGGGAGACACCACCTTTTTGTTTTTTTTCATACTCCCTTCAGTGTCCTCGTATCTTCCAGAGTAGTTTTTTTTGTTTTGTTTTTTTGTTTGTTGTTTGTTTTTGTTTTTTGTTTGTTTTTTTATATTTTTCCAAAGTTGGAAACGGGGAGGCAGTCAGACAGACTCCCGCATGCGCCCAACTGGGATCTACCCAGCACGCCCACCAGGGGGCGATGCTCTGCCCATCTGGGGCGTCGCTCTGCCGCAATCAGAGCCATTCTAGCGCCTGAGGCAGAGGTCACAGAGCCATCCTCAGTGCCCGGGCAAACTCTGCTCCAATGGAGCCTTAGCTGCAGGAGGGGAAGAGAGAGACAGAGAGGAAGGAGAGGGGGAGGGGTGGAGAAGCAGATGGGCGCTTCTCCTATGTGCCCTGGCCAGGAATCGAACCCGAGACTCCTGCACACCAGGCCGACACTCTACCACTGAGCCAAACGGCCAGGGCCCAGAGTAGTTTTTATGGACAATGACTTCTGCTCACGTCACACAGATCCTCTGCTCCTCTCACACTGTCCCCTCCGCACTGCCAGCCAGAGACCTGATGTGGACCGAGTTAAGGGAATAAGAACAAAACAGTGGAGGGATTTCCTGCTAAGTTGAGGAAATGCAATAGCGGGCAGAGACTTGGAGGGCTGTGTAGAGAACATGGAGTCACAAGGATGCGTCACAACCATGTGTGGAGACAGTGCTCCCACAAATAAATGTGAAACTGTGTGAGGTAAGCTGGATTTCATTAGGGCAGCAATTTTCAATGAGTGTGCTGCAAGAATTTTTAAAACATGCAGCACCTATTTAATCAGGGGCACTGACCTCTTTTCCCTTAGATTGTCAAATAAAAAAAAATGACAACATCCAACGCAATAGCCATCTAGTGTGAATGAATCAAAATTATACTTATTTTTGTCAGATAGGCAAAATACATATATATATTTTAATAATTAGCTTACCTGTGCCATAAGATAAAAAAGGTTGAAAATTGCTGCATTAGGGTGTACACACACACACACACACACACACACACACACACACACACAGCTTTGAGAGAATGCTAAGACACCCATCTGAGACAA
Source organism: Saccopteryx leptura (assembly GCF_036850995.1). Lineage (NCBI taxonomy): Eukaryota > Metazoa > Chordata > Mammalia > Chiroptera > Emballonuridae > Saccopteryx > Saccopteryx leptura. Next base: position 286,118,696 of record NC_089503.1, on the reverse strand, counting down.
GGGATGACTGGTCTTCCTGTGTCCTAAATACGCACAGCGCCCCAAGAGGTATGTAATGTAAACTCCCCGAGGAGAGCAGCCTGGTCCATTCCGTTCACCACTACAGTCCCAACACCCAGAGCAGCGCCAGAATGAGTAAATGGGAGAGTGACTTTGAAGAGGACCCGAGAAATGAGGTCATGAGTATTTAAGGAAGGGTTCTCCCTGTCTCTATAAGAGCTGCATGATGATGACCCTGCGTGAACTTCTCACCAGGATCCCCACTAATGGGATTTAGTTCAAACTCTTTCTTGACTGCTGCTTCCTTCATAGTCTGTCCTCCCCAGCTTCCCTCCTTTCTGTATCTTTTCATAGCCAGCACTCCTTTTCATTTTGTTTTGAAATTGAGGTTTATTTCATTTTTAAATTTAGATGTTAGTTTAATCAAAGTTATGCAAGCAAAGAGTTTAAAATCATGAAGTAATTCAACAGTAGTCCCTCACTTCCTGCCACCATTTCTGACCCTCGAAAGGCCACCATGTTCAGCTCTTTTAATTAAAACTGCTGACATTCACCCTCACAGCTCAAAATGCCATGCTTACATGGCTACATTTAAATTTTTAGTTCATCCATTATCTTTTGACACCCTGCTATGGAAGATAAGGGTTTGCCTCTCTCTCCCTCTCTCTCTCTCTCTCTCTCTTTCCCTCTCACACATACACACTAACTAGTGTACCACATATGCACATTTCTACCCTCATATCTTCTAATATACATACATCATAATTGTATTTAAATCAATATTCAGAGTTTACAGTTGTCCCGTGAATGTTCTTTATCAGGCATTTGGTTATTTTATCTCTCTAGTCTCCTTTAATATAGTATATACATGCGTATCTTCTGTTTATTTTGTCTTTCATGACATTGACATTTTTAAAGAGCCTGGGCCAGTTACCTTATAGTATATTTCACAATCTGGGTTTGTCTGATTTTTTTCCCCTCATAAATACAATAGGTTAAGTATAAATATTTCTGGCAAGGTGAAACTGTGAACTATGCTAGTGCATTATGTCAAATGGCACGAAATGCCAGTCTGTCTTATTATTAATGATGCCAAATTTTTTGATCATTGATTTGGGAGTTACCTACCAGATCTCTCAGTTATGAAGGTATATTTTCTAATTACTAAGTAATCTGTTGGGTAATAAAATAATACTATATGACCATGTTCCTGTTTTTAAATAACTTAAGGACAAAGATTATATTTTTAATCTTAAACTTCAAATAGAGTGTTTGTTGTTCATAGTGTTATTAGTGCAGTAATTATGGACAAAAATTTTAAATTATATATATCACATATATGCTTTCTCTCTATTATATGTAAATTAATAATTATATATATTATATATGTGCTTTATCTACTAATAGGGCCTAATAGCAATGACATCCCAGTAACAGTGAGCATACTTAGCACCCAAATCCTGGTTTCTAAATATCATTGTCCACTGAAAGGAACCAAGGATCCTTGAGAAATGGCTGATTCCAGGACTGAATCAGAGAAAATGCAAGGTGAGCCCAGAACATCATGCTTGGCTCAAAAGCAAGGAAGTTCTCAAAGACTAATGGAAACATATCAGAAGGACATAGGATCCAGCCTACAGTCTCCCACTGGACACATTTGGGATGAGTGTAGCATATAACAAAATGACCATTATTGGTTATGACACCTTGAATGAAAAAGAACTCCATTAGTCCACAGGGCTACTCAAAGAAAATGGGGTGGGTAGAAGGGAGAAAAGCTCTTTTTTACAAACACTCTAATAAATAAATGTTGAAGAAATGATAAAATTAGAAGACTGCCATTTTACAGTCTCAATGTTGTGATTGATCATCAGTGAATACTAATGTTTTTTTTGGTGAGATCTTTGACAAACCACAATTATGCAATAAAATTGTTCTTAACCTGTAAAAATTATTATGCCTTGTTTTAGAACTTCAAAATGCATATTCTCTCACATCTTACAAATACTTCTTCCCTTTCATCCATAATTACTAATATATTTTATAAACCCTCCCAAATTTCCTTCTCAAAGTTCTTCTCTTGTCCATTGGTTGATTGCTGTGAACAATAATTTCAATATAATTTGGTGACTTTGTAGAGAAAAAGTCTTTAGCCTATATGTAGGATCAATTTCTGAATTTCTTTTTAGAACAAAAACATTTCAAAAATTTATTTTTACAAAATTTACCTGTTAGTTTATTCAAAATAAAAAAATATTAATTTGAAAAACATTAACAAAATACTTACTATATGTGAGACTGCTAAGTATTATTGGAAAAAACCAAAAAAGTAAAAGATATCCTTGCCTTCCAGAAGTTGATAATCTAAAGAAAGAAAATCAATATGGAGCAGAAACAATAAATTACAGAATCATTTAACCTCTGTAATAGAGCTAGAAGTAAGATGCTAAGATCCCAGAAGACCCATTTGTTCCAGCTAGAGTGTGGCAATCACTCTATTGGCTCCAATTATTCATTTCTTCATATATCCACACCCTTTGCCATGTAACTCTGCAGTACACTTCCGTTCTGGGAAGGGTATCTTTCCCAACACCTTGATTTTGGGTTTGGCAATGTGACTTGCTTTAACCAGTACAATGAGACAGAATTAATTAATGGAGCACCAGATCCACAGGCACATCTCAAGAAGCCTGAATATTTCTGCCTGAGCTCTCAAACCTCTGTCATTTCCACAAGAAGAGCCTGTGTAGGCTAACATGCTATCTTACATGTAGAAAGAGATATGCAGAGCAAAATGGAGCCACCCTAGCTGAGCTCAGCCTATTTAATTTGTAGATCTGTGAGAATAAATGCATGGTGTTTTAAGCCACTGAGTTTTAGGGTGGTTTATTGTGAAGCAATTTTATGGCAATAGCTATACGGTATACAAAGGGATGAAGAAAATCTTGTACCTCAGAGGATGTGATACTAGTTCTGAATTTAGTTATAGACTTTTTTAATGAGATATAATTGACATATAAAGTTATATTACTTTCAGGTGTACAACATCATGATTCAGTATTTGTATATACTGCAAATGATCATCACAGTAAGTCTAGTTAACATCCATCACCACACATAGTTACAATATTTTTCTTGTGATGAGAACTTTTAAGATCTACTCTCTTAGCAACTTTCAAATATACAATCAGTATCACTAGCTATAATCACCATGAGGAGTTAGACCATTCTAAGCTGGATGAAAAGCACAGGCGGAATCTCAGAGGCACAGTCAAGTCATAGCAAGCAACGTATGCAGAGTCTAAGGAGGAACGTAATCCAAGTATTGAAGCAGGTTTTGGAGGCAGCTGAATACCAGACTAAGGGATCTGGGTTTTATTTGACACTCTATGGTTGTGGAGAAGAGAAATTTGTTCTGGCCTTTACTTTTGGAAAATAATGCTGGCAACAACCTGGACCAACTGCAAATAGAGATAAAGGAGTCAAACTAAGAATAATTGATTTCTGACTATGTACTGAGTGCTTTACCTTAATTATCTCGTATAAATTCTTTCAACAATTCTATGCAGTAAATGTTGGTATCACCTCTTACATAGGTGAAGATGAAAACATAGTGAGATTAGGTAACTTTCCCAAAATCCCACTTCTGGCAAGAGGTAGAGGTGAGGTTCAAGGTCAAGTTACAAGACAAAAAATATATGCTGTTTCTATTATGAGCATTCTGCCTCCAAAATACTGGATTCAAGCAAACAAATTAGAAGACTATTGCTATCCTCTAGGCAGTGCTAATGAATTAAGACAGTGGCAGTAAAAAAAGAGAAGAAAGAACATATTTTAGAAAGATTATACAGTTGTGTTTATTTATTTGTATTGCCAAAGTAAAATTGCCAGGATACAGCAATTGGCTGAGTATGTGCGGTGATAGAGCATGATAAGACAATTCCACATTTTTGAGCATGACTAACTGAATTACTGAATACCACTAAGATAGGGACACAGGAAAAGCAGGTTTGGTAGTAAAAAACCAAAGACACTAATTTTTGTTATAGTCTTGAGAAATTTTTCTAACTAGTAATAATAATAACAGTAATAACTCTCATTGAGCAATGTTCGAAGACACTATTCTCAGTGCTCTGCATTAATTAATTGATCTACACAACAGCCCAGTGAGGTAGGTGCTATTATTATTCCACATAATTGATGAAGAAACCAAGGAACAAAGAGATTAAGGAACTTGCCATGGTGCTTGGATAGGAGCACAGGCAATCCGGCTCTAGGGCTACACTCTTGACAAATACACTCTTGAATAAGTCAATAAAGATTCTTCTAACTTTTCAGGCCTTTGTCCCAATAACTGTTTTAGTCAAGATAGTCAGGATTACAATGAAAAGCCCCTAAACCATAGAGGCTTAATCCAACAAAATATTACTTCTTCTTCTCTCAAACTCCACTGCAGATTCAAGTAACTCATTGAGACATAGTTCTCCATGTGTTGACAAAACATTCTTTGTTGACTCAATTTCATGCCACTTCCAAGCAACATGTGCCACGAAGGTAGCAGCCAGAAAGAAGAAGAGGGATGGCATTTCTTATTTATTGATTTTAGAGAGAGGAGAGAGAGAAAGAAAGGGGAAAGGAGAGGGAATTATCAACTTGTATTAGTTGCTTCTTGTATGTGCCTTTATTTTATGTATTAGCTGGTTGTTTGATAGTCATGAAGCACCTAGATGAAAAACATTCTACCAAGCACTATGGAAAATACAAAATTATTTAATACCTATTCCTGCCCTTAAGGAAGTACAGTTTAATTAAGAAACCAGCTGTGTCTGAGAAATGTTAACAAACATTAACAAAGCAGAAAACATGTGACAATGAGCACTTCTGATAGGAAACACTATTCCAGAGATCACTGAGGAAAAAAAACATGGGATGATTTGAAATGGTTTTATAATAGTATATATTTTAATAGTTAAAGAAGTGGTGGACTCAAATGTTTAAAGTGGCCAGATGTAAAAGCAGTGGGGGCTGTGGTGAACTTCAAAGTATATGCTCTATCAAAAGGCTTTCAGAATTCAGGGGAAAACACAAGGATTCTATGGCTCAAAGGAAACACAACTTCTTGGCAGTAGCTTGACTGTGACCTCTGGTTTAGAATGCTTCCCCCAGGTATATTTTTTATTAATTGATGGCAAAACTTACATTTTAAAAAAAAGGTGAATTTCAGACAGTGACCGTTTATGTGGACACACAAGAGATAAGGAAGATTGAAGAGGCGTCGTGTTCAGAATCTCTCTGCTGTGCTAAGGAATTTTGCCATGGGAGTTCACCTGATCTAGTAAAACAAGTGAGTATGATTCTAATATGCAGGGAACTGAAACACATCTTGCCTAAATTATCACAAACTTCAACTTAGGTCAAAATTAATGAGCTCTTCCTGCACTTGGAAATCATATTTGATGACATGATAAATGTTAGAACTAAAAATTTAACAACTATCTGTCAACATCTACAGGAAGAACAAGGCGAGAACAATTAACTAACATGATTGCAGAAGGAACAATATAGCTTGGCTTAATTAAGACCTTCCAAAGAAACATGCTATCACACTATAGATTTCTGGGTTTTTAAAAGAGTGTACATTTACCCTTGACACCTAGACTCTTAGAATTTGCTTAAGCAGAACATCCACTTTTATGTCTTATCTTGCCTTTTGATCCCTCAAGATATTGATCATTCCATTTAATTTGAAAGGAACCTTAATTTAAAACTATTAATAATGATTCAAAAATGTTTTCTGCTATATTATTAGTATGTTTAATTGCTTTTACATTTAAAGAACTCTATAGCCTATATCTTGATTTTAAAACACTAGCTATTAATTATTTGTTTTGGTTTTTATAGGTATTTATGTATATATTTAAATTTTATATAGTTGGACCTGTGGGTGCAATGAATAAAGCATCAATCTGGAATGCTGAGGTCGCTGGTTCGAAATCCTGGGCTTGCCTGCTCAAGGCACATAGGAAAAGCAACTAGGAGTTGATGCTTCCTGCTCTTCCTCCCCTTCTCTGTCTCTCCCCTTTCTCTTGAAAAAAAAAATTAATAAGTAAAATCTTTAAATTTGTTTATATAGTTGTAATATATGTGATTGTGTAACTTGTATTCTTTTTCCATTTAAATCTGATTTTTATATAATTTTCCAGGTATCTAATAGGTGATATACTTATCAAGATAAGGTTGTAATTTTCTCATTTATCCCTGTTTCTAATTTTATAATATAACTAATTTGCTATTAGTACATCTGGATATGAAAATACATTTTTTTTTTCTCTTAGAAGTGTTTACTTGGCCCTGGCCGGTTGGCTCAGCGGTAGAGCGTCGGCCTGGCGTGCAGGGAACCCGGGTTCGATTCCCGGCCAGGGCATATAGGAGAAGTGCCCATTTGCTTCTCCACCCCCCCCCCCCTCCTTCCTCTCTGTCTCTCTCTTCCCCTCCCGCAGCCAAGGCTCCATTGGAGCAAAAGATGGCCGGGACGCTGGGGATGGCTCCTTGGCCTCTGCCCCAGGCGCTAGAGTGGCTCTGGTCGTGGCAGAGCGACCCCCCCCACCCCCGGAGGGGCAGAGCATCGCCCCCTGGTGGGCAGAGTGTTGCCCCTGGTGGGCGTGCCGGGTGGATCCCGGTCGGGCGCATGCGGGAGTCTGTCTGACTGTCTCTCCCCGTTTCCAGCTTCAGAAAGAAAAAAAAAAAAAAAAAGAAGTGTTTACTTGGGATGCATTCCCAAAAGCGAGATTATTGATTATTGACTACTATCATACTTATTGCTTTAATTTTCAATTTTTTTTTTCTAGGAAGATTGCATGAGTTAGCAAAATCTTACTTTCGCCTCTTTCTACCCTGCAAATTTGGTTTTAATTTTTATATTTCCATTTGTTTATGTAAATGGAAGAATGAGTATCTCCTGTGGTCTTTAGTGGTATTTGTGTGCAAATAGTGTTCTCTTCTTTGGCCAATCATTCTGTGGTGAAGAAATATAATAATTCTCTTTATATTTGTTTATTTAAATTATACCCATCCCATTTATTTTGCATATTTCCCCTAGTATGAAGTCTGAATTTTGAAGATTTTTCTTTTAAAAATATTTTAAAATACTTATCACAGAAGCACTTACAGAAACTCCTAACTACTCTAAAGTCCCAGGAACTTAATACTCATTGGCCTAAGTTAGTCTCAATTCAGTGCTGAAAGTTTGACCAACGCCACCTTTTCTTTCAATGTGACTTTAGCATTTAACTTCACGAATTTCTCAGCCAGATGAGTATTATTGATGTTGAGTAAGGTTAGACCTGATACACAGCCAGGTTTATGCTTTTGTAAAATTGGCAAATAGAGTGTAGAAAATGCATGCCTGTAGAAGTTTTCCAAGGAGCAGAGATCATATAATTTATGATGTCACAGAGCAGCCTAAATCCACACAATTATTCCAGGAATACATTATTGAGCAGTACTTTCAGAAGCCAACTTATAAGTAACTTGGCCAAGATCTCACTAGAAATAGAAATAAATAAAAGTTCACAATGATTGAGCACTGTTGAGGAAAGGGCCACATTCCTTCTTGCAACAGTATTAACTATCTCTTTTTTTTTCCCTGACAGCAATAGTTATCTACCACTTCTAAGTTAAAAGAACAATGGGCTCATCTTGAGAATTACCCTGTGTTTTCTGAAGCTTCCTTCTTATTAGGGGGGAAAAAAACTTTATTAGGAAATTCACTGAAGCAATACTACCACCTTTGCAGAACTCATTCCTTATTGAGCTCATCTATTCCCATGGTTTCAAATACCAAGTGTACAAGAATGATTTCCAAATCTATATCCTAGGCCAAACTTTTCTTCTGGATTTGAGATCTGCATTTTCAAGTGCACTGGAGATCACTGCCTGGGTAGTACTTACACCTTTCAGACTCTGCACACTCAACGCATCCCATACTCACCACAGTCTTTCTTCTCTTGCCAAATCTGCTTCTTCTACTATATTCCCTACACTGTGAATAACATCAACATTAACCACTTTTCTTTTCTTTTTTTAATTTTTAAATTTTATTTAGAAAATTAACTTTAACATGGTGACATTGATCAATAAGAGTACATAGGTTTCAGGTAAATATTTTTATAGCAATTGAACTGTTGATTATGTTGTATACCCATCACTCAAAGTCAAGTCATTTTCAGTTACCTTATATTGGTAACTATACCTTGGTGCTGAACATTACTCTCTGAAACTTAAAAAAAAATTACCTCAGGTCTGAGGATATCAACTTTCTGGTAATTTGTTCCCTCTCTTTATACTCTTCCCCTCAAATCTTCTCCCTTCCCCTTCTCCCACATCTCCTTCCCCCTGGTAACCACTTCACTTTTATCTATGTCCATGAGTCTCATTTTTATACCCACCTATGTGTGAAATCATATAGTTCTTAGCTTTTTCTGACGTACTTATTTCACTCAATATAATGTTCTCAAGGTCCATTCATGTTGTCATTATGTTATATTCATGTAAATGTCACTATGTTGTCATTTCTTATTGCTGAATAGTATTCCATTGTATGTATGTACCACATCTTCTTTATCCAATTCTCTATTGAGGGACACATTAGTTGTTTCTATGTCTTGGCAACTGTGAATAATGCTGTGATGAACATGGGGGTGCATGTGTCTTTACATACCAATGTTTTTGAGTTTTTGAGGTAGATACCCAGGAGAAGGATGACCCACTTTTCCAAGTCAAAATTTTGAGGGTGAATCTGATTTGTCCCTCTCTCACACTTCTCAGACTAATTCATTCTTCCTTATAAATATCTCTCGAATCCATCTCCTCCTTTGCTTTCATTTCAAGCATTCTTCCTTATAAATATCTCTCGAATCCATCTCCTCCTTTGCTTTCCTCCCTTCATTATTTCATTCCAAGCTCTTCACAGCTTTCCCCTGAATTACTGAAATAGATTCAATTGTTCTCACAACTTCCAGATTCAACTTCCTTCCATCCACCCAGCAGTACATCAGAGCGATTTTTTTAGGAACACACATTATCAAGACAACTCCCACTTTAAAAACCTTTAACGATCTCTCGTCACTTACAAGCTAAAGTTTTAGCTGTTTAACATGGCACCAACTTATGTATGATGTTTCTTATTTGCAAAATCACCTGTTCATTTTATTATCAAGGGCCCACCTTCCTTCCCACTACCTTCATGCAATTCTGTTTTCTGAGAATTTGAAGACTTTTGAGCAAAATCTTTCTGCAATATTTTCTTTGACTTTTAATTTACTCTCTAAATCAAACTTGAGGCTCAATTGTTTTTTATAAAGATGTAATATAAAATTGTATCAAAAGCTGGAGGTATTTCTGAGGCCAAAGTTCATGTTTCCATTAAAAAGTATGTAGATGTGTACATAGGATATTGGAACTATACCTTAGTGCTGAACATTACTTCTGAAACTTAAAAAAAATTACCTCAGGTCTGAGGATATCAACTTTCTGATAATTTGTACCACTACACAGATGTGAAGAATAACGAATATGAAATTCCATAGTCCTTTATAAGCATTGCATACTCTGCATGTGCTTAATAATTTTAACATATTTCCTGAATGAGTTCATAGTAAGAAATGAAACACATGATTTTACATAATCCCAAAGTTTAAAAGCCAACTGTAACTTAAATGTAATAAAGACCAACAGATATATTGATTCACACAATAAATTTTATAAATCCTCTTCTTATAACAGTTCTATTTATCATTTATATGTTTAACAGTAAATGATGATTTTATATCTAATTTTAAAAATAAAAAACATGCAGGTGACAAAAATGAAACAATTGGCCAAAAGGACAGTTCAGTAACAAGGTTTCAATAAGGTTCAAAAAGATCACAAATTTAGGATTGTTACTTATGTTCCATTATTAAGGCCACGTTTGCAAAACAAACAAAAAAGAATTTTTAATAATAAAACAGTATATATAAGTTTTCCAAATGAGTCAATAGAAATCCTGGTTCTGTCACTATATTAGTTAATGGTTTGGGAAAATCATTTTGCTTCCTTTTACTTCTAGGATGTTTTTCAAAAGAAGACTTAGACAGACCCACATGGGTTCTTTTCCTCCTAGAAAAAAGGGGGGCCCTAACAGCCTGACCTGTGGTGGCGCAGTGGATAAAGCATCAACTTGGAACACTGAAGTCATGGGTTTGAAACCCTGGGCTTGCCTGGTCAAGGCACATAGGGCAGTTGATGCTTCCTGCTCCTCACACTCTACTCTCTCCTCCCCTCTAAAAAATAAATAAATTTTAAAAAACAGAAATAATAAAAAAGAAAAGTGGGACACTGGTAAAATTGTCCCCTCTGCTCTCTTGTGCTATCTTCTGAAACCCAAAATGATTTAGACTGAGGGAAGGAAAAGACTTTTCTGTCAGCTTAAGAGTCTTCTTCCCTTCGTGAAATAACCTCATGTCCATTCACCCTTCTTAGTTCTCTCATACAGTTTCCTGTTTCCACCTTCAAAAAGGTCCTGTATGTAAGAATACCACACAGTGACCAAGAGATACACCAGAAAGACAAAAAGCAACAGCCCCATGGTCACTGTTTTATCTAGCTCCCTTAGAAACCATAGGTACTTTCTGTGCCCTTTGCTCCATTGAGAAAAGTACAAAAACCATTACCAGGTTATCAATGCCAGCTTTAAACTCCTGCCCAATGGTGGGTGTGCCTCATTAGCCATTAACTCTATGGGCACTCCTGATTGGAGACCTAAGGAGATTGGACCAGCTGTGTTCAGAGGTTCAGTCAGTTCCAGATGAAGAGATAAATTACTTTTCAGCAAATGAATAAACTTCTGGTTCTGCATGCTTTGGCCTAATCCTCTGCGCCATTCATGGAACCTAGAAAATAATTTTATGGATTGTTTCCTCCTTATTCCTTAGAGAAGTAAAATTAATAAAAACTTTTTGAAGAACTCTCAGGTTAGAAACACATAAAACTCAATATTATCTAGCCTAAAATAGTCTTTCTTAATATCTTATGTCTCCCTTTAGCAGAATATATAAAGACTTTTATTATATTTAATCCAGAAAGCTGTAAGACATGCTGGGTTGTGTTATTTTTGCCCTCTGATTTATTCCTCCGTGTCTTGTTTATATCAGTCAAGTCACATTAAGTTTTGAGAAGACGAAGGAGACACAGACTATGACAAACCAGGCAAGTCCCTCTAAATAATTGATTGTTCTAAATATTATGTTTATCAAAAAACCCTATTTATTATGATTAAATATAAATAAAATTCTGCTCTATAAATCAAAATTTCACAAAAATATTCATTGGACTTTTTTTTAACTGAAAAAGTACCATTCTTGCTCAGTAGCATGGATTTAAAATGTTATGATTTAAGAAAAAGGGCGATTTGCTTACCTTTTGCAACAACATGGATGGACCTGGAGACTATTATGCTAAGTGAAATAAGCCTATCCGAGACCTGTAAACATGGCATTTAAAGTTTCTAATGGTCGCGGCTAGTAGAAAAAGGCCAAGGCTGCTCGCCAGGCCCACATACAGCATAAGGTAACTCTCCAAACCCAGGCTCTTGTGGCAGCCCTGAGGCCGGCAGAGCAACAGGGGCAAGGCATAGGAGGTGCCGACCCAAGTCCGGGCCGCAAAGAGGAACCCCACCAGGAGCTTGCTTTAAATGTGGCAAGGAGGGTCACTGGTCCCGGCAGTGCCCCTGCCCAAGGCCACCCACTAAACCCTGCCCTGACGGCAAGTAGCCTGGTCCCTGGTGGAGCGATTGCCCCTTTTGGGCAACAGGGTCTTCCTCGGAGCTTCCACACGGAGAACAAGCCACCAAAATGGGAGGCCAAGCCAGCCAGGCGGGCCCATTGCTCAAACTCTTTGACCTCATGGGGTACTGACATGGCCCGGACTCAAAGACCCCCATCACCCTTGTCGAGCCCAGGGTGATGCTACAGATAGCGGGTAAGTCCATATCATTTCTTGTGGACATGGGGACTACCTTCTCTGTTTTGCCATCACACTCTGGACCTCTAGTTCCCTCGCAGGTCTCAGTTATGGGAGTGGATAGGACCCCTTCTTTTCCCCTTCGCACACCACTCCTAACATAGTTTGGACAGAATCTCCTTTTTCGCACTCCTTCAAATTCTTCCTTTCCTCGATCTAATAGGCTTCTTTTGACACTGAATTCCCAATTTTGCTCTCTTACCCAAACCCCTTCCTCTTGCCACCTACCTCCCCTTTCTGTCTTTACTCTGCCATCTTCTCAGGGAACACGAGGACCAGACCCTTCTTCCATAGGGGGTCCAGAGGAAACACATCCAGTGGTCCCCCTCCAGCCAGGAGACAGGGTTCTTCTGAGGGAGCTCCAGCCCGGCTCCCTACAGCCCAGATGGATGGGACCCCATACGGTAATATTGACTACTCCTACTGCAGCCAAGCTCCTAGGGAAAACACCTTGGTACCATGTCTCTCGCCTCAAGCTTGCCCCCATGCAGGACTGCTGGCAGTCAGAATCACTGGGCCCTACCCATCTTCAGCTCACCAAAAGGTTGGACCCTGCAAATCCTCCTGTTGCTCCTGTCCCTCTCACTGGGAACCTGCTGCCAGAGTGAGCTAAAGCAGGAAGCAATGCTGTTCCATGAGACTGGCCTGATGGGAGAAAACATCAATGTCCTCAACCATCTGCAAGAGAAACTGCACAAGGATCTCTCCTCCTACAACCCGCTTAACTCCTGGTGGCAGCCACCCATCCTCACCTGGGCTGCCCCTATCCTAGGTCCTCTTCTAATTATCAGCATATTACTCATATTTGCTCCTCTTTTTTAGATTCTTACACTGACTGCATCCGTGAGGTTTCTCAAGTCATGGTCAACCAGATGTTCCTACACTTATATACGTGATTCCCCTCAGAGCCACCACCTTCTGACCTCCCCTCCCCATGACACCCCTAACTAGCAGGAAGTAGCCAGACAATAGCGGCGCCCCTATCTAACATAAAAGGTCGGAATGTGAGGTCAGTTGGCAATGGGGGAAGGTCACGTGGGGAACCAGGCCCAGGAACTTTGGCTGGATCCGCCCACACCCATGCACGCCAAAAGAAACTTCCCAGGAGCCCTTTGAAAAGGAACAACTGTCTGTCAGCCAATGAAATTTTGCCATGTTATATCAACTCGCCTTCACCCTACTGACCCTATAAATTACCCTCAAACGGGAGAATCTGTGTGACTTCTCTGGCCTGTTTTGCAGACCAGAGAACCTCATCCGGGATACATTCTACTAAATAAAGCTTTTGTTGTTCCACATTTGGTAGCTATGCCCTTCTTTTTTCCTCAGTGGGGAAATACCTTACACTCACTCATATGAGGAATTAAATGAACAATGTGAATGGAGGAACGGAATAGAGACAGAGGTGGGATCAAAGGGACCAGAGGGAAAACTGTCAGAGGGAAAGGGGATGAGAGGATGGAATCAGAGAAGGGAAAGAGATTAGTGAAATTATATACACATAATACAGTGTTATAGAGAGCAGGACAGCAAATCCTGAAGAGAAGGGGGGTGTTGGGGGAAGGTGTCAAAGGGGGTGTCAAGGGGAACATGGGGATGGGGGAGGGAGATATATTCGGTGGGACACTTGAATCTATGTAAGCACAATAAATTAAAATCAATAAAAAAAATTTTAAAAAAGAAAGACAGTGGGTATGGAAGTACTGTGTATGATCTATTCTCAGATGGGGTTTATTTCTAGTCTCATAACCTTTATTACCCTTTGCACTGCAGGTAGGACAGTGATGTCACATACAACAGGATGCTGCCGAAAGAGAGCTGAAAACAAACACTACTGTGCTTCCTACCCTTAACACTCAAGCCTTACAGCAAAGAGAAGGTTGAAGCCTTGTCACTTCCTTTCAGAGGGTGAAATCAAGCCTATCTCACTGTATATCCTGTGCATCTACATGGGTGAGGAAATGGTTGGGTGTCAAACTCAAAGGCACGTGTTTAATATCATTGCCAAACAGTTAAGGACATGTAATTCCTCCTAGAAACAAAGATTCTAGATTGCATCTACAGCAAAAAATAAATAAAATAAAATAAAATAAAAAAGAGAAAGTGGGCGATTTGATGGGTTGTTGCCATGCTCCATCCAGCATGTGTAAGTTACTCCTGAGCCATTAAATACACGCTCATTGAGAGGACCCCCTTCAGCAACAGCAGCACGCCGCTAGTTCAGAGTAAGCAGTACAAGTGGAGGCAGGAGAGAGGGCATAATCATTTCCATATGATTTTACAAGAGCAAAAGGGAAGCTTCAATAGCTTTATGCTACCAAATACATTTAATGATCTTTTTGAACTAAAAAAAAAAGCTTGCAGAATATTCAAATGGCATGAGAAGGTTAAGGCTAATCATAAGGAGTTTGAGAAAACAGCATTTGGTCATCACCAGAGGTAGATTTGGATGCAAAGTTCCCCTTATCTAATGTTTATATAAACTTCACCTTCTCTTTAGGGAGGGAGTGAATGCATTGGCATTTTTACAGCTGTTTGTTAAACATGTGTCCTTATGTCACCTCTTTTATATACATGTATCTATCTCTTTTCTGCTGACTGCCCATGCAATAGGTGTGAGGACTACTTATCATGGCAGCTATCAAGTTAACAGAACTGGGTTGATCCCGAAGTATGAAAGCACACAACTGTTCCTTCCTCTCTTCTCCTCCTTTGCTCCTCAGTTCTGCCCAGGGCCATCTCAGTCTTCTGATGAGCATAAATAGAGCAAGACCATGCTTTTCTTTGTCTCCTTCCAGTTGGGATGTGGGATCCAAAATATGTGGCCAATGTGATATTAAAGTCTTTCTCTTTCAGGCCACTTTGCCTTTATTACATATGCACAGAGAAAAATTCAAATAGATAACCATGTACTCATTCTTAGTAATTCCCGCCGATGGAGCTGATGCTTCTTTCCATGCTTTGGTATGCAACAATTGCGCAGGACTGAAATCGCAGTCTGTTCACCTCCACACAGATGTAAGGGGCCCTTATCACTTGGAAGAGATCCTCTTTATTGAGAAAGTACCACTGGAACTAAAGTCTTCCTGGAGAGTAAAGTATTCCGAATATTAAATCTAGTCAAATATATAAAATCACACAAGTACATTTGTACAGTAGAAAATGTGCTTGCGCAGTGACTAGAATGTCATCGCACAGGATAATAGGTCCCTCACTCTGGTTCGCTTATCAGTGAGTGCCACATCCTACACACTGCTGAAGCCAGGGGCCACTTTTCACTTCAGAAGAAACTGCCAAGATTTTAAGAATTTTAAGTTTTTAGTTTTCTGAAGTGCAAAGCACCCAAATTTTATTGTTCTGTTAAAATTTTTTAAAGTGTTTTTGAATTGCTTAAATGATAGGTGGCATTTAAAATGGTCGTATTATTGCTGGCATCATTTTAATATTTGGGTAAATATAATTATCTCCTAACAATTATTGGGGAAGAATAATCCTCATTCTCCATTCTACCTTTTAATGCCATTTCCTGAAATAGAGAACCCCACTTTTGTCCCACAGAAGCTTGCCATGAATTTGATAGCTTTCCTAATAATGAGGTTATTTCACATTGGGAAACAGTTGAAAGGCAAATGGAAAGAACAATATTTTTTGCACAGCAATAGGCTAAGAGATGGCTTAGTAACAGTTTCAAATATATAAATATTTAAGGCTAAGAAAGATGATGACAAGTTAACTTCATTCCACTCAGGACAGAGTAAAATGGACTTTAAAAATTGCACCAGAAAAATTTTTTGTATATGCATAAATATTTACATGCACACAGATATTTGACATGCATGTATATACATATAAATATATACAGAATCTTTTTTTTTTGGAGGCAAATGTTTTTATTTGCATTAGTCATAATAGTGCCTTTAAGCTAAATTCTTTTCTGAATTCTCTTTTAATTATTTTTTTAATTTATTTATTAAATTTAATGCAGTGACATTGATAAATCAGGGTACATATGTTGAGAGAAAACATCTCTAGATTATTTTGACATTTGATTGTGCTGTATACCCCTCCCCCAAAGTTAAATTGTCTTCTGTCACCTTCTATCTGGTTTTCTTTGTGCCCCTCCCCTCCCCCAAGCCCTCTCTCCTTCTTCACCCCATCCCTCCTCCCCCCACTCTCCACCCCTGTTGCCATCACATTCTTGTTCATGTCTCTGAGTCTCATTTTTATGTCCTTTCTATGTATGGATTCATATAGTTCTTAGTTTTTTTTCTGATTTACTTATTTCACTCTGTATAATGTTATCAAGGTCCATCCATGTTATTGTAAATGATCCAATGTCATCATTTCTTATGGCTGAGTAGTATTCCATAGTATATATGTACCAAAGCTTTGTAATCCACTCGTCCTCTGACAGACACTTGGGCTGTTTCCAGATCTTCGCTATTGTGAATAATGCTGCCACAAACATGGGGGTGCATTTCTCCTTTTGGAGCCATTCTATGGTATCCTTGGGGTTATATACAGAGTCTTTAAAAAAGCCTTGTATATTCTATTTTTTTCCCCTGTACATCTTAAAGTTTAATAACTTAGTTTGGGCTTGTGATAGAAAATCCAGGAGTAAATTTATTAAACTCTAGGACAGCCATATTATGCAGTTATAATAATATACACTCATTGCAAGCTTGTGACAAATAACACAAGTGGCCACCATAATCATGAAGGTAATGGATAGCCTTGGCAATGGAAATAAAGTCAGTACTAGTTTTTTAGAAGAAATCTTCTTTGGATTTTAGATGATATATATACAGTGCTTCTATCAACCTACAAACCATGTTATTAAACTTTAAAAAGCTGTACCAGGACATTATCAAGCACCTGTATATCTTTAAGTTTAATAATATTCTAATATAAAGGCCGAGTCCAAAAACAAATAAAAGTTTGTCATCTTCTTAGAATCCCAAGGGAATATATCTTTTCGATGTTTTGTAATCTCAATCTTTTTTGAGTAACTATGTCATTTCCTAAAACTATTCAGGGCATGCAACTTTTCAGTTCTCTTCTCATGTATAATTCTTCCTCAACCTTCTTTATAGACACTTCTTTCCCTCCATATCCTTCAGACATCAAGTCTTAAAAAATAACTAGATGCCCTCCTGCATGTATGAAGCTGGGGAAGAGGGGAGCACTCACAACAGATGGAAAAGTAGAAGCAAAAGCACAGAATGGGGAACAGAGGAACATGTTTAGGGAAATGCAAGTACTTGGTTGGTACTTAGGTTTGGAGTTTCTCCTTGAGGCAATGAGCAGCTAATGATGGGTTTTAAGTAGAGCAGTTGGATCAACAGATGAGGATTTTAGAAAAGTCCTTCTTACAATGATGTGAAGGATTCATTGGAGAGTGAATGACCAGAGGCAGAAAAGAGCATTTAGAGATTGACTTAAAGCAATAATGGAGAGAATGGAAAGGAGGTAGTTAGTACAAAATAAATTAAGAGGAAATAACTTATAGAACTTCATATTAATTGAATTAGAAATTATGTTAAAAAAAGTGGAGTTTAAGATGATTCTGAGGGCTCTGAATTAAGAAATCAGGTGTTTGATGGTGCCCTGCACTGAGGTGGAGACTGGAACAAAAGCAGAAATAGGGAGAAAGGGGAGACAGAGCATATAAAGAGGGAAATATATTCTGTTTTGATATTTTAAATGTGAGTTGTCTGTGGTACACTCATCAAGCTCGACTTCAGGGAAATGAAGGATTTTGGGACACCACCTAGAAAATCTAATGTCAGCAAAATCAAAGCCCTAATGATGCACCTCAGAGCTGAGGTACTTGACTCTTGTGAAATGAGAAAGGGAGGGCCCCTCTTTTTAAATCCTCTTAGAATTCTACACCAACAAGCTCCAAAGTGCTGTGGATTTTACTATCATGACTCTTATTTCACACACATATCCACTTGCCCTCAGAGTACACCCTCCTTTCAATGAACACAGATAATAAGTGATGTGTCCCTTTGACTAGGCTACAGTACTCAGTTATTCAATTAAACATTAATCTAGATATTGCTGTGAAGGCATTTTGTAGATGTAGTTAATATCTATAATCAGTTGACTTATAAGTGAAGAAGATCATCCTCAATAATTGAGGGGTGGGGGCTCTTCCAATCAGTTGCAAGGCCTTATAAGCAAAACTAAACCTACAGCTAACATCATACTTAATGGTAAAAGACAAGAACTTCCCCTTAAGTTCAGGAACACGAAAGGGTATATGCTCTCATCACTTCTATTCAACATGTTACTTGAGCTTCCAGCTATGACAATTAGACAAGAAAAGAAAGTAAATGGTATCCAAATTGGAAAGAAATAAAACTATCTTTATTCACAAACAACATGATCTTATATAAAGAAAAATCCTAAGGAATTCGCTAAGTAACAACTATTTGAACTAATAAATGTCCTTGGCAGAACTGTAGAATACAAAAGTCAATACATAAAAATAAATTGTAGTATTATATACTGTAATGATCAGTCTGAAAATGAAATTAAGAAAACAATTCCACACACAATAGCATCAAAAAGAATATAACACGTAAAAATAAATTTTACAAAAGAAGTACAAAACTTATAGTCTGGATCTATAAAACATTGTAGAGAAGAATTAAAGATCTAAATAAATGGAATAACATCCCATGTTTATGAATTGGAAAATGTAACATTGTTAAAATGACAGTACTCCCCAAACTAAACTACAGATTCAATGCAATCTCTGTCAAACTCCCAGCTGACTAGGTACAAACTGACAAGCTGATTCTAAAATTGATATGTAATTGCAAAGGATTCAGAATGGCAAACCAATCTTGAAAAAGAAGACTAAAGGAGAACTCATTCTTCCCAATTTCAAAATGTATTTACAAAGCAATGACATACAAGGCAGTGTGGACAAAAATAAACATATAGATCAAAGGACTAGAAAGAGCACACCAAAATAAACTCATATATCTGTGGTAAATTGATTTTTGACAAGGGTGCCAAGACTGTTCAATGGAAAAGAATAGTTTTCTCAACAAATGGTGCTGGGACAACTGGATAGTCACATTTAAAGAGTTAATTTGGAACCTTATCTCACATAATATACAAAAATTAACTGAAAAGGAATCAAAGACCTAAGTATAAGGAAAAAAACTCAACTTCTTAGAAGAAAATATAGAAAAAAATATTCATAACCTTGCATTTGTCAAAGGATTGTTAGACATGACATCAAAAGCACAGGAAACGAAATAAAAAATAAATCAGAGTTTATCAAATTTTAAAGCTTTTGTGCTTTAAGGGATACTATCAAGAAAGTGAAAAACTCCACATAATGGGAAAAAATATTTGCAAGTCACAGAGCTGATATTTTATATAATTCATAATTAACTCTTACAACACAATAATAAGACATATAACCAAATAAAAATGGCTGAGTTTTCAAATAATAATTTCTATAAATAAAATATACAGTGGCCAATAAGCATGTGGAAAGATGTTAAAAATCATTAGGAAATTAAAACTACAAGGAGATAGCACTTCACATGTACTAAAATAGCTAGAATCAACAGGTCAGATAATCAGCAAGTAATAAGACTGAGGGAAAACTGGAACCCTCAGACAGCACTAGTGAGAATGTAAAATGGCCCAAACACTTTGGAATACAGTCTGGCAGTTCTTCAAATGATTAAACATTAGCTACCATATGATCCAGCAATTCCACTTTGAGGTATATACCCAAGAGAAATGAAACATATGTCTACACAGAGACTGTACCAGAAATGTTTGTAGCAGCATGATTAATAATAACCAAAACATGGAAACAACCCAAATGTCCATCAACAGATGAATGGGTAATTCATCTGACAATCTGACAATCCAGCAATGGAATATTACTCAGCCATAAAAAGGAGTGAAGTATTGATACATACTACAACAGAGATGAACCTTAAAAATAATATGCTAAGTTAAAGAACAGTCACAAAAGATCACATACTGTATGATTCTAAGTATGTAAACATCTAAAATAGGTAAATTTGTAGAGACAGAAAGTAGATTAGTGGTTCCTTATGGCCTTGGGTCAGGGAAGTAAACAAAGGAACAGGAAGTGAGAGAATATGGGGTTTCTTTCTGAGGTGATGCAAATATTGTAAAGTCGACTGTGGTGATAGCTGAACATGTGTGTGAAAATATTACAACCATTTACTTCTACACTTTAAGCAGGTGAATTGTATAGCATGTGAAATATATCTCAATAGAGCTGTTTCTAAAAGAGTGAAACTGATAGTTCTCTGAGGAAGAAGAAAACCTCTCCGTGAACTGCAGCTGCAGCTCCTTTGGGGCTTCCAGCCAGCTGACCTGCCACACAGACTGGGCATACCAGCCAGCACAATCGCAGGAGCCAGTTCCCTGAGATGGATGGATGATAGATAGACAGAGAGAGAGAGATAATAAGATTTCTGTATTTCCTACTGTTTCTGTTTGTCTGGTAGAACTCTGACTAACACACATTTTGGCATGGGGCGGGGGGACGGTAGGTCACTGCTGTAACCAGTACCGAAAAATGTGGCAGTGGCTTTAGAACTGGGTTATGGAAGGAGGTTGAAAGACCTTTGAGGTGCTTCACAGAGAAATCCTACATTGCTTTGTGGAGATGATCAGTGGAAACATGAATGTTAAAGGTGTTTCTGGTGAGATGTCACAAGGAAATGAGAAGCATGTTACTGGAAACTGGAAGAAAGATGATTCTTGTTAAAAAGTGGCAGAACTGGCCCTGGCCGGTTGGCTCAGTGGTAGAGCGTTGGCCTGGCGTGCAGGAGTCCCGGGTTCGATTCCCAGCCAGGGCACACAGGAGAAGTGCCCATCTGCTTCTCCACCCCTGCCTCCTTCCTCTCTGTCTCTCTTCCCCTCCCGCAGCTGAGGCTCCATTGGAACAAAAAGATGGCCCAGGCGCTGGGGATGGCTCCTTGGCTTCTGCCCCAGGCGCTAGAGTGGCTCTGGTCGCGACAGAGCGACGCCCCGGAGGGGCAGAACATCGCCCCCTGGTGGGCGTGCCGGGTGGATCCCGGTCGGGCGCATGCGGGAGTCTGTCTGACTGCCTCCCCGTTTCCAGCTTCAGAAAATTAAAAAAAAAGTGGCAGAACTGTTTTCTACTGAGGGACAACAGAACTGATATAAGATGAACTTAAGTATTTATCCAAGAATATTTCCAAGCAAAGTGTTAAAGGTACTGTTGTTGAAGGTCCTTGTTGCTTACAGTAAAACGTTAGAGGAAAAAGATAAATTGAGGAAGAAATTGTTAAGCAAAAAGAAACCAGTACTTGATTTGAGAGAGTCTCTGCTTACCCATATTGCAAAGGATGCTAAAATTAGGAAATTTACTGCTAAGAAAACTTGCTCTGGAAAAAAAGCCAAGAATGTAGCTGGACAACCTTTTGTTGAAAATATTCAGTGTGTCACTCAGTTTCCAATCAACCATTTCAGCAGAAGCCAGTGAAGTTAAGGTTATCTGAGAAGCATCTGTGGAGAATCCTCTTGTCTGATGGCATGGACACACAGGAGACCTACAGTGTTTTTGATAATGTTATACCAGCACAAACATTGCCAGCCTGGACTAGTAGGGACAGAGGCTGAATAAAATGAAAAAAGGTTGTCTGCTCCTAAATTTCTAACAGCAGTAAATGGGCTTATTGAGCTGCTCAACTGCAAATATGTGATGCCCTCAAGAAGAAGGACGAATGAATCAGAAGGTGGGACTGCCATGGGCCCAAAGGCCAAAGACAATGAAGTCATAGCCAACAGCACAGAGCATAGTGGAGCTGCCACTGAGGTTGAAGAGAATGAAGGAGCCACAGGCTCAGAGGGAGAAAGGAGCCTTGAGCTTTGAAATATTATTTTCAAGCCCTGAAACCTAATAGAATTGGTCCTGCCAGAGTTCACACTTGCTTCCTACTGGTGACCCCTTTCTTTCTTTCAATTTCTCCCTTTGTAATAAAGAGGTCTATATTATACCTGTTCTACGATTGTATTTTGGAAGCAAATGATTTCATTTCTAGGCTCACAGGTTCACAGGTGAAGAGAAATTCTGCCCCAGGATAAAGGATACCAGAGTCTCACCTGATTTAGATGAGGAGACTTGGGGGCCTCATGATATTTACAGATTTTTTGACAAAGAGTTGATATTGTAGTGGGTTAAGACTTTGGAAGATATTGTACTAGACGCAGGGGTCTCAAACTCAACTCAGCATGTGGGCCGCAGAGCAAGATCACAGCCGTTTGGCGGGCCGCACTAGGTCTACAAAAGGCAACTGTTATGCAACACTTTTCTCACTGCAGTTGAAAACAAAAAAAAATCAGTACAACAAGCACAATCCGGGCCGCATGCGGCCCTCGGGCCACGAGTTTGAGACCCCTGTAACTAGAGTAAATGTATTTTGCATGTGGAAGGGACATGAATTTTAGGGAGCCAGAGGGTGGCCTTTAGTTAGTTGAATAGTAGCCCCTCCCAAATAAAGTGTACAGAGCCTGTACATGTGACCTTATTTGAAAAAAAGTCTTTGCAGATGTATCAAATAAAGGATCTTGAGACAAGATCATGCTAGATTAGGTGGGCCCTAAGTCCAAAACCAGTTCTTGTAAGAGAATAGAAGGAGAAACAAACACAGGGCCCAAGAAAGAAGACGATGGTAAGGCAGAAGCAGAGATTGGAGCTACACTGCCGACAGATGCTGTAGGAGACAAGAGAGAAATCTGTTCTAGAGCCTTTAGAAGCAAGGCCCTGCCAACACCTTGATTCAGAATCCTGCTTTCCAGATTTGTGGAAAAATAAATTTCTGTTGTTTCAAGCCACCAGATTTGTGGTAATTTGTTATGGCAGCCCTGGGAAAATAATACACTGAGCAAAGATAAAATTTATGCTAGTCCATACTGTACCCAGAACCGTACTCCCTTCTTATAACCCATATGTAGATACTAAACTCAGTTCTCATTGCAAACCCACCTCTCCATTGGGAAAAATGTATTCTTAACAGTCCCATTTTCTTATCCTGCAACCAGCCCCAGAGCCACCTCCGTACAACAGGTATGGTTTCATATATTTGAACCTCAGTTAAAATATATGGATTGATCAGGGTACCAGCAGATATTCTTTTAAAATTTGAGGATATAATTATAAATTTGTGGATGTAAAAGAGACCTGGGTAGAATGGACCAGTTTCAAATGCCAGAGCACCTAAATCTAAATAAATGGATGGATGCATTGCTCCAATCCCTACAATCCCAAATGCCCTATGATATTAGTATGAGAGCCTAAATTTAATTATATTCTAATCTATGTTTAATATATATATTATGATAATAATTTGTATAGGCCAATGGTTCATGTTATAAAATTAAGACATAGCTTCTATCTTCTGAGAATTAATAATCTAGTTAGAATAACTGACTTATTATCATAATTTTAAAATAAATAAGAAGACTAAAATATACTAAACACTCTGGTAGTCACAAAAAATTTTGAACGAGGTCTGAAAAATTAAAATATAACATGGTGACTAACTTGATAACACTGTATTATATAACTGAACTTTGCTAAGAGAGAACTTCAATGTTCTCACCAGGAAATAAAAGGTAAATGTGTGAGGTGATGCAGATGTTAATTAACTCGATGGGAGGGATCCTTTCAGACTGTATATGAATATCAAATCATCATGTTTTACATATAAAATATATTATAATTTTGTCAATTATACATACCTCGATAAAGCTAAAACAATGTTAGTTATGATCAACAGAACAGAATATGTAGATGATGGTTTTAGTAGTTTAAAGAATACTGTGTCTTCCAACTTACTGCTGTTTGATTTTCTTATTATACGAATTACTTTTTTAACAAATAAGTAGCCTTCCCTTATGGGCAGAAGAATTAAGACAATTGACATGTGGCAATATGGGATCCATTCAGTGGATCTGAATTGCAGTTTATTTCACATTGTTCTTAACCAAGGCTCCAAGAGACACAGCCGGGAAACAGAACTGTGCTCTCTGACTGCAATCTGAGAGCTTGATATTTAGCCCAGCTTCCTTTCAGAGCCATTTATGACTCTGTGATTCACAAACATAAACATTTATTTTTAACTAATATTTGAAATGCTTCAGATAAACTGGATGCTATAACAGCTGCTCTTTTGAAATGCTGTTTCATAATGGGAACTGTTCCAGCATCCTTAGAACATAATCAGGTGCTTTATTCTTCTGCTATCAGGAATATTTTATCTTCCTCTTGTGCTTATTAAATGCATTTTTTAGAAATAACACTTGGCTGTGTGTTCCTGAAGAAAACAAAAAGTGTCTTAAACAATATAAAACTTTGTTTATCTTGAACCTAAAGGAAAGTGTATATAGGCAGACCAGAGCCACCATGGTGACCCTCAAATTCCTTTTGGCCTCCGCCTTAATTGTCTTTTCTTCTCAACACTCCTAAGGCATGGCTTCCATTCACAGTTCCAGTATGGCTGATTAATTCCAGTTATCACATCCTCATGAAAAAAGAAGGAAAAAAAGAATGTTCTTCCTCTCACAGTTAAGTAGCCTTCCTAAAAGTCTTTTACTTACATTTTATTGGCCATATCAATGCAAGGGAGGCTGGAAATGAAGTTCTCAGATGAGCCCATTGCAAAGAGTAAGTTACTAAGGCACAGAGGAATAATAGACTTTAGGAAGCAAATGACAGCCTGCAACCGCCTAGTTTTCACAAATGTCATGGATCAGTTTCTGAAGGTCAGACTTAGAGTCACAATGACTATGCAAAAGATTACTCTTAAAGTGACACAAATTTATGTTCTCTTCATCATCTTGCTTATGCAGCTACAAAAGAGAAGAAATACTTCCACTATTATCAAAACAGCCTGGTGCTGGCATAAGAACAGGTATATAGATCAATGGAACAGAACACAGAGCACAGAAGTAAACCCAAGACTTTATGGTCAACTAATATTTGACAAAAGAGACAAGAGCTTACAATGGAGTAAAAACAGTCTCTTCAATAAATAGTGTTGGAAAAATCAGACAGGCACATGCAAAAAATTAAAACTAGACCACCAATTTACAATATACACAAGAATAAACTAAAAATGGATAAAAGACTTAAATGTAAGTTGCAAAACCATAAAAATCTTAGAAGAAAAGAGAGGCAGTAAAATCTCAGACATCTCTCGCAGCAGTATTTTTGCCAATATATCTCCTTGGGCAAGAAAAAAACAAAAGAAAAAAGAAATAAATGGGATTACATCAAACTAAAAAGCTTACGCACAACAACAACAATAACAACAACAAAAAAGTGACCATCAACAAAATGAAAAAACAACTCACTGAATGGGCAAACATATTTACCAATAATATACCTGGTAAAAAGTTAACTTCCAAAATATATCAAGAACTTACACAAATCAACACCAGGAAGACAATCCAATTAAAAAATGGGCCAAGGAGCTGAATAGACACTTCTTCAAAGAGAACATACAGATGGACAACAGATATATGAAAAAAATGCCCAAGGTCACTAATCGTCACTAATCATCAGAGAGATGCCAATTTAAACCACAAGATATCACCTCACACCTGTCAGAATGACTTTTATTAATAAATCAACAAACAACAAATGTTGGCTAGGCTGTGGAGAAAAGGGAACCCTCATGCACTGTTGGAGGGAATGCAGACTTGTGCAGCCACTGTGGAAAACAGTTTAGAGTTTCCTCAAAAAATTAAAAATGGAACTGCCTTTTGACCTAGTGATCCCACTTCTGGGACCATATCTTAAGAATCCCCAAACACTAATTTAAAAGAATATATGCACCCCTACATTCATTATAGCATTATTTACAATAGCCAAGACCTGGAAACAGCCCAAGTGCCCATCAGTAAATGAGTGGATAAAAAAGCCATGATGCATTTACACAATAGAATACTACGCAGCTATAATAAAGAAAAGGAGGTCTTACCTTTGCAACAGCATGAAGGGACCTACAGATTATTATGCTTAGTGAAATAAGCCAGCCAGAGAAAGACAAATACCATATACTCTCACTTATATGTGGACTCTAATAAACAAATTAAACTGACAAATGAAACAGAGACATGGGTACCTGTCAGAGGGAAGGGGGCTTCAGGGACTGGATGATAGAAGGTAAAGGGATTATGCAAAATAAAAACAAATATATATATATATGTATATATATATTTATATATTTATAACACAGAGACATAGACTACAATGTGATAAGCAGAGGGACAGGGCCTGGGGGATAGGTGGAGGTGGACAAAGGGTGGGGAAATGAGAATAAAAGAGACTTTGCTTGGAACAATGGGCACACAATACAGTGTACAGACCATGAACAATTGAGTTGCATACCTAAACCTGTACCCCCCAAAAATTCAATTTAAATAAATAACTTTAAATAAATTTAAAATAAATAAATAAGTTCTTCCATTATCAAAATTATCAATAATATTTTATAAAATAATTTTATATTTAAAACTTCTAATGTTTAAATAAAGATAATTCTATGATAAAATGTAACAATAGGTCAAAGAGTTAAAAAATAAAATTTAACAAAGAAGTCCATTGTTCAGAGAGCTCTATTAACCTTCTTAATAACAATGGTCAGCTTCCAATATAATAAAGATCACTATTGAGCCATCATTTGTTGCTGTGTTTTCAGACATGTCTGAATGGGCTTGTCAACTTGAGGAGATAGCCTGATAAAAGTCTACTTCCAGGAGGTCCTAAAGAACTCAGGGGCAAGGAAGGGTACTAGCATGACAAGAGTACCTCTCAAATCAGAGAGTAAGGATTCTGAGAACAGCATGATTAAGATTATGCAAATGTGTTCCAAACACTGCTCCCATGGCGCAGGTCTAGAGCCTAAGGAGAAAGTTCTGAGTAAAACTAAAAATCTCTTTCTAAACTTTTGAGTCTTTGGGACTCAAGCAGCCCTGCCTCAGGACACAGCTGACACAAGGCAACCCTGAAGGTAGAAAGGCTTCTTTTCCATTTCTAGACCTGGGCATCTGGGAGCTTTGTCATGCTGAAAGCTTGGTGCAGACACCATTGTAGGACTGATATGACCACCTCCCAGTGATCACAGTACTGACTCACACAGTTCCTCCTTGCGGTCACTCTGCCAGGCCGAGTTGTTTAATGGTACGGGTTGGTAGTACTTGCTCACAGCACGACTGAAGGCCAGCTGAGAAGAAGCACCACCTGCCATTTCTCCAGGAGTGAGAATAGCCACAGGCAAGGAAACCACTCTATCCAGGAGGCCAGGGAAGATATTGAGGGGACAATCTGCTCTAGCTCACATGAAACGTCCCCCGGGCTGCTGGGACTCAACAGCAGGTGAGAGATTGCAGGACTTCATAAGGGTCCAAATACTTACATGGTTAATGGTCCATAGCTGGGATAATTTGAGTTACCATAAGTCTTTTTTTCTGGCAAGAATATTCATATATCAAAACTGAAAAATAAAATTTAAGAGAATATTTTTAAATTGCAGTGCAACTTTAGACATTTTAGATATTTACTGAGAAAAATGATGCTGCTATAAATGTTCACATGCAAGTATTTGTGTATCTTTGTTTCTCTTGAGTAGACACGGAGGAATAAAAGTGCTGGGCACTGTGGTAAGTATATGTATAACTTGTCAAGAAGCTGCCAAACTTTTCCAAAGTGTATATAACATTTTACATTCTCATGAGCATTGTACTACAAGGATTTCATTTTGTCTGTATTCTTGCCAACACTCAATATTGTCCAACATTTTTGCTAACAGCCCTTTTAGTGGGTCTGTGGTGATATAGATAGATATCTATATCTATCTATATCTATATATCTATAGATATATATTTTGGTGACAGAGACAGAGAGACAGAGAGAGGGATAGATTGGGACAGACAGACAGGAAGGGAGAAAGATGAGAAGCATCAATTCTTTGTTGCTGCGGCAGCTTAGTTGTTCATTGATTGCTTTCTCATATGTGCCTTGACGGGGGAGGGGGCTACAGCAGACCGAGTGACCCCTTGCTCAAGTCAACGACCTTGGGCTCAAGCTGGTGAGCCTTGCTCAAAACAGATAAGCCCATGCTCAAGCTGGTGACCTCTGAGTTTCAAACCTGGGTCCTCTGCATCCTAGTCTGATGCTCTGTCCACTCTGCGCCACTGCCTGGTCAGGTTGTGGTGATATTTTATTCTAGTCTTAATTTACCTTACCTAAATATTTTCATCTTTTCTTGTGCTTATTAGCCATTTGCATGTCTTTGATGAAACACCTATTTAAATCTTCTACCCACTTTTTAATTGGATTGTCTTTTTATTACTGAGTTTAAAATTTTCATAGTTTTGATCCTAAAATCATAAAGATTTTTCCTTATGTTTTATTCTAGAAATTTTATAGTTTTTACTTTTACATATAGGTCTTTGATCCATTTTTAATTAATTATTTTGTGTACAGTGTGAAGTAAGATCTAAGTTCATTTAAAAATTTTTTACATACAAATAGCCAACAGTCCTAACACAATTTGTTTAAAAGAGTATTCTTTCCCTGACTGAATCATGCTTGCATTTTTTAAAAAATCAGTTCACCATAAATATTAGATATTATTTCTAAACTCCATTATGTTACAGTGATCTATATATTTATCCTTATATCATACTGATGACTATAGCCTTATATAGTAAGTTTAAAATCAGCTGGTTTAGATCCTTTAACTTAATTTTTATTTCTCAAAATTGTTTTGATAATATAAATTATTTCAATTTCCATATAAACTTTAGGATCAGCTTGTCAAATTCTGTAAGAAAAAAGCCTGATGGAATTTTGAAAGAGATTGTGTTAAACCAATAGGTCATTTCAGGGACAATTGCTATCTGAACAATATTGATTTTCATAATCTGTAAATATGATATATGTCTCCATGAATTTACATTTTCTGTAATTTCAACAATGTTTTCTATTATTTTAGTGTATAGCTTCTGCACTTTTTTTGTTACATCTATTCCTAAGAATTTTTTTTCTTTTTGACATTTTTGTGAATGGATTTTCTTTTTTAAATTTACTTTCAGTGTCTCATTTCTGCTAAAAAGAAATAAAATTATTTTTTTCTATTGATTTTGTATCTTGCAGCCTTGATAAACTCACTTATTAGTCCTTATACATACATATACACATACATACATACACACACACATACACACACACACTCAGGATTTTGTACATACAAAAAAATATTTCCCTTGCTTTAATCACACCAACTAGAACATTCCATAAAATGGTGAATACAAGTGGTGAGAGTGAATATTCTTGCCTTATTCCTAATCTCAGTGGAAAAGCTTCTAGTTATTCACAATAAAATATAATGTGAGCTGTAGATTTTTCATACATGCCATTTATCAGGTAGAGGAAGTTCCATTCTCTTAATTTGTTGAGTATTTTCATTATAAGTGGCTATTAGATTTTGTCAACAGCTTTATCTGTGTGTATTGAGAAAATCATGTAGCTTTTTCTTTCATTCCATTAATACAGTATGTTATATTCATTGATTTTCAGGTGTAAAATCAATTTGCATTTCAGAGATAAATCCTACTTGGTCATGGTATAATCCTTTGTATATCTTGCTGTGTTTAATTTGCTAACATTTTTTTAAAGATTTCTGCATTTATGTTCATAAGAAATAATTGCTTCATAGGTTTCTTGTGATATCTTGTCTGGCTTGGGTTTCTCACTAATATTGGCCTCATAGAACAAGTTGGGAACTCTTTACTCTCCTTTTTTCCCTGAAAGCATTTGTATAGTTTGATATTGTGTCTTCCCTAAATGTGTAATCAAAATTACTAGTGAGGCCATCTGGGCCTGGCTTTTTCTTGTAAGCAGAATTTTAATTACTAATTCAATCTCCTTAGGCATTTCAAGTCTATTCAGTTTCTATTTTTTTTCTTGAGACAGTTTTGTAATTTTATCTTTCCACGATATTAATTATTCCATCTAAGTTGTCTACTCATGTTGGCATAAAGTGGCTCATACTATTCCCTTATTGTCAGTGGTGGGATTCAAATAATTTAACAACTGGTTCTCTGCCCTAATGACCATTTTAAGTATAAAACAATGATATACTAAAAGGTAGTTTATTATTTCATGCATTTAACACTTAAATAAGATCGATAAAAGAAGTACACAAAACTAGATTATTTTGTAAGAAAGAGTTTTAAAATATTAATGAAAAAATATTAAATAATACCTAAGAAAAAAACAATACAAGTTGTCACACCCTGGTTGGTTGGCATTTTTTTTCTTTACATTATATGTTTGTTTACTTAAGTAACAAATGCAAGGGAATTAAAATGTAGTATTTCATCAAAGGTGTAATGAGTTTTGTGAAATGAATAAATAAATGTTACAAGCATAGTTCCATCAAATTTTTTTCACCTGTGGACAGGATGAACATTACCATGGGTGCTTAGAATACGCTGTTGCGCAGATGAATATTAACACAGAGTAAGGAATGTAAATTTGTGATTTCCACATTGGGCGCTGCCCAGGCACCCACCTTAGAGAGAACCCTGATTACAAGCACCATTTTAACAACCAGTTCGCCGAACTCAACAAAAAGTAAGGTATCAGTTCTGCCGAACCAGTGCGAACCGGCTGAATCCCACCACTGCTCATTGTCCTTTTAGCCTCTGGAGGGTCAGTGCTGATATTCTCCCTTTTATTCCTGATTTTGATCATTTGGCTTTTCTCTCTTTTTTTCCCCCTTCTTTGTTAGTCTAGCTAAATGTTTATTGATTTTGTTGATCATTTAAGAGAACCAATTTTTGGTTTTCAAAAATTAAAAGTGGAGGCTTAGATTATTGGTTTTAAATCTCCTTCCTTTCTAATATAAGCACTTTAAACGTTTTCCTCTAAGTACTGATTTAGCCATATTTCATAAATTTTCATGTCAGAGTCTAGTTTTCATTTAATTCAGATATTATTTAATGTACCCTGTGATTTCACCTTTGACTCATTGTTTTTCCAAAAGTATATTGTGAAATTCAAAATATTTGGGAAGTCTTGCCTGACCTGTGGTGATGCAGTGGATAAAGCATCAACCTGGAAATGCTGAGGTCGCCGGTTCGAAACCCTGGGCTTGCCTGGTCAAGGCACATATGGGAGTTGATGCTTCCAGCTCCTCCCCCCTTCTGTCTCTCTGTCTCTCCTCTCTGTCTCTCCCTCTCCTCTAAAATGAAGAAATAAAAATTTTTTTAAAAAAAATTAAAAAAATATTTGGGAAGTCTCAAATTACTTTCTGTTGTTGATTTCTTATTTAATTTTTTAATAGTCAGAAAACATACTTTAAGACTCATTTTATGTCCTATAATATGGTTTATCTTGCAGTTCCACGTGCACTTGAAAAGAATGTGTATTTTACAGTAGTTGGAGCATTTTATGTTACGTCAAGTTGAGTGCTTGATCACATGTTGTTCAAGCCTTGATTATAGTAACTGATATCCTGTTTAGTTCTTCTGTCAATTACTGAGAGAGGAATATTTAAATTTTCAACCACTATAATATTAAATTGTCTATCTTTTAATCCTGTTTATCTTTTCTGTGTGTATTTGGGGGCTCTGTTGTTACTTATACATTAATTATTGCTATTTCTTCCTGATCTATTGAAAATTTTATCATAAAATACTTCCTTTATTTCTTGTCTTAAGTCTATTTTTGTATACTAATAAAGCTACTACAGTTCTTTAATGGTTACTGTTTGCTTTTCCATCCTTTTATTTTCAAACTAGTATTTGTGTCTTTGACTATAAAGTGTGTCTCAGCATATAATTGGATCTTGGCTTTCTTATTAATAGCTCAGCTATATTTTTTTAAAATTATTTTCTTAATAGTTCATCTAAGGATTGCAATATATACAGGTATTTTTCATTTATCACAGTCTGCTTCAGAATAATAATAATAATAATAAAGCAACTTGCTCCAATATATTTCCATTTTTCCCTTTTATTTTAGTGCTAGTCTTGTCATATATAATATATATATATACATTTATAATACAACAACCCCAAAAATATATATAACATAATTGTTGCTTCAAGTAGTCCTTTTTCTTTTTTAAAGAAACTAAAAAGAAAAAAGTAAACATTGCACACAGCTCCCAGTGTTTCTACTTAGGTTTTGAAATTGTATTCTTTAAGATCAATTTTCTACTTCCCTCATTAGGACTTAGCCCTGTCGCTAAACCCTTAGTGGTCAGCCAATGATTTATTCAGAGGTTTGCTTTGACACCTCAAGTCCAAAGCACTTCCACCCTCTGCTAACAAAAATGCATGTAGATTGGGAACAGTTCAGCTAGTTCTCAAGCATGACTTGGCTGTTACTTTCCACTAGAGTCTGTTGAGTCTTTTCTGGGCATGTGTAGAGTTCATAGTCGCAGCCAGCCAGGAGTGTACAGAAAGGTTACTGTGTGCCTTTATGTCTCTCTCACTTTCAAGATCTCTCCATTAAGTTACTAGCCAGTCTGCCACTTCCCTAAATAGAATCAGAGCCTCAGGCCAGCAAAGCTGTAGGTTTTTCTCACCTGCTTCCTGCTAAGTTTGCCACTTTTAGATGACAATGCCATGGGTTTTGTCTTTAACACCCCCCCCCAGCTGAGCCTGCCCACTCTGGACACAAACCTGCTGGTGTTCATGATTAATGGTGCCCTGGCAAAAGCACGGACTTCACCAACCAGCCTAGGCTGCGTGAGGCATGGAAGAAACTCCAAGCTGCTCATTCCCACAGTTCTTACCAAACATCCTTGCCTTTGCTTCAAAAATAATCACTTTCAATTATTATTTGCCTTGGTCAATTTCCATAGCCCTGAAATGGCTGTTATTAAAATTTTTGTCCAGTTTTATATTTTATTTTAATTTGCTGAGAGGTTCACTGACTTCACACTATAATAACTGGTAATATCTCTATTGTGTGCTTTCATAGCAACTCTAGCTGAAATAGCAGGGTTATTTTTTTCTCCATTGATGCTGGGCTTGGCTATATGACTTACTTTATCCAGTGATATAAAATCAGGGGTTTTAAATATACTTTCATGATTTGGCTTGGTGTTTGCACTCCTGTGATCCATCATCAGAAGAGCATAACGCAGATAACCACTGGTCCTAAATTAAAGAAGTATAAAGTAAATCTATATCTAATCTTAAGCCTAGAGCCAAGTTCAGCTATTAACTTAGCCAAGTTCAGCCAAACCTCAGCTGAAACCCACCTGTCCTATAGACACATAAATAAGAAAATAAACACAGTCTGATCAGGCGGTGGTGCAGTGGACTAAGAAATGACCTGCGACTTTGAGGACCCAGGTTCTAAACCCCAAAGTTGCCTGCTGGCTTGAGCGTGGGATCATAAACATGACTTCATGGTTGCTAGCTTGAGCCCAAAGGTTGCTGGCTTGGAGCCCAAGGCTTGAGCAAGGGGTCACTGGCTCAGCTGGAGCCCCCTGGTCAAGGCACAAATGAGAAAGCAATCAATGAACAACTAAAGTGCTACGACTATGAGTTGATGTTTCTCATCTCTTTCCCTTCCTGTCTGTCTGTCTCTCTGTCTCTCTCTCTCTCTCTGTTTCAAATAAATAAATACTTATTAAAATAAGTAACTGAGATTTTTGACGTTGTTACACAGCAACATTGACTTATACAGTCACCTAATAACAGATGGTGTCTGTCTAACCTGTTGCACATTATCAATAAAACAAAGTACTACCATACTCTGCTTTTTCCAGCCTTTTCAATGGATCCAGGCTGAAGGGAAATAGGGCTAAGTTACAGCATCATCAAGTGCCATGGAGAAATAATGAAGCAACTGACATGGACTTACCATGAAATAATTTATAGAGTTAAGAGGGCAATAGGCCCTGGCCAGTTAGCTTAATCAGTTGAGCTTCGTCTTTAAATGCTAAAATTGTAGGTTTGATCCTAGGCCAGGACACATATGAGAGGCACCAGTGAATGAATGCACAACTAGATGGAACAAATGAATACTTCCCTCTCTCTTCTTCTCTCTCTCTCTTTCTCTCTTGCTCTCATTTTCACTCTCTCACTCTTGCCCTCGCTCCCTGTCTCCCTCTTTACCTCTCTCTGTCTCTATAAAGTCAAGCAAAAAAAGAGAGAAAGAGAGAGAGAGCAATAGACTGATAAACACCTGAAAGAGCCATTCAATTCTAAGAGTTATTGACAAAGTAGAAAAGTAGCATGAAAAACGCCATTATGTCTTTTATGAGCCTGATAGACCAAGTTTAGAGCTAATTCAGCATTACTCTCTTATTCTAGCATTTGAAAATGAGGCTCCATAAGCAAGAACACATTCTAAACTTCTGTTTTGCTGAAAGCTCTGCATCTTTTGCACATACCACACAGAGCTTCTTAAGCAGTTTCATCAGCTCAGTCAATATCTGCAACATTACATAGGCAGCACAGGGCATCCTAGAATCCCTCAGTCAAATGATAGAACTTATCAATAAACAGATTTCTATAATACAATGTTATATGGATCACAATAGATGTCTATGCATAAGGAAACAATAATAGATCTAAGAATGTCAGCTGAAAAATCAGATTTCTCACCAGCATCATAAGAAATATTGTCAGTGTTGGCATTGAAATAGTCCTCATACTGATGTTCTCCTGGAACATGTGTATGCAGAGAATGAAAGACAGCAGGCTGCTCAAGGAGCTATTGTATAATCAAGCTGATGTTGAAAATATCACAAGCAAGGAGAGCAGGATAAATGCTATAAGATCATGTCAAAGCACAGCATCAAGCAATACAACAGAGCTCTGGACTGCTGGGAAATAGCAGCAGTACACAAACTAGCCCTCACTGCAACTGTTACATAAAATGAAGAAAACCGTCAGAAGTATAGCTAAACAACAATAAATTATACCTGCCTACCCAGGCTTACATTTCACATGTACATAGGTCATTCCACACTTGCCTGTTTAGCCACACTTGAACATAGCAATTATGGCTTGGACTCATAACATTGTCTTAAAAGACAAAGGTCAATGGAATAATTTTAGCTATTGCTTATTAATTCCTTGTATATATAATATCAATGTGGACTTTCTCAACAATTGTATACATGAATTCTAATGTCATTGAAAAATGCCACACACTGCAAGTAATGGATTGGTAGTGAGACTCCTGATATCTCATTCATAAACACTAATCCAGAAACCTAAAAGATGTCTGCCTTGCAAGGAAACCAGTTATAATAAAGCCCATGGACCTTATTTGCAGAAGAAGCAGAGCATGCCACAAGCTCTAAGACCTACAATTCTGAAAAAGCTTACCAACCTCTGAAGCTGCTTGTCCACTTTCTAGAAAACGGTTAGGTTTGCTTAAATTATGAAGGATTTACAGGTTTCATTGGAAAGGGCATAAAGATATGCTTAAGAAACAATTAAAAACACTGGGGAACACAGCCAAATTCCCAACGGCAATCACACACCACCCGTAGGCCATTTTATATGAGAGCAATAGTGCTATAAAGCTTCACTAACTAATGAGAATATCAATAAAACAACATATTTTAAAAATTGAGCTTTATAACAATGACATTGACCTATCAAAAAAATGCTATATTGAGTTGCTTTCTCTGATTAAGAAGATGCAGAACTATAGTACATTTAACAAGACTTTCACAAAAATAATTGATACAGTGAACATTTCAGTGTTTAAATGTACATATTTGGAAAATATAAACATGTAAAATGCTTCAGTACACAATAGCTCTGGACCACCACTGTTAAGGAGAAATATATGTAAATGTGAGCCACAAATAGAAGCCACATATATAATTTAAAGTGCTGTAGCAAGCACATCAAAACCATTTTTGAAAGAGTAAAATTAATTTTAATAATAAATGTATTTAACCTAAAATAGTAAAAAATGTTATCATTTCAATATATAACTGGGAAACAGAACTTTTG
Organism: Saccopteryx leptura; assembly: GCF_036850995.1. Classification (NCBI taxonomy): domain Eukaryota; kingdom Metazoa; phylum Chordata; class Mammalia; order Chiroptera; family Emballonuridae; genus Saccopteryx; species Saccopteryx leptura. The sequence continues at coordinate 286,082,591 of NC_089503.1, read as the reverse complement.
TTGCATTCACAAAAACACTTGTTCTTACTTAATTTGAGTGTGCTGATCTCAAATCTGACATTAGTGTTTCTCTGTAAGCTACAGTTTTTTTGCAATTCAAGATTTTAGGTTTTCATCTTAATGTAAAATTTTCAACATTTAGTTTAACATAATGAAGTAGAATGTCTTCTTGGCATCATCTTTGTGAAAATAAAATAGTTTATATGATGCAGTAAATACACTAATACACTTAAAGATATGATTGCATCAGAATTTGTCTACAATTTCAAAATAGAACATATTAAAACACTTATTTTACATAAAATTTGAACAAAACTTATTTAAATTCTATTCAGGCAAAAATTTGCATTTATAGCTCTTGTGTTTGTGTACTTGTTGAGGACAATCTCGTTTGATGCTCCAGCAGTAGTCTGCTCATCACTAACAGCTCCAAGATCTTTGGGAAACTTATCAAGGTGATTGTTCAGAAAGTGAATCTTAATGCTTATGTTACTTCCAATGTCGCGGTAAGCCAACAGCATCCTTTGAACCAGAAGTTCATAGTTTTCTGCCTTTTTGTTGCCAAGGAAGTTCTTTGTAATTGCCACAAAAGACTGCCATGCTGCTTTCTCCTTCTTATTCATCTTCCTGGCAAATTCTTCATCACGTATGAGGGTTCAAATCTGATGTCCATATCGGATCATTTACAGCAAAATGGTGGGATCTTGATAACATTATACGAGGTGAAATAAGTAAATCAGAAAAAACCAGGAACTGCATTATTCCATACGTAGGTGGGACATAAAGGTGAAACTAAGAGACATTGATAAGAATGTGGTGGTTACGGTGGGAGGGGGGAGAGGGAGAGGGAAAGGGGGAGGGGGAGGGGCACAAAGAAAGCTAGATAGAAGGTGACGGAGGACAATCTGACTTTGGATGATGGGTATGCAACATAATTGAACGACAAGATAACCTGGACTTGTTATCTTTGAATATATGTATCCTGATTTATTAATGTCGCCCCATTAAAAAAAATTTTTTTTTAAATCTGATGTCCATCGAATACACCTGCTTTTATTGTCTCAAAAGACAAGGCAGAAAGAGCAGAAATAATATGTTGAAAGCATTCACTTTCTCTATTCAAAGCCTGAACAAACTGCTTCATTAAGCCAAGTTTGATGTGAAGTGGGGGAAAAATGATCCTGTCTGAATTAACTACAGGTTCATTCACAATATTTTGCATCCCTACTTCCAGAGCTTCCAGAGCCACTCCTTCTGTGTCCAGTGTTTCTCCCAAGCTCGGCTATCCCACAAACACAGAAAACAAGGATACTTCATGAAACCTCTCTGTTGTCCTAGCAGGAAATTTACCATTTTAAGATCCACACAAATGATCCAGTTATGCTCCTCATACTTCAGAATGTCGAGGACAATTTTTATGTCATTATAATCTTCTTGCAGATGAGTTGAATAACCAATTGGAACCTCTGCATAAACATTACCATTGTGTAGGAGAACACATTTCAGACTCCATTTAGAGCTGTCAAGAAATAGCCGCCATTCTATTGGACTGTAAGTGGTAACACCTAGCTGGCTGAGAAGACTACTGATATCATGACAGTAAACAAAGTGTTTGTCTTCAGAAAAAGAGTCCACAAAAATTTGTTCACGCTTCCTGAAATGGGATATTTTAGCTGACTGGTGAAGTACATTCTTTTCTTGAAGCCTGGAGGCTAATAACTCAGCTGCTTTCTTTGATAGGCCCAAATCTCTTACTAAGTCATTCAATTCGGGTTGGCTAAACTGCTGAGGGGTTAATGACTGCTTGGCTAATTAAGAATCATCTGAAGATGGACAAGCTCTGGGAGGCAGAAACTGGAGGCAGAGGACTGTAGAGAAAAACTCTTTCTGTAAATTGAGAACTCAAAGAAGGATAGATGGCAAGAAGGAAACCTACAAGGCTATTACAAAGTTTATTTGCCATGAATTTAGCTTGTTTAAATGTATCAATGTTTAATTAATTATAGAATTTTATTAAGTATTTCTACAATAATAATTATATTTTATTATTTTCTTCAGGATAAGTGAGTTTATGTCTTTTCTTCTTTCTCCTTGACTCTCATAGTACAATACTTGATTATTCTTACTTGAACTTTTACTTCAGAGTTGTTGAGGATTTTAGTACAAATAAAAATACATATTAAAATCTAGCTATAGCTGAGTGAAAGAAGAGGAAAATCTGATGGTTCTAACATTAATTGCTCTTACAAAAGATCTTTTATGTTACAGGTTGACTTTTAAACATGTAGTACATGTTATTTTGAATCTCAATTTGGCTCTTCTTAAACCCATATTCTCTCTAAGCTTTGGAGGACCCTTTTATGATCAGTAGTATGGATACACTTTGTAGTAACCATGTATAGTAGATTGATGCTATTGTTATCCATCATTTAGTTGACAAGGGGGAGAAAATGAATGTCTGAGGATAGAGAAGTACATGGTAATCTCAGCTCTTTGTTTTGATGTTTTGCTTCAGGATAGCAGTCATCTCTCAAGTGGTCCAGGCAACTCCCATATCAAGCCACCAGGACAAGTATTTGGATCCAGAACTCATCATTATTTTCCACCTGTCACTCTACTAGTAGATAAAGTTTTGGCTGCCTTTCTTTTTGGAGATATCAGTAAGCAGACAGGCATTTGAAAGTACATGGAAGTTAGATGACAAATAAATCAACTCACACTAACTAAATGGCACATAAGACAAGACCAAACATCAAAAGGCTGATGTGTTAATTTAAAGTGAGAAATATAACACCACATGCACAGAAAATATCATGTTGGCTTGATCAAAACATTTTTTTTGTCTTGTGGTCCAACTACATGGAAATCAAATGGTGGTTTTATGAGCATGGCTCAAAACAACAGGAGGTAGATAAATCAAATCTTTAAGGCATCATTCCCGAAAACGTGTTATGCGCTGTGAGGCGTTTCAATAGATATTTCAACAACAAAAGTTCAGTAATCAAATAAATTTAGGAAATGCTGGATTAAACTGAGTTAAACTGCTTTCATAACTGCATAGTTCCTTTGTTCTGCAAATGTATATTGTGAATCTCCAACGAAGTAGATAGGCAGCTTTTCCAGAATGAATTTGATTCTTGTCTGTATAGAACACTTATCAATATATCATGAAACAACATAATCCTCAGATATAGTTTAGGACCCACTGTCCAAATTCCTTAGCCTGATATACAATCTTACCATCAGAATGAACTTGCCAAGAGGCCTACAGTACTTGAAATGTAAGGACTAAAGCCCTGTATCAGTTACTCTTGATCAGGCATATTTACCTATTTACCATGAGACTGAAACAGTGTCCAGGATCTGTTTTTTTTCCCCTTCTTGTGTTTGAGTGAACACTGCTAGTATATTACCTATCTTACTCCTCCTTTTCTTTTTTTTTTTTTTGTATTTTTCTGAATCTGGAAACGGGGAGAGACAGTCAGACAGACTCCCGCATGTGCCCGACCGGGATCCACCCGGCACGCCCACCAGGGGCAACGCTCTGCCCACCAGGGGGCGATGCTTTGCCCCTCCGGGGCATCGCTCTGCCGCGACCAGAGCCACTCCAGTGCCTGAGGCAGAGGCCAAGGAGCTATCCCCAGCGCCCGGGCCATCTTTGCTCCAATGGAGCCTTGGCTGCGGGAGGGGAAGAGAGAGACAGAGAGGAAGGAGGGGGGGGGGGTGGAGAAACAAATGGGCGCTTCTCCTATGTGCCCTGGTCGGGAATCGAACCCGGGTCCCCCGCACGCCAGGCCGATGCTCTACCGCTGAGCCAACCGGCCAGGGCCACTCCTCCTTTTCTTTAATTTGATTTAATTCTATCAGTGATTCAGTGAACACTAGCTTGCCTACAAGTAATCTCATCTTCTACAGATGATTTTGTGTCCCTTCATTATAAATTATGTGTTGATTTTTAAATATGACGTTAATGACTATTTTATTTGTTTTCAATTTTTAGAGTCCTGCCACACTATAAGCACTAAATGCTTATCAAAAGTATGTAACCTTATTAAAAGTACATAGCTGTGGTAGACAGAATAATGCCTCTACCTAAAAATCGACATCCTAATCTCCAGAACCTGTAAATCAGTTACCTTAAATGACAAAAAGGATCTTGCAGATCTGACTGAGGATTTTTAAAAGGAGAGATTATTCTGAATTACCTGGATGGGCCAATGGAATCCTGGGGGTGCTTATAAATGAAGGGGAAAGGCAGGAAAGTCAGAGTCAGAGAAGACGTGACAATGGAAGCAGAGCTCAGAGTGAAGCAGTCACCAGCTTGAAGGGAGCCAGACACGAGAATGGGGACAGCCTCTTAAAGCTGGGCAAAACAAGGAGTTCTGCCCTGGAGTCTCTAGAATGAATGCAGCTGTTCTGAGACCTTGTTCTTAGACCCATGAGACTCATTTCTGACCTTTGGAACTATAAAATGATAGATTTGTGTTGCTCTATGCCGTTATCTGTGGTAATTTGTTAAAGCAACAATAGGAAAGAAATACAATAACCACAACTTGGGAGAAACCTGACCCCTGTCCACCTGGTCTGCTGCTACAAATACCCAAATACCCTTCCAGGTTCAGCCTTAACTAATACCCTGAGCTATAGTGTATATCTGTCCTTAAATACCTATTTAGAGATTCATGGAAATCTCACTTTAAAGAGCTATAAAGACTTAAATCTGAATCTCAAGAAGTTTCAATAAACATTAAATAAATTACAGAATGTCTCAGAAGGATATTAACATAGGCAGAGAGCAAAAAGATGAAAGCTATTAACTAAAGATGACAGCTACTAGAGAAATATGAGTTTTTAGAGCCCCCAGAGTAAAATAAGCTCAGGAGAACTGACCCATGCTAAACACTCTCACAAAAGACTCAACATAAACTCTATTAGTCAAGGTTCTCTGGGGAAGCAGAACTAGTAGGACGTGTATATAAGTAGAGGTTTATTTTAAGAAATTGGCTCATGTAATTGTGAAGCCCATCTGCAGATTGGGCCATCAGGCTGGAGACCCAGTGAAGAGCCAGTGTTGGAGTTCAAGGCTGAAGTCTGTGTGCTGCCCAAACTCCTTGTGTGGGCAAAGGTCAGTCTTTTGTTCTATCAAAGCCTTCAACTGATTAGATGAGGCCCACCCACATTCTGAGGACAATCTGCTTCACTCAAAGTCCACCAATTTAAATGTAAATTTCATCAAAAAACATCCTCACAGAAACATTGGGTAAAGTGTTTGACCAAATAACTGGAAAGCATAGCTCAGCTGCATTGACATGTAAAATTAACCATTACATAAACTAAAATGTCAATTTACTAATAATTTATGTTTAGGACATTTTTTCCCAGTGATTAAAGTATCTATGGCCTGGAAACGTGAGTATCAGAGCATCTGGTAGATTAAATGAATAGGCTATAAGCTAGTTGATGAGTATGAGTCAGAACAAAATTGTGAGGAATTATTCACCATCCAGGTCCAATTACTGGGCTGACAATTTTACCACCTTCTAGAGAAGCCTCCAAGGCCTTGTCTTTTGAAATTTCCCCTACAAGTAGATGTTCATCCTTTGTTTCACTTGCTCCTATACAGAGAAGCCACCATCTAAAGGTCTAGGAATCGACCTTATTTTAGACGGCAACTTAGTAAGAGTGTATCTTTTTGAGATTTTAAATATAAAACATAGGGAGAGAGAAAGAGAGAAGAAGTAACAGCCTTTACACAACAAATCATGTTTCAGTAGAAGGAATGATATGGAAAAAAAAATGGAGACAAGTTAGTTTGGCAGTACAGGACAGTGCAAGAGAAGAGAAGCAGAGCCGGCATGGCGAGCGCACCTGGAAGCCGAGTGGTGGAGAAGTCTCCAGCCCGGGAGAGTCATTCTGATGTCCTGAGTGTAAACCACCTACCAGTTTTCCCAGGTATCTGAAAATAAATCCCACTGGTTGAGATGAATCGTGATGGTGTCCTCTATCTCTTGTACTCAAAAAGTCAAACATATCTACCTAGGCTTGAGGAAAGCCAGATCAACATTCCTTACCCCACCAGAGAATGCACCTCTCCTAATAACCAAAATGTTCCTGTGTGCTAGATCCGGTGACTAGATCCTAGATTCTCTGGACAGAATTGGAGACTTAAACTCCCACAGCATGTTATCCCCCTCTCAACACCATATAATTACAACATACAAAAAGATATATGCCCAAACAGGGCAGCAGACAGTTGGTCAGGTCAGTGGTCTAGCCTTGTATTACTGCAGAATATGATTCAGTTATTCATCTTTTTCCTGGAATGTTTTGGGTTACACTTTGAAAAATGGTGGTGCCATTTCATCTTCTTAAGACTGTACCCTAGTCTTGCTATGTATCCCATGGTGTTGTCCTTTGGGCGCCAATTCCTTGATTATTCTAAGGTGTGTAAATTCCAAAGATGTCTGATCTCATCCACTATGTGTAGATTTTTTTAGTTTTATTGTCATAAGTTAACTTTATTTTCCAGTTCCCACAGGCCACATCTCATTTTTCCTCTTTGTGATGACAGTAGTATCATATGTATTCAAATCTAATGCTGAAACATGAAAAGCTTTAAGATCAATTGCTGAACAAATACTAGGCACAGGAATGATTATAATGTAAAATTCCTGGCTTATTCAATCAATGTCAGTGTCTTCACATCAGGAGAGGAACAAGAAAACCAAGGGCTGATATCAAGGAATCTTCTGACCTCTTTCAGAGTTTCTTGCTTTGTAAATAGGTGAGCAACAGCACAAGTGTCAAGTCATTGTGGGAGGACTCAACGAATGCTGTGGGCTCAGGCAGCGGAGAGAAATCCTGCCTGGGAAGGGAATGAGGGCCAAGTGTCAGAATAAGACCAGTGGGCAGCTCTAATAGCCATGGTCCTCTGGTCCCCACCTTCTGTCCCCTGTCCTGCCTTGGGGCTGGCTCCATAGGGTGTGAGAGACTCTGAACTTCTAGGGGTGTTTCTCATTAGAAAGAAAGAGCTGACCTCTTTCATGAATCCTTTCCCAGGTGATGCCTGAGCACAGTTCAGCTTGCTCCACTTTCTCATCACAGGAAGCAAGCTGCCACAGAAATTCTTTAGAATGGTGATTTTTTTTTTCTAATGGTTAGCAAAAGAACCTTTTTTCAAGTGAATTATTTCTTTTGTGTTATGTCAAATATATAAAAATAGTTGAAAGTATATCAACTGTGAATAGCCCAGAGCCCAAACACAGGCCTCCCCACTGTGCCCACCCTGACTGGCAGCCCCTGCAATGCCCCCGTGGAGCTACAGGATCAGTGAGACACAGTGTGAAAGCCACTGCTTCAGAATGCTGGGCAGTCCGCCTGTGAAGGCCTGAGAGCACCAACGCAGGGAAATGTGAAACATATAAGCCACGCATCACATCGGCAACTTAAAACACCTATCAAAGTCGAATCAACTGGCCCCCAGGAAACTAAGCGCCAAAGGCATCCTTGAATCCTAGCAAATTAGCAGTTGGTTGCTAGAAATACTCTTATTAGAAAGACACCTAAAGAGCTATGTGTTGAGCTGTTGAGTGCCTTGTCTGGTTTGGCTGCTTTTCTGGTCTTGGAGCTGCAACACACTGAGGCCTGGCCTATCATCCTTGCTTTGGCGACTTTCTGCACTTGGCCCAACAAAGATTATAAAAAACCTTATAGGATCATTGTGAAGACAAGAGAATATGAGTGAATGATAGAAACAGCAAACTATAAAACAATTCAAACACCAATATTACTAATATTAAAAAGTCAGTCCAGGTGACGTCAGAGAAATGGCGCCATGAGGGGGACTCCCAATACCTCTCCTTGTAATTTCAACAAATTAATTCAACTAGAGACAGAAAAACAATCACAGGAACATCTGAAATACACATACACCAAACAAAGGTACGATTGGGTGAAAAGGTGGCTGAATATATAATCCATTCTGAAAGAAATAGGACAGAGAACGGAGTATTCCACTTTCCTCACTGACCTAAGCAAGGGCTGCTTTCACTTGGAACTGAGAGGAAGGGAGGGCTGGGGCGGAGTGAATGAGCAGGCAAGGGCAGAGACGTTCAAGCCAAGGAGAGAATGTGCCCGCGGCTCAGCCCACATGGAGCTAACACCAACAGCAAACCCCGGCAAAGGTGGGCAAGTGGCTTGACTGCGGAGTGGGCTTTGTTTACTCCCATATCCCGATGGGCGGGCAGTGAATGAGTGGTTCCTCCTGGCACCTCAGGCATGGGCATCCGCCATCCCAGATGGAGGGGCTAGGCCGGAGACTGTCAGCAGTAGCTTTCTGCGTGGGCTATAGCTAGAGTCTATGTATAATCCCTGCTCCCCAACCAACATCATGCAGAAAGTGCAAAAAAGCTGGCTTCCCTACTCCCGAAACTGTCTGAACGGGGCACCTCTGCCAGCCATACAGGCTAACAAAGCACATTCCCGGGGGAAAAACCTACAGAAGTGCTGGGTGAAGGGTGTGCAGGCAGCTTGCAGACAGCCTCTGGAGAGCAGACCTGCGGTTTGCTGAAAGGAGCCTAACCCACAGTCTGCTCACTGCCTGGCCAGCCTACGCTGGCAGCAGCTCTGGTTGACGGGATCTGCTTTCCCAGGCCTGTGAATTGAGAGAACCCTGAGGAGGGACTTGATAGTATTTAGGGCCTCTTGCTCAGCAGGCAGTAGTTGGGGCAACTTCTTGCCAGCCGATACAGGTAAAAAAACACATTCCTATGGGACGAACCTCAGAGAAGGAAGTTGGGAGGGCTGGGCTGTAGGCTTCCCAGCAAGGGAGAAGCCTGTGGAGAGCAGACCCGCAAAGTGCTGAGGCAAATTTAACTAGACATACCCGGGGAACCTTAGAAAGGAGCCTGACCAGAAGTCAGCTCACCCCCTGCCTGCTTAAGCTGGTGGCTCTGGTCTGCAGAGCTTTCATACCCAGGGCTGTGCTTTAAAAGGACCTGGAGGAAGGAGTTGGCAGCTTTTAAGACCTCTTGCTCTGCAGGCAGTGACTGGCGCATCTTCCTTCCAGCTGATACAGGTTATAAAGTGGAAAAAGCCTGGGAAGAGTAGACTTGTGGAGCGCTGAGGCATACTAGACACACCTAGAGGCTCATAGAAAGACACCTGGAAAGGCAATCAGCTCCCAGCCCTGCCTGATTACACTGGCAGCTCTGGTTGGCAAAACCTTACCCAGAACCCTGTGTTGAGTGGGAATAGAGGGAGGATTTGGCAGCTATTAGAGCCTCTTGCTCTCCAGGCAGTGGCAGGGGCAACTTCTGAGTTGTGTCCCAGGCTGCTGGTTCAGGAAGGAGAGATTTGATAAGAGGCTCCGGGAAAACGGACTCTCCCAATGTGGAAGCCTGCAAACGCTAACAAGCCTCGCCCACCAACAGGACTGAGGCCTAGTTTATGTCATCTACCTAGTTTATGCAAATCTCTACCTAAGAGTGACACAGGGGCACAACCTGGGGTACAGCATCAGTGGCCAAAAGAGAAAGAAAGAAGGAAAAGGAAGACAACCTCTCAAAACCAGAAAAAAATCCAGTCTTTATAACTTTTTCCATTTTTTTCTTTCATTTTTTATCTTTTTTTTCTTCCACCTTGGTCCTTTTATCCTCTTTATGTTTTATTCTTTTCTTTTCATTTTGAATTTCATTACCCATAGATGTTACATTTTCCATTCTTTTTTTTCTCTACTAGGGTTACATTCCAATAAACTTAACTCTTCTTTTTTTCTTCTTTTTTTCTCTTTTCTCTTTTTTTCTCCCTCTCTTTTGGTTCCTTCTTTTCTCTTTTACTTTTCCCCTCATTTGATCCTCACTCATAAACAAATTATTTTATTCTGGATTCAAATATTTTCTTTGTGGCATTCTGTGTGCTTTTTACTTTGCTTTTCATCTCATTAGCATTCCCCCCTGTTGGGCAGATAAAATGTATTATGCTCACTTTGTTAAAGATGGCGCTGCCCACGTAGAGGCCGTTACCCAGGTGATATTAATGTGTGTTGGGGGCTGGCTGTGGGCAGGCAGAATCCTTGTAGCCTGGGGCTTGGTTTTGGGATTAAGCCTTTCCCACCCTTTTTGATGTGGGGTGGTACAATCCAATCATGCCTCAGAGAAGTGACTTTGTATGATAGACTTCCCTATTTTGTATATTGGATTAAAGGTTTGGATTTCTACACTATAAAATAGGTGCAGAATGGGAGCTTGTGCTCTTGGTTTCTGAGATTAGCATTAGAGAGCAGAGAGCAGAAAGAGGCCATATGGAGTAGGCCGGGAGAAGCAGCCAAGATGGCAAAGTGCTGAGAGAGAAGCCAGCTTGGGCAGAGTTTGTGCAGGGAGAAGGAAGGAGATGGGGAACAGAGGTGAATAAGTCTGGTGAGCTAGAACCTTTGGTTCTAGGAAACTTCGGTTAAATCAGTAGCTTTGTGAGCACTGAATGTGAGTGGGTTTTGGAGCCCAGTGTGTGTTTTTTGCTTGCCTGCCGGGTCTAAGCTAGGATTAAAGACTATGGCCCACCAGTTTTTGGCTCCGTTGTTTCTTTACCAACTGTCTGAATCCAATGCAAACCTGCATGGGCAAGGCTGCTGTGATGGTGGCCTTGGCTACTGGCTTTACACCCCCCAACTCCAGCTCTCCATTCTATGTAGTTTTTGTTCCACTTAATACAACAGAATTTTCATTTTTCACTGTATTTTTTCTCTTTTTCTTTTTTCTTCTTTTCTCTTTCACTATATCTCTCATTCAACCATCATTAAAATTATTTTATTATTAATCCAAATATTTTTGCTTGTAGCATTTTGTGGGTTCTTACCTCATTTTTTGCCCCTTTGTCACTTCCCCCCAACTCAGGCCTTCTGTTCTAGTAGTTTTTGTTCCACTTAGCAAAATAGAATTTTCAGATTTTTACTTTATTTTCTCAAATTTTTTTTTTAATTTTTAATTTTTTATCAACTCTTATTAATGTTATTAACAATACCACTCTCAAATACCATTAAGGAAAAAGAAATAGAATGTCATGGATACAAAAGACAGAGATGTAACGTAGATGAGAAAAAATCTATAGAAAAAAATTTCAATAACTTGGAAATCTTGGAGTTAAATCACAGAGAATTTAAAATTGAAGTCCTAAAAATACTCAGGGATAGAAAAGAAAGCACAGAAAGGCAATTTAGGAAGCTCAAAACACAATTCAGTGAACAGAAAGAATACATCATCAAGGAAAATGAAACTATGAAACTGAATCAAATAGAAATAAAAAACTCAATTCAAGAACTGAAAAATGAGGTAACAAGCATAGCTAATACAACAGGCCAGATAGAGAAGAGAATTAGTGACAAAGAAGACAGGCAACTCGAGACACTACAGAGAGAAGAGGAGAGAGACTCACAAATTTAAAAAAATGAGAAAGCCCTACAGGAATTGCCTGACTCCCTCAAAAAAGGCAACATAAGAATAATGGGTATATCAGAAGGAGAAGAGAGAGAAAATGGAATGGAGAACATATTCAAACAAATAGTCGATGAGAACTTCCCAAGCCTGTGGAAAGAACTAAAGCCTCAAATTCAAGAAGCAAACAGAACACCGAGTTATCTTAACCCTAATAAACCTATTCCAAGGCACATCATAATAAAATTGGCACAAACCAATGACAAAGAAAAAATTCTCAAGGCAGCCAGGGAAAAGAAGAATACAACATATAAAGGAAGGACCATTAGATTATCCTCAGATTTCTCAGCAGACACTCTACAAGCTAGAAGAAAGTGGACCCCAATATTTAAAGTTCTGAAAGAGTGGAATTTTCAGAAAAAAATACTATACCCATCAAAGCTATCCTTCAAATACAAAGGAGAAATAAAAACATTGACAGATACAGAAAAGATGAGGAAATTTATCACCAGAAAAACCCCACTTCAGGAAATACGAAAGGGGGTTTTCCACCAGATACAAAGAACAAAACAAAATAAAACCATAAGTAAAAGCTCCATCAAGATCGCAAAAATAACAAGATTAATCTGTGACAAAGAAACAAAAAAGGGGAGAGGACAAAGATTAACAGTAGCTAAGGAAGATGGAGTGCAGAAGCACTCATGAGAAAATGTACTACAATAAACATGATAGATGCCCTTTCCATTACTTAATGGTAACCACCCCTGATAAAACCACCACAGAAGCACATGGCTTAAAAAAAGAAGTAACAGAGGAAAGAAGTATGGATTACAACCAAACAAAAATAAATGATAGAAAAACAAAAAAGAAGAATAAAACAAAATACAAAACTATCAGAAAACAATATATAAAATGGCAATAAGAAACCCTCAAGTGTCAATAATTCCACTAAATGTAAATGGATTCAACTCACCAATAAAAAGACACAGAGTAACAGAATGGATTAAAAAAGAAAATCCAACAGTATGCTGTCTAAAAGAAACACATCTAAGCTACAAGGATAAAAACAAATTCAAAGTAAAAGGCTGGAAAACAATACTCCAAGCAAATAACATCCAAAAAAAAGCAGGTGTAGCCATATTCATATCTAACAATGCTGACTACAAGACAGCAAAGGTAATCAGTGACAAAAATGGTCATTTCATAATGATAAAGTGGACACTGAATCAAGAAAACATAACATCTGACCAAGCATTGGTGCAGTGGATAGAGCATCAGACTGGGATGCAGAGGACACAGGTTTGAGATCCCGAGGTCACCAGCTTGAGCGCGAGCTCATTTGGTTTGAGCAAAGCTCACCAGCTTGGACCCGATGTTGCTGGCTTGAGCAAGGGGTTACTCGGTCTGCTGTAGCCCCACAGTTAAGGCACATATGAGAAAGCAATCAGTGAACAACTAAGGTGTCAAAACGAAAAACTGATGATTGATGCTTCTCATCTCTCTCCATTCCTGTCTGTCTGTCTCTATCTATCCCTCTCTCTGACTCTGTCTCTGTCTCTGAAAAAAAAAAAAAAAAGAAAACATAACACTTCTTAATACAGATGCACCAAACCAAGGAGCACTAAAATATATAAGACAGCTATTGACTGACCTAAAAAAAAAAACCCCAACAAAAATACAATCATACTCGGAGACCTCAATACATCACTGATGGCTCTAGATTGTTCATCCAAACAAAAAATCAATAGAGAAATATTGGCCTTAAACAAAACACTAGAAAAATTGAGTATGATAGACATCTACAGGACATTTCATCCCAAAGTGCCAGAGTATACATTTTTCTCTAGTGCACATGAAACATTCTCAAGAATTGACCATATGTTGGGCCACAAAAATAACATCAACAAATTCAGAAATATTGAAATTATACCAAGCATATTCTCTGATCATAAAGCCTTGAAACTAGAATTCAACTGCAAAAAAGAGGTAAACAAACCCACAAAAATGTGGAAACTAAACAACATACTTTTAAAAAATGAGTGGGCCAAAGAAGAAATAGAAGCAGAGATCAAAAGATACATACAGACAAAAAAAAATAACAATACAACATATCAGAATCTCTGGGATGCAGCAAAAGCAGTAATAAAAAGGAAGTTCATATCACTATAGGCCTCTATGAACAAACAAGAGAGAGCCCAAGTAAACAACTTAATTTCACATTTTAAGAAACTAGAAACAAAAGAACAAAGGCAACCCAAAACTAGCAGAAGAAAGGAAATAATAAAAATCAGAACAAAAATAAACAAAATAGAGAACAGAAAAACTATAGAAAAAATTAATAAAACAAAGAGCTGGTTCATTGAAAAGATCAACAAAATTGACAAACCCTTGGAAAGACTCACTAAGAAAAAAAGACAAAAGACTTATAAAAACAAAATACAAAATGAAAGAGGAAAAATCACCACAGATATTATAGATATACAAAGAATTATTGTAGAATACTATGAAAAACTATATGCCACCAAATTTAACAATCTAGAAGAAATAGATAAATTTCTAGAATAATATGATCTTCCTAGACTAAATTGTGATGAAGCAAAAAGCCTAAACAGACCCATAAGCAAGGAGGAAATAGAAACAACTATCAAAAACCTCCCAAAAAATATAAGTCCAGGGCCAGGCAGCTATGCTAGTGAATTCTATCAAACATTCAAAGAAGACTTGGTTCCTATTCTACTCAGTCTTCCAATAAAATTGAAGAAGAAGCAATACTTCCAAACACATTTTATGAGGCCAACATAACCCTCATACCAAAACCTGGCAAGGACAGCACACACACACACACACACACACACACACACACACACACACACACCTACAGACCAATATCTCTAATGAATACAGATACTGAAATATCATACTAAACAAAATACTAGCAAATTGAATACAACAACATATTTAAAAAATTCATCATGATCAAGTGGGATTCATCACAGAATCACAAGGATGGTTCAGCATACATAAAACAGTTAACATAATACACCATTTCAACAAAACAAAGAACAAAAACCATATGATTCTATCAATAGATGCAGAAAAGGCATTTGATAAAATACAACTCAATTTTATGTTTAAAACATCAACAAAATGGGTATAGAAGGAAAATATCTCAACATAATAAAGGCCATTTATGATAAAACATCAGCTAACATCATATTAAATGGCATAAAACGGAGGACTTTTCCCCTAAAATCAGGAATAAGACAAAGTTGTCCACTCTCTCCACTCTTATTTAATGTAGTGCTGGAAATTCTAGCCAGAGCAATCAGACAAGAAAAAGAAATAAAAGGCTTCATATCGGAAAAGAAGAAGTAAAGGTTTCACTTTTTGCAGATGATATGATCCTATACATCAAAAACCCCAAAGTCTCCACAAAAAGACTACTAGAAACAATAAACCAATACAGTAAGGTTGCAGGATACAAAATTAATATACAAAAAGTCCATTGCCTCCCTATATCCCAAAAATGAAACATCAGAAAACAAACTCAAAAAAATAATCCCCTTCATGGTTGCAACAACAACAAAAAAAATACCTAGGAATAAACATAACAAAGTATGTAAAGGACGTATATAAGGAAAACTAAAAAGCATTGTTAAGGGAAATCGAAAAAGATACAATGAAATGGAAAAATATTCCTTGTTCCTAGATAGAAAGAATAAATATAGCCAAAATGACTATTTTACCCAAAGTGATATACAAATTTAATGCAATCCCCATCAAAATTCCAATGTCATTTTTAAAAGAAATTGAACAGAAAATTATCAGGTTTATATGGAACTATAAAAAACCCTGAATAGCCAAAGCAATCTTAAGTAAAAAGAACAAAACTGAGGGCATACAATACCTGAATTCAAATTATATCATAGAGCCATGGTATTGGCAGAAAAATAGACACTCAGACTAATGGAACAGAATAGAAAGCCAGAAATAAAACCACATATAAATGGTCAAATAATTTTCAATGAAGGGGCCAACAACACACAATGGAGAAAAGAAAGCCTCTTCAACAAATGGTGTTGGGAAAACTGGAAAGCCACATGCAAAAGAATGAAACTCAACTACAATTTGTCCTCTTGTACTAAAATTAATTCAAAATGAAACGAAGACCTAAATATAAGACCTGAAACAATAAATTACGTAGAACAAAACATAGGTACTAAACTCATAGACTTTGGTTACAAAGAGCACTTTATGAATTTGACTCCAAAGGCAAGGGACATGAAGGCAAAGATAAATGAATAGGACCACATCAGACTAAGAAGCTTTGGCACAGCAAGAGAAACGGACAATAAAACAAACAGACAGCCAACTAAATGGGAGATGATATTTTCAAACAACAGCTCAGATAAGGGCATAGTATCCAAAATATACAAAGAACTCATAAAACTCAACTACAAACAAACAAACAATCCAATACAAAAATGGCTAGAGGACATAAACAGACACTTCTCCCAGGAAGAAATACAAATGGCCAACAGATATAAGAAAAGATGTTTATCTTCATTAGCTATTAGAGAAATGCAAATCAGAACTACAATGAGATACTACCTCACACCTGTCAGATTAGCTATTATCAAGAAGACAGGTAATAACAAATGTTGGAGACGCTGTGGAGAAAAAGGAACCCTCATCCACTGTTGGTGGAAATATAAAGTAGTACAACCATTATGGAAAAAAGTATGGTGGTTCCTCAAAAAATAAAAAATAGAACTATCATATGGGCCAGCAATCCCTCTACTGGGTATATACCTCCCAAACTCAAAAACATTGGTATGTAAAGACACATGCAGCCCATGTTCATTGCAGCATTGTTCACAGTGGCCAAGACATGGAAACAACCAAAAAACCCTTCAATAGATGACTGGATAAAGAAGATGTGGTACATATATACTATGGAATACTACTCAGCCATAAGAAATGATGAAATATCGGATCATTTATGACAACATGGATGGACCTTGATAACATTATACTGAGTGAAATAAGTAAATCAGAAAAAACTAAGAACTACATGATTCCATACATAGATGGGACATAAAAATGAGACTCAGGGACATGGACAAGAGTGTGGTGGTTACAGGGGGAGGGGGAGGAAGAAGAGAAGGGAGAGGGAAGGGCACAAAAAAACTAGATTAAAAATTTTAAAAATAATTTTTAAAAAAGAGCTATGTGTTACCTTAGAACATGTCATTCAAGTCCTAAACGCTGAATGAGAGTCACAACTCTTACTTACTAGCTGGGTGACCTTGAGAAAACCACTGACTTCCCAACCAGCAAGGGAAGGATAGCAGGTTTCTTACTCACTTTACATGGTTACGAGGATAAAATGAAAGAATGCGTTAAAGATGTATATAAACTGTAATGCTCTGTGAACGTTGTTAACATTATAAAAATCAGCTTTCTGTTACATCATTTATTCACCCTGTAAATTTTTATTAAGTGATACTTGATACACTGGAAGACTAATAAATTGACTTGATTTGGATGTTACCTATCTGCATCCCACTGAACAAGGCGACAGTAGCAGAGCAGCTTGCTCTCAGAGCAGTGACAGGATGCACATCGCCTGGGAGGGCTTCTCCTAATGTCCTGCCTGAGCTTCCTCACTGCTGTTTGCAGCTTTCTTGTGGTAAGTCTACTCTTCTCAGTCACTGCTGCAGTCGCTGTCATCTCCCTCAAAGCTGGGGCCCCGACGTTCCCTGGTCCCCACCTCAAGGAAGAAAATTCAGAGCCAGCTAACCTGGCCATTCATTCCATGATAGATCAATCCAACTCTTACTACCACAAAGATTCCAGCAACACTGCCCAACAGAAATTTCTGCAGTGAGGGTTATGTTCCAAATGTGCACTATTCAGTACGTAGCCACTATCTTCATGTGGCTACTGACCCCTTGAAATGTGAGCAGTGTACCTGAAGGATTGATGTAGTTAATTTCATTTAAATAGCCACATGGAGCTAGTGGACAGGGCAGCTCTAGAGGAAGAAAACAGAGGTCAAGAGTGATCTTTTCAATGAAATTCAGGAACATATAGTATCATTCGCAGCATTTTTAAATATAAAAGTGTTCAATAAACATATAATGGTTACTATATTCAAATGTCTTGTTCAGAACAGATTGAGTTTCCTGTCCTAATTCAGTCTTCAACTATGCTTCTCCTCATTATTGAAAGTTGTGCCCTGGCCGGTTGGCTCAGTGGTAGAGCGTCGGCCTGGCGTGTAGAAGTCCCGGGTTCAATTCCCGGCCAGGGCACACAGGAGAAGCACCCATTTGCTTCTCCACCCCTCCCCCTCTCCTTCCTCTCTGTCTCTCTCTTCCCCTTCCACAGCCGAGGCTCCATTGGAGCAAAGATGGCCCGGGCGCTGGGGATGGCTCCTTGGCCTCTGCCCCAGGTGCTAGAGTGGCTCTGGTCGTGGCAGAGCGACGCCCCGGAGGGGCAGAGCATCGCCCCATTTTGGGCAGAGCGTCGCCCCCTGGTGGGCGTGCCGGGTGGATCCCAGTCGGGCGCATGCAGGAGTCTGTCTGACTGTCTCTCCCAGTTTCTAGCTTCAGAAAAATACAAAAAAAAAAAAAAAAAAAGTTGTAAGCAGAAGCCACTGTCAGACGAGAAGATTGAGCATGCATGAAAGAGAGTTTTTACATTGTGACCAAATAAAACTTACAATAAAATTAACCTGACACCTATTAATGATGTGCATAATAGCTATGGTACATTTAGTAATCAGTTATAAAGGGTAAATCATTCTTATTAATTATGAAAATTAGCATAATTTTTATAATATTTCTTCTCTGGTATTAACAAATTATATCCATATTCCTAGTTTTTTTAATTTCCTGTAAGTATTCCAACAACGCCCAGCCCAGCCCCAGCACCACTGAAAGACCAGGATCCTGGCTTCTACACTATTTCCCCATGTTGTCCTTGCCTCAGTGTTCTTCCCTACCATACACAGCCCATGGCTGAGGGGTAGGGTGCTCCTGGCCACACGCCCAGTTCCCTCTGTCCCATCCTTGAGATGTCACTGAGCAGGACAATTTTTACTCCTCCTTTCTTGAAGTTTCTGCACTGGAACGGGGGGTGCCAGTGACAGGAACTTTGAAGCAAATTATGCATAGACAACTCTGCCTGCTCACTATGTATGGAAGAAAAGGGAGGGAAGGACAGAAGGAGAGAAGGGCAGGACAGAGGTGGGATGCCAGGCAAAGGCTGCATGTGCGGTAGCAGAGGACGTGCTGAAGATTTACCCTGGGTAGCAGACAGACAGCATTGCGGGGCAAAGGGCAACAGCACTGAGTCAGAGCAGACAGTCAGCACTTAGACAGAGAACCTGCACTCTTGAGGACTGGGATCCTGGTCCAGAAGACACAGGGCACAGATACTAAAGTGGCCTCTGGGCAGCATGTTGTTCTGAGCCATCCCGAGCTTCTAGTGGCTCTAGCACTGACACAGGGTCAACTGAAGAACAAAACTAATTCAAATCACTGTAGTCTTGGTCTATCGAGGTTTGAAGGACAAGAGCTGGACAGCCTGCCGCACTGTCAGGAAATATTAATTTTCCTGGCAGGTGTGGGGATAAACCTGAGAAGATCCTATATGCAGATTGCATGCTTTCCAGATCAAGGAGGTCAGGATGTTGAGGGTTAACTAAATCAACACTTGGGGTACAAACATATCCTATTCAGGATATGTTTTTTCTAAGGTGGAAACTGTCAAGTGTCGGTTTATTATTCCAAGATCTAAAAAAAAAGAGGAGGAATTCAGCAAGGATGTACTAACCACAACCTTTCTCTTCGAGGACCCTCTCTATCTTCACATATGCAGTGTGAGTGCAGCAAAATGCCAGTCATAACAACAAACCAGGTCTGTTGAGGAACTGGCACAAGCTGCACTGAACACTCGCACCTTTCTTCAGTCTCTCTTTCTCTCTCCATCTTCCCGCTCTTTCCTTCTCTCCCCACCCCCATCCCTGTCTGCCTCTCCCAGTCCCCTCCATGACACCGTACAGCTCTTCACATCTTCTCCATGCACAGAGCCCACTCAGATAGAAATGTTCATTTCTTGGTCTCATCTTGAACTCACTGGGAGGGAGAATTAGAAGAGTCTCTCGGTTACTGCCAATCGACCATAACAAATAAAAGCCATGTATAAAAGAATCTGGCTCAGCCTGATCACATGTACCCAGGGCCACAGAGTTACAATCTCTTTTTTTTTAATTTTATAATTTTATTTAGACAATTTATTTTAACAGGGTGACATTGATCAAATAGAGTATATAGATTTAGAAAAAACATCTCCACGGAAGACAAGATGGCGATGGAGTAGGTGGACGTACCAACTCCCACCTCCCAGAACCAAAGTGATTACAAACTAATTTTAAGAACTATCATCTGGAAAAACCAACTTTGGACTAAACTAAGAGGTCTCTTCAACCAAGAAACACTGAAGAAGCCACACTGAGACTGGTAGGAAAAGCGGAATCGCAGAGAGGGCTTCCCAGCTCCCCCGAGCGAACAGCAGCTGGGAGAGATGCACGTGGCTGGAAGTGAGTTTAGCAGAGAGGGGAGGGTCCTGAGTCCCAGGAATAAAGCCCCAGCTTGCAGCCCCAGAGCCTAGAAGAGGCATATGTACAGTATTTACCTGGAAACAAGTCAGAATACTGTTTGTGAGAAAGAGACTGATTTCTCAGACCCAGGATTCTTCTTAAAGGGACCACGCAGAAAACCTCTCTCACAACCACTCACCCGGGGCTCCGGGGAATGGAGAGAGAGGAGAGGACTGGAGCAGCAGGAAGAGAGTATAATCTAGGAGGCACAGGGAGAAACATTTTAGGAGACAGCCACCTTAACCCCTGGGACGAGTCACTCCCCAAATCTGAAGTGAATATTTCCCCTGGAAACAGCAATACCAGCAAAGGGAAGCAGGACACCAGCCAAACAAGCTCTCCTGTGGCACTCAGAGCAGAGTCGCTTAGAAGGAGGGAGCTTTTGGGGCTACAGTAGTGAGTCTTAGGGTCTGAGCTGCAGTGCCTGCACCCACTTGGCTGAGGGTTCGCCGGAGGGTGGCGGTGGCGGGACGTGGAAGTGCGATTCTGTCGGCAAGGGCGGAAGCTGGGTGGCCAACACTGGGACCAGGTGTGAGGTCACCCGGCTGGGGAGGAGGGGACGTACAAAAGTGGTCAAGCCCAGCTGTGGGCTGCCTGTAGTCCAGCCTGCGGGAGAAGGGCAGGAACCCCGGAAGGGGTGGAGACCGGCCCTTGTGCAAGGGTGCAGGACACAGCCTTGCCCTGCCTGCAGAACCGAGGCTTGTGGCCTTACTTGGGAGCCAGCTACTCCTACAGGGTGGAGCCAAAAGCCCAGAACAGGTGGAGACCCGCTACTGAGCATGGCCATGCAGTCCCACCTGTCCTGTGGAGCCAAGGTTTGCACCTGTCCCACGAGCGGGCTCCTCCTACAAGGGCGAGGGGGAAGCCAGGAAACAAGCGGAGACTAGCAACTGAGCAAAGGTGCTGCCACTGACCTCAGGGCCAACCATAACGTCACCCACAGGGGTGGGGTGAAGGCCAAGGCCACCAAGTCTTGTACACCCGAGCACGTGATCACAGCCACCCTGTGAAGGAAAGGCAGAAACCACAGCAACAGCCCCAGTGGGCAGGCAACAGCAACGCCCATACCCAAACGCCCTACGCAGCAACAGCAGAGGGGGTGGCGGGCCTGCAGACAGACCAAACCTAGAAAACAGAGGCCACACCCAGTGGACTCCAGTGGCCAAGACCTTCTTTTACACAGTGAAGATGAGAAGGAAGAGAAATGCAACACAAATGAGTCAAGAGAAATCCCCAGAAAAGGACCCGAATGAAATAGATATAACCAAATTACCAGATGCAGAGTTTAAAATAACGATTATTAGGATGCTCAAAGATATTAGAACAAAAATAGATAGTCATTATGAACAACTAAATAAAGAGATAGTAGATATAAAAACAGACATTGAAATAATAAAAAACAATCAGTCAGAAATGACAAATACAATATCAGAAATGAAGAATACAATGGAAGGAATTAAAAGCAGGATGGATGAAGCTGAGAATCAAATCAGCAAGTTAGAGGATACGGTAAATAAAGGCACAGAAGCAGAACAGAGAAAAGAAAAGAGACTCAAAAAGTCTGAGGAAACTCTAAGAGAGCTCTGTGACAACATGAAGAGAAATAACATCCGCATCATAGGGGTTCCTGAAGAAGAAGAGAAAGAACAAGGGATAGAGACTTTGTTCAAGCATATCATAGCTGAAAACTTCTCTCAATTAAGGGAGGAAAACATCTCACATGTTCAAGAAGCACATAGAACTTCATTAAAGAGAAACCCAAAGAAATCAACACCAAGACACATTATAATTAAAATACCAAAGCTAAGTGATAAAGAGAAAATATTAAAAGCTGCTAGAGAAAAAAAGACTATCACCTACAAAGGAGACCCCATAAGGATGACTTCCGATTTCTCAACAGAAACACTTGAGACCAGAAGGGAATGGCAAGAAATATTCAAAGCGATGCAGAACAAGAGCCTACAACCAAGACTACTTTATCCAGCAAGGCTATCGTTTAAAATTGAAGGAGAAATAAAAAGCTTTCCAGACAAAAAAAAACAAAAAAAAAAACTCAAGGAATTCACTACAACCAAACGAAGGCTGCAAGAAATGCTAAGGGGCCTGTTGTAAACAGATCAAAGGAGAAAAAGAATATAGCAAAAGAGGAATACAATTTTTAAGTAATAAAATGGCGGCCCTGGCCGGTTGGCTCAGCGGTAGAGCATCGGCCTGGCGTGCAGGGGACCCGGGTTCGATTCCCGGCCAGGGCATATAGGAGAAGCACCCATTTGCTTCTCCACCCCCCCTCCTTCCTCTCTGTCTCTCTCTTCCCCTCCTGCAGCCAAGGCTCCATTGGAGCAAAGATGGCCCGGGCGCTAGGGATGGCTCCTTGGCCTCTGCCCCAGGCGCTAGAGTGGCTCTGGTCACGGCAGAGCGACGCCCCGGAGGGGCAGAGCATCACCCCCTGGTGGGCAGAGCGTCGCCCCTGGTAAGCCTGCCGGGTGGATCCCGGTCGGGCACATGCGGGAGTCTGTCTGACTGTCTCTCCCCGTTTACAGCTTAAGAAAAAAAAAAAAAAGATTAAGAATAAAATGGCAATAAACAATTACATATCAATAATAACCTTAAATGTAAATGAATTAAATGATCCAATCAAAAGACATAGGGTAGTTGCGTGGATAAGAAAACAGGACCCATACATATGCTGTCTACAAGAGACACACCTTAAAAAAAAAGATGCACATAGACTGAAGATAAATGGATGGAAAAAATATTTCACGCAAATGGAAATGAAAAAAAAGCTGGGGTAGCAATACTTATATCAGACAAAATGAACTTTAAAACAAAGGCTATAGTAAGAGATAAAGAAAGTCACTACATAATGATAAAGGGAGCAATCCAACAGGAAGATATAACCATTATAAATATCTATGCACCTAATATAGGAGCACCTAAATATATAAAACAAACTCTGATGGATTTAAAGGGCGAGATCAACAGCAATACTATAATAGTAGGGGATTTCAATACCCCACTAACATCACTAGATAGATCCTCAAGAAAGAAAATTAACAAAGAAACAGCAGACTTAAAGGACATGCTAGATCAACTCGATTTAATAGATATCTTCAGAACCTTTCACCCTAAAGCAGCAGAATATACATTCTTTTCAAGTGCTCATGGTACATTCTCTAGAATAGACCACATGTTAGGGCACAAAAGTGGTCTCAACAAATTTAAGAAGATTGAAATCATATCGAGCACTTTCTCTGATCACAATGGCATAAAACTAGAAATCAACTACAACAGAAAAACTGAAAAATACTCAAACACTTGGAAACTAAATAGCACGTTATTAAATAACGAATGGATAAACAATGAGATCAAAGAAGAAATTTAAAAATTCCTAGAAATGAACGATAATGAGCATACATCAACTCAAAATTTATTATAAAGAAAGCAATCCAACAGGAAGATATAACCATTATAAGCCCACACTTTTATGGACAACTGATATTTGACAAAGGAGGTAAGAGCATACATTGGAGTAAAGACAGCCTCTTCAACAAATGGTGTTGGGAAAATTGGACAGCTACTTGCAAAAAAATGAAACTAGACCATCAACTTACACCATTCACAAAAATAAACTCAAAATGGATAAAAGACTTAAATGTAAGCTGTGAAACCATAAGCATTTTAGAAGAAAACATAGGCAGTGAGTTCTCTGACATTTCTCACAGCAATATATTTGTCGATTTGTCTCCACAGGCAAGTGAAATAAAAGACAGAATAAACAAATGGGACCAAATCAAACTAAGAAGATTCTGCACAGCTAAAGACAATAAGAACAGAATAAAAAGAAAACTACACAATGGGAGATTATATTTGACAATGCGTCTGATAAGGGGTTAATAATCAAAATTTATAAAGAACTTGTAAAACTTAATACCAGGAAGACAAACAATCTAATCCAAAAATGGGCAAAAGAAATGAATAGACATATCTCCAAAGAGGACATACAGATGGCCAATAGGCATATGAAAAAATGCTCAACATCATTAATCATTAGAGAAATGCAAATTAAAATCACAATGAGATGTCACCTCACCCCAGTCAGAATGGTGCTCATCAACAAAACAACACAGAATAAGTGCTGGCGAGGATGTGGAGAAAAGGGAACCCTCCTGCACTGCTGGTGGAAATGCAGACTGGTGCAGCCACTGTGGAAAACAGTATGGAGATTCCTCAAGAAATTAAAAATCGAACTGCCTTTTGACCCAGCTATCCCACTGTTAGGAATATACCCCAAGAACACCATAGCACTGTATGAAAAGAAGAAATGCACCCCCATGTTTATGGCAGCATTGTTCACAGTAGCAAAGATCTGGAAACAGCCCAAGTGTCTGTCAGAGGACGAGTGGATTAAAAAGCTTTGGTACATATATACTATGGAATACTACTCAGCCATAAGAAATGATGACATCGGATCATTTAAAACAACATGGATGAACCTTGATAACATTATAGTGAGTGAAATAAGTAAATCAGAAAAAACTAAGAACTATATGATTCCATACATAGGTGGGACATAAAAATGAGACTCAGAGACATGGACGAGAGTGTGGGGGTTACGGAGTTGGGGGGAGGAGAGGGAGGAGGATGGGGGAGGGGAGGGGCATAAAGAAAACTAGTTAGAAGGTGACGAAAGACAATTGGACTTTGGGTGATCGAAATGCAGCATAAGCAAATGGCAAAATAACCTAGAGCTGTTTTCTCTGAACATATATACCCTGATTTATCAATGTCACCCCATTAAAATTAATCAAGAAAAAAAAAAAGAATTTGTCTCAGGGCTAATTCAGGCAGTTAGAAGAATAGTATAAGGAAGCTAATTCTGCTTCTCAGGCCACATCCTGCAAAAGGGGCCCCAAGAAAATTGGCGATTTGGCTCTTCTGACTTTGCCAATTGGATTTTTAAAAAAAAATAGGTCAGGAATGCCCTGAAATGGAACTAACAATACAAGGGCATAAATTTAAAGGACTTTTAGATACTGGAGCTGATGTATCTGTAATTGCTAAGCTACATTGGTCTCCTTTTTGGCCCACTCATGCAGCAGCCACAGAATTACAAGGTATAGGGCAGAGTAAATCCCCTCAACAAAGTTCAAGTTTTTTACATTGGGAAGATTAAGAAGGTCATTCTGGATTTTTTAAGCCTTATGCGCTCCCTGGATGGTTAGTTAATTTGGGGGGTAGAGATGTTTTGAAAAACACAAAGCTTGTCAGTCCTAATGGTTTAGTCAGTACTCAGATGCTTGATTGGGGATTTTTGCCCACTAAGGGACTAGGGAAAGAACAGTGAGGAATTCTCACCCCCATAGAAATGGCACCCAATACCAGAAGGTGTGGATTAGGGTATCAAAATTTAGCATAGGGGCCTTGGTAGCTCCTGCTACCCCAATAATGCATTGTGCAGACCCAATTATGTGGAAATCAGATAATCCTGTATGGGTAGACCAATGGCCCCTTTCTCAGGAGAAACTTAGGGCAGCTGCTCAATTGGTACAAGAGCAGCTAAAGCTTGGGCACATTGAACCAGCTAATACACTTCCATATTTTGATCTTGTTGCCTCCTGGATTATCAAGGGGCATAGGCGACCCTTACAGTTTATAGGTTTTGAGCCTCAAAATTATTGTTGTTCCTTTTTTCAAAAGATTGACAACAATGGCTCTGGGAAACTTCCACTAAATGGCAAATCGCTTTTGCAAATCAATGGACAACTTTATACTGAAATAGTCAACTTAAAATCAGCTCAAAGACTAGAAATATATGCCATTATCATGGCTTTTCAGCATTCGCCATATTTCTCCTTTAATCTATATACAGACAGCAAATATTTACTTATGGGGTTTCCACTATAAAGACTGCTGTCTTAGGGACAACTGCTGACGAACTATTTCAGCAGTTCCTCCTTCTTCAAAGACTTGTATGT
This sequence comes from Saccopteryx leptura, assembly GCF_036850995.1. Taxonomy (NCBI): domain Eukaryota; kingdom Metazoa; phylum Chordata; class Mammalia; order Chiroptera; family Emballonuridae; genus Saccopteryx; species Saccopteryx leptura. The sequence goes on along the minus strand of NC_089503.1, from coordinate 286,056,525 downwards.
CAACATAGAGCTCCATGTTTTATAGGACATACTCGAGCTCACTCCATGCTCCCTAGAGCTTTAGCACAAGGGAATGCCCTTGTTGATCAAGCTACCCAAAAGAAAATTATTCGGAGCAACCATGACAGATCGAGCAATTCAGTTTCATACTATTCATCACCAGAATGCTGCAGCCCTGTGTAAACAGTTTCAACTTTCTTGGGAAGCAGCACGGCAGATTGGTAAATCCTGTCCAAGGGGTCCTATACTATAATCTGTCCCTTCATTTGGAGTTAACCCTCAAGGACTCCTGCCAAGACAACTTTGGCAAATGGATGTTACTCATATACCTTCATTTGGCAAACAGTCCTATGTCCACATTACAGTGGATACCTATTCTGGATTTATAGTAACCTCTGTCAGAACAGGAGAGGCTACTAAGCATGTTATAGCTCATTGTCTGTATGCATTTTTCTATTATTGGATTTCCTAAACTGGTTAAACTGACAATGCTCCTGCATATGTAGCAAAAGCATTTACTGTATTTTTTCATACCTTTCGAATTATGGGTATCTCTTACAATCATTAAAAGTCAAGGTATTATTAAAGTGTACCCAGCAAATATTTTAAGGTCAATTAAAAAAAATTTTAAAGGGGGGAGTCATATCCTGGAACTCCTACGGGTCTAACATATTATGCTTTTTACTTAAAAATTTTTAAATTTTTTTTGAATGCTGATGAACAGGAGACACCAAATCTTCTCCTGCAAATTTCTACCTTCTTTTATTTGATCCAGCTAATAACACTGTTTTGTCTTTTTCCAAATAGCTCCAGATATACGGAAAAGGTTTATATAGGTGGATGGGGATCCTCAAACCCCTCAGCGAGATCTTCTGAGCATGGCTTTTAAGGTACCAAGAGGCAGAAAAAGCCCAATAGAGATCAGGTGAATTACCAGCTTTTAGGATATGCCCTTAAAGGCTCCAACGCCCCCAAAGAAGTCTCATAGGAATCCATCTGGGTCCTGCTTCAATAGTGAAAAGGAAGGTCATTGAGCTAAAGCCTGCCAGGCTTACATGCCTTTGCTGTGAGGAAACAGGGACACTGGAAGGTAGGCTTTCCCCTCGCTCCTCTAAGGGAGGGTTCAGTCTCTTCCAGCCCTGCCCCAGCTACCTATGACCTAACCTTGCCCAGAATGCTGGGGTTTGCCACTGAAGGCTGAAGGTGCCCAGGGCCGTTGGCCCCATCTATGACACTGTGGATGAGCCTAGGGTATTTCTTCCAAGAAGCAGGTAAACTGATCTCATTTGCTCAAGGGCCACTTAACTATGTCTTGCCTGAATAGTCAGGTTTTTTATTCTTCCCTCAAAGATCTCTGTTGTGGGTGTTGATAGTCCTATTTTCTGCTGCTTTGTTCAATATATAGTGTCCCCTTTATTCCTCCTACCTCAATGCCTCACTCATATTTCAGGCTGGGACCTACTCCTAATTTAGAACTCTCTCTCCCCCTTTTGCAACTTCTATTGTGAATTTACCTTTGCCACCCAGCTTAGTGTATCCCAAGGTTCTCTTTACCAAGCCACAGTCTCAGAGATTCAGGAAAAAGCAACCTGGTCTCATCTCCAGGCAGAGGAGAACAGAGGCTCCATCTCCATACATGCTACAGATGGCTTTTCCAGTCTACCTGAATCATTACCAGCTAGAAGCAGTGATCATTGAGACTTAGACGTGAGCTGCAAAGTATAGAATTGTGACAATAATTCCAGTGCCATGCGGACTTTTCCTGGATGTGGACTTTTTTTGGATTCTTGTTGTATTGGCCAAGAGTTTGCTTAAAGGCTTTAATCACAGTAAAAAAAAAAAAAAGAAAAGAAAAGAAAAGAAAAAAAAATATATATATGACCAGATGTAGCACATATACACTATGGAATACTACTCAGCCATAAGAAATGATGACATCAGATCATCTACAACAAAATGGTGGGATCTTGATAACATTATATGGAGTGAAATAAGTAAATCAGAAAAAAACAAGAACTGCATGATTTCATACATTGGTGGGACATAAAAATGAGACTAAGAGACATGGACAAGAGTGTGGTGGTTATGGGGGGGAGGGAAGGAAGAAGAGGGGTAGGGGTAGGGGCACAAAGAAAACTAGATAGAAGGTGATGGAGGACAATCTGACTTTGGGTGATGAGTATGCAAAATAATTGAATGACAAGAAAACCTGGACAGGTTTTCTTTGAATATATGTACCCTGATTTATTGATGTCACCCCGTTAAAATTAATAAAAATTTATGTATTAAAAAAAACCACGTGTCCACAGAAAAACTTGTAAACAAATATTCATATCATCATTATTCATACTAATCAAGAAGCAGAAACAGCACTAATGTTCAGCTTATGAATGGATAAACTATTATTCATAGAGTGAAATATTATTTGACAATAAAAAGCAATTAATCACTGAAAAAAACAAAACATCTTCAGATCATCTTGACATTTGATTATGTTGTATACCATTCACCCAAAGTCAAATTGTCCTTCGTCACCTCTTACTTGGTTTTCTTTATGCCTCGCTCCTCCCCCTCATTCCCTCCCTCTACTCCTTTCCCCTACCCCTGGTAACCACTGCACTCTTATTCATGTCCATGAGTCTCAATTTTGTGTCCCACCTATGTATGGAATCATACAGTTCTTAGTTTTTTCTGATTTATTTATTTCACTCAGTATAATGTTATCAAGGTCCATCCATGTTGTTGTAAATGATCCTATGTCATCATTTCTTATGGCTGCGTAGCATTCCATAGTATATACATACCACATCTTCTTTATCCAATCATCTATTGAAGGGCTTTTTGGTTGTTTCCATGTCTTGGCCACTGTGAATAATGCTGCAATGAACATAGGGCTGCATGTGTCTTTATGTACCAGTGTTTTTGAGTTTGGGGGTATATACTCAGTAGAGGGATAGTTGGCTCATATGGTAGTTCTATTCTTAATTTTTTGAGGAACCACCATACTTTCTTCCATAATGGTTGTACTACTTTACATTCCCACCAACAGTGAATGAGGGCTCCTTTTTCTCCACAGCCTCTCCAACATTTGTTATTACCTGTCTTGTTGATAATAGCTAATCTGACAGGTATGAGGTGTTATCTCATTGTAGTTTTAATTTGCTTTTCTCTAAAAGCTAGTGAAGATGAGCATCTTTTCATATATCTATTGGCCATTTGTATTTCTTCTTGGGAGAGGTGCTGTTCATGTCCTCTTCCCATTTTTTTTGATTGTTTGCTTTTTGTTGTTGAGTTTTGTGAATTCTTTGTATATTTTGGATATTATGCCCTTATCTGAGCTGTTGTTTGAAATATCATCTCCCATCTAGTTGACTGTCTGTTTTGTTGTCAGTTTCTTTTGCTGTGCAAAAGCTTCTTATTCTGATGTAGTCCCATTCATTTATCTTTGCCTTCACGTCCCTTCCTTTTGGAATCCAATTCATAAAATGTTTTTATGGCCAAAGTCCATGAATTTAGTACCTATGTTTTCTGCTATGTAATTTATTGTTTCAGATCTTATATTTAGGTCTTCGATCCATTTTGAATTAATTTTGGTACAAGGAGACAAACTATAGTTGAGTTTCATTCTTTTGCACTTGGCTTTCCAGTTTTCCCAGCACCATTTATTGAAGAGTCTTTCTTTTCTCCATTATGTGTTTTTGGCTCCTTTATCAAAGATGATTTGACCATATATATGTGGTTTTATTTCTGGACTCTCTATTCTGTACCATTGGTCTGAGTGTCTATTTTTCTGCCAATACTGTGCTGTTTTGATTATCGTGGCTCTGTAATATACAGTGGTATCTTGAGATACAAACAGACCAACATACAAATTTTTTAAAGATATGAGCTGCAACTCAGTCTGTATTTTTGTTCAAAATCCAAGCGAAATTTGAAGATACAAGTTGTGATTCGGGAAGCTGCTTGCTGCTAGTTGGTGCATTGGCGCAAGGGTCCAGTATCAGCAGTTTGATATATGAGTTGACTGACTTACGAGCTCGGTTACAGAACAAATTAAATTCGTATCTCAAGGTACCACTGTAATTTGAAGTCAGGTATTGTACCCCAGCTTCGTTCTTTTTTCTTAGAATTACTTTGGCTATTTGAGTTTTTTATAATTCCATATAAACCTGATGATTTTCTATTCAATTTCTTTAAAAAAATGACATTGGAATTTTGATGGAAATTGCATTAAATTTGTATATTGCTTTGGGTAATATTTTAACTACATTTATTCTTTCAATCCAAGAAGTAGGAATATTTTTTCATTTCATTGTATCTTTTTCTATTTCCTTTAACAATGCTTTGTAGTTTACATTATATAAGTCCTTTACATTCTTTGTTATGTTTATTCCTAGGTATTTTTTTTTTTTTTTTTGCAACCATAAAAGGGATTATTTTTTTGAGTTCATTTTCTGAAGTTTCATTGTTGGCATTTAAGAAGGCTATAGACTAATCTATATTAATTTTATATTCTATGACCTTACTGTATTGGTTTATTGTTTCTAATAGTCTTTTTGTGGAGTCTTTGGGGTTTTCAGTGTACAGGATCATATCATCTACAAAAAGTGAAACCTTTACTTCTTCTTTCCCAATATGAATGCCTTTTATTATTTTCTCTTGTCTGATTGCTCTAGCTCGAACTTCCAGCACTACATTGAATAAGAGTGGAGAGAGTGGACAACTTTGTCTTGTTCCTAATTTCAGAGAAACAGTTTTCAGTCTTTTGCCATTTAATATGATGTTAGCTGATGGTTTATCATAAGTAGCCTTTATTATGTTGAGATATTTTCCTTCTATACCCATTTTGTTGAGTGTTTTAAACATAAAATTGAGTTGTATTTTATCAAATGCTTTTTCTGCATCTATTGATAGAATCATATGGTTTTTGTTTTTTGTTTTATTAATATTGTATATTACATTAATTGCTTTACGTATGTTGAAACATTCTTGTAATTCAGGGATGAATCCCACTTGATCATGGTGAATTACTTTTTTAATGTGTTGTTGTATTTGATTTGCTAGTATTTTGTTTAGGATTTTAGCATCCAAATTCATTAGAAATATTGGTCTTTAGTTTTAGTTTTTTCTGTTATCCTTGCCAGGTTTTGGTATGAAGGTTATGTTGGCCTCATAAAATGTGTTTGGAAGTATTGCTTCTTTTTCAATTTTTTGTAAGACTGTGAGAAGAATAGGAACCAAATCTTTGAATGTTTGATACAATTCACTAGTATAGCTGTCTGACCCTGGACTTTTACTTTTTGGGAGGTTTTTGATAGTTGTTTCTATTTCCTCCCTGCTTATGGGTCTCTTTAGGCTATTTCTTCATGACTCAGTCTAGGAAGATTGTATTGTTCCAGGAATTTATCCATTTCTTCTAGATTGTTAGATTTGGTGGCATATAGTTTTTCATAGTACTCGACAATAATTCTTTGTATATCTATGATGTCTGTGGTGATTTCTCCTCTTTCATTTTAGATTTTGTTTATATGAGTCCTTTCTCTTTTTTCCTTGGTGAGTCTTGCCACGAGTTTGTCAATTTTGTTGATCTTTTCAAAGAACCAACTCCTTGTTTTATTGATTTTTTTATAGTTTTTCTGTTGTCTATTTCATTTATTTCTGCTCTGATTTTTATTATTTCTTTTCTTCTGCTGATTTTGGGTTGCATTTGTTTTTCTTTTCCTAGTTCCTTAAGATGTGAAATTAAGTTGTTTACTTGGGCTCTCTCTTGTTTGTTCATATAGGAATGTAGTGATATGCATTTCCGTCTTATTACTGCTTTTGCTGCATCCCAGAGATTCTGATATGTCATATTGTCATTTTCATTTGTCTGTATGTATCTTTAGATCTCTGCTTTTATTTCTTCTTTGACCCACTCATTTTTTAAAAGTATGTTTTTTAGTTTCCACATTTTTGTGGGTTTGTTTACCTCTTTTCAAAGCCTCATGGTCAGAAATATACTGGTATAATTTCAATCTTTCTGAATTTGCTGATGTTAGTTTTGTGGCCTAATATATAGTCAATTCTTGGGAATTTTCCGTTTACACCGGAGAAAAATGTATACACTGGCATTTTGGGATGAATATCCTGTAGATGTCTATCATATCCAATTGTTCTAGTGTTTTGTTTAAGGCCAATATTACTCTATTGATTTTCTGTTTGAAAGAATGATCTAGAGCTGTCAGTGGTGTATTGATATCTCCAAGTATGATTATATTTTTGTCGGTTTTTATTTTTAGATCAGTTAGTAGATGTCTTATATACTTTGATGCTCCTAGGTTTGGTGCATATACATTAAGAAGTGCTATGTCTTCTTAATTCAATGTCCCCTTTATTATTATGGAATGACCATCTTTGTCTCTGATTACCTTTGCTGTCTTGTAGTCAGCACTGTTAGATATGAGTATGGTTATACCTGCTTTTCTTTGGATGTTATTTGCTTTGAGAATTGTTTTCCAATCTTTCACTATGAATTTATTTTTATTCTTGTAGCTTAGATGTGTTTCTTGGAGGCAGCATACCATTGGATTTTCTGTTTTGATCCATTCAGCTACTCTGTGTCTTTTTATTGGTGAGTTGAATCCATTTACATTTAGTGTAATTATTGATACTTGAGGGTTCCTATTACCATTTTATTTATTACTTTTTCTCATAGCTCTGTTTCTTGTTTGGTTCTTCTCTTTTGTTTTTCTGTTCTTTGTTTTTTGTTGTTGTTGTATTCCATACTTCTTTCTTCTGTTTCTTCTTTTTTTAAGCCATGTGTTTCTGTGGTGGTTTTTTCAGGGGTGGTTACCATTGAGTAATAGAAAGGATATATATCATATTCATTGTAGTACATTATCTTATGAGTCCTTCTACACTCCATCCTCCTTTGCTACTGTTAATCTTTGTCCTCTCCCCTTTTTTGTTTTTGTTGTTACAGATTAATCTTGTTTTTATTGTGATCTTGATGGAGTTTTACTTGTGATTTTTTTTTTTTGTTGTTTTGTTCTTTGTATCTGGTCAGATAACCACCTTTAGTATTTCTTGAAGTGGTTTTCTGGTGATAAATTTTCTCATTTTTTCTATATCTGTGAGTGTTTTTATTGTCCCTTTGTATTTGAAGGATAGCTTTGATAGATATAGTATACTTGGCTGGAAGTTCCTCTCTTTCAGTACTTTAAATATTGGGGTCCACTCTCTTCTGGCTTATAGAGTTTTTTCTGAGAAATCTTATGATAGCATAATAGGCCTTCATTTATATGTTGTATTTTTTTTCCCTGGATGCCTTGAGGATTTTTTCTTTGTCATTGGCTTGTTATAATTTCATTGTGATATGTCTTGGAGTAGGTCTGTTTGGGTTAAGGTAACTTGGTGTTCTGTTTGCTTCTTGGATTCTAGGCTCTTATTCTTTGCACAGGCTTTGGAAGTTCTCATCGATTATTTGTTTTAATATGTTCTCCATTCCATTTTCTCTCTTTTCTCCTTCTGATATACCCATTATTCTTCTGTTGCTCTTTATGATGTAGTCAGACAATTTCTGTAGGGCTTTCTCATTTTTTAAAATTTGTGAGTCTCTCTTCTCTTCTCTCTGTAGTATCTTTAGTTGCCTGTCTTTTATGTCACTAATTCTCTCCTCTGGCTGGTCTGTTCTATTAGCTAAAATTATTATCTCATTTTTCAGTTTATGTATTGAGTTTCTCATCTCTGTTTGGTTCCTTTTTATGGTTTCAATGTCCTTGGTAAAGTATTCTTTTTGTTCATTATATTGCTTTTTGAGCTCTCTAAATTGCCTTATCACGCTTTCTTGTATTTCTCTGAGTATTTTTAGGATTTCTATTTTGAATTCTGTGTCATTTTACTCCAAGGTTTCTAAATAATTAAAAAATTTTTCTAGATATTTTTCATCATCTACCTGAGCTACATCTCTGGTTTTTTGTATCCATATTTGATTTTTTTTTTCTTAATGGCATTTTAGAGTGGTATGGTTAATAACATTAATAAGGGATAAGTAAAATATATATATATATATAAATTTTAAAAATACAGTGAGAACACCTGTTCGATTAGCTGTTATTAGCAAGACAGGTAATAGCAAATGTTGGAGAGGCTGCGGAGAAAAAGGAACCCTCATACACTGTTGGTGGGAATGTAAAGTAGTACAACCATTATGGAAGAAACTATGGTGGTTCCTCAAAAAACTGAAAATAGAACTACCTTATGACCCAGCAATCCTTCTACTGGGTATATATCCCAAAAACTCAGAAACATTGATACGTAAAGACACATGCAGCCCCATGTTTATTGCAGCATTGTTCACAGTGGCCAGGACATGGAAACAACCAAAAAGCCCATCAATAGATGACTGGATAAAGAAGATGTGGCACATATACACTATGGAATACTACTCAGCCATAAGAAATGATGACATCGGAACATTTACAGCAAAATGGTGGGATCTTGATAACATGATACGAAGCGAAATAAGTAAATCAGAAAAAAACAGGAACTGTATTATTCCATACGTAGGTGGGACATAATAGTGAAACTAAGAGACATTGATAAGAGTGTAGTGGTTACAGGGGGGAGGGGGAAATAGGAGAGGGAAAGGGGGTGGGGAGGGGCACAAAGAAAACAAGATAGAAGGTGACAGAGGACAATCTGACTTTGGGTGGTGGGTATGCAACATAATTGAACGACAAGATAACCTGGACTTGTTATCTTTGAATATATGTATCCTGATTTATTGATATCACCCCATTAAAAAAAATAAAATTATTAAAAAAAAAATGAAAAGAAAAATACAGTGAGAAAATGAAAATTGTATAATGATAAGTTGAACAAAAACTACAGAGAACAAGGAGCAGGGACTGAGGAAAAATGAAAAAATGAGAAAAGAGAGAAAATATGAAGTCAAAACCAAGCAAAATGCCACACAGAAAAATATGAGTCCAAAACATAATAATTTGATGATAAATGATGATCGAATAAGAGAAAAAGGAAAAAATGAAAAAAAGAGAAAACAAGAAGAGAGAAGAAAGGAAAAACAGGAACAACAACAAAAACAAACAAAGAGGAAGTAAAGGTTTCTGAAATGAAACCCTCACAAAAACAAGAATGAAAACTACAACAACTATGGATAATGAAGTTCAAAAGGAAAAGAAAGAAAGATAAAATGACCAACATGAAAAAAAGTTATAAAAATGTAATTTTCTCCTGGTTTTGAGTAACTTCTTCCTTTTTTTTCCATCAGGTGTACTACAAGTTTTGCCCCTGTGGGGCTGTTGGGCAAAGGTCGGCTTATTTGTCACTGTGGCAACGATGTAGGCTGGGTCTCAATCCCTTTGGTATGTGAGGTTTGTTAAGACTTTAAAGCTCTGAAAATGGCAATCTCAGTTTTCCAGGTGCTTCTCCCCATGTCCCTTCCACCTGAGCTAGCAGCCTGGGGACTGCTAGTTGTGAGGTTTGCCCAGCCACTGTCTGCAGAGACAGAGGTTCTAAGAGCAGTCAGGTCCTTCTTCCAGTACCGCTCAAAGCACAGTTCTTGGTAAGGCAGTGGCAACCAGAGCCGCCAGCAAGAGCAGGCAGGGCTGGGAGCCGATGGCCAATCAAGCAGCTTTTTGTGGGCTCGAGGGCAAGTGTAGCATGTCAACATGCCACAGGTCTAATCTCTGCAGATTTCTCCATTGGTAGCCTGCATGTGTGTCCAGCTCCCATGACTCCAGCAATACACACAGAGGCCTGTACCCACCCACTCAGGCATCCAGCACCTGTGATCTCAGTCAGAGCCAGAAATGCACTCAGAATTCTGCATTGGCTCACAGAGGTGCCCAGCCCCGGCAGTCTCAGGCCAAGGATTTTGGCCTTTGAGTGCACCCCGCGCTGCTGATTGTGGTGCCAAGAATGCACAAAGACATTGGCAACAGCCCATGCTGGTGCCTATTGCTGATAATCTCAGGCTAAAATTCCAGCCCATGTGTGTGCATGTGTGTGCCCACGCCAGTGAGGCTAGGTGGAGCCACTTGCACACTGCCAGTGATCATGGAGCTGGGAATACACAAAGATGTTGGCACCGGCTCATGAAGGCACCCTGGCAATTCTAGGTGGACCCCGCTGCCTGTGTGCATGCCCTGCATCCACAATCTCAGGTAGAATTGGTGTGTTCTTTCTTCTGTTTGAGCACCTACCCCAACTCAGCTCCTTCCCCTCTAACTCAGACTCTTCACCTCACTTGGCTTCAAACAAAAGCGCCCCTTCCTCAGATCAGCAGAATACCCCATTCTCCATCTTATTTCCTTCAGAGTGGATTATATATTCAGCCAGCTTTTCACCCAATCATACCTTTGTCTGGTGTGTGTATATTTCAGGTACTCCTGAGATTTTTTCTCTCTGTTTAGTTGTTGAATCTGTTGAAATTTCAAGGGAAGAGATTAGGAATGTCTCTCACAGTGCCATTTCTCTGACATCACTCATCACAATTCCTTTTTGACAAACTATTACCTTTGATTCCTCAGAAGTTGAGAGACAGATCCATCGGGAGATGCCAATGAGCTGAGAGACTGCCGCGCTCCCTTTCAGAGAATCTGAGCAACCTGGTGGGAAGAAATGGCTCAGAAGGCAGCATGTGGAGCAGCTGTTTTAGAGATTATACGGAGGGGGTATGTGCTTATGATCTCCCAGTGGGTCTACTGTTAAAGGTTCCTGTCCTAATGATAGGTGGTGAAATAACTAACATATCTACTGAAATCAGCGTTACTCGTTACCTTTATTAGGCCCCAGCACAGAGAATAAGGACCAAAGGCCAGAAGACCAGGCTCACCTTGGGCAGCTGCTGATTGAAAGTAATTTTGAGCTGCGTCTCTGGTGAACTCCTTATGACTAAGGAGATGACACAGGTACAGAAATCTTTCTGCAGAAAAACTTTAAATAAAAAAGGAGGCTATCTCCTAGGAAACCAATTTACTCCTCCTCATTCTCTGTGCAGAGAGACGGCCAGCTTTCCTTTCCCCACCCCTAACCCCATCACCATTTCCTCCTTCCAAAGCTTACAGTCCAACAAAGCAAGCAGGTATTCGAAATGAGTATGTCTTTTCTAAAACTGAATTATGTTTAGTCACAGTTCAACACCATTTCCAAAATCAGAATCCATTTGAAAAGTTACTTGGGATGTAGCAATCCAGGCAGCTGCTGAATAATCCTTTGATATAACAAGGAATGCAGGCTGAATCAAAACACAGCTGGAACCCACCTATATAACCCTGTTCCCATAGAATTAAGCAAATAGTATCTCTATTATAAGATGCCTGGTTCCTCACACTAGTACTGTGCCTCAAGGCACAGTGCCTTATAGAAGCTTTCATCTACTCAGTTATCCCATGTGAACAGAGCACTTATGATAAGCCAAACATGAGGCAGGGCACTAGGCGGACAATTGGAAAAAAGAATCAAGGAGCTTAAGTGTAACAGAAGAGGCAGACATGTCAATGAATGTTGTAGTGACTACATAAAAATGTGAGTGGAAGGCACAGTGCTGGGACAAGAGAGGGTCAACCCTACTGGAGATAAAGAAACTTCACAGAAGAGGAAACATTTGCATTGGAGGTCTTAAGAATAAATAGTAGTTTGCCAAGAAGGTCATGGTGGGAAAGTAGGAGGACTTCCAGACCTGGGAAACAGGATAAGCCAAGGTCCTGAGGCATGAAACTGCATAGTACAATCATGAAACTGCAAGAATGTAACTCAGTAAGGATGACACAAAGGAAGGAAGGGGAGCAGCGGGGGTTGGAGAATCAGTAAGTCCCTGGCTGGTGAACCATGTGGCTCACCATGGATTAAGCAGTTTAGAGCTTATTCCACAGTGATAGAGAGAATGTACCAGATTACCTGTGCTCCTCAGAGCCATTTCCATTTCTTCTATGCTCTCTCCCATATCACAAGAGTTGGGAATCTGGGAGTACATTTTCAGATCTCTTGTCAATAGCATTCCAGTTTAAAGTCTATAAATTCACAATTCTGCCAGATTCAGCAAGTACAGGAAGGAAACTGAAGGCCACCCTTACTCCGCGAATCACGGCAGGCAAACGTGGGAGCTTCAGCAGACATTAGGTTGTTCTCAGTGCCCTACTGTGGGTGACATACCACCTTGGTGCCACAGACAGTTAGGAACTTCAGCAGCGTTTTCACAAGGTTCTTTCCCAGGGCGACAACAGCCACTTTCTCATTCCTGGAAAGCTTACTATCACATCATAGATTTACTGGCAAACTTTAAAGTCAGTAACAACCTTCTTTGACCTAGAGTCTTACAGTTTTTCCAATGTCTTATAAGCCCATTTACCAGTATTTAATCCATCCTTCCTTAAAATAGGTTGTGTGGTTTCTGTTTCTCTAACTGCATGTTTTAAGAGTTGACCCTGGTCGCTTTGTGAAGAAAGAATTGGATAGGGAGAGACTAGGCACAGGGAGACCAAGAGATGGATTATTTCAGTAATACGAAAGAGGATGATAAAACTCAAAATTAGAACAATGTCAATAGAAATAGAGAATGACTTTTAAAATATTTAGGGCACATGATTATTTAGATGGAGGAGAAAATTTTTAAAAGAGTTTAGAAATGCTCCCAGACTTCTGGTCCAGGTGATTGCACTGATGGTGAAGAATACAGAGAAGAAGGGGAGAGGGGACTTGGACACTACAGAGATTGAGTTCGATCTGGAATGTACTAAATCTGCGGTCTAGGTATCAAGTAGGCATTGGGTAAGTAAATCTGGAGGAAAGACAATGTAGGGTGAAACAGAAATGGTGGTTAAACCATGAGAGTGGGTAAAATTGAAAGTGTATACATTAAAAGCAAAGTTAATTCAAAGTAAGATCTTTACTCAAATGATAAATACCAAAGTGATATGCTGGGACTGGAAAATCATCTAGATATTATAAAGGAAATAAAACAGATGTTCATTGTGGAAAAAAAAAACAACAGAAAGCTAAGTAACAGTCCTCAGAAATGATAACAGTTAAAAGCAAATGCTGGAATGAAATCAAAAGAAACCAAAGTGTATCCAAGAGGTAGAAGAACCCAGAGATTGTGGTATTAAGCAAGAGGAGGTCATTTGAAATCAAGGAGGAGGACATAAAGACAACATAAATTATAACTGATGGAGGACATCAAATTTTTTGCTGCTTTTACACATGGGTGCAGTTCTATGCAATGTGAGATGGAAGGGTGTTCTTTTCTGTTCTCTGTCCTTCTCCTTCATCTTAAAGGCAATCTTCCCTTTCCTCACTGCCTCCTCCCCTCATTTCATTGCCTTTGTTTCTCTCCAAAAGGAGTTAATTCAATTCTGCCTTTTCCAGATAAGAGTTCCTGCTCACATCTTCTGAATACCTAATCTGCATTTCTTTAGCCAGGCAATCTGAATCAAAAGCCTTGTGGATCCTATGTTCATGCATTTGGCTTGTGGCCATGCACAGACCTATGGGTTCAAAAACTGGTAAAGACACCCCTAGGGCTGTGCTGAAATCAATTCGATCAGCCATAACCAGACAATTGTTTGAAATAAAATACAAGAGAGTAAAATGGAATGAAAAATATAAGCATGATACTGACAGCAAAAATACATATTATTTCAGAAAACATTTGTTTCAGTGATAGGTTACATGTGTGTTTTAGTTTTATGCACAGTGCCCATGATGTGTCACAACATGAAACAATGGGGCAAAGTCTCTAAGCGTAAGAGGAAAAAGAAATACCAAGGAGGACTGAGTTCCCTGAGTTTGTATTTATAAGGTGACCAACTTTTTTACAATGAAAAGGAGGACAAAAATAAATTGAAAAAAACAATATCGTAAATAAAAGACACATTTTATTCATTGCAACAATAATATACTACAATATGATAAATGCATAATAAAAACATTTGTAATACTTTATATTGTAATTATGCTTACATGCTTATTAATTTTTAATAATTTGTAGAAAAAAGTACTCATTTAGATACAAATATGTCACATCACACTCAATGGATCTGAATTGATCGAATACGAACATTTACAGATTAGTCTTCCAATATCAAAAAGGAGGACATGTAGGAGGACACTTTTCAAGGGAGGACAGAACTTACAAAAGAAGGATTATCCTCTCTAAAGGAGGACAATTGGTCACCTTAGTATTTAGAAAGTGAACTTAGGAAACAAAAGGGAGGCAGGCAGGGAAAGAGAGAAGAAAGGACGAAAGCCAATAAAGCATGCATTAAAGTGCTGTTTATCATGGTGGGTCACTGGGTCTTCATCTTGTTGGGGACACTCTGAGGAACCACATAGAATGGGCCTTAAAATTGTCAACCTGGAGTGGAGGTGAACAAATATTTTCATCTTTGCAGGCCATGCAGTCTCGGTCATAACAACTCAACTCTGCCATTGCAACGTAGACAATGTGTAAACAAATGGGCATTAGCTGTGTTCAAAACAAACCTCATTTACAAAAACAGGTGGGCCTGTGGGCCAATGATTGTCCACCTTTGCACTAGGAAACAGGGAGGCTGGGCATCCCTATTTCTACCAGTCCCTATGCCCAATGGTTGAGGGCTGCCCTAGGGAATGATAACAGTCCTTCATTTTTGAGTGAGCATAGACACTGAGAAAGCAGCACAAACGGATGTCCAGTGTGGGTTTGAGGAAGAACACTGGCTGGCAAGGATATCTGAAGGTTCCCAGAGTCAGATGGCCTGAGGGAATGTGAAGAAGTACATCACAGATGTCCACTCTAAGGGACCAACTGAGGTTACAAAATTCTGGAAAATATACTTACATTCTCATTTACTTGCAGAAATGACCTCACAAGACTCTTCTAGGTCCTCACTAATGCTGCCCGTACCACTTATTCTCTGGAAACATTAAAGTCTGGTGTTTTTATATGCATCAGGATCTATTCTCTTAAAAATTAGTTTTTGTATTTTGGAAAAGTTTTCTTTTACTTCTTCAAAGTTAACTAAGTAAAAAGTTCAGCTCTCATTCCTAGCTTTGCACACACTCCTGACATTTTAAGTCATTTTCTCTTAAAACTGTCCACACAAAGGATCTCCTCTGATTATTCTTACACAGTCCAACAGACACAGTCTCTCTTCTGCTTTTAAGCTCATTTTCTTTGCCACGGACTTTCCTTTTCCCCCAAATGGATACATCCTATTACTCTCCTCTTAGGTGTTTTGATTGTGCACATTTTTGTACATTTAGAAAAACCAGATTATACTACATTCAGTGGCAAATCATTTAAAAGCATTTAGATAAAAGAAAAATTTTATAAAAACATGTCTTTTGTAGCAATGTAAGCCTGAAATCAGTCCTTGTTTTACACCACATAACAGAGGAGAGGAAAACAAGGTATCACAATTTGAATACTTTTTAATGACTTTCACTTGTATGGCATTTTTACATCTCACAGGGCTCTTTCTCATGAAAGTTGTGTGACTTATATATTTTCTTATTTGATCCATAAGAAAATGGAGGCTCAGAGGTTAAGGGCTTTATAAAATTCACAGAGAAAGTTGGCAACAAGACTGGATCCATAATCCAATCCCCTTTCATCTGAATCCAGTAAACTTTTGGATGTGCATTATTTAGTACTGTCCCATGAATTGCTACTAACTTCTCACAGGGCTTTATACACCATGGCATTCAACTTTCTCCATGGTTTGATATTGGTTCTAAATGCTTGAGTGTTTCCTGTTTGGTTTTTGTTTTAATAAAGTAGGTCCTAAGCATGGTAAGTTATTTGCAAAAATAACTGTAACAATCACTTATCCCTATATACTCATGACTTTGCTATTCTACTTATCAAGAGAAAGAGTCTACTTTCCCCATCCTAGAGTCTGGGCTGGCCTTGTGACTTGCTTTGAATAGAAGAATGCAGCAGATGTAACACTGTGGAACTTCCAAGCTCAGGCATCAAGATGCCTCTTTGAACATGAGGATGCCTGGTTCACCTGTTTGTAGATGAAGGACCATGGGGAAAAGGACCCAGCCAAAAACCAACATCAAATGGCAGGTAAGTGAGTGAGACCACCTTGGACTATCCAGCCCCATTCAAGCCTGCATGTGATTGAGCCACATGAGTGACTCTAAATGGCACTAGGGAAAGAATTGCCCAGTTAAGCTCATCCCAAACTGCTGATACACAGAATGAGGAGCAAATAAAAGTAGTTGTTGTTTAAGTCTTGGGGTGATGTGTTATGCAGCAATAAATAACCGCTATACTAATGATGGTAATTTCATAGCTCATTATTTTGTGGAAATACTGGGGTTTCCCAAAAATCTGAAGCCATCTTTAATGCCTCAGAGAATTAGTTTTCTTTCATTTTTAAAGAGTTTCATCTCTATTGCCTAGGCTGGTTGCACAGTAATAGGGACTTAGTAGCAAAATGTGTTTTATTAACTTCTCACAGAGCTGCTCAGGCTCCCCACAGGGGGATTTCTGGGGGGCATCTTTGTTTCTTGATTTTGCCTCAATGAATTGCCATAAGTAATTGGTCCTAGTTAGAATGAGTACCTAGTACAAGATGGACAATGAGAGTCTCTCTGTGATGAATAGGAAATACTGAATGAAGACTCAGATACTGGAGATGTTTGAGAACTGAGTCTGTTTAACAGTAGGGCTCAGGGAGGAAGGCTATCACTATGCTGAGGCTGGTCCCAGAACTGTGCTGGTCTTCACCCTTGCTAAAGAGTATTGTTCAACTTTATATTAAACCCTGTAACATATTTTAGTATTTATCCAATAAATCCCCATTCCCACATAAGGTACCTTAAGTCAGTTTTTGTTCCTGGTTGTTAAAAAAAATTCTATACTAATGCAAGCCCCATTTCCACCTTTGGCTGAATGAAAGCCCAAGGCTGGGTCCTCGGGGTTCCTCAGGGGTCGCTTGCCCCTCCCTGCCCTTCTATTGTATGGCAGCCATAGGGAAGCTGCTACCCAGGGAGATAATCTCATTTTATAGTAAGATCAGGGAAGCTGGTGTTTTAAATTTCTTCATGGTTTCACCTACTGCACAGATCAGTGCTAACATCAGATAAAAGCAAGTCTCTGTCAATAACGATTTCACTGATGAAAGCTCTCCCTGTCTCTTCTGCCCGTGCTCTTATCACATGGACATCAACTCTCCGCTGTCAGGCTTAGCCTGGTGGTGGCCGGAGGAGGGCTAGCAAGTATAGACGATGAAACCTGTAATTGATTTCTCAGAAAACTGGGTATTTGGTGATCTGTGGCAGCAAGTACAAGGTCTTTTCCCCACTGTCTACCTGGGCAGCTTTGGCCATTATATAACTTTATTCCCTGTGTCATCAAAAATCTATAATCCTCTACAAATTACTACACTATTCCAATTTTATATGAGAAATCTTGGTTAAAAGAGTTGGAATGTTCCATAATTACCATCATTCAGGAGCCAGGAAAAGACTGCAGGTAACAAAGTCACTTTTTATTATATAGGCCCAGGGAAAGGTAATGCAGCAGACCGCTCGCGAGAGCATCTGGTTTTGAGTAAGAGCTCACACAGTCACGTGGAAAAATGCCACCTGACTGGCACTTCTGGGAATTGATTCAGTTTTGTTACTGAAGAGGAAATTTTATTTTAGTAAATGTCCAGCAAATAAGGGTTCTAGATGTTTACAGTGTCATGAGATTTTTGCAAAGAATGAATCAAGGATAAAATTAAGGATCACTCCAGTTATCATTGGCCTGGATCTCTCTTTGGTTTTCTAAAAGATATGAACAAGGCCTCTGAGTGAATTTAAGTCAAAAGAAGTTGGTGTATTTTAGCAAAGAGTTTCATGTTTTAACTTGTAGATTGATAGTGAATAGTCACCTTTGGCTAAGAGCAAAATCCCTAGTTCTGATATTAGAATTTTCCCCTCCATTTTCAGAAACCAAAATGTTGAGTTTTTTGCTAAAGTTACTGGTCTAACAAAACAAATGTTTTTATTCTGATTTCTTGTGAAATGGAAAAAAGGGGCAGAATTATATAAATGTAAAAATAAAAACAGTCTCTTAATCCCACTGTATAAGTCTTGAAGTTTACAAGAAATTTCTTAAAACATAATAAAAACTTGCACAGGTTTCAGTTTTAATAATCTTAAAGAGAGGATGCTGCATATGTAAAATCTCTATTCAAGTTTAAAAACAAAATCAAACACAAACCTCTAAACTAAAACTATTCCTTTAGCTACAATTATTAAACTTAGAACCATTTCCTTAAAAAGGAGCAACTATATGCTGATCAAAACTTTGTGTACATAGGATCTAAATGTCTGTACTTAAGTATTATGAACAAGGAGTCACAGATAATCAAAGCATTTCAAGAAAGGAGAAATTTGATCAATGGCAACAGCCATTCTTTCAACAACCTATGCTTATAGCTTAAGTGTTCTTTTCTTTCATTCATTTATTTATTCATTTATTCATTCACTCACTCTTTCTTCACCCATTCATTCAAAAACATTTACTGACGGCCCTGGCCAGTTGGCTCAGTGAATAGAGCACTGGCCCGGAGTATGAATATCCTGGGTTCAATTTCCTGTCAGAGCACAGAAGAGAAGTGACCGCCTGCTTCTCCTCGCTCTTTCTCTCCTCTCCCTCTTCTCCTCCTGCAGCCAGTAGCTTGATGTGTTCAAGTGACAGCCCCAGGCACTGAGGATAGCTCAGCTAATTCGAGCATTGGTGCCAGATGGGGGTTGCCAGGTCGATCCCGGCTGGGTTGCATACGGGAGTCTGTCTCACTATATCCCCTTCTCTCACTTAAAGAAAAAAACAAAACACTTACTGAAGGCTGCATCATACAGGCAGTGTGCTAAGCACTGGGGATTAAGCGAATTAAAATACAGCTCCTGTCCTCAAGAAGCTTACACTCTGATGTTAAAAACTTTTCTTTTATCCCCTACATCCAATCATGAAAATTGATGTAAACATCTTTTCTATTCATCTCTTCCTTGACTCCACCATGATGAAGGTCATTACTTGACATCTAAACGTTGTTTACTAGTTGGAATTCCTTCACCTGGCCTCTTCTCCCTTCACAAATTGTTGACTCTGTGCAATCGGCCTCTGTACCTTTGCTCCTGCTGGTGCAAATCCTCCTCCATGCCTTCAAATCCTACCCATATTCATTCAGAGACCAATGTAAGTCTACTCTTCTCTGTGAGCTCTTCCACGACCACACTAGTAAATATAGATCTCCTTGTCCTCTGAGTTCCCAGAGTGCTTTTCTCTGCCACTCACTGAGAGGCATCCCATATCATATTTTTCTAGAATATCTCATATGTCTCAGGCACAACAATGAAAATCCCTTGAAGGCATGTAGCCCTCACAAATACTTTATAAATATTTGTTGGTTTTGTGGGGCTGTGCCTTTAATAGGCACTCAATAAATTAATATTGTGTGAGAGGGTGAAGAGCCAAGTCAAGCCATTAAACAGTAAGGGAAGTCTGTCACTAACTACTAAGTTATCATGATGCACTTAACATTTTCTTGCCATGACTGGTGAAAAAGGATCATGTCAAGGATGCTATTTCCTTGCCCCAGCATGCCACAGGGAACAGAACCCTAGGGAGTTGCAGGAGTTCCCCAAATCTTGCATGAGTAGTCAGACCAAGGAGCATGGTGAAAACCCCACTGTGATCCTTAACAAGATCTATGTAGAATTTCATCTCCAGAGCCTTAGCAAGCTCCAGGGTAAAAATGATGGACTTCTCAAACACTAGGCAGCAACACAGACTGACTAAGACTGGGTGGTTTGGGATGTTGTGGGTTCCTGTGCAAAAAAAAAAAAAAAAAAAAAGGTTTTAATTATAGCTACAATGAAGACCTATAGGGTTGACAAAGCTCTATACCACACTGACCCCACCCCACCCAATACATTGCAAGAAAGGATGACCACCCTACATGTCATGCATGGGGTTGGCCAGAGAGAGATTGTCAACTGGACAGTAATCTCCAGTGGAAAAGCCTGGCTGAAGGTAAGCCATGATCAGCTGCCTGGTACTATCTTTATCTTTGGAATTAGTGGCAGAGCAGGGTCCGTGCCTTTCTTCTTGGCTAAACATATTAATAAAATGGCATACGACTTGACCATGGAAGATTCTGAACAGAACCTCAGATGCCTTAAAGTAAGCACTGTATTTTCTGGGAAAGGAAAGAAACAGAGAAGTTTGATGCATGTTGGAGACACATTTCTCTGGAAAAGACCTGATATTCTTATCATGTTTAGAATTAGCCTTTTCCACTTAAATGTATTTCCTTATAACTTCAGCTTCTCATCCACCCTAGGAGATGGCTTGGGCAGCTGTAAGTATCCTCCACTTTCCACACATGGTAAGAGCAGCCCAAAGCCTTGCTGGGGATCCCAGCGCTGGTGACAGGCCCCGCCCACCTAGAGCCTCTCCCCCAGCGGCAGGGCCAGGCTCAGCACACTGGTCTTTCCCGACTAAAGGAAGTGGAATATAAAATTGCTTGCTTTGATTTCGTTGCCTTGTTGATTTTTGTTTTCATTCCTGTTTTGAATTTGTCACTTTTTGTCCCTTCTTCTCACCTTCATACTTCCCTGTCCCTCCCCCCACTCCCTCTTAACTTGTTTCAGAAGCTGCCTCACTGGCGGCTCTGGCTGCAGACCTCCCAGCCTCACAGGCAGCACAGGGAGCTCACAGACTACAGACCTGTGCTCTCAGGCCTCCTGTTGCTCCTTCTGGGGTTGGAAGAATAATTTTTAGTTGGGGAGAGATGTTAGAGAAGGTGATGGAAAGAAAGAACTGAATAATTACAGAATTAACAGTGATTGCTCACCTAATAACCCCATTAAGATCCCAAACCATCTCAGTCTTCGGGCTTGTGATAGATACTTTAGAGACATGTTAGGGGTAATTGTTCCCAGGATAAATGCTTCCAGTGCTGCAGCATTTTGATCTACCTGACTGGTCAGCATCCCGGCATCTAATCATCACAGAGATTATAAACAGAGCTCTCAAGTGACTCCCCTCGTTCATTGCCAAGTTGTAAGTGAGAGACATTGGACAAAGGGCAAGATGTCTGGGAGTTGGGAGCTGTCAATTTGGCCTCTCTGCCTCTCACTAAATTCATGGTTGCACCCAAAGCACAGATGAGCAGAGAAAAGGGAACAATGGGGAATCTGAAGGCTAAATTGGCATTCTAGTCAGAGGAGAAAAAATTCTGAAATTGTCAAAGTGAAGGTTCGACCTGGTCCTCCTTTTTATCCACAGCAAAATTGTTCAGGCAACTCTCGCCATGACACATTCCCACCAAGCTTCTCGGGGGAGATGGCGGCCTGGGCCTCCCATGTGTCCGCAGTAATAAAGATTTTCCCAGCTGTGCTGGGTATTGCCGTGGAACCCAGCTATTGCTGTCAAGCTAATAAGAGAAAAGGTTCACTGTTGTGAATCAAGTAAATAAACATGTCTGGGAAACACTACAGCAGCAGATAACACTGAGAAAAATGAAACTTGGTGCTAATTTTAGTGCTAGCTTTCTGATTATAGTTATACTTGAAGAACAACTAGCATGAACAATATAAAGGCAAAGTTAATTTCAGATCCTGAGCTTGCTATCTAGTTCTTAGATTATTTGGTATGCAATGTGATCTACAGTCATTTTTCAACTGCGTGACCAGGAAAGTTGAAGATATCTAAAGAGTTGCTGGGAGGTTCATGGGCAAATGGAAGTTGAGAGAAGATGATTGCAGAAAGACTTTTTACTTTTTAAGAAGTCGCCCCCTGGTGGGCGTGCCGGGTGGATCCCGATCGGGCGTATGCGGGAGTCTGTCTGACTGCCTCCCCGTTTCCAGCTTCGGAAAAATGAAAAAAAAAAAGAAGTTAACATAGTGTACCCCATTCTCCCTTTCAAGCTAACATTTTCTGAAGACTTATGATGTGTCACATATTATGTTCATTGTTCTAATGAGAATAATCTCACTTAATTATCACAACAACCTATGGGGTAGCTACTGTTGCTGTTTTCTTCTTATGGAAGGCATACAACTTGTAAAGATGGGGCTAGAATCAGAACCAAGTCTCTCTGACTTGAGAGCCAAATCATTGTGATATTGCAGGTGAAGAAAAAATAATGCACCCTTCCACTTTCTGTCCTTTGATTAAAAAAGGTAATAATCATGTCCCAGTACTTGCACTGACTTAACCATTACTAACAACAGGCCTTAAGGTTGCTAATTGGAGAAGAGCTGCTCTAGTAAGCCAGAAAAATAACTGGCTACAACCTTCCCAACAAATGCGCGGAGCACCTCCTACTCTTGGGGGTCTACACAGCTGGGATTCTCTCCCATGCTGACCTCAGGCCCGGACGCTCTCACAATGGGCTGAGCCTCACAATGGGGCTACTCTTGACCCTCTCCCTGATCCAACACTGTGGAGCGGACACCAGTGCTCTCACCATCATCCAAGGAAGCAGAATGGCTCCAACAGTCACTTTCACAGTCCTGCAAAGTTCAGTCTTTCCTTCCTTCTCCTGCTCTTGAACTACAGAGTGGCCAAGTTCAGAGTCACTAAATGTGAAAATGAAAGCAAACAACCTTCATTCATATAAACTATACCAAAGGCTGAGCTTATTGGGAACAATGAAGTGAGGAATAAATTTGTTCTCCATTATGCAATGCTCCAAATGCTAACGTACTAGGTGTGAATGTGCGTAGCAATACCTACAGATGGAGCACCATTGTGCATCACTGTAAGTCTTTAGACTGAACAAGAATGAGGCCCAACTCAAACTGTAAGCATAGGACTAAGGGGAGAAATCCCCATTCTCTTCAAAACACAGCATGCTAGCTGACTGACTACAGGGTCCTGTGATGTGATGCTACTGATATCGTTTCCAACAGTCTGTGGAAAAACTTATTTTTAGAGGGAACTTTATCATTTTGTAACCCTATAATGCAAGGTAGTGAAACAATGGCTTTGCTTTTAAGAAAAAGTTATGTTTTAATTTTTTTTTTTTTTTGGTACATTTCTGGTCAGAGAGGTGAAGGGAATGAGACAACAATCTAGGAAAATATGAGGAAAGACAGAAGGCTTTGTTTCTGAACTCTCCCTTTCTGCTCTCTCCTTTCACAAGCACCATTCTCAGCTCCACATTCCTTTCCAGTTCAGAGGAACCAGCTCTTTCTATCAGAATAATTTATGTTTTTCAGAGTGCTTATTCCCATTGCCAAAGTTCAGACATGATTGTAATAGCAAGGAAAGGGGCAGTGAGGGAAAGAGAAAATTCTAGAGGAATAGAAGAGGGATAAGATGAAGTAAGAGCGTGAGTAGCTGGAGGGAGAGTACCACGCATGGGAGCTGGGCCCTGAGGGAACCTGAGGGCAGATGCTAGTGAGGCTGGGAGGAGATGGACTAGACAAGAGAGACGTGCAAGCGGACCATACGCCGGGATCACTGGATGTCATGCAAGGAGATGAATTGGGAGGGGGGGCTGGTGAAGACTTCCTGGTTGTTCAGTAACCAGAGAACAATAACCTAGAAGCTACTTAGCCTACATTCCATTGGAAACAAAGGCCACACGGTGCAGCATGGTTCTGTGAACACACTCTCAGAAGGGCTGTCGTATCCATGCTGGCTTGCTATTTGCCAAATCAAAAGACATTTCTGTGTCTATGCAGAGAGAGTTGGACTGTTTGTTGCCTTAAATGATGTACTGAACAACAAAAATGGGATAAAGGGGAAAATCAGAGGTTAGCTTTAAATTGCCCAACCCGATGTCTTTAATAGTTTCTGTTCCCTTTGCCTTAGGGCAGGGAAATTACTTAGAAAGTGGAATCAGTAATATTTACCCGGGCCTGCAAATCCCAGCTACGTTTGTTTATTTCTTTATTTTCAGTTCTTTTTTAAAGAGAACTGAAGAGTGAGAGAACATGTCCACTTCTTACCATCTGCTGGCCTTAAATCGATGATATTTTTTTCATCTCCCATCAATGGCAGCTGCATATAGGTGCCCAACTGATTCCGCGTTTTATCATCTTCCTATTTAGTTCAGGATAATTGTTGCCCGGGCAAATCATTATAATTAAACTCAATTTAAAAGTGAGAACCCACCTGTAACCATGTTAAGACTGCCTTTGGATAAGAAAGTTGGTATTCTCATTTTTTACTAAACACAAAGATGTGGAATGGTAAGACATTTCAGTGGGTATGGCTAACCAAATGTGCACCTTTTTAAAAATGATTAATTATAATTCAGACGTGTCTGAAAGGAAATTACTTGACTCTTAGAAAAACATTTTCATTAAACACAACTACCATTGAGCAGACTTCTATCAAGCACATATGGTAATGATGCAAAGAAATAAAGTAATTAAGGTGAGAAAAAATAATAAGGTGCCTTCAGTATATATATAAAATAAAAATGAAGCATAGAGGTTCCTATAGAGAAAATGTGACATTGGCTCTCCAACATCCTTTCTACTTCCTGAAAGTGTCCTGAATTTCTTCTGAAAACCTGTTTTTTCATTCTCACCCAGAGTTTTTAAGAATTAGACTCTTCCACAACAGGGGCTGGTATGACTTAAGCCAATCAGCATATTCCATTCCCCTGGCCACAGTGATCTTATTAGGAATCAGAGTCCATGAGAGACTCTGGGAAGAGAAAAATTTCTCTCTCTTCTTTAAGAACTACTTAAAGAGATATTATTTCCTATGATGTAAAATTGAAGATGTAAAATCTAGAACTGGTATAGCCATTGTGCAATCAGGAAGGGCTATCTAGAGTGGCAGGGAGCCTTTACTTAAAAAGGTATGAAGCTTTTAATAAAAAAGGTAGAATGATGTGATTACCTTGGTGGCGTTATTTGAGCCTTTAGATCAAACAGGTGCTAACTCTGGATTTCTTAACTACGTATACCTATCTTTATGGCCTAAGCTAATTTAAATTGAGTTTTCTGTTACTTGCAACCATGAAAATCTTGGAGGAGTGAGTTCCTTCCCTATATTGAGGCAAGGGCATATGACCCCCTCACAGTCTGTGATGCAGTAGAAGAAATACCAATGCCTGCATTAACTGGAATATTGTATTAGATCTGGAGTTCCTAGGGCTAGCTGACCATCTGAATCTAGGAAACTTGGCAAAAACTTTTCTAAAAAGTTGAAGACCTGCTGTCTACAGGAGACCCACCTCAGAAAGAAACATACACACACAAGAATAAAAGTAAATAGATGGAAAAAAATATTTCATGCAAATGAAAAGGGAATAAAAAGCTGGAAAAGCAATACCTATATTTGACAAAATATACTTTAAAACAAAGGCTATATTAAGAGACAAAAAAGGTCACTACATAATGGTAAAAGGAACAAAGCAACAAGAGAATATAATCTTTATAAACATTTATGCACCCAACATAGGAGCACCTAAATATAGAAAGCAAATCTTGATGAGCATAAAGGGAGAGATTGACAGTAATACAGTCATAACAGGGGACTTTAACACCTCACTGACATCAATGGACAGATCTTCTAGACAAAAAAATCAACAAGGAAACAGCAGCAAAATATACATTTTTTTCAAGTGCAAGTGCACATGGAACATTTTCTAGGATAGACAGTATGTTAGGACACAAACCAAGTCTTGATAAATTTAAGAAAACTGAAATCATATCAAGCATCTTCTCTGACCATTTTGGTATGAAACTAGAAATTGATCACACAAAAAAAGAGGAAAACTGAAAAACACACAAACACAAATAACATGTTGCTAAACAATGAATGAGTTAACAATGAGATAAAAGAAGAAATAAAAAAAACTTTGAAACAAGTGAAAATAAGAACACAACAATCCAAAATATAAGGGACACAAATAAAGCAGTCCTGAGAGGGAAATTCATAGCCTTACAGGCCTACCTTAAAAAACAAGAAAAACCTCAAATGAGTAATCTAATCTTACACTTAAAAAAAACTAGAAGAAGAACAACAAACATAACCCAAAGTGAGTAGAAGACTTAAAAAAAAAATTTGAAGATCAAGAATTTTAGAAAATTTGTTTTAAAAAATAGGTGAAAGGTAGCTAAGATAAACAAAATTAATGAACTATATCTAAAAGAGGATGGAAAAAATACTAGAAGACAGGCAAATTTCATTCTCATAATCAACTATTATCCAGTAAGAGTCATTTAAAAATAAAGTACTATGATAGTACTTGATAGAGAAGAAAAAAATTCCATCTACTCAAAGAATTTTTTTAATTTGGTAGGAAGCTAAATATGTATACTTATAAGTTCATTGCAATTCAGTACCAGGCCAGTGCTGAGAAATACTATTTTTTAGTCTTTAACAGCTTACTAAACTTATTCACACTCATTATATCATTTGATTCTCACAACAACTCTTTGAGATAGGCAGTTGAACTTCCTTCTTTGGCACAGATAAAGAAACTGAGATTCAAAATGTGCAAAGATAAATGTCAATGAATGTCACTGTGGCATTATTTGAAAGAGGAGAAAACTGGAAACTGCCTAAATGTCCATCAGTAATGAAATAGCTAAATACATTACATTCTTCCATGCAAAGGAATGGTAGAAAGCTGTTAAAAATAATAAGGCAAAGTTCCTGTTCTGACTTCAATAGGGTAAGCAAACTATACCCTATTTCCCACTGAATTCGGATTGTCCAGTCTAGCAAATAAAAATACAGAATGTCCATTTGTATTTAAATTTCAGATAAGCAATAAACTTTTTAAGTATAGGTATGCCCCATGCAATATTGGAAATAAATTTATGATAAAAAATTACAGAATATCTTCTATTTTACATGACAAGCCTAGACTGAATGCAAGTAAAAATCTAGACAAAATACATGGAGAAGTTATACAAAGACTCTCAAAAGTGGATGGTAGCAGGCAGATTGAGGAAAGAGAAGAATTATGAACAATTTGGTGGTAAATTTTCTAGGTTGTTTAGTTTTTTTCCTTTCTCATCTCCCAGCCAGGACTGAAAAGTAACTTAACTCCACAGCTGAGGACCCAGCACAGAAAACAACAGCTCTAAGAAAGCTCTTTTTCCGGTCTGAGGAGTGAGCAGTGGGGCACTCTACAGCAGTGGTCCCCAACCCCCGGGCCGCAGACTGGTACTGGTCCATGGACCATTTGGTACTGGTCCTCAGAGAAAGAACAAATAACTTACATTATTTCCGTTTTATTTATATTTAAGTCTGAACAATGTTTTATTTTTTTTAAATGACCAGATTCCCTCTGTTACATTCGTCTAAGACTCACTCTTGACGCTTGTCTTGGTCACGTGATACATTTATCTGTCCCACCCTAAAGGCCGGTCCGTGAAAATATTTTCTGACATTAAACTGGTTCATGGCCCAAAAAAGGTTGAGGACCACTGCTCTACAGGACAGAGAGAACAGAAAAGATCTTCTGGTTTCCTTCCTTCCTTCCTTCCTTCCTTCCTTCCTTCCTTCCTTCCTTCCTTCCTTCCTTCCTTCTTTCCTCCTTTCCTTCCTCCCTCCCTTCCTTCCTCCCTCTCTTCCTTCTCTCCTTCTTCTCTCCCTCCCTTCTTTCCTTCTTTTTTTCCCTCTTTCTCTGTTTACTTTTTTCTTTTATTTCCCATTGAAGACCCCAAACAAGCCACAGTCCCAAAGCAAATGAGTAGTAGCTGGACAATGGCAGCAGCAGTATCCAGGCAGGAACCTAAAACTCTTGAGGAAAAGAATTCCTTCTCTCTGGTGAGAGACACTACAATCTAAAGAATGTAAGGAGAATGCATATATATTATATAATCTTCCCACTGCTTGGATGTGGAGGCAGACACAGCTTTAGGAATGAATGTGGTTGAGTGAAATAATCAAATACTCTGATTTTTAGCCGAAGAACCAGAAAGAGGCACCTACCTCTGAGAATCAAAATGTTGGGAGACTGAATAGAGGAAGCTCACAAAAGGATCCCATATAGCACTGGTGAAATCCTGGGATCATCCTTGAAATGTGAAATGATCCTAAACACTATATTAAAACTTGTGAACTAAATTATGGAGTAGACCATAGGTGTATCACCCAAATAGTACAGTAAGGGCTTTGAAAATTGAACTAAATTGGAAACAAAGTTTACAGAAAGCATACACATAACTGTACTGAATGTCTACTGTGATTGATAGCCAGTTTCCAAGATAGCTCCTAATGACCCCATATTCACTGTGTTGTTCTCTCTCATACTGCACCAAGGTTGGTCTGTGTGATCTACAGAATATGGCAGAAGTGACTGTTTGCCTCTTTTGAGGGTATGAAGACTCTGATTTTAGTCTTGGGTACATTCTTTCTTAGATCACTCTATCTGAAGGAAACTATGTCATGAGAAGCCCCAAGAAGTAGCAAAGAACTGAAGTCTCCTGTCAACACCCACATGAGTTGGAAGTGGGTTATCAAGACTCAATCAAGCCTTCAATGACTGCAGCCCAGGCTAACACTTTGATTGCAGCATCATGAGAGGTCCAAAGCCAGGACCACTTAACTAAATCACTCCCAGATTTCTAACACCCAGAAATTGTGAGTTTGCTATTTTAAACTACTGGGTTTGGAGTAATTTCTTATATAGCAGTATGTGACTAATATGTCTATCAAACCAAGCAAAAAATAAAATAAAATAAGCAACATTTTTCATATGATTCAAACAAGATAGAGGTTCTCATAATAGTCAAAATGTCAATGATGTAATCCAAGTTACTTGACATACGAAGGACTAAGAAGAAGCTCAACAATGTGCAAGGGGATAGAAGATCAAGAATAAAAAACAAACAGCACAATTTTAAAGTGCTGGTAAGTATGCTAGATTTATACCTAAGTGTATCATTTCCTTATGGAACTACTGTAAATTATGTTTTTCATTTCATTTTCCCATTTCTCATTGCTAGGAGATATATATGATTTTGTTGTTTGTTTTTTATTCAGTGAGAGGAGAGGAGGCTGAGACAGACTCCTGCATGTGTCCTGACTGACCAGGATCCACCTGGCAAGCCCACTATGGAGCCATGCTCAGTTGGAGTCCAGGTGGAGGCCATGGAGCCATCCTCAGTGTCCCAGGCTAACTTGCTCCAATATTGACCCTGGCTTCAGGTGGGGGGGGGGGGGGAGAGACAGAGAGAAGGAGAAGAGTGATGGGGAGGGGTGGAGAAGCAGATGGGTGCTTCTCTGTGTGCCCTGACCAAGAATTGAACCTGGGACATTCACACACCAAGCCAGTGCTCTACCACTGAGCCAACCGGCCAGGGCCAATATATATATATATAATTTAAAGCTGAACTTGTAAGCTGTAATTTTGCTAAATTTGTGTATTAGTTTTAGAAGCCATTTGGTAGACTGCTGAAGCTTTTCTACATAGAGGCAATGAGGTTGAGTGAAAGAATCCAATCTCAAAATCACATACTGCATGATTTCATAGATGATAGTCTGGAAAAGGCATAGTTGCCAAGATTATGAATGGGGAGAGGACTTACCTACAAAGGAGCAGCAGAAGGAAATTTTTGTAGTGGTGTAAATGTTTTCTATTCTAAATATGGGGTTAACCATATTTCTAAATCTATGTGTTAACACTCACAGAACTGTATGCCCCCCAAAACTCAATGTCTATATTTTTTTAATTCAAGGTAATAAAAACTATTGAAAAACGAGGGAAGATGTCTGTAATATGTATTGTTTACTATAAAAATTCACAAAAAAAATATATAACATTAATTCATTATTACAAGGAAAATGTTTGTGTGAATGTGCTCATGTGTACAGAAACTTTTTTTATATTTTTAATAAAGATGAGTATAGAAATATCTTTAAGAATCTGAAACAAAATCTTTTCTTTATTTTATTTCATTTTATTTTTTTAATGGGGTGACATCAATAAATCAGGGTACATATATTCAAAGAAAACATGTTCAGGTTATCTTGTCATTCAATTATGTTGCATACCCATCACCCAAAGTCAGATTGTCCTCCATCACCCTCTATCTAGATTTCTTTGTGCCCCTCACCCTTCCCCTTCCCCTCTCCCTCCTTCCCTCCTGCACCACCCCTCCCCCTCACCCCCGGTAACCACCACACTCTTGTCCATGTCTCTTAGTCTCATTTTTATGTCCCACCAATGTATGGAATCATGTAGTTCTTGTTTTTTTCTGATTTACTTATTTCACTCCGTATATTGTTATGAAGATCACACCATTTTGTTGTGATGTCATCATTTCTTATGGCTGAGTAGTATTTCATAGTGTATATGTGCCACATCTTCTTTATCCAGTCTTCTATTGAAGGGCTTTTTAGTTGTTTCCATGTCTTGGCCACTGTGAACAATGCTGCAATGAACATGGGGCTACATGTGTCTTTACGTATCAAAGTTTCTGAATTTTGGGGGCATATACCCAGTAGAGGGATTGCTGGGTTATAAGGTAGTTCTATTTTCAGTTTTTTGAGGAACCACCATACTTTCTTCCATAATGGTTGTACTACTTTACATTCTCACCAACAGTGAATGAGGGCTCCTTTTTCTCCACAGCCTCTCCAAAATTTGCTATTACCTGTCTTGTTGATAATAGCTAATCTGACAGGTATGAGGTGGTATCTCGTTGTAGTTTTGATTTGCATTTCTCTAATAACTAATGAAGCAGAGCATCTTTTCATATATCTGTTGGCCATTTGTATTTCTTCCTGGGAGAAGTGTCTGTTCATGTCCTCTTCCCGTTTTTTTATTGGATTGTTTGGTGTTGAGTTTTATTAGTTCTTTGTATATTTTGGATATTAGGTCCTTATCTGAGCTGTTGTTTGAAAATATCATTTCCCATTTAGTCGGCTATCTGTTTATTTTGTTGTCAGTTTCTCTTGCTGAGCAAAAACTTCTTAGTCTGATGTAGTCCCATTCATTTATCTTTGCTTTCACTTCTCTTGCCTTTGGAGTCAAATTCATAAAATGCTCTTTAAAACCCAGGTCAATGAGTTTAGTACCTATGTCTGCTTCTATGTACTTTATTGTTTCAGGTCTTATATTTAGGTCTTTGATCCATTTTGAATTAATTTTAGTACAAGGGGACAAGCTGTAGTAGAGTTTCATTCTTTTGCATGTGGCTTTCCAGTTTTCCCAGCACCATTTGTTGAAGAGGCTTTCTTTTCTCCATTGTGTGTTGTTGGCCCCTTATTCAAAAATTATTTAACCATATATATGTGGTTTTATATCTGGACTTTCTATTCTTTTCCATTGGTCTGAATGTCTATTTTTCTGCCAATACCATGCTGTTTTGATTGTCGTGGCCCTATCATATAGTTTGAAGTTAGGTATTGTAATGCTTCATTCTTTTTCTTTAGGATTGCTTTGGCTATTCGGGGTTTTTTATAGTTCCATATAAATCTGATAATTTTTTGTTCCATTTCTTTAAAAAATGTCATAGGGATTTTGATGGAAATTGCATTAAATTTTTAAATTGCTTTGGGTAATATGGCCATTCTGATTATATTTATTCTTCATATCCAAGAATAAGTAATATTTTTTCATCTCGTATCCTTTTCAATTTCCTTTAACATGCTTTGTAGTTTTTGTTATATAGGTCCTTTACATTCTTTGTTATGTTTATTCCTAGGTATTTTATTTTTTTTGTTGCAATCATGAAGGGGATTATTTTTTTAAGTTTGTTTTCTAATATTTTATTGTTGGCATATAGAAAGACTATGGACTTTTGTATATTAATTTTGTATCCTGCGACCTTACTGTATTGGTTTATTGTTTCTAGTAATCTTTTTGTGGAGTCTTTGGCGTTTTCAATGTATAGGATCATATCATCTGCAAAAAGTGATACCTTTACTTCTTCTTTTCTGAAATGGATGCCTTTTATTTCTTTCTCTTGTCTGATTGCTTTGTCCAGAACTTCTAGCACCCCGTTAAATAAGAGTGGAGAGAGTGGACAACCCTGTCTTGTTCCTGATTTAAGGTGAAAAGTCCTCAGTTTTATGCCATTTAATATGATGTTGGCTGATGGTTTATCATATATGGCCTTTATCATGTTGAGATATTTTCCATCTATACCCATTTTGTTGAGTGTCTTAAACATAAAGTTGTGTTGTATTTTATCAAATGCCTTTTCTGCATCTATTGATAAGATCATGTGGGTCTTGTTCTTTGTTTTGTTGATATGGTGTATTACATTAACCATTTTACGTATGTTGAACCATCCTTGAGATTCTGGGATAAATCCCACTTGATCATGATGTATTATTTTTTTAATATGTTGTTGTATTCGATTTGCTAGTATTTTGTTTAGTATTTTAGCATCTGTATTCATTAGAGATATTGGTCTGTAGTTTTCTTTTTTTGTGCCGTCCTTGCCTGGTTTCGGTATGAGGGTTATGTTGGCCTCAAAAAATGTGTTTGGAAGTATTGCTTCTTCTTCAATTTTTTGGAAGACTTTGAGTAGAATAGGAACCAAATCTTCTTTGAATGTTTGATAGAATTCACTAGTATAACTATCTGGGCTTGGATTTTTATTTTTTGGGAGGTTTTTAATAGTTTTTTTCTATTTCTTCCCTGCTAATTGGTCTGTTTAGGCTTTCTGCTTCCTCATGACTCAGTCTAGGAAGGTTGTATTGTTCTAGGA
Organism: Saccopteryx leptura; assembly: GCF_036850995.1. NCBI lineage: Eukaryota > Metazoa > Chordata > Mammalia > Chiroptera > Emballonuridae > Saccopteryx > Saccopteryx leptura. The sequence goes on along the minus strand of NC_089503.1, from coordinate 286,023,891 downwards.
ATTTATCCATTTCTTCTAGATTGTTGAATTTAGTGGCATATAGTTTTTCATAGTATTCTACAATAATTCTTTGTATATCTATGATGTCTGTGGTGATTTCTCCTCTTTCATTTTAGATTTTGTTTATATGAGTCCTTTCTCTTTTTTCCTTGGTGAGTCTTGCCAAGAGTTTGTCAATTTTGTTGATCTTTTCAAAGAACCAGCTCCTTGTTTTATTCATTTTTTCTATAGTTTTTCTGTTGTCTATTTCATTTATTTCTGCTCTGATTTTTATTATTTCCTTTCTTCGGCTGGTTTTTAGTTGTCTTTGTTCTTATTTTTCTAGTTCCTTAAGGTGTGAAGTTAAGTGGTTCACTTGGGCTCTCTCTTGTTTGTTCATATAGGCCTGAAGTGATATGAACTTCCCTCTTATTATTGCTTTTGCTGCATCCCAGAGATTCTGATATGTAGTATTGTCATTTTCATTTGTCTGTATATATCTTTTGATCTCTGCGCTTATTTCTTCTTTGACCCATTCATTTTTTAAAAGTATGTTGTTTAGTTTCCACATTTTTGTGGGGTTTTTTACCTCTTTTTTGCAGTTGAATTCTAGTTTCAAGGTTTTATGATCAGAAAATATACTTGGTCCAATTTCAATTTTTCTGAATTTGCTGTTATTTTTGTGCCCCAACATATGGTCAATTCTTGAGAATGTTTCATGTACACTAGAGAAAAATGTATACTCTGTCGCTTTGGGATGAAGTGTCCTGTAGATGTCTATTATATCCAGGTGCTCTAGTGTTTTTTTAAGGCCAATATATCTTTATTGATTATCTGTTTGGATGACCGATCTAGAGCAGTCAGCAGTGTATTGAGGTCTCCAAGTATGATTGTATTTTTGTCAGTTTTTGTTTTTAGGTCAATAAGTAGCTGTCTTATATATTTTGGTGCTCCTTCGTTTGGTGCATATATATTAAGGATTGTTATGTCTTCTTGATTCAGTGTCCCCTTAATCATTATGAAATGACCATTTTTGTCTCTGAGTACTTTTTCTGTCTTATAGTCAGCATTATTAGATATGAGTATTGCTACCTCTGCTTTTTTTTTTGGATGTTATTTGCTTGAAGTATTGTTTTCCAGCCTTTCACTTTGAATTTATTTTTATTCTTGTTGCTTAGATGTGTTTCTTGTAGGCAGCATACAGTTGGATTTTCTTTTTTAATCCATTCTGTTACTCTGTGTCTTTTTATTGGTGAGTTTAATCCATTTACATTTAGTGTAATTACTGACACTTGTGGGTTCCCTATTGCCATTTTATAAATTGCTTTCTGTTAGTTTTGTATCTTGTTTGATTCTTCTCTTTTGTTTTTCTATCATTTGTTTTTGTTTGTTAGTATTCCATACTTCTTTCTTCTGTTGCTACCTTTTTTAAGTCATGTGCTTCTGTGGTGGTTTTTACAAGGGTGGTTACCATTAAGTTATGAAAAGGGTACCTACCATATTCATTGTAGTACCCTATGTTATGAGTGTTTCTGCACTTCATTGTCCTTTGCTACTGTTAATCTCCATCCTCTCCCATTTTTTTTCCTTTTGTAGTCACAGTTTAAATTTGGTTTTATTGTGTTCTTGGTGGAGCTTTTACTTGTGGTTTTGTTTTGTTTTGTTCTTTGAATCTGGTTGGAAAACCCCCTTTAGTATTTCCTGGAGTGGGGTTTTTCTGATGATAAATTCCCTCATCTTTTCTGTATTTGTGAATGTTTTTATTTCTCCTTCATATTTGAAAGAAAGCTTTCATGGGTATAGTATTCTTGGCTGAAAATTCCTCTCTTTCAGGGCTTTAAATATTGAAGTCAACTCTCTTTTAGCTTGTAGAGTTTCTGCTGAGAAATCTGATGATAATCTAATAGGCCTTCCTTTATATGTTGTATTCTTCTTTTCCCTGGCTGCATTGAGAATTTTTTCTTTGTTGTTGGTTTGTGCCATTTCCATTATGATGTGCCTTGGAGTAGGTTTTTTGTGGTTTAGAAAAGTCAGTGTTCTGTTTGCTTCTTGAATTTGAGGCTTTAGTTCTTTCCACAGGCTTGGGAAGTTCTCATTGATTATTTGTTTGAATATACTCTCCATTCCATTTTCTATCTCTTCTCCCTCTGATATACCTATTATTCTTATGTTATTCTTTTTGATGGAGTCAGACAATTCCTGTAGGGTAGGGCTTTCTCATTTTTTTTAATTTGTGAGTCTCTCTCCTCTTCTCTCTGTTGTGCCTGAAGTTGCTTGTCTTCTATGTCACTAATCCTACCTTCTATCTGGCCTTTTCTATTAGCTAAGCTTGTTATCTCATTTTTCAGTTCATGAATTGAGTTTTTCATCTCTGTTTGATTTGTTTCTATAGTTTCAATTTTCTTGGTAATATATTCTTTGTGTTCATTGAGTTGTTTTCTGAGCTCCCTAAATTGCCTTTCTGTGTTTTCTTGTATATCTCTGAGAATTTTTAGGATTTCTATTTTAAATTGTCTCTCATTTAGCTCCAAGGTTTTCAATTTATTAAATTTTTTCTCCATAGATTTTTTTCACATCTATCTGTGCTACTTCTCTATCTTTTGTATCCATGATATTCGATTTCCTTTTTCTTAATGGCATCTGAGCGTAGTCTTGTTGATAGCACTTTGCCTTCAGTTTGTGGAACTCCCGGACACTCCAAGGATAGATTTTTCTGTCTCTGGTTGATGAACTTGTTGAAATTTTGGGGAGATTTGTTGGTCGCGCTCCTCACGGTGCCATTTCTCTGATGTCACTCTGAAACAAAATCTTAATGGAAGTAAAATTGGGAGGAGCAGGAAATTTTACTTATATAGAGTATATATTTTTTCCCAGTGGAAATGAGATAGACCTGATTTTAGTATTTGCATTAAAATGAGCATGAGACCCTGGCCGGGTAATTCAGTTGGTCAGAGCAGCATCTCAACATACAAGGTTGCAGGTTTGATCTCCAGTCAGGGCACCTACAAGAATCAACCAATGATGGCATAAATAAGTGAAAGAACAAGTCAATCTCTCTCTCTCTCTTCTCTCTCTCTCTCTCTCTTCTTAAAAATATGAGCATGAATATCATAAGATAAATTAAGGCTCCCCTGCACTACTGAGATTCTATTATTAAATAGGGCCTAAAATAAGGTCTGAAGGATAGTAAGGGTTACAAGAAGGTCAAGGTCATAACTAAATAATAACTGAAGTTTAGTCAATTAAATTTTAACTTCTTCTTATGTTAACTTAATCTCCTAGTTATAAGTTCAAGAATAAGTAGTTATTTTCCAAAAATGTATTTTAAAATTTGGCTGAATTTATTTACAGGGAAGCTTATGTTTATCTTATTTACAGACAAATTTTTACATGTTTAAGGTTTAAAAGAATCTTTGGCACTCTGATAATTAAGTGTCCTGACAGTATCGTTCTCATCAGTTATTCAACAATAATCTCAGCTGTTCTGGAATGCTTTTTCCCAGAGCTTCCCAGTGCACTATAGTAACATTTGGCCCACACTCTGTGATAATATTAACTAAAGATAAACGGTGCTCTTTAATCATGGGCCTGTTAGTTGCTTGGCGACAGGATGCATCAGCCTATCAGCACTGTTTACTAATTATAATTGGACTTGTGATTTTTACTTGGTTTTAGTGGAGCCAAGCAGATCTGGCAGTGAAGTCTGACCACATAAATGTAATATGCCTATATAATCAGCTAAGTTCAAGAGACCTGAACCAAAAGCAGTCTTTTGGCTTCCCAGTAAGATGTTTTGCATACACAATATTGGTGGTTTAAGACCTGGGGACAAAGCATGTCTTATTCAACCCAGCAGTGGGTATGCAAAGAAACTTGAACATAAAATCTTCAGTCAATTTAAATGCATATCCTTTTCTTTATACTATTACACTGGATCCTTTGCTTGTAATAATACTGTTCCATGAGTATAAATTACTTGAGTCCTGTGAGTCTTTTCAGCAATCAGTACTATAGTGCCTAAGGGAATTAATGAATAGAGCAAGGAGGATGTGAAGGGAAGAAGGAGATCTCTGAGGGGAAAACTCATTTACATTCAGCTTTTATTGAATGTTTATGGTTCCAAAAATATCACTAAGAATTGGCAGACATAATGACTCAAGCATGACCTTTGATCTTAAGATACTCACATTGCTAAGAAAAAATAGACATCCAAACAAAAGACAACAACCAGTTGTAATAACTGCTAAAATGGGGTGTGTAAAGCAACAAGGGAAAAAGTAAATCTTTGTGAGAGAGTTTATTAGAACTTTGTACTTAGCTTAGTCATAAAGAATGGGCATGGGTTATCAAGAAGTAAGAAAAAGAAAGGCAAAAAAAAATGTATTCAAGAATAGATGTATAACATTGTTTAAAGTTTTTCATCAACAGTTATTTCAGTAATTTCTAACAAAGTTTATGCAACTGAATACTGTATAGCCATTAAAAAATAATTTAAAAAATTCTCTAGATACTAATAAAGATGACTGTAACTTCAGCCTTAGTGTTCTGGAATATGCACCTGGGAAAGCCAGCCACCATGCAAGAATTCAAACTACTGTGAGCTCCACATGCTATATGGAACCCTGAGATACTCATGTAGAGAAGTCCTATGGAGAAAGAGAAATGACTGATCATTCTCAGTTATTTCAGCCATTTGAGCTAAGATGCCAAGCAAGTGAAGAAGTTCAGACATCCAGGCAAATCAAACTCTCCTATGATACAAGCATCAGCTACCATGTGACTGCCACAGCATGAGGGATTTCCCTTCTCAAGTGAGAGCTACTGTGCTGAGCCAAATAAGCCCACAGAACCAGGAGCAATGACAATATATTTTGTTTTAAAAAAAAGGATTAAAAGGTTTAAAATAAAGGAAGGCAAAAATAAATATGCTACACAAACACTAGCCAAAATAAAGTTGTTATAACTATATAAATATCAAAGTAGACAAAATGTAAAAAGTATTATTATAGATTAAGTGGCAACTTCACAATGACAAAATATTTAATTCACTAAGAAAATTAAAAATTGTGATGTATAGACATTTAATAACAAATCCTCAAAATATATAAAGCTAAAAGTGATACAGTTCTAAGGAGAAATAGATAAATCCACAATCACTCTGTGTGACTTAAATAATCTCTCTCATTAACTGATAAACAAAGGAAAAAATTATTAAGGACAGAAGATTTGAACAATACAATTAACAAATTTGACCTACTAGATATATAGAATACTGCACTCAACAATGATAAAATACTTATTCCTTACAACTTTTTTTTTACAAATTGTTTATAAAATCATTTCTGTAAAAATAATAGTGTAAACTGGGACACAGAAAATAGCAGATCTCAAAAGAATGATATGGTATAAAACATGTCCAGTATCACAGTTCAATTAAACTATAAATAAACAAGAGAAAGAGAACGATAGATCTTTGGCCCTGGCCAGATAGTTCAGTTGGTCAGAGCACCATTCTGACATGCCAAGGGTGCAGGTTCGATCCCCAGTCAGGACACATACAAGAATCAACCAATGAGTGCATACATAAGTGGAATAACAAACTGAGCTCTCTCTCTTTCTCTCTCAAATCCATAAAATAAAATTTTTTGAAATCTTTGGAAAGCATATCTTTAGAAAGTAAGAATACTACAGCTAAGCTACATGTTAAAGTATCATAAGAGAAGATGTTTAAGCTAAATAATAATTAAAACATTACCCTTAGAAATTTGTAAGATGCAACTAAATCATGCTTTAAGAGATAGTATAGCTTTAGGTGCATCTAAGAAACTGCTGAAAATCAATTATCTAAGCATCTATTTCAAGAATTAGAAAAATACCTTAAGAGAAGAAATAGCACAAGACAGAAAATTAATTAAATAAAATTTAAAAGTACAATAATAAATCCACAAAGCCAAAAACTGATTTTCAGAAAAAGAAAAAAAAAAAAAGATAAAAAACCTCGTAAGAACAGCAAGGTTTCAGGATACCAGATCAATATACAAAAATATATCGTATTTCTGTAAAGTAGTTATAAACACACTAGAAGTTTAAGAAAAATCAATTCAGACATTAAAGAATAAAATACTTAGGAATAAACTTAACAGAGAAATACAAAACCTGCACACTGGAAAGTACAAATTTAAAGATGCCTTAAAGACATGGAAAGATATTCCATCTATGCCACTGCCAGGTGACTTTGCATTTCTCAGAGTCTTAGCCACGTGACTTGCTTTGGCTGAAGGGACGTTAGCAGATGTGACATAAGCATGACCATGAGAAAGTGCCTCTGCTCTCATGCTTCCAAGCCTGGCACATCACACCTCAGCTCGCCTGCTGCAGCCTGAGAGCTGGTGGCGGGTTGCCTCCGTCTCCAGTCAGCAGATCCCCTGACAGGGGCGGGAAGCCAGCTGAGCAGCAGAACTGCCCAGACACACAGTCCCTGACCTATAGGCACATCAGGTAAGTGAATGATCACTATTTTAAGATGAGTTTGAGACGGCAGTTAACTCCTTCTCCTCTCGCTATGTGAGGGGAGGAACACTAACTCTGGAAAAGTGTTCAGTTGGTGAGTAAACAGACGATTTCAGAACACAAAATGGATCCCCAACCACATCTGAGAATAATCAGAAAATAACCTCTAAACTTAAAGCAAATTGAAACAATAAAAACACATCAAAAATGTCTACAATCAATACCATTGCCCCACTTTCTAATATTTCTTTGAATAACAAAGATGGTGTAAGGAGCAGTCTCCACCAGAGGCAGATTTAATGGTGGGCACACCAGGCGTGCACCCTGGGCCCCGACGTGTGAAGGGCCCTGCAAAACCCCAACTTTACACTTTCTTCTAATGACACCAAGTTTGGTTTCATATGTGCAGTTTTAACATTAATAGTACATAATATTTTTATTTAAAAATATGTTTAACATGTGTTTTTATTTTTTCCCTCTCTCTCTCTCTTTTAAGGGGCTCAATATTTTCTTCTGCACCTGGGGCCTCAACCGACCTTAATCTGCCTCTGGTCTCCACTCTTGTCACTAAAAATGAGCCCATTGGTTCAGATTCCCACTCCACCCTAAAAACTGAAAAGAAATGATCCATTGCATAAAAATGGTATGTAATTTTTTACCATAATGATATATGAAATTATCAGTAGCTTCTCAAAGACCTGGAAGCATAACCTACTTTGGTGACAACTATTCCCCTTGATAACAGCCAAAGTGCACACAGGACACCCTTTCCTTCCTTCACAATAATAATAATCACAAAGTGTTCAAAGGTGTTTTTGGAGAAAAGCAAACATAGGCCACATGTTTTAACTAACGGTGAGTGAACGTCCTCCATGGGTCAGGCAGAAGGAAGGCGTGAGATGGAGGTCCATAAAGATCAGTGAGCCATTGTCCGAGATTGCACAGGACCGTGTGCGAGAAGACAGATGTGTGAATCACCGACTGCAATACAAGGCCAAGTGCAGCCAGTATTATGTCAGGTTGCAAGCTGCGGAAAGTACAGAACACACAACCAAGTTTATAGGGATATTAGAAGGGAGAAAAAAAAGGAGAAATATTTTAAAATTTTTAAATAAAAAAATCAGATTTTGTTTAAATGACACACTGCTTCTTCATTGTAAAGTATATTTTGGGTTTCTATAAAAGTAAAACATAACACATTAAGAATAACTCTGCATTATCATTATTTTCATGTCTGGGTCTCCCTATAACGGAATTACACAAAGTTACGGGTGAAAAGGAGCCCCTTTTCAGTTCTGCAGGAAAGAGACAGCACTCTGATTCTCCCTCTCCCCGGAACTGCGCACTCTTGCAGGAGCGGAATACATCTTTTATTTTGTATTTTCCAGATGCCAACATTGTCCAGCATGTGAAAAATTGTTGAGTTCTTAATGAAAGATTAATATTATATATAGACATCGCCTAACTCATAAATGAGCCATTTTAACTGTGCTGTTTAAAGTCTGTGGTTTTAATCCCAGAATGCATTTTCCCAGTAAAGCACACTAATTGATAATAATTCCTAGGTCAGACTCTCTCCCCCACAACCCACACCCCACACACATGAAAATCCATCAGTGTAGCTGCAGCAGAGCCTTGCATTGGACAAATGGCACAGTGAAAACTCTGGTTGAGTCCTGAGATCTTTCTTTCTGCATGTGGTTCGGGTACCTCCCTGCCACTGACCCTCCCCCAGTTCCACCTACTGAGTACTACAAATGCACAATTCTGCTAAATCCAAGCCACTCTTAGCAGGTTGCAGGGTATAGGACAGAGGGGTGACATGAGGCATAAGCCTCATTCATTTGTTCATTTATTCACTAAACAAATATCCTTGAGCACATAATATAGTATGTGTGATTCATTCTTATGGTTGGGGATAAAACAGTAAATAACAGACATGGTTCCTTCCTCATGGAGAAGATTTTGTTAAGTACTGGTAAATGAATAATTGCAAGTTGTGGTAAGAGCTTTAAAGGAGATTAGGAAGGGACCTGAGGCTAGAAGTGGGGACTTGCTGGACCCCCAGTGCTCAGGAAAGTTTCCTCTAAGAAGGCGGTATTTAAGGTGAGTTCTACAAAATGATCTCCTTAGTGAGTGTCACCTGTATCGGGAACATGTGGGATCTAAAGGGTACACTATAACCCCCAACTCGATCAAATTGGTGGGACTCAGTTCTTCCTGCTTTGTGGACAAGTCTAGGACATACCCATGACTTTTCCAATCTCATCCAAGTAATTAAAATTTCTTCAGTGTCTTGAGTCACTTCTAGTCATACTCTAGTCCCATTTCAGTAGTTCAAGTGACTATTGATAACATTTGCTACATACTTATTTTGTTTCAAGCCCTGGGAAGGATGCTAGAGGTACTAAAATGCATAAGAAATAATCACTTCCTCCCAAATGTTACTATTTTTATTGATAAACAACAGGCAACTGTAATTATGGTGACATCATTTACCATATCTATATTCTAGGCTAAGTTCATCTTTCTGTGCCTTATTATCCTCACCTATAAAAAGGGGGTACTAAGATTGCCTACTTCACAGGCCAGTGAAGATTTAAAAAGAAAATATTTATAAAAGCCTTAGACTAAAACATAATAAGTGCTCAATATATAATTTTTAAAAACTACTCCTGTGTGATGGTCAAAATTCAATGTTTCAAGAATATATATATATATATATATATATATATATATATATATATATATATATATATATATATATACAAGAAGAAAGAATAATTCAATGACCACTTTATATGCATCACCTAGATTTAAAAGAATTTAATAGCCTGGGTACACTGGTGTGTTCAGGCCGAATATCAGTCCTGCATCCAGTCTGATGGGGGCGAGTGGGAGGAAGGGGGAAGAGAACAGCAGGGCAGAGGCTAGGCTCATCAAATATTCCATGTGCCCCTCCCCTTCATTTCCAGCCTCTCTTACATTTAGGTGTGACCCATATGACTTATTCTGTCCAAGGAACTGTCAGTGAAAATGACATGTGACTTCTGGATCAACGCAGTTAAGAGTCTGTGTGCCTCTTCCATTCCCGTGTTCCCCTGCCATGGGACTCAGGAGGGCCACCTCAGCTGCATAGATTTTGTGTGAACACAAATAAAACCATTACTGAGTAAAGCCATTGAGATTTAGGGGTGAATCTGTTAGCTGCGCAAGCCTAGCCAGCTGCACCACAGACAGGGAAGGTCTGATGTGACTAGTAGTGCTGTAAGCTGGCAGCGGTGCTTTCTGGGGCTGGCAGGTGTTTAAGACGTTTCCTCTCATGGCATTTTCACAAGCACGTCAGAGATGCTCCCACACACCACTGGAAATGGCTTGTCTGCAGTTCCTTTGAAGCAAGAAATGCATCTCCTTAGATGGACCACTAATGTTTCCTCCTTCAGAAACTGTACACCTGATGTTACACTTGTTGCTCTGGTTTCTTGCCCTCTGCAGGGAGCCCTCTCAGGGAGTGTAAAGGAGAAACCCAGCCAACTCTCTTTCTGAGCAAGGCCCGTGTCTGGTATACCTACGATCCGTAGAAACTCTGCTCCCTCTTCCACCAAGCCCCACATGAGCCACCTCCCTCCAGCTCTCCCAGCCCAGAGAGCACCTCCAGTCACAGCCACTGGGCTTTATGTCTCACCAGCAGGAGGCAGACAAATCTGTGGTCTTTCCATCAAAGTCCCCTAACAAGGCTTAAGTGGAGAAGAAGTACCCTCACTCCTCCCACACTGTCTAGTTTTTGAACCCTGCTTAAGCATGTTAGAATGTGGAGATACTTTTGACCTATTATATTTTCAGGCTTGTTCATTGACCTACTATTTTAAGCCTTGAGTAAAAGAGACACTAAAAGACTCCCATTTTTGCCTGACTAGTGGTGGCCCAGTGGATAGAGCAGGGGTCGGCAACCTATGGCTCACAAATACTTAATAAAAAAATAATAATAAGCCTGACCAGGCAGTGGCGCAGTGGATAGAGCGTCAGACTGGGATGCAGAGGACCCAGGTTCGAGACCCCGACGTCGCCAGCTTGAGTGCGGGCTCGTCTGGCTTGAGCAAGAAGTTCACCAGCTTGGACCCACGGTCTCTGACTCAAGCAAGGGGCTACTCAGTCTGCTGTAGCCCCACAGTCAAGGCACATATGAGAAAGCAATCAATGAACAACTAAGGTGTCGCAACGAAAAACTAATGATTGATGCTTCTCATCTCTCTCCGTTCCTGTCTGTCCTTATCTATCCCCCTCTCTGTTCCAATAATAAAAAAAAATAAGAAAGGATGAAAAAAAATGTTAAAAATATAAAATATTCTCTTGTATTATAATCCATTCATTTCCTACTGCTCATGTTCATGGTTGTGGGTGGCTGGAGCCAATCAAAGCTGTCCTCCGGGACAACACCAAATTTTTATTGGATAATGCGTAACGTACACGGGTCATTGTATGGCTCTCACAGAATTACATTTTAAAATATGTGGTGTTCGTGGCTCTCTCAGCCAAAAAGGTTCCTGACCCCTGGGATAGAGTGTCAACCTGGGACACTGAAGTCCCAGGTTTGAAATCCTGAGGTCACCAGACTGAGTGCAGGCTAGCCAGCTTGAGCGTGGGGTCACCGGCTTGAGCTGGGGTTAATCAACATGATCCTGTGGTCGCTGACTTGAGCCCAAAGGTCACTGGCTTCAGCCCAAAGTCACTGACTTCAGCCCCTCCCCGCCCCCCGACAAGGCACATAGGAGAAGCAATCAAGGAACAACTAAAATGCCACAATTATGAGTTGATGCTTCTCATCTCTCTCCTTTCCTGTTTTTCTCTCTCCCTCCCTCCCTCTCTCTCTCTTGCTTAAAAATAATAATAATTATAATAAAATAAAAAATTTTAAACACTCGCATTTTTTTTTTTTTACATCTTATTCTACCAAGATAGCCAAGAACACATCTCTCTAGGTTGGTACTGGATCAAGGTTAGGAAAAGTACCAGACCTTGTGTTGAAGAAGGCAAGGCAGCCATTCATCTATTCATTCAACAACGTGTGTTGAGACAGATGCTGGGGGCACAGAGGGGTGAATAAAACAGACAAGGTAGCACTGCTTCCACAGTCCTTAAAGGAAATGTGAGAGATTAAAAATAAATAAATAAACAAATGTCCAAGAGAGATTTGCAGAGACATGAGGGACACAAAGACAAAAAAAGTAGGGCTACATACTACAGCATGCCATGGGGAAGAATAAAGACAGAGAAGCAGGTCAGATAAGCTGTTACCAAGTGTGTAGGTCAGGGTTTTTTCTCCAAAGAGACAGCTGAGAAACAACCAGATAGAGCACACAAAGACATACATACATACATATACACACAGAGTTATTGATTCATTTCAAGGAATTATCTTACATGCCTGAGGAGACTGGCAAGTCCAAGTTTGTGAGGCAGGCTAGCAGGCTGGAGTGTCAGGCAGGAGCTGATGCTGTAGTGTTGAGGCAAAATGTCTTCTCCCTCAGGGAAACCGCAATTTTGTATTTTGAGGTCTTTCAACTGATGAGATGAGGCCCACCCACATTATTAAGGGAAATCTCCTTTAATTAAAGTCAACTATTGTAAATGTTAACTTTATCTACAAAATACTTTCACACCTATATTAATGTTTGATTGACACACCACTCCCTTACACAAGCCTAGCCAAGATGACACATAAACTAACCATCACATTGAAGACATACAAATTAAACTGAGATCTGGCTGACAAGGCATGTAAAGAACTGGGGAGGGGCATTTCAGGCTAATATTAGGGCCCTGAGGCTGATATGGTTTTAGCACATTGTTATGGATAAATGTTTGTGTCTCCCCAACATTCATATGTTGAAATCTAATCCCTAGGGTAATGGTATGCAGAGGAATGCCCCTTCAGAGATGATTAGGTCATGAGGATGGAGACCTTACAAATGGGATTAGCACCCTTGTAAGAAGGGGCCAGAGAGCTAGTTCACTTTCGCTTCACTGTGTGAGGATACAAGGGGAAGAGAGCTACCTGGGAATCAGGAGAGGGGCTCTCGGCAGAACCCAACCATGCTGGTACCCTGATCTTGCACTTCTAGCCTCCAGAACTGCAAGAAATAAACATTTGCTGTTTAAGTTACCCAGTCTATGGTGATGTTTTATGGCATCCTAAACTGACCGAGACACATATCAAAAGGCAAATTTAAAATAAAAGGCAAATGAAAAAATAAAAAATAAAAGGCAAATGAAAGGTCTACACTAGAGTGAAATGACTGAGGAAACAGACATGAATTAAGAGAAGCAGGCAGGGCTATATCATAGAGGGCCTTGCAGAACATGATTTGAAAATGCATTTTATTCTAAGTCTAATGGGAAGCCTTAGTAAGTTTTAAAGGGGAGTTATATCTGGGTGTTATTTTAAAGATTACTCATATTGCAAATGGAGAATTGAGTGTAGGCATACCAGAATAGAACAGTCAAGGGATGATTTAGAAAGCTACTGAGTTGTTCATACAAAAGATAATGCTGGATTAAACAGTAGTCAAAATGGGCAAGAAGTAGATGGTTGGATTCTGCTGTGTGTTGGTGGTAGAGCCCACAGGACTGATGTTTAGGATATGGGAGTGGTGGTGGTGGGAGGCATCTGCATGTATGAGTTTGGAGTTCTGGTTTCTGGTTCAGCATGTAAGGAGCTTGGAAGTCATTACTATATTCTAACAACAAGAAGAAAAATGAACAAACTGAAAAATCAACCACTCTTTTATATTCACCAGAAAAAATGAGGTCACAGGGAAAATAGCTGCTCCCTAAATTGGAGAGATAGACAGGTGAATTCAAAGAATTGCAACTTCCCAGAGCAGAAAACCACAAGCAGAAACTTTCACAAGAACCAGTGCTAAAATGGACAATTTGCTAGAGGCTCAGTGTGAACAAATCTGAGGATTAAAAACACCAGGGCAACCAGTCATGGGGGGTGGGGGACTAAACTTTTCTGAGTTTTACCTCCAGGAGTTCTATCAGATTTGTGCGGTGAATATTGGGGGGGGGGGTTCCCTTATGCTTCTGACAGGGAGAGAATGCTCCAGAAGCTTCTGCTCTTGACAAGGCTTGTTTCCAAGAGAAGTTATTTAACCTGCTGGGTTTTATCAGAGCCTAGCCAACCTGGAAAAAGGGAAATACCCAACCCTACCCCACTCTAGCCATGCTGTCCCACCTTGGAAGGCAGGCAGGGGGAAAGTGCCCAGAAACACTGGTGAAGTTCGCAGTTCAGGGCCATAGGCTCCCTAAAAGACTGAAACATAATCACCGGACAAGAAAACACTTCCCAGCTCCCCCCCCCCCCATACCTTAGACCTATTTACTGCAGTTCTTTTTACTCAGTACATCACGTCCAGCTATCAAGAATAAACTGCAGCCTGACCAGTGCTGGCGCAATGGAAAAGACTCCATCCAAAACACTGAGGTCACAGGTTAGAAACCCTGAGGTCACTGGTTCTGAGCACAGGCTCATCAGTGAACATGATCCCAAAGCTTGCCAGCTTGAGCCCAAATGGTCGCTGGCATGACAACGCAAGGTCACTGGCTTGAGCAAGGGGACACTGGCATGGCCTTTATCGAGGTTCATACAACAAGCTCAATACACAACTAAAGTGAAAGCAACTATGAGTTAGTGCTTCTCACCCTCTCTCTCCTTTTCCATTTCTTTCTCTCTCATTCCCTCTCTTTCTCTGTCTCTCTCTCAAAAACAAAAAAAAACAAAACAAAAAATAAACCCTGCAAAGCATACAAAATGAAAAGCACAATTTGAAGAGACAGAGCAAACATCAGAACCAGACCAATATGGCAGCAATGCAGGAATTATCAGACAGGGAATTTAAAATAGCTATAATTAATATGACAAGAGCTATAGTGGGCCCTGGCTGCTGGCTCAGTGGATAGAGGATCAGCCCAGTATGCGGATGTCCCAGGTTCAATTGCCGGTCAGGGCACACATGAGAAGTGACCATCTGCTTCTCTCCCCATTCCTCTCTCCCTTCTCTCCCTCTTCTCCTCCCACAGCCAGTGGCTCAATTGGTTCCAGCATGGCCCCAGGTGCTAGGATGACTCAGTTGGTTCGAGTGTCTGTCACAGGCACTAAAAATAGCTCAGTACTCGAGAATTAGCCCCCTGTGGGGTTGCCAGATGAATCCCAGTTGGGGCACATGCAGGAGTCTGCCTCACTATCTCCCCTCCTCTCACCTCAAAAAGAAAAAAGAAGCTATAGTGGATAAAATAGACAACATGTAAGAATAGATAAGAACAGATTGGCAATGTAATCATAAACATGAAAATTCTAAGAAAAAAATGTGTAAGTTAGAAGTCAAAAATACTGTACCAGAGAAAATGAAAAACACATTTGATGGGTTTATTAGTAGACTGGACATGGCTGAGAAAAGAATCTCTGAGCTTAAGGATACATCAACTGAAACCTTTAAAATGGAAAAGCAAAGAAAAAAAGGACTAAAAAACACAAGATAGAAAAGAATATTCAAGAACTATAGAACAACTATAAAAGGTATAACCCACAGATAATGGGAAATCCAGGCATTCCTGGATGAAAAAAAAACCCAAAAAACTGAAAAAACGTGTTGCCAGCACACATCTTATAAAAGAAGTTATTATTTTAAAAGAGTGAAAATTATTAAGAATATAAATCTGTGAACATCAGGAAGGAAGAAATAGCACAGTAAGAAAAAATAGATAAATACAATAAACTTTCACCTTCTGAGTTTTGTAAATTATGTTGGATGGTTGAAGCAAAAATTATAACATGGCCTGATGTAGTTTTAAATATACATATATACAAGAAATATTTAATAAAATCATACTCTAAATGAGAAAAGTAAAAAAAGCAAAAGGGAAGTAAAAAAAAAAAAACAACTTCACTCAAACTGATAATGATAATGTACCAGTAGACTATGAAATAGTATTTATGTACAATGTAATACTTAGAGCAACCACTTGAAAAGACATACAAAGAAATATAATCAAGAAACATTATAAATAAATCAAGCTGAAATTCTTTTTTAAAATTATCGAGTACCTATGGAAAAGCAGGAAAAAAAACAGAAAAAGAATTTTAAGCATAAAATGATAAACTTATATTTTAATTTATCAATAATTATTTTGAATGTAAGTCATATAAATACACCAATTAAAAATTAATTTCAGAATAGATTTAAAAACATGATCCAACTCTATGCTATCTGAAAGAAACTTTAAATAAAATTATATAGGTGGATAGATATAAAAGAATGGAAAAAGATGTACTACACAAACATTAATCAAAGAAAAGGAAGAGCTCTTCTATGAACATCAGGTGAAGTAGACTTCAAAACAAAGAAAATTAAAAGAAATTGAAAGGAATATTATATAAAGATAAAAGCGTCAATCTATCAAGATTGTAATCCTAAATACATATGCACAAAGCAACAGAACTGAAAAATGTGTAAAGCAAAAACTGATAGAACTGAAAAGAGAGATAACAACTTCAAATTACAGTTGGAAACTTGAACCCTCTCTCTCAACAATTGATAGAACAATTACACAGAAAATCAGCAAGGTTATAGAAGAACTCAATAACACTATCAACCAATAGAATCAATAAACATTTTTAGAGCACTCTACCAAACAGCAGAATATACATCATTTTCAAGTACCTATAGAACATATACTAAGGTAGAACAAATCCTGGATCAAAACACAAACCTCAACTAATTTAAAAGAAATGAAATCAGAATGTGTTCTCTGACCACAACAGAATCAAAGTAGAAATCCATAACAGAAAGATAAGAGAAAAATTTCAAAACACTTAGAACCCAAACAACATACATCTCAATAATATATGAGTTAAAGAAGAAATCTCAAGGTAAATTTTAAAAATACATTGAACTGAATGAAAATTAAAATAGAATGTATGAAAATCTGTGGGACAGAGCTAAAGCAGTGCCAGAGAGAAATTTATAGCATTAAATGTATATATTAGAAAAAAAGTGTCAAATAAATAATCCAAGCTTTCACCTAAAGAACTGAGAAAATGAATAGCCAAATAAACTCAAAGCATGAAGAAGAAGATAAGAAAGACAAAAGCAAAAATCAATGAAATCGAAAACAGAAAAAAATACAAAAATCAATGAAAAAAGACTTCTTCTTGTTTAAAATTGACGAACAACCAGCAAGACTGACAAAGAGAAGAGAAGAAAGCAGATATAAATTAGCAGGATCGGAATGAAACAGGGGTTTTATACAATCTGCAGCCATCAAAAGAATAACAAGGGAATACTGCAAACAACTCTACACACATACATTTTACAACTTAGTAGAAATGGACCAATTCCTTTTCCTAAAAAATGCACAAACTACTGCAACTCACTCAAAGTAAAATAAATCATGTGAATAGCTTTATAATCCTTAAGAAATGTTAGTCCATAATTTGAAAAACTCCCCCCAAATGAAGATGGTTCACTTGAAATTTTTATTGAACATTTAAAGAAAAATTAACACCCATTCCACACAATCTTTTCCAGAAAATACAACAGAAGGAGAAACTTTTCAATTCAATTTATGAGGCTAGTATTAGCCTGATAACAAAGCCAATAAGTGACAATACAAAAAAAATTAAAATAAAAAAATACCAATATCCATCATAATGAAAAAACTCAAAAATCCTTAAAAATATATTACCAATAGATTTCAACAATTCATAAAAAGAATTATACACCATGATCAAGTGAGGTTTGTTCCAGAGATGCAAAACTGGCTCAATATTTGAAAGTCAATAAACATAATTCTCCAAATTAGGCTACAGAAGAAAACTCACATGACATATTAATCAATAAAGAAAAAGCATTTAACAAAATTCCACACCCATTCATGATAAAAACTTAGAAATATGGAATGGAGGGGACCTTTCTCAATTTGATAAAAAGCATCTATGAAAAAAGCTTCAAAATTACAGTAAATGATAAAAGATTGAATGTTTTACCCCAAGATCAAGAATAAGGCAAGGATGCCCACTCTCACTTCTCTTATTCAACATAATGTTTGAAATTGTCAGTGTAATAAAGCAAGAAATAAAAAGCATACAAACCAGAGAGAAAAAACCAGAACTGTCCCTATTTGCAAAAGACATAGAAAAGATTGTGTGCATAGAAAAGCCCAAGGAATGTACCAAAAAAAAAAAAAAAAATCCACTTAGAACTAATGAGTAAATTAAGCAAGGTCATAAAGATAAAGATAAGCATACAAAATTCAAATGTATTTATATTGGCTAAAAATGAACACATGGATATTAAAATTAAAAATATACTATTATTTACAAGTGTTAAAAAAGAAAAACTTAGGTATAGATCTAATAAAATGTATAGGGCTTGTATGCTGAAAACTAAAAAATACTGATGAAAGAAACCAAAGATCTAAATAAATGTGGAGATATATTGTGTTCCTAGATGGAAAGACTTAACATGATAAAAATGTTAATTCTCCCAAAATTAATATAAAAGTTTAAAGTATTTCCTATCAAGTGTTGGTTGGTGGTACAGTGAAAGAGCATCAGCCCAGAGCACCGAGGTCACCAGCTCGATACCTGGGTTGCCAGTTCGAGCCCTGGTCAGGGTACGTATGCAAAGCAATCAGTGGGTGCACAACTAATTGGAACAAGTTGATCCCTTCCCCCCTCTCTTCCTCTCTCTTAAAACTAAATAAATAAATAAAGTAATTCCTATCAAAATCCCAGCAAGATCCTTTGTAGTTATAGACAAGATTATTCTAAAACGTGTACGGAAAGACAAAGAAACAAATATCATTAAAAGATATTTGACTAAAAAATTAATATATTTAGTATTTTTAAATTAGTGTATTGGTCTGCTAGGGCTTCCATAACAAATACTACATATTCAATTACCTAAAGAATAGATAGTTATTTTCTCATAGTTCTAAAGGCTGAAAAATCCAAGGTCAAGGTTCTGGTAGGGTCCAGTTTCTGGTGAGAGCTCTCTTCCTGGCTTGCAGGACAGTGGCCTTCTCACTGCACCCTTACAGGACCCTGTCTCTGGAGCATGGGTGCAGAGAGAGCTCACTTTTGTCTCCTTGTAAGGACACTAATCCTATCAGTTCAAGCCCCAGTAGAATGACCTCATTTAACCTTAGTTACCTCCATTTAGGCTCTGTCTCTCCAAATACACCCATACAGGGGGATCAGGGTCTCAACATATGAATTTAGGGGGAGGAGGACACAAACAGTCCAACACAGTGGGAGAAGTCAATTTATCTGATTTCAATATTTACTATCTATCTATGGTAACCAAGACTATGTGGCATTGGCATTGCCAGAGAGACAGACACATAGATCAGGAGAACAGAATACAGAACACAGAAATAGACCCACACAATTATGCCCAACTTATTTTTGACAAAGGTGCAAAAGCAGTGTAGTGGAAGAAAGACAGCTTTTTCAACAAATGGTGCTGGAGCAATTAGACATCCATAGGTGAAAGTAATAATAAAAAGCTTGACCTAAGTTTTATTCCTTCTATATAAATTAACTCAAAATGAATCACATACTTAAATGTAAATCATAGAATTATAAAACTTTTACTAAAAAATATAGGGGGAAAATATTCAGGATCTAGGACTAGGCAAAGAGTTCTTACACTTGACAACAGGAAAAATTGATAAATTTGGCTTTATCAGAATTAAAAATTTACTCTGTGAAAGATCCTGTCAGTAAGATGAAAGAACAAGCTATTAAACTGGAAGAAAATATTTGCAAACTGCCCATCCAACAGAGGACCAGTAGCTAGAACATAAAAAACTCTCAAAACTTAAACACACAAGTACCCTACAACCCAAATCATTGCAATCTGAGTATTTACATGAAAAAAAAACCACAACTTATGTTCACACAAAACTTGTATGTGAGTGTTTACTGCAACTTTATTCATACTAGCTCCAAAATGGAAAAAACCAAGATGTCTTTTAATGGATAAATGGTTAAACTGTTATATATCCATACCACAGAATACTATTTAGCAATAAACAAGAACAAACCAAATATTGATACACATAAGTCTCCAGAGAATTATGCTGAGTAAAAATGGACAACCACAAAAGGTTACATACTGTAAAATTCCATCTATATAACATTCTTGAAATGGCAAAATTATAAAAGTAGAGAACAGATTAATGGTTTCCAGGGATTACAGATGGGTAGGACAGAAAGAAAGTAAGCTGAGTTATAAAAGGACAACATGGAGGATCTTGTGGTTATGAAGACATTCCGTATCTTGGCCATATTGATGTCAATATCCTGATGGTTATAGTCTACCATTGTTCTTGTAAGATGTTCTCATTAAGGGAAATTTGGTGAAGAGTACACAGGATTTCTCTGTATTCTTTCTTGCAACTGCATTTGAATCTACAATTTTCTTAAATTTAAAAGTTTAAATTAAAAAGAGTGTGCCAACATCTCTAAAAGGTCCTGCTAAATCTGACATTCTAATTGTCACCACAATTTGTGTTGATGTCTCTATGACAATATTTTCTAAAATATGGTCTGTGGAACATGGGTCTATCTCAAAATGCTAGTAAGTAGTCTGTGGTTAAGAGGGCCGACTCTATGGTCAAACAAGTGTGGGCTGAACATTGACATCATAAAGGAAACAAAAAATTTAAAAACCTAATTAAATTTAAACCATAACTTCCAAATTATAACCACAGAGTCCTTTCCTTTCCTTTCATCTCTGTTCCTTTTTCTTTTTCCTTAGGAGCACCTAGTAGCATCTAATGGAACACTGGGGTCCCCAAAACCCAACTGGAGATATAATGCTCTATTAGCTGTTGGTCCCATTAAAATAGGGTACCATTTTCCGTTTTCATTTTCAGTCCTTCCAATTCCTTTTTGGCTGTTTATGCCCATTTTGACAGATCTCTGCAACTCTCTTTGTGTTCTTAGGTTTTTTTCCTGCACTGAATTTAGAACTCCTGAAGTCAGGAACCTTGTCTTTGTCCTCCGAGTCAATCAAGGACTTGCTCTGTGCCTGCCTCTCCTCTCCCCAGATGCTCTGCGGAGTATCCAGGCAGTGCTATCCTCAGTCATGCTTCTGAAGTGAACCTCTGCTCTTACTGCTTCCCTCCAGCATTCCCACTTTCCTTGGGGAACTGGTTCTCCCCAACCTGAATCATGTCATGGTGGACCCATCACAGACTATCACCTCTCTAACATGAAATACAAGGTGGTCAATGATAGGACCCTATTCTGTGGCCAAAGTGATGGGTCCAGGGTGAGCAAGAGACCCCAAAACCAAGCTAACTAAAACCTTGTTGTCCCTGGAATTTTCCAATTTGGAGTGGGAAGAGTCTTTGTCTCTTAAATTATAGAAAAATCAACAGTTCAAATGCTATAGAAATGTTTACCTGAAACCTATGTACTCTTATTGATCAATGCCACCCTGTTAAAGTTAATTTTCTAAACAAAATACTTTTAAAAATCATTGAAACTGGAAAGATATAACTGAAACCATGTTACTAATTTTGAGAAAGCCTGTCTGTAGGAAGGAAGGATAAAGCCACTCAGAGACAAGCAGAGTCAAGGAACAGAAAGAGTTCTAAAGTAGCAGTTGAATCTCTGAAATCCCTGTGGAAAATTCATTCCTGGCTTCCCATTTACTTTAAATGGAGTTTGAGATTTGTTTGGAGGTTCTAGCAGGGGAGCGCAGCTACTCGTATACCCTTGACGGAAGAACGGTCCTCTTCTCTATCAGGGAAGGTCGTCCTCTTGGACTGAGCATGCAGCTTTGGGAGGGATGCACATGGAGCAGTGAGGGAGGAAGGGGACACCCGCCTAGCCAGCCAGATCAGCCGAATCAACTCTGGTGGTCAATGGGGCGACAGATATTGCAGCCAGATCATCCTCACATACCTTCCCATTTACTTTAGCTCATGTATTCTTTCTTGCTTAGGTGAGTTCAGGTTGTATTTTGATCACAGCAACTGAAAAGTGATTTCTAATATACTCCCATTCTGCTTCTCATTCATAACTGATCACCCTAATAAGCAGTAAAAATGGGAGCTTTTCATGTATCATTTTAACCCATTTGGAAATATCGAATGCAGTTTTTACATTTTGATTTAAACCTGATTAGCTTTCCCGGTTCCTCCTGGACTCCTTATGAATGGACTTGATGAGCGATGTATTTTGATGAAGAGGAGTCATGAAAGGTCTGAGTGGGGAGGGATGCCAGGTGACATCATAGGCTGCCGTGTGGAGATGGGGACTGTGGAGAGTTGAGGAGAAAGAGGACAATGGAAAGATGGATAGAAAAAGATCCTGGAATCTGGATGTGGGCCCATATCAGAGGAAAGAGCACGGGCTTCGGAGGTTAATAGACCCGGGTTTGGCTCTTGAACCCACCTCTTTGGGCTAATAATTACTTAATATTCTTTGAGCTTGCAGCATGGTTGTAAGAGATAGCACAATCAGAGCAGCTTGCACAGTGTCTGGCACATAATAGGCACTGAATAAATAATTCTTCCCTGCCTGACCAGGCAGTAGTGCAGTGGACAGGGCGTCGGACTGGGATGCGGAAGACCCAAGTTTGAGATCCTGAGGTCACCAGCTTGAGTGCGGACTCACCTAGTTTGAGCAAAAACAGAAGATCCCAATGGTCTCCCCCAAGGAGTATGGAGTGGTGGGGAGGCTGCTGGAGCTTGGGGCATTTATGGGTCCTGATTAGATTTGAGGGGGGAATATTTCTAGGATGCTAGGTTGTCCAAAATTGGGAAAGTGTTCAGAAAAGGCACTACTGTACAGGAGATGGGTGTATCATAATCTTTCTTCTGGGTCCCCAGCCAAGCCAACGACCCTAGGCTGTTCACGGGAAAGGGAGGGAGGGTTAAAACAGAATAGCACTTTATGAAAAATGGTTGACTCGAGAAGTAAGGAATCTGAAATCTGGTTTCATATTATATAATCTAAAAGTGCCCCTACCTCCTACCCCCACCCCCACACACAAGAGAAGGAAAGGGGGAAAAACCTCCCAGAAATCACAGTCAAGGCAAATGCAGTGAAATGGCTCATTGGTTACTGTGGCAACCGACTCTTCTCTGCTCTGGCTGCTTATCCCACGATCCCTCTGTCACCCTATTTTTAGACTGAAGACAACGAATAAAAATGGCTTTAAAATATTTTTTTCCTTTCTGTATATTTAAGACATGCTTAACCTTTTCAAAAGGCTCAGAAGCCCACGTAGCAGTGGAGCGGGCCAGTCTCCCAGTCCTGCTAGGAACTGACCCTCATTTCTCTGAGATCTAAACCACTGGGCAACAAGAGTGCAGGGTTTCTTAGGAGTTAAGTGGCAACAAGTAAGGACAAGAAACCTGGAGAGCTTGGGCCAGGCATAAAGAGCATAGCTACACATGCAAAGTAAGGTAGAGAACTAAAGTAATTAAAAAGAAATAAAATAACCATTTGATAAAGTAGGTGTTTTGAATTATTTGGCTAAGAGGACTATGTACCTCACCTCATCTTCAGATTTAATTTTCCTCATCTGCAAAATAAAATAGATAATTGTCTTTCAGAATTTTGGGATTCTTTAAAGCTCTAAAATTGGTAATCAGATCATTTTAAATGTTGGTTTCACCAACCTCGCAAAGAAACCAAATTGTAAGAATCTACTATAGTTTTCCTGAGAAACAGCCCCAAATTTTGTTATAAGTTTTTTTTTTTTTCAGTTACAGTATTATATTTGGGAAATGTTATTGTGGACCATCTCTGTCTTTTGTTCTGAAGGAAAGATACTTTACAAAAATAACTTTCTGTGCTAATTGAGAAATTTTAAAATGTCTGCCTTTCATTTCTACAAAACATTGAATGAATGCAACATACACTTAAGATGTTTTCAGGAGAAAAACAGCCATCTGTAATTCTATGGCAAGTAAATTATCCTCTAAAATGCAAAGCAATGAATAGGCTTGCTATGTGGCAGAACACGGAGGAGGGTTGAGGAAAGGGAAAAGTTGGAGAATGCTCACAGGAGGAGGAGAAAAATCTAAACTAGAGACAAGTCACATGTTTTATTTAGGTGATTTTGCATAGCAATGGAGAATGGACCCCATGTGTCCAAATGGGAGGGTCCCCGCCACCGCCTCAGGTCACAGGACTGAGTGGGAGAGCAGAGGGAGAGAGGTCTTCCCCATAGGTGGTTGATAGGAGTGTCTGGGGTACATTTTGGGTCAGCTGAGGCCCCAGAGCAAGAGCAAGGATTCTCAAGGTCCATCAGGCATGCACAATACAGAAGTGCTTGTTAAAAGTACAAATTCTCGGCCCTGGCTGGTTGGCTCAGCTGTAGAGTGTCAGCCTGGCATGCGGGGGACCCAGGTTCGATTCCCGGCCAGGGCACATAGGAGAAGCACCCATTTGCTTCTCCACACCCCCCCTTCCTCTCTGTCTCTCTCTTGCCCTCCCGCAGCCAAGGCTCCATTGGAGCAAAGATGACCCGGGTGCTGGGGATGGCTCCTTGGCCTCTGCCCCAGGCGCTAGAGTGGCTCTGGTCGCGGCAGAGTGATGCCCCAGAGGGGCAGAGCATCGCTCCCTGGTGGGCAGAGCGTCGCCCCTGGTGGGCGTGCCGGGTGGATCCTGGTGGGGTGCATGCAGGAGTCTGTCTGACTGTCTCTCCCCGTTTCCAGCTTCAGAAAAATACAAAAAAAAAAAAAAAAGTACAAATTCTCGCCCTGGCCAGTTGGCTCAGTGGTAGAGTGTCGGCCTGGCGTGCAGAAGTCCCGGGTTCGATTCCCGGCCAGGGCACATAGGAGAAGCGCCCATCTGCTTCTCCACACCTCTCCCTCTCCTTCCTCTCTGTCTCTCTCTTCCCCTCCCCTCCTGCAGCCGAGGCTTCATTGGAGCAAAGATGGCCTGGGGGCTGGATATGGCTCCTTGGCCTCTACCCCAGGCACTAGAGTGGCTCTGGTCGCAACAGAGCAATGCCCTGGAGGGGCAGAGCATCGCCACCTGATGGGCAGAGCGTCGCTCCCTGGTGGGCGTGCCTGGTGGATCCTGGTCGGGCGCATGCGGGAGTCTGTCTGACTGTCTCTCTCCGTTTCCAGCTTCAGAAAAATACAAAAAAAAAAAAAAAAGTAGTTAAATAAAAAAAAGTACAAATTCTCATAAACAGCACTAGTTTGTAGTAATCTGGTGTTTATACTCTTCACCTGCTAATATCTATTTGCTGTTCGTTTTCAGCTCAGATGCTCCTTCCATGGGGAGGCCTTTTTTATTACCCTTCACCCTGTCTCAGATGCTTTAGGTCTCATTGCATTCACCATTTCCCCTTTCATAATTTTTATTACTCTTATAACCATTTGTTTAATATCTGGCTTGCTTGTAAGGACTATAAACATCATATAGGACATGCACCATATCTGCCTTATTTACTGTTTTATCCCTAATAACTAACATAGGACCTAGCATTCAGGGAGTCAATAGGTATTTATTGAATCAATGAACACTATAAGCACAGTGGTACCTGGTTGAATAGTGCCCCCCCCCAAAAAAAAACATTCACATCTCCCAGCACTTCAGAATGTGACCTTAATGAATAAGCAAAGGTCTTAAATCTGATAACTGGTGTCCTTATAAAAAGACCATGTGAAGAAATATGGGGAAGAATACCATATGAAAACAGAAGAAGAGACTGAAGTGATATATTATGAGCTAAGGAACTAAGGATTGCTGGCCACCACCAGGCATGGAACAGACTCTCGTTCAGCCTCCAATACTACCGACATCTTGATTTTAGACTTCTGGAATCTGAAGTATAACTATCTGTTTTTTTAACTCACCCGGTTTGTGGTAATTTGTTGTGGCATCCCTGGGCAAGTAAAAAAATAGTCTATCTGTTCAGGATCCCTCTCCACTCATTCTTCTTTTGTTTATTCTCATGCTTTCCCTATATTCTATTCATAACATCAAAATTCTCACATTGTCTACCCCAATCAGGCAGGCTAAAGTAACAGAAACCCAAATTGGCTTTAACAGTAAAAGAAATCTATTGTTTATGAAATGCAAAGTTCAGAGTAAGATGAGCTTCAAGATGATTCAAACCAGTGACACTATACTCAAGCCAGTGACTCTGGGCTCAACCCAGGGATCCTGGGCTTCGAGCCCACAACCTTGAGATCATGTCAATGATACCATGCCCAAGCCAGTGACCCTGCACTCAAGCCCATAAGCCCACACTCAAGGTGGCATGCCCACATGCAAGCCCACAAGCCCACGCTCAAGCTGGCAACCTCAGGATATGGAACTGAGACCTCAGGGTCCTGGGTTGACACTCTATCTACCACACCACCACTAGTCAGGCACCAAATACAGTACTTTTAAAACAACAGTAATCTAATGGTAACCACCCTTGAAAAAACCACCACAGAAGCACATGACTTAAAAAATATAGCAACAGAGGAAAGAAGTATGGAATACAACCAAAAACAAAAACAAAAGATAGAAACACAAAAGAAAAGAATCAAACAAGATACAAAACTAACAGAAAGCAAATTATAAAATGGCAATAGGGAACTCACAAGTGTCAATAATTACACTAAATGTAAATAGATTAAACTCACCAATAAAAAGACACAGAGTAGCAGAATAGATTTAAAAAGAAAATCTAACTATATACTGCCTATAAGAAACACATCTAAGAAACAAGGATAAAAACAAATTCAAAGTGAAAGGCTGTAAAACAATACTCCAAGCAAATAACATTCAAAAAAATAAAGCAGGCATAGCAATACTCATATCTAATAATGCTGACTACAAGACAGCAAAAGTACTCAGAGACAAAAATGGTCATTTCATAATGATTAAGGGGACACTGAATCAAGAAGACATAACAATTCTTAATATATATGCACCAAACCAAGGAGCACCAAAATATATAAGACAACTACTTATTGACCTTAAAACAAAAACTGACAAAAATACAATCATACTTGGAGACCTCAATACACCGCTGATGGCTCTAGATCATTCATCCAAACAGAAAATCAATAAAGATATATTGGCCTTAAACAAAACACTAGAGCACCTGGATATGATAGACACCTACAAGACATTTCATCCCAAAGCGACAGAGTATACATTTTTCTCTAGTGTACATGAAACATTCTCAAGAATTGACCATATGTTGGGCCACAAAAACAACATCAGCAAATTCAGAAAACTTGAAGTTGTACCAAGCATATTTTCTGATCATAAAGCCTTGCAACTAGAATTCAACTGCAAAAGAGAAAAAAACCCCACAAAAATGTGGAAACTAAACAACATACTTTTAAAAAATGAATGGCTCAAAGAAGAAATAAGAACAGAGATCAAAAGATATATACAGACAAATGAAAATGACACTACAACATATCAGAATCTCTGGATGCAGCAAAAGCAGTGATAAGAGGAAAGTTCATATCACTTCAGGCCTATATGAACAAACAAGAGAGAGCCCAAGTGAACCACTTAACTTCACACCTTAAGAAACTAGAAAAATAAGAACAAAGACAACCCAAAACCAGCCAAAGAAAAGAGATAATAAAAATCAGAGCAAAAATCAATGAAATAGACAACAGAAAAACTATGGAAAAAATTAATAGAACAAGGAGCTGGTTCTTTGAAAAGATCAACAAAATTGACAAACTCTTGGCAAGACTCACCAAGGAAAAAGGAGAAAGGACTCATATAAACAAAATCCAAAATGAAAGAGGAGAAATCACCACAGATATCATAGATATACAAAGAATTATTGTAGAATACTATGAAAAACTATATGCCACTAAATTCAACAATCTAGAAGAAATGGATAAATTTCTAGAACAATACAACCTTCCTAGACTGAGTCATGAAGAAGCAGAAAGCCTAAACAGACCAATTAGCAGGGAAGAAATAGAAAAAACTATTAAAAACTTCCCCCAAAATAAAAGTTCAGGTCCAGACGGTTATACTAGTGAATTCTATCAAACATTCAAAGAAGACTTGGTTCCTAATTCTACTCAAAGTCTTCCAAAAAATTGAAGAAGAAGCAATACTTCCAAAAACATTTTATGAAGCCAACATAACCCTCATACTGAAACCTGGCAAGAACGGCACAAAAAAAGAAAACTAGAGACCAATATCTCTAATGCATACAGATGCTAAAATACTAAACAAAATACTAGCAAATCGAATACAACAACATATTAAAAAAAATAATGCATCACGATCAAGTGGGATTCATCCCAGAATCTCAAGGATGATTCAACATACTTAAAACGGTTAACATAATACACCATATCAACAAAACAAAGAACAAAAACCACATGATCTTATCAATAGATGCAGAAAAGGCATTTGGTAAAATACAACACAATTTTATGTTTAAGACACTCAACAATATGGGTATAGAAGGAAAATATCTCAACATGATAAAGGCCATATATAATAAGCCATCAGCTAACATCATATTAAATGGCATAAAACTGAAGGCTTTCCCCCTTAAATCAAGAACAAGACAGAGTTGTCCACTCTCTCCACTCTTATTTAATGTGGTGCTAGAGGTTCTGGCCAGAGCAATCAGACAAGATAAAGAAATAAAAGACATCCATATCAGAAAAGAAGAAGTAAAGGTTTCACTTTTCGCAGATGATATGATCCTATACATCGAAAACCCCAAAGACTCCATTAAAAGACTACTAGAAACAATAAGCCAATACAGTGAGGTTGCAGGATACAAAATTAATATACAAAAGTCCATAGCCTTTCTATATGCCAACAATAAAACATTAGAGAACAAACTCAAAAAAAGTATCTCCTTCACGATTGCAACAAAAAAAATAAAATACTTAGGAATAAACATAACAAAGAATGTAAAGGACCTATATAATGAAAACTACAAAGCATTGTTAAGGGAAATCAAAAAAGATACAATGAGATGGAAAATATTCCTTGTTCTTGGATAGGAAGAATAAATATAATCAAAATGGCCATATTACCCAAAGCAATATACAAATTTAATGCAATGCCCATCAAAATTCCAATGACATTTTTTAAAGAAATGGAACAAAAATCATCAGATTTATATGGAACTATAAAAAACCCCAAATAGCCAAAGCAATCCTAAAGAAAAAGAATGAAGTTAGGGGCATTACAATACCTGACTTCAAACTATATTATAGGGCCACGACAATCAAAACAGCGTGGTATTGGCAGAAAAAATAGACACTCAGACCAATGGAATAGAATAGAAAGTCCAGAAATAAAACCACATATATATAGTCAAATAATTTTTTTTAATTAATTAATTTATTTTTTTTACAGAGACAGAGAGAGAGTCAGAGAGAGGGATAGATAGGGACAGACAGACAGGAACGAGGAGAGATGAGAAACATCAATCACTAGTTTTTCATTGCACGTTGCAACACCTTAGTTGTTCATTGATTGCTTTCTCATATGTGCCTTCACCACGGGCCTTCAGCAGACCGAGTAACCCCTTGCTGGAGCCAGCGACCTTGGGTCCAAGCTGGTGGGATTTTGCTCAAACCAGATGAGCCTGCGCTCAAGCTGGCAACCTCAGGGTCTCGAACCTGGGTCCTCTGCATCCCAGTCCGATGCTCTATCCACTGCGCCACCACCTGATCAGGCTGGTCAAATCATTTTTGATAAAGGGGCCAACAACACACAATGGAGAAAAGAAAGCCTCTTCAACAAATGGTGTTGGGAAAACTGGAAAGCTACATGCAAAAGAATGAAACTCAACTACAGTTTGTCCCCTTATACTAAAATTAATTCAAAATGGGTGGATCAAAGACCTAAATCTAAGACCTGAAACAATAAAGTACATAGAAGAAGACATAGGTTCTAAACTCATGGACCTTGGTTTTAAAGAGCATTTTATGAATTTGACTCCAAAGGCAAAGGAAGTGAAGGCAAAAATAAATGAATGGGACTACATCAGACTAAGAAGTTTTTGCTCAGCAAGAGAAACTGACAACAAAATAAACAGACAGCCAACTAAATGGGACATGATATTTTCAAACAACAGCTCAGATAAGGACGTAATATCCAAAATATACAAAGAACTCATAAAACTCAACTATAAACAAACAATCCAATAAAAAAAATGGGAAGAGGACATGAACAGACACTTCTCCCAGGAAGAAATACAAATGGCCAACAGATATATGAAATGATGCTCATCTTCATTAGTTATTAGAGAAATGAAAATCAAAACTGCAATGAGATACCACCTCACACCTGTTAGATTAGCTATTATTAACAAGATAGGTAATAACAAATGTTGGAGAGGCTGTGGAGAAAAAGGAACCCTCATTCACTGTTGGTGGGAATGTAAAGTAGTACAACCATTATGGAAGAAAGTATGGTGGTTCCTCAAAAAACTGAAAATAGAACTACCTTATGACCCAGCAATCCTTCTACTGGGTATATACCCCCAAAACTCAGAAACATTGATACATAAAGACACATGCAGCCCTACGTTCATTGCAGCATTATTCACAGTGGCCAAGACATGGAAACAACCAAAAAGCCCTTCAATAGATGACTGGATAAAGAAGATGTGGCATGTATACACTATGAAATACTACTCAGCCATTAGAAATGATGATATCGGATCATTTACAACAAAATGGTGCGATCTTGATAACATTATTTGAAGTGAAATAAGTAAATCAGAAAAAAACAAGAACTGCATTATTCCATACTTAGGTGGGACATAAAAACGAGACTAAGAGACATGGACAAGAGTGTGGTGGTTACTGGGGGGGAGGAGGAAGTGGGAGAGGGGAAGGGGGAGGGGGAGGGGCACAAAGAAAATTAGATAGAAGGTGACGGAGGACAATCTGACTTTGGGTGATGGGTATGCAACGGAATTGAATGACAAATAACCTGGACATATTTTCTTTGAACATATGTACCCTGATTTATTGATATCACCCCATTAAAATTAATAAAAATTTAAAAAAAACAGTAATCATTTATTATCTCTTGAAGTTAACCTGAGTGTGAAATTCTGGAGAGATTTGGTTGCAGGATTCTGGTTAGGTGTCTCTTACGAAGTTGCAATCAGATGTGAGTGGAAGTTACAAACACAGAAGGCTTATGAGAGCTGGAAGATCCACTCTCAAGCTGACTAGCTCACACATGGATAGCCTGGTGCTGGCAAGCTGCTTGCCCTTCACGTGGGCTTCTCCATGGGACTTCAGGGGTCTTCATGACATGGTGGCTGGCTTTCCCCAGAGCCAGAAATCAAAGAGAACAGGAAGGAAGCTGCGATTCTTTTAGCCTCAAAAATCACACTAATGTTAAAAAAAACCCAAAAAACACTAATACTTCTCTTGTATTCTCTTGTCCACACAAGTCAGCCCTGATTCACTGTGTGATAAGACTACACAAGGTCATGGATACCAGGAGACTACCTGGGGTCCTGGCTACCTTATCTATGGCCTAGACAAGGAAGTTTGAGGTGCTTCTTTTCCTAGAAATAAGCTTTCTTCTTAATTGGCTCATTCTCAAACTAGAAAGTGTAGCAGGACTTGGGATTGAGCTAAATTAGGCTGAAGCTACAAGCCCCATTATATGGGCTACAGGGGTAGACGGGCAGAGACACTCAGAAAAATATCCATGTAGACACCAGAGACAGAAGAATGTGCTGAGGGGGCACTATTATAACGTTCACTAATTGCAGTGCCTTGACCCTCAGAACTTCTATTTCAGTAAATACTCTAGTATGTACATCTGAGGAAATAAGGACTTTTTTAAAGCATAAATACCATTATCATACCTTTAAAAATTAACATTTATTCTTTATCATATTCAAATGTTCAATCAGCATTTCAATGTGCCTAAATATCTGATTGTTAATATATTTATATATTTGATTGGTTATATATGTTTTTCATTTTGTTTTAATCAGGATTCAAATAAAGTCCAAACACTACATTTGGTTGATGTCTTTATAGTCTCATCTAAACCTATACATTTTTTTCTTTATATCTTTTTCATTGCAATTAATTTTTTGAAGAAATGAGCTCATTAATCCTGTAGAATTCTCACTTTGGATTTTACCAAATACGTCCCCATGGTGTCGTTTACCATGCTCCTCTGTCTGCTGTAGTCCCTGTAAACTGGCAGTGAGAGCATGAGGCTTCTGCGGACTTTGGCTTTATTTATTTTATTTTTTATTTTATTTTATTTTTTTACAGAGACAGGGTCGGAGGGATAGACAGACAGGAACGGAGAGAGATGAGAAGCATCAATCATCACTTTTTCATTGCCACACCTTAGTTGTTCATTGATTGCTTTCTCATATGTGCCTTGACCGTGGGCCTTCAACAGACCAAGTAACCCCTTGCTTGAGACAGCGACCTTGGGTCCAAGCTGGTGAGCTTTGCTCAAACCAGATGAGCCCACTCAAACTGGCAACCTCAGGGTCTCGAACCTGGGTCCTCCGCATCCTAGTCCGACGCTCTATCCACTGTGCCACCACCTGGTCAGCCAACTTTGGCTTTATTTCTCTTGCCAAATGTATTTTATAAAGTGCTGTGTCTGACACTATGCATCTTAACAAATACATAGTTAATAAATGTGTAAGTTATTTAAGTAAGTTATTTCTTATTATCAATATTAATGGAATTCGTATTAGCTGTTTATATGGAGAGAAGAAAGGTGTAGAGCGTGATTGTAAAATTCTAGCATAGATCAGGGTCAGTCGGGAAGATGTATTGAAACAGATCGCTGGGCTCCAGCTATCTGTTTTTTATTCAGTGACATGAGATAAGGCTGAAGCTCTACATTAGCGACAAACTCCCATGTAATGCTGCTGCCGCAGCTCTTTACATCAATCACACTCTGAGTCTCTGCTTTGAGACAGAGTGGTTTAGGGGGGCTCGGACATCTGAACACCTAAGGTGGAATTCTGGTTCTGCCATGTGTCAGCTGGACAGTATTAGAAAACTACTTCACCTTTCTGAGCCTCAGTTTTCTTATCTGTACGATGGGGTGGGTAACAACATTACCCACCTTAGACACAGTGGTAAAAGATTAAATGAAATAATATATGTAAACCTAATAGTGAGCATTGTGAATCATTACTATTCAATAAGTGGTGGGGGTGGTAGTATAATAATTACAACTATTTTATCAATATTATTATTACACCTCCATTCAGGGCATGAGAAATTACCGCTATCACGGTAATGAGGGCTCTGCCTGTGAGACATGCAGCCCTGCTGATAGGAGTCTCTGGTCATATTGTGAGTGTGAATTATTTCAAAGTAGAAAGTAGGAAGGACAATGTTTTTTCTGTTTCTATGTAGCATCAGAGATGTTCTTCCAGGTGAAGCAGTCTTGCATGCCACAAACACCAGGTCTGCCATGCAGATGGCTCAGTGACTTTTCCCAGGGTCACGGATAATGGGGTTCACCTCTCAAACATCAGCAGAATTGTTTAAACATTGCACAGGGTGTGTATTAGATACAAGAGGAAGTAAACTAAAAAATAAAACAAAGATATTTGAAGGAAATTAATAATAAGAGGATCAGCAATGAGTATTTTGAAATTAAAATTAAGAATGTCTGTTTTTTTAACTTCACCAGCCAATGTGAGCAATACTGCAGATTCCCTGGGACACTGTAACCTCCCTAGTTCTATCCATCACTCACTTAGATGGCCAGCACAAAACAGACTAGAGGGGACTCAGGCCAATCTGGGTGAGGACAACACTGAAGAAGGAGGTTGGTACAGGAGCAGTTATGAGACTCGAGCTGAGATTAAAGAGAGGTGCTGACCCTTAGTAAAGAGGGAGAAGAAGTCAAGATAAGAACTATGTGTATGAATGAAACTGAACTGGAAACTACCGTTCGGGAAACGGTGTAGAAGAACGGCTGAGAGTCAGCAGGCCTAGGCATTAGCTATGTTCCTGCTGCTCCTGGGCTGTGTGACCTAGGAAAAGCTGCACAAGCTCTCTGAGTCTCAATTTCTTCATCTATAGTGATGATGAAAACGTTAGTTGTTATTACTATAAATATCATGACTATTACCATTTTTGACAGGAGTATTATGAACTGAATGTGCTATCCACGGTATCTTATGCTATCACAATTCTCACTCAAGGTGAAGAATCTGACTCTCAGTCATTATGGTTACGGGACAGGGAAAGAAACTTGCTGGTTGTGGGAAACACGTTTAGAGGTAATGAGGATGGGGCAGTCTAAAGAAAAAGAAAGATTAAGGCGTGATTACAGAGGAAGCCAGCAAAAGCTGCAGAAAGCAAGAGATTTTCCCCTATGTGCAAACCAAACAGGTAGGCTACGGCAGTTTCACAGATGGAGGACAAGAGATTTCTGGGTCAAAGACAAAGGACTTTATTGCCACAGCACAGTGGGCAACACGAGCATCCACTCTCGCCTTGTCCTCAAGACCAACAGGAGTGATGTGTGGGACCAAATGACACTGCACACACAGTGAGTTGCTTTACAGGACAGGAACCCAAGACCTAAAGCCCAGAACTTTTGATAAAACAGCAAACATTGCAGCAAGTTTAAAAAAAAAAAAAAAGATATTTAGAATAAAAGGAGCAGCAATAAGTATGTTGAGGTTAGTTAATCACGCTTCACCTGGGGAGCAAGTATGTAGTTACAGAGTAGTTACACTGTAGTCATGTAGATCTACTTAGTAGCCTGTGTGATTAGTTTTGAAAACCTGTTCAGCAGCAGGAGATGGGAGACCTTGCAATCTGGCACATTCGCCAAGAATGCATAGGGATGTTTTCAAGGCCCAGGGCAGTTTGCTTCTGCCGACAGCATTCACATGCAGCAACTGCCTGCTACATCTCAATCAGTCTGCAAGGTACTTTATTAATATTTTTGCAGGTAGTTTTTCATTTTTTCAGAATTGAAGTAGTTCACCATCAGGATAGGAAAACAAGTCAGAATCTTTAAAATGTATAATAAAACATCAACACACCACATCGTAAAGGATATGAATATTATTTCAAACAGTACAGGATACCTGGGGTTCCGGTTGACACCAAGAACTTCAATTCTGAAGTGTCTTCTACAAGTTTCTAATCAAAACCCAGTGAACACTAATGCTTAGGAAAAATAGATCATGGACTTCTCATTTTCCTTGTATTTCTTTTAGAATGTCTAAGCTATGTAATGTCAACTCAACAGAAAGTTATATACTAAATACTGCTTTAGTTCTTTATAGAAATGGTTTCACAAACTAAGATTTAATAACACACCCTCATTTTTAGGTTAAAAATTTGTATTCATTGTAAGATATATAAATGATAAATCACTATGTTGTACACCTAAAACTAATATAATATTGTATGCCAACTATATTTGAATTAATTTTTTAAAGTTTGTATAGTTAATACTAAACAAAGAGCATCTTATTTATTTGAAGATATGCCCACTATCTTGATTAACATCCCAAAGATTCACAACATAAATATTTCTTTTTAGAATTTGGCTCCAGGAAGACATTATCCAATATTCTTATTCATATTAGCTGAGAGATTTGTAAACTCATGTGCTTCTCTTTCTGCTTTGGCTATGGGAGAACCTAGAACTGAGTCTTGGACTTAAAAGTAGACATTTCCCGCCTGACCTGTGGTGGTGCAGTGGATAAAACATTGACCTGGTGAGCTACCTTATGACCCAGCAATCCCTCTACTGGGTATGTACCCCCAAAACTCAGAAACATTGATACGTAAAGACACATGCAGCCCCATGTTCATTGCAGCATTGTTCACAGTGGTCAAGACATGAAAACAACCAAAAAGCCCTTCAATAGAAGACTGGATAAAGAAGATGTGGCACATATACACTATCGAATACTACTCAGCCATAAGAAATGATGACATCGGATCATTTACAGCAAAAGAGTGGGATCTTGATAACATTATATGAAGTGAAATAAGTAAATCAGAAAAAAAAAAGAACTGCATTATTCCATATGTAGGTGGGACATAAAAACAAGACTAAGAGACAGTGATAAGAGTGTGGTGGAGAGAGACAAGATGGCACTGGAGTAGGCGGACGTACCAACTCCCACCTCCCAGAACCAAAGTGGATTACAAACTAATTTTAAGAACTATCATCTGGAAAAACCAACTTTGGACTAAACTAAGAGGACTCTTCAACCAAGGAACACTGAAGAAGCCACACCGAGACTGGTAGGAAAAGCGGAAATGCGGAGAAGGCTGCCCAGCTCCCCGGAGTGAACGGCAGCAGGGAGAGACTCGCGTGGCAGGAAGTGAGTTTAGCAGAGGGGGAAGGGTCCTGAGCCCCAGGAACAAAGCCCCAGCCTGCAGCCCCAGAGCCCAGAAGAGGTGTAAGGACAGTATTTAGCTGGAAACAAGTCAGGATACTGTTTGTGAGAAAGAGTCTGATTTCTCAGACCCAGGATTCTTCTTAAAGGGACCACGCAGAACATCTCCCTCACAGCCACTCACCCGGGGCTTCTGGGGATGGGGAGAGAGGAGAGGACCAGAGTAACAGGAATAGAGTGTAATCTAGGAGGCACAGGGAGAAACAGTTTGGGAGATAGCCACCCTAACCCCTGGGACGAGTCACTCCCCAAAGCTGAAGTGAATATTTCCCCCGGAAACAGCAATACCAGCAAAGGGAAGCAGGAGAGCAGCCAAACAAGCTCCCCCACGGCATTCAGAGCAGAGTCGCATAGAAGGAGGGAGCTTTTGGGTCTACAGTAGTGAGTCTTAGGGTCGGAGCTGCAACGCCCCCACCCATGCGGCTGAGGGCTCGCCGGAAGGCAGGCGGCAGCGGGAGACAAAAGCATGGTTCTGCTGGCAGGGGTGGAAGCCAGCTGGCCACCACTGGACTCAGGTGTGAGCTCAATCTTGCCCGGCTGGGGAGGAGGGGGCATGCAAAAGCGGTCAAGCTCAGCTGCCGGCAGCCTGTAATCCAGCCTGCGGGAGAAGGGCGGGAACCCTGGAAAGGGTGGAGACCAGCCCCTGAGCAAGGGCAGAGGAGCACAGCCTTGCCCCGCCTGTGCAAACCAGGCTTGGGGTCTGACTTGGTAGCCAGCTCCGCCAGCGGGGGTGGAGCCAAAAGCCAAGAAGAGGCGGAGTTCTGCTACTGAGCTGAGCTTGGGCACGCAGTCCTGCCCGGTGGTAGAGCCAAGGCTAGCAGCCATTCCTCAAGCAGGCTCCTCCTTCAAGGGCAGGGCGAAAGCCCGGAAACAGGCAGAGACCCGTAGCTGAGCAAAGGTGCTCGCCAGTGCCCTCAGGACCAAGCATAACGTCACACACAGGGGCGGGGCAAAGGCCAAGGCCACCAACGCTTGTGCACCCAAGCGCGTGATCACAGCCACTCCCGTGAAGAGAAAATGTGGAGGCAGAGAAATACAACACAAATAAACCAAGAGAAATCCTCAGAAAAGGACCTAAGTGAATCAGACATAACCAAATTACCAGATGCAGAGTTTAAAATAACGATTGTTAGGATGCTCAAAGATATTAGAACAACCATAGATGGCCATTATGAAAACCTAAATAAAGAGATAGCAAATATAAAAAAGGACATTGAAATAATAAAAAAGAATCAGTCAGAAATGACAAATACAATATCTGAAATAAAGAATACAATGGAAGGAATTAAAAGCAGGATGGATGAAGCAGAGAATCAAATCAGTGAGTTAGAGGACATGATAAATAAGGGCATGGAAGCAGAGCAGAAAAAAGAAAAGAGACTCAAAAAGTCTGAGGAAACTCTAAGAGAGCTCTGTGACAACATGAAGAGAAATAACATCTGCATCATAGAGGTTCCTGAAGAAGAAGAGAAAGAACAAGGGATAGAGACTTTGTTCAAACATATCATAGTGGAAAACTTCCCCCAATTAAGGCAGGAAAACATTTCACATGTTCAGGAAGCACAGAGAACACCATTAAGGAGAAACCCAACGAAACCAACACCAAGACACATCATAATTAAAATACCAAAACTAAATGATAAAAAGAAAATATTAAAAGCTGCTAGAGAAAAAAAGACTATCACCTACAAAGGAGCCCCCATAAGGATGACTTCTGACTTCTCAACAGAAACACTTGAGACCAGAAGGGAATGGCAAGAAATATTCAAAGTAATGCAGAACAAGAGCCTACAACCAAGACTACTTTATCCAGCAAGGCTATCATTTAAAATTGAAGGAGAAATAAAAAGCTTTATAGACAAAAAAAAACTCAAGGAATTCACTGCAACCAAACCAAGGCTGCAAGAAATGCTAAGGGACCTGTTGTAAACAGATCAAAGGGAAAAAAAAGAATATAGCAAAAGAGGATTACAGTTTTAAAGAAAAAAATGGCAATAAACAATTACATATCAGTAATAACCTTAAATGTTAATGGATTAAATGATCCAATCAAGAGACATAGGGTAGCTGCGTGGATAAGAAAACAGGACCCATACATATGCTGTCTACAAGAGACACAACTTAAATTAAAAGATGCACACAGACTGAAGATAAAAGGATGGGAAAAAAATATTTCATGCAAATGGAAATGAAAAAAAAGCTGGGGTAGCAATACTTATATCAGACAAAATGGACTTTAAAACAAAGACCATAGTGCCCTGGTCGGTTGGCTCAGCGGTAGAGCATCGGCCTGGCGTGCGGGGGACCCAGGTTCGATTCCCAGCCAGGGCACATAGGAGAAGCACCCATTTGCTTCTCCACCCCCCCTCTTCCTCTCTGTCTCTCTCTTCCCCTCCCGCAGCCAAGGCTCCATTGGAGCAAAGATGGCCCGGGTGCTGGGGATGGCTCCTTGGCCTCTGCCCCAGGCGCTGGAGTGGCTCTGGTCGCGACAGAGCGATGCCCCGGAGGGGCAGAGCATTGCCCCCTGGTGGGCAGAGCGTCGCCCCTGGTGGGCATGCCGGGTGGATCCTGGCAAAACTGGATAGAGGGTGCTGGAGGACGATCTCTCTTTGGGTGATGGGTGTGCAACAGAACTAAATAACAAGATAACCTAGAAATGTTTTCTTTGAATATATGTACCCTGATTTATTGATGTCACCCCATTAAAATAAAAATTTATTTATTAAAAAAAAAAGATATACAAAACAAAACAAAAAAAAGAGTGTGGTGGTTATGGGGGGAGGAGAAGAAAAGGGGGAAGGGCACAAAGAAAACTAGATAGAAGGTGACTGAGGGCAATCTGACTTTGGGTGATGGGTATGCAACATAATTGATTGAAAAGATAACCTGGACATGTTTTCTTTGAACATATGTACCCTGATTTATTGATGTCACCCTAGTAAAATTAATAAAAGAATAATAAAAAAAATAACAAAAAAATAAAACATTGACCTGGAACTCTGAGGTCGCTGTTCAACACCCTGGGCTTGCCTGATCAAAGCATATATGGGAGTTGATGCTTTCTACTCCTCCGCCTTTCTCCCTCTCTCTCTCTCTCTCTCTCTCTTTCTCTCTCCCTCCCTCTCTAAAATAAATAAATAATTTTTTTTTAATGTAGCATTTCCCTCAGTCCAAGTTTTCTAGAATAATTATTCAATGCAGTTTATGACTTTGACTTCATCTTTGTCCTTTTATTTCAGTGCTAAAGAATTAGGATACATTGTCTCAAATCATTTTTTGGTAGCCAAAATAATGGATGAATGAACAAAACAACTCAAAAATTTGTTATTGTTAATATCTTGCCGAAGTACCCATAAAGCTTTTAAATTTAAGAGGTAATCCTCCAATTAAAGACTTATAAAATGTAAATTGGGCTTCCAAGAGTTAGTTAGCATGCCTTACAGTATAAATTTTCCTGACTGTGCTTTTATTGTGGTTTAATGAGACCATTATAAGAAATTCTAATCTTGGTTCTAAGCATTTGACATTGTTAAACAGCTGAATGAAAGAGAACATAAGAGTTGCAAAGTAGAAAATACATTTATTTTTAAATTGAATAACATTATGAATGTAACAACATTGAAATGCTAAGATGCATTAGGCAGCTCCATCAGTTCCTGTATCATAAGGTCTAAATGAATCGGAGAGCAATTTCTGAGAAGTCAAGGGGGTAAGGATCTGGCATCCATCCTGGGGCACTTCCCAGGAATAACAGGGCAGAAGTTCCAATGTGCAAGTAAAAGACAGGGGATTCTGTTCTTGGCTGCTGCTTTGCCCAGGCACATCAGTTATAATAGGTTGGTCATGGGCCAGTCATTGCACAGGCACTCTCATCGCCTTGGCAAGGCCTGCCCTAGAATGTGCCTGGAACCACAGAGGTGGGCCACGAAGGCCCCCTTGAAGGACCACATCCCGTCCAGGACATCTCAGCAAGACTCTGCCCTGAACTAGGCTCTTCTTGGAGCCCAGAAAAATGAAATACCATGAGCTCAGCCAGAGAGTAACCAAATCCTTCTTCCTGCCACCCCAAACCCACCTCTGCTCTGTAGGTGGCCCAAACGAGGGTGAAGACTCCGCCGTCACTCTGAGGGCAGCAAACACATCTGCTTGCTACAAGGATGGCAGTCATCCAACCCCGTCTCTTAATATCACCTGGGTCTTTAACTTCATCTATGGATTTAGGGGCCGAAAATTCATTTCTCAAAAAAATAATTTTAATAATTTTAACCTTTAACTTATAAAGTAAGCATGTGTCACCCAGAGTATGACTTACACTGTCTGGCTAAAACAAATGTTTTTCACGAACAGCTAATTTGAGAATGGTTGAAAATGACCGACCTTTACAGTGTGGCAGGCTGCCAGCATGGTCCCCTCTGCTGAGCAAAACGGGTCCCTACAGCCCTCTCAGCACTCCCAGAGCTGGGTGCAG
Source organism: Saccopteryx leptura (assembly GCF_036850995.1). Classification (NCBI taxonomy): domain Eukaryota; kingdom Metazoa; phylum Chordata; class Mammalia; order Chiroptera; family Emballonuridae; genus Saccopteryx; species Saccopteryx leptura. The sequence goes on along the minus strand of NC_089503.1, from coordinate 285,983,499 downwards.
GACGGCGACCCTCCACTACCAAAGCAATTTAGCCAGTGGCAACCTCATGGTTAATTTCCAACTCTGGGTACAAACTCAAGAAATATACATGAGAAAAAGAAAAGACCAGGAAGCCAGAACCAAAAGCATTGTTCTGCTCCTCTCTCCTGTTTGTTGTGCCAACCATTGCTTTATGTTCCTGCTTCCCCACCTCCACTCCACACTGAGGGCTTCATTCTGACAGGAATCTGCTTGTTCCTGGCTCTTTCCACGAAAATGTTAATCCGGCTGAAGTGCCAGGAGATGAGAGACAAGTGTCAGCCTCTTCTTGAGACATCTGGATTCAAAAGGTGCCTCTTTTAAGCTAACTCCAAAATCTCTGATGAGAAAGGGTTTGGATTTATCTGAAAAAAGACCACCCCTGTGGGAGAGAGGTTTTCCAAGCACAACTAAAATTACATTGCCCTGGGTGGGAGGGCTTTCAGACAGTTTTGTTCCGGTCAGGCTTTGAGATACAGAATTCTCCAGGGATAGCATATGACAGCCTGAATCAAGGAAAACCTCCATCTCTAACTCAGAGAGGTACAGGAACATCTTCTGTAAGAATGAGACTATTGGGAAAAGGATATGTTTAATGAATATTCAAAATGACATAAAGAATTTGTTGGTCTCCTTGACAAATATATCTGGAGATCCTTCTAGGAGATGTACTATGATAGTAGAGTTCACAAAAAGAGAGTAAGACAATGCCTACCCTCAAGGAGCCCAGTCTAACAGGGGAGAGACATGTAAGTAACACAATGTGGTGTGTGCTGTAATAGTTTTGTGTACAACTTGCCCTCATCGGAGAGGAAAAAGTAGAGAAGGCTGCTTCAAACAGTGTGAGAGAGACATCTTCACTCTAGAAATGCTGAGAGTTCAAATATATTTTTTAATGAGGCTAGTACTAGATAAGGGGGGAAAAAATGAGGTCTGTGATTTAAAAAGGACTTATTGAAAATGGATTTTTGCTTTTACCTTTTAAACTAGAAGTCATTTCAGACACATGATTATGAACCGTATCACCAGAATAAAAATAAATAGCACAGAAGACGATAGTGCAACTTAGTATTAGAACTTAAAATTCATGAAACCTTGGTCATCAGTATATTTCAGCTTTGGGCTTAAGAAGCAGAAGGTGAACAGAAAGAACACAATAATATAGAAGGAAAACCAAATTAAAGCATTACTGAATATTTCCATACAAGGGGAACTAAGGCAATGACACAGAAGGCAGACCTGTTGTTGAGGATGATGTATGTATTAACAGAGCTACTGAATTCTGTGTCAAAGATAAGTCCAAGTTACAAAGACTGAAGTTAAGAGACAGTGAAGTGGAAAGTACAGAGAATGGGGGGTTTAGATGTCAGATTCTAGTCTTAGCTCTATTGCTAAGAAATCAGGAGTCCTTTATGGACCTTGTTTTCTATATATGTAAAGAAATTTCCATGTACTAGATGATAAGTTTCTTATCATCTCATAGAAAGAAAGTGATAGGGTGGGAACATGGATAAAGTATAGTACTCATTCATTCATTTCATTTCAACAAGTGTTGAGCACATGACATGCGCCAGGTACATGGAGATGTAGAGGAGAACGAGGAGAACATGGAGCTCACACTCTGGCATGGAAGGAGTCAAATGAGATGACAAAGGGTAGGAATAGTGCTTGAAAATACTTTTAATTCTTGGCCCTGGCTGGTTGGCTCAGTGGTAGAGCATCAGCCTGGCGTGCAGGAGTTCCGGGTTCGATTCCCGGCCAGGGCACACAGGAGAAGTGCCCATCTGCTTCTCCACCCCTCCCCCTCTCCTTCCTCTCTGTCTCTCTCTTCCCCTCCCACAGCCAAGGCTCCATTGGAGCAAAGTTTGCCCGGCCACTGAGGATGGCTCTGTGGCCTCTGCTTCAGGCGCTAGAATAGCTCTGGTTACAACAGAGCAAAACCCCAGATGGGCAGAGCATCGCCCCCTGGTGGGCGTGCCGGGTGGATCCCGGTCGGGTGCCTGCGGGAGTCTGACTGCCTATCCATTTCCAACTTCAGAAAAATACAAAAAAAAAAAAAAAGAAAAAAAAAAAGAAAATACTCTTAATTCTTCTTTTGAGCTCTGTGGTACTCAGCCTCCAAAATGGCACTCTACGATCCTGTTTTGGATATTCACACTCTTTTGTAATTTTTCTCACGTTGTATCAGGGTTGGTCTATTTGACCAACAGGATAACACAGAAATGATGGCAGGTCATTTCCAAGATTATTAAGTTGTAAGAGACCACAGCTTCAGACTTGGGTACCCCCCTTCTTCTTCATCTGTCTGTAGCTCTACCTCCAGCTTCCTTGGATCTCTTGCTCTGGGGGAAGCCAGATACAAGGTTGTGAGCAACCGTCTGGTAAAAAAACTGAAGCTTTTGGCCATGAACCACTGAGAACTGAAACTCAAGCTTTTCTTTCTTTCTTTCTTTCTTTCTTTCTTTCTTTCTTTCTTTCTTTCTTTCTTTCTTTCTTTCTTTCTTTTTTTGTGGCAGAGACAGAGAGAGTCATAGAGGGGGACAGATAGGGACAGACAGACAGGAAGGGAGAGAGATGAGAAACATCAATTCTTTGTTGCGGCTTCTTAGTTGTTCACTGATTGCTTTCTCATATGTGCCTTGACTGGGGTCTACAGCAGACTGAATAACCCCTTGTTTGAGCCAGCGACCTTGAGCTCAAGCTGGTGAGCCTTGCTCAAACCAGATGAGCCCGTGCTCAAACCAGTGACCTTGGGGTCTCAAACCTGGGTCCTCCACATCCCAATCCGATGTTCTATCCACTGCGCCACTGCCTGGTCAGGCTGAAACTCAAGCTTTTCAAGACCCAATGGAACCTTGAGATGACTGTGGCCTTGACGACAACCTTCTGAGAGACTCTGGGACAGAACCTTCCAGAAACTGCATGAGATTATAAACATTTGTTCTTTTAAGCTGCTAAATTTGGGGGTAATTTGCTATATACAGGCAGTCCCCAAATTATGAACAAAATAGGTTCTATGGGTTTGTTCTTAAGTTGAATTTGTATGTAAATTGGAATAGGTACATTTACCCATTAAATGCAACTTAGACAGATGTTTGTCTTAACATAGTATTTATTTTGACCTTTCTGTGCTTATAAATACTTAAACATTTTCAAACCTACAGAACCTATCTCATCCATAACCCAGAAACTGCCTGTACAGCAACAGATAACTAATTCAAGTATCACACCCCCCACCCACCATATTCACTCACACATATACAGCCATGGTTTTGGTTTGCATTATTTAAGTGTTAATATACATAGAATTGTACAACTGAAGCCTAGGAGGTCAAGATGACACCCCTAACTGACAACAGAGCAGGGACTAGAGCCAATGTTTGATTCATGTTCAATGCTCCTTTTCCTACATTGTGCTGTCTCTCCACAATGGATTACTTTCATAGATAAAGAAATAAGGTCCAAGTAGATTAAGGAATTTGCTTAAAATTCTACAACAAGCCAGCAGCTGAACCTCTGCACTAACCTATTGAACATGATTCCATTCTTCATAGTAATCTTTCCTACTCTCAGGCTTTGCTGATCTTGATTGAGATTGTTAGCTGAGTGAAGAATAAAAAAACAACAACACCCAGAGCTGTTTTTAAGATGTCAGCTGGCTGCTTGCCACAGGCCTTTCCATTCAGATGAGCTTTATGTTGGTGATTTGTATTTAGCAACATATTCGTCCATTTACTCAACAAGTATCTCTTTTTTACACCTGCTTTAAGCACAGCATCATCTACAGATTATAAAGAATACAAAATGCTAGGACTGAAAAATCTAATTAGGAAGAAAGGACAAATATGAAAAAACTGAAGTAAACTCAGATGTTCACCTGCTGAATGAACAGTAGGAACAGTATGTGCAATGAGCATTTTAAAGGAATCATAGACTATAAAAATGAAAGAATAAAGGAAATCCACTGTTTCCTGGTAAAATCTATCCTACGCTCAGACAATGTAATCTGGACCCAGAAGTCCCTCCTCATTCCTTCAAGCTCCTTTCTTCACTGGAACTATTCCATTAATTACCACTGCAAATACTATCGGGCCTCTGGAGAGACTGCTGCTTCCTTCTTTATCATTGCGAGTGTGACTTGGTTGTCAGACTAAGGAATTTGAACTCCATTTCTATAATTATTGAAGGTTTTTGGGCTAAGGGTACATCCGGGAAGAGAACTGAGGGCAGGGGGATTAATGTGCACACCCACAGTTTTATAATGGGCCAGTTGGGCAGGACTGCCACCTTGTGACAGGTATGGACCATATGTCCTCTGAAGGGGATGCCGGAAAAATTGAAGGGGTTGTGGGAGCTTATCAGTGCTGACTGGCTGGCAGCTAAAGGCTTCTTCATGTCTGGCTTAAAGGGGACTTGTTTGCACATGATAAAGAGAGAACAGAGACAAATGTGAGCCTTTTAAGAAGATCAATATGGCCCTAGGTTCTTGGCATTTTTTAAGTATCTGGCTCTTTTGTCACAAAGCCACAATGAAGACATTAGAAACTATATATTTCCCCATCCAGGCACAGAGAGGACCATGAGCAAAGGACTGGCAACAGTAAATAGGGTAACTTCTGAGCCGCATAAAAAACTTTGACCTCTGCATGGTCTTCAAGTCAGTAGATGAGCGAGAGCCCCTCTCTACTCCTAAAGGCCCTACAGGCACTGTGTATTTAGTATGTCCCAAAGTATATTATTTATATCCTCCTGAGTACATGTTCTTCCTTCTTTATGCTGTGACTTAGTGAGTGAAACCTTGGCCCAAAGCCAAGGAGCCATGCTAGAGGCCGCCTCCCCCCCCCCACCCCCACCCCAGTCAGCCGCTCTGCTCCCTCAGCTCTTTCTGAGCACCTCTCCAGTCTGCGGCCTCTTTACCTTCCCTGTCTTCCCTGTGCCATTTGGGTTCCAGCTCTCCTTCTCGCTGGCCCAGATTGAGACTACTCCTTGAAACAGACCGGTATTTCTCAAGGACAGAGTTTCAAAGCTCTATTAGTCAGGATCCCAGCAGGAAACAATCATATTCCAAAGTGCTAACTGGAGATACTCGAGTTAGGAGACTATTTAGAAAGGTGTATGCGGGCTAAGGGAACTAGCAAGGATGGTGAAGCTCCTCCCCTAAACTAGCAACAGAAGGAAGTCACTGCTGCTGCTGGGTCTGAAGGAACCAGAAGAAGGAGATAACTGTGGCTCTAGAACCCAGAGTGAGCTGTGCCTGGAGGGACTGTAACAGGAAATGAATACACTATATTCCTGACATTAGTCTGACTAGCCATAGAATAGAATTAAAATGGGAATATATTGTATACTAATAAAATAAGCGTATAAAAGAATGTATATAAAGCTACCCATGTTGATCTTAGTAAATATTAAACTCAGCTTGTCACTCTCATTGTAACTTTGATTTATTATTACCAATCTAGTAATCAAAGTTACATAATCTGAAACAAATCAAAAGTTAATAATCAATCCTATGCTTTCACCTCTGGCTCAGTTTTGTTATGTTATGGCTCAACAGCCTAGTTCCCTCCCAGAATAAGTGACGTTAACACTGGTGATGAGTCACAGACCTTTGGCTAATGCACATCAAGAGTTAACATCAGAGTGAGAAGAATGAACACTCCTCTCTCTCTCAGCATGCTAAGGCTTACAGTTTTGATTCTCTTATTAGGCCAAGAGGACCACTGAAGTCCAGCCAGCCATGTAGCTAAGAACTTCTCTCCCTCGAGAGAAACTGCCTGTCTGCCATGCCCCTAGGAATTCTCCCCCTCTTGAATTCCTGTGATTCTCTAGATAATCTGGCCAAGGAATTTGAGCTGTTAAAATGGCTTTTGAGGACAGAAGTCCCCACCATCTTCTCAGGTGGCTGGCAGTTGAATAAACCTCTTTCCTTTTCACTAGTACCTTGTGTCGTAAATATTGGCTTTTCGTATCACAGCAGGCAGCCTAACCTGCAGGTCATTTTAACTGGTTACAGGATTTTCAGACTAAAACTGTGACCTCAGATGGAGCCCCTGGCAAATTGCAACCCAATGGAGGGGTATTAACATTCCCTCTCCTGTCTCTCTGCCCATCCTGTAATCTCCTGCTGGTGCCTTCCATTGGCTGAAACCAAGAAGCCAGTGTGCAAGGGACATTTTCAAAAAGCCAGTCTCCTTGAGCCAGGACAGAGAAGGGTAGAAAGTGGGTCTGGAGAGACAAAGGGGGAACACCCACAACAAATTCACTTCACAGTATTCATCTGCACATTAAAATATTTCTAACAGACCACTGGCAAAGAAATCTCCTCAGATTTGTTTTACTTACTGTTTTCTTGAGCTCTCTGCATCTAATCTTGAACAGCTGTATCTACTTCTAATTGCCACCAGATATGACTTCTTAAAGCTCAAATCTGAGCAGGTTACTCTCCTACTTAAAAATCTCAGTGGTTCCCATCATCCATAGAATGAATATCCCTCCTGTCCTTGCACCATAACTCAACCTCCAACAGACACAGATAGCACACTGTCACTAACTCCTACCTGTCTCTCCAGCTTCTTCTCCCTCCCAAAAATGTATGCTCCAGGTTCACTGATCCCACACTGCCCTTCCATCTGGAAGGCCCCCTCAATGATCCTGAGGCCTGCATTAATGTAATCAAGTGAGTCCTCTTCCAGAAAAAAACCAAAAAACTTTGTGATGAAACAGAATGAATGACACCTATTTTTGTGCTCCTGCTGAACCTAAAGCCTACATCTGTAACAGCACTCATATATCATACAGTGTTAACATATGCGCTGATAAAAAGGTCCTCTCAATTAGGTTGAAGAATCTCCTGAGGTCAGGGGTCATGATAGAATATAGCTCTGTACCCTCGACACTCAGCACTCGGTACAATGACCAGCACACAGTAGGTGCCCAGCAAATACTTCTTTAATTAAATTCCTCCTCTGTGTAAGAAGAACAGGAGTGGTCGGCAATCAAGGTGGAATCTTTCCTCAAAGCCTAAGCCGAGAGGTAAGCATTCTGAAGACAAAATGCCTGCACCTTGGGTTCCTTGTCTTTGGTTTTATTAATCTTGCTTATAGACACAGAGGCAACTGCTAAAAGACAAAGGATTGAGGTAAATGTCTCGATTCACAGGGAACTTATTTCTGAGTAACTTCTAACTACCTGTCTGCAAACACCAAACCAGAAATTATGGTAAGAACACCCCTCAAATAGGCAGAACACAGGTGCCCTGAAGGGAAATTGTTTTCACAATGTCTGCCTTTCTCTGAGTTTCTTGTACTAGGCTAATCGTAAACTTAGATTTTCTCAGGTAAATCTGTACCTTGAAACAAGCAGTCATTAGGGTCAGACATTGGTCCAAATTTTTTCAGATATTCTCTGGAAGTATGACTAGCTTATTACAGACACAATTCCAGACATGTTCAGAAGGGATAAGAGTTGTTGTTACCACCAGCTACAGTCCTACCGCAGTGCACAGTGATGGGCAAAGCACAGTCAGACAGAAATAGGGTGGAGGGAATGCTGAAGTCCTAAATCTGCCCCTTACTGGCCGGTGACTTTGGCCAGGTTACTCTATGCTTCTATGTTTGTTTCCCCATCTGCAGAACGAGACTAAGACCTACCCCACATAGTTACTGTCAGAGTTAAATAACATCAAAAAAAAGATTATAAGATAGAACTCAATCAATTTTTGTTTCCCTTTTTGCTACCTCAATTATCTCCTCCTTTCAGAGGATGCTTTCTAATTTTAAAAGAAGCAGGTGACTTCAATAGGTACAGTAAAGTACACTGGCTTGTTTGTTTAAAATTTTTAAAAAGACTTAATTTCAAAGCTTCCTTATGGCAATACTGTGACAGAAATAAAACTAGGCAGTTGTTGCTATGCAACATCAGTAGTTTGCTGAGGGACTAGATATATCTTCACTGTTACTTATATTTAGTTGAATTTTGAGCAACATTTTTCTGACTCCCCAGCATTATCCTCTTCTTATTACGTAAGGGGAACTGTAGAAATAGGAAACTGGGAAGGAGGCATTGCCCCAAGGGTCACCAGATAATGGCTGGTCAATAGCCACCTCAATTTTGTGTCCTCTTTTCATTCTCTGGTTTTTTTCCTTAGTCTGTTTCGCTCCCCATTTTCCTCACTTTCATTAAAGAAGGTAATGTTTCTTTTAGCCCTGTTCTCGATAGCAGTTTTGGTTGAGTTCTGGACTTTGCTCTTTTAAAGCAATAAATATTAAAATTTATCTGAAAAATTATTCATAGCCAGTTAATCCAATAAATTTCTCTACTTTGATAAAAGACATATCAGAATTAATACAATGCCTTTCTAAAAATATTTAACTTTATGCTCTTGAATTACGCTTATCCTCACCCTGTGTGCCAGCGTGCAATCCTCATACTTCATATTTTCTTTCAAAAGAAAACTATGACAGATCTGCAGTAAAATTTCTAAATGCATCTTTTTTTTTTGGTGACAGAGACAGAGAGAGACGAACAGGGACAGACAGACAGGAAGTGAGAAAGATGAGAAGCATCAATTCTTTGTTGCGGCACCTTAGTTGTTCATTGATTGCTTTCTCATATGTGCCTTGACTGGGGGGCTACAGCAGAGCGAGTGACCCCTTGCTCAAGCCAGTGACCTTGGGCTCAAGCTGGTGAGCTTTGCTCAAACCTGATGAGCCCACACACAAGCTGGCGACCTCGGGGTTTCTAACCTGGGGCCTCCGCATCCCAGTCCGACATTCTATCTACTGCGCCACCGCCTGGTTCAGACCCTAAATGCATCTTGTTCCCAAGCCTTCCTTCCCATCACTGGCTCTCCCTGTTTTTCCATGTCCTCCTTCAAATCATTTTTTTTTTTATTTTGAGACTACGTTTATTAAAGTGGGAGACAGTGAAAAAGGAAGGGCCTAGAATAGAAGAAGCAACAGGAGAGAGGCTAGGCGGGGTGCTTTGGCTCACTGGCTAGTCAGAGGAAAGGGGGTCTTGGAGACAGGTTCAGGGGGTGAGCCCTGGACAAGCTGCCCACTGCTCCCCTGGTTGCAAGTCTCGGGGGACCCTTACAGTTTATTTATTCATTTTAGAGATGGGAGAGAGAGAGAGAAGAGGGGGAGGAGCAGGAAGCATCAACTCTCATATGTGCCTTGACCAGGCAAGCCCAGGGTTTTGAACCAGCGACCTCAGCATTCCAGGTCGATACTTGATCCACTGCGCCACCACCAGTCAGGCCCGGGGGACCCTTACAGTTTAATAGATGCCCACTTCTGGGGGAAGAAAAAGGGCAGCAGAAAGGAGAGGCTCAGGCAGGCTCCCAGGAGGGAGAGCATCCCTCCTTTGAGTCTTCAGTTCTCGATGACCCCATTTCTAAGCTACTTTCTAACTCCTCTGTACCCACTCAAGATACAGAGAAGGGATAATTCATCATCAATGTGAGGAAGAAGAGGTCAGAGGTGGTTTCACAGGGGTGGTTTTTGAGCTGAGTCTTAAAGGAAAAACACAAAAGTGGCAATTCGGCAGCAAGGAGGGAGAAGGGCACTCATGCAGCTGAAGCCACGACAAGCAGGTCACTGTGGTTATCGTGGCAATGGCTGTGTGTATAAGAGTATAGGAGCGTCATGACTGGATTTGTGTGTTGGAAAGATTTTCAGATTCACAACTGACCCTTTAAATACTAGGTGAAATGAGCAAATGTTGCATCTTTCCATGGGTGAAAGAACTATAAAAGCTAAGTAATACTTACATACAAAGTGGGGAGTATTTCAAGAAGACTTAGCTTGTGTCTGTTGAATTCTAAATAACAATGCTTACAGGTTAGGCTAAGACCAGAGGATGACATCAGCTTTTACTCTGTGGAAGCTCTTTGAAGCTCACCTAAGCTTCTAATGCCATTAAACCTTATAAAGTCTTATTTATAATACACTGAGTGACCTCCCACCTAGACAGCCAGATAATAGCAATCACTAACACTTGTATAACTCTATATTCACAAAAGACTGTTACTCCACTTTCTGTTTCGTTTCCCACAATTGGTAGACCAGTGTTCTTTCTGTCTCCATTTTACAGATGAGACTGAGACTCAGAAAGATAAAGTGACTTGCTTAAGATAATAGTCAAGGAGAGAGCTGAGAATTGAACCTGGGTTCTTCTCATTCCACATTCTGATGTTCTTCCCATCCACACCTTGCTAGTCGCTGCTAATCAGTAATCAGCCAGATCACCCTCACAGAGGTGAGGGGCCTTAATCTGCACCAAAAGCTGCCATGAGTTAACTGACGATTTTGGTCATGTTCTCATCCAATAGGAATAGTAATACCTGTTCACTGATTGTCGGGATGTTATAAGTGTAAGTGCTAGACAAGCATAATGCTCATCTACATTTACTTAGTATAACAGCCTGATCCAAAAAGCCTAGAAACCATCCATTTTTAGAGTTGATGACAAAATATTTTTCTCTTGAATCTGCTTTTGTCACATGGAGGAAGGAAAACAGAAATAGGTTGTACAGCTAATATGTTCCTCTTGCAGATTACTTTTGCAACTATAGTTACACATAAACCAGGCATTTTAAAAAATCACTTTTAAACTAACAAAATAGTGGGCAAAGTCACTTCACCTTTTAGGACCTACAAGGCCTTAGCTGGAAAATGGAGTTGGATCCAATGAACTCTAGGGTCATTTCCTGTTCTAATAAGATTGAATTATTATTCTATGCATAAATGAAGCAGGTTTGTCTAAGATCTGACTAGGGTCTTTTTGAGCCTCTAGAGGTAATTACTGGGAACATCATTTTTAAAGCCTACTTCTTGCTGTGAGCCTTGCATTACTGCACCCCTCTCCCAACCTCAGCGACAAGAAACCTGAACTGCCGCACCAACAAACACAGCCATGAGAAGAAGACTACAGGCATAAGGTGAGCTCTTGGACAATGCAGCAGCATGAAGAATTCTCCTCTTTCTTCTTTTCCTGTGGCACCCCTTTCCCCTACAAAAGAAAAAAAGACAAACAACCTAGTTTAAAGCAATGGGAAAGGATTTGAATAGATATTTCTGTGAAGAAGACATGCAAATGGCCAATAAGCATGTGAAAAGATGCTTCACATCATGAGTCATCAGGGAAATGTAAATCAAAACCACAATGAGATATGACTTTATACCTATTAGGATGCCTGTAATCAAACACGTACACAACAAGACCCTTGTACACCCTTTCCCATCATTTGATGGAAAACAGTTTGGCAATCCCTCAAAAAAATAAACATAAAATCATGTAACCCAGCAATTTTACTACTAGGTATATACCCAAAAGTATTGAAAACAGAAACTCAAACAGATGCCAATGTTCTTGGCGGCACTATTCACAATGGGCAATATGTATAAATAAGCAAAATGTGGTATATACGTACAATAGAATATATTGTCAGCCATAAAAGAGAATAAACCTCTGAGTACACACTACACCACGGATAAACCATGAAAACATCATGCTGACTAAAAAGAGTCAGACAAGAAGAACAAATATTGAATGATTTCACTTGTTTGAAATATCTAGAAGAGCAAATTCATAAAGGCACAAAGTAGACTAAGGTTACCAGAGACTGGGGGCAGGGGGGGGAGGGATGGGAGTTTCGTTTCAATGTGTACAGAGTTTCTATTTGGGTGATGAAAAAGTTTTGGAAATAGTAGCGATTGTTGTACAACATTTTAAACATAATTAATGCCACCATATTAAACACGCAAAAGGGGTAAAAATGGCAAGATTTTGTGTATATTTTAGTGCCAAAAAAAAAGGACAGAAGCCCTGGCCAGCTAGCTCAGTGGTAGAGTGTCAGCCCGGCATGTGGAAGTCCTGGGTAAGATTCCTGAGCAGGGCACACAGGAGAAGTACCTATCTGCTTCTCCACCTTTCCCCTCTCCTTTCTCTCTATCTCTCTCTTCCCCTCCCACAGCCAAGGCTCCATTGGAGCAAAGTTGGCCCGGGCGCTGAGGATGGCTCCATGGCCTCTGACTCAGGTGTTAGAATAGTTCCAGTTGCAACGAAGCAACATCGCAGATTGGCAGAACATCACCCCCTAGTGGGCATGCCGGTGGATCCCAGTTGGGCACATGCAGGGGTCTGTCTCTCTGCCTCCCCGCTTGTCACTTCAGAAAAATACAAAAAAAGAAAAAGAAAAAACAGAAGAGGGCAGAGCTTGCCCCAGTTGGAGATCTAAGACCTGCCCCCAGAGCGGGACAAAGCACCTAGCAGGGTACAGGAGCAGAACCAGGTGTGGAGGAACAGATGGTCCCCTCAGTTTTCAGTTTCTCAAGCCATGCAGGAGATAAATTCTGCAACTGGCTGCAGACCCTGCGTAGGGAGCCATGAAAGGCAGACACCATAAACCTTACAAAGAATTAGTTATGCCAATGGTGGATACAGGATGAAGCCTGGTCAACAGAGCCTAAAGGAACCCCCACTGCTCTCACTGGACTTTCCAAAAACCGCCAAAGCAGTGGAAGTGGCCAAAAGGAAGGTAGGAAGATGTCACCATGTGTGTCCCTCATGCCATCCCTGACTCCGTCTCAGGGAGGCTGAGCAGGAGGAAATGGGGGGAGAAGAAAGAACAAGTAATACCAGGTGCCCCTTCCCTCTGGACCCTGGAACTGCTACTCTAGCCTTAATGTGGGGGTTAAGGGTTGGGGAGGAGAGCTTTGAATTAAATATAATATAGATGTTTTTAAATGAAGAGCCGGGGGCTCACAAATTGAAACAGGACTGTTCTGAACAGCCCAACAAAGTATAAGGAACGAGACTGAACTATCATTAAGGAAGCTGGCTCTTGGGAAGAAATGGTGATTTGGCAAAGTTGGTAGAAATTATTGGACAACTAAATCATATGTTTATTACAATGAATTGAGTCTATTTAATACACAAGTTACATATTGTGGGAGATGTTCGCCAGTGTCCCCCCGTATCCATTCTCTCCATTCCTTCGTGGTAAGAAGACTTGCAGTTCTAAGCTTAGCACATCTGCTCTCCGAACAGAAATACATTCCCTAATCCTCCACCGCAGCCAGGTTTGAACATGTGCCTACATTCCTGACCACAGAACAAACATGGAAATAAGTGGCAGTTTTTGGAGATCTCCCTTAAAAGGTCACTGTCTTCTATCCCTTGCTGTCCTTGTTCACTTTCTTCTTCAAGCATTTTTGTGATGTCAATTTGATGACTGGGGTGATAGCTAACCTTCTAGATCATGAGGCTAATGGCCACAAACTCAAGATTCTGGATTCCTGGGAACTTTGTGGAATACAACCACTACACCAGCCCTGGACAGCCTAGCATTTTATGGGAGGGGGAGGTATATTTTTTAAGCCACTGTTATTTTAGGCCTCTGTAACTCACAGCTGAACCTAATTTTATATGAAACATCTGTAAAATACCACAAAAATTATCTCTAAGTACAAATGTAGAAAAAATAAGAACTATGTGTACCTCTCTACCTTGATTTAATCAAATCAACATAGATACTAAAAAAATAATAATAATAATTTATGGAAACCTTATATGAGGAATTTTACCAAGAGCTTCATAAACTGTGACTTAGGATATGAAACACCTTCAAGGCCACACGGTATCTGCAGAGCCATGATAAAAACCCAGTCTGACCGAAGAGCCTTGCTCCCTACTGGCCTCTAAGTTCCTCTGGCAAAGATCTATTTTTGTGGAGATCTGGGATAGATTGAACTACAAGAAAATTTCTTAAAATCTTGATAATGTATAAAAAAGAGATTTGTTGATATCAGGTATAGATAATATTTGGCAATTAATAAGATGACAAAAATTTGTGGAATTGTTATCTTGGCTACTATTACAGTTTTACAATACTGTTGTTAAAATAAAATGTAAATAATTAATTCTCAATTTGTGTATAAATTGAGTAATGCCCTAGTTATAATGTGAACCTAAATATATGTTGGAAAACAGCCACAAAAAGATGTATAACATTGAAAAATGTTGTGACAACAAACCTATAATTCTGGCCCATTAAAGCACATAGTTGCTATTTGTGATAAATCCAATAAGGCAGATTATCTGAGCTTATTTGTTTGTTACTTTAAAAAAGAGAATTGCTCTGAGAATGTATTCAAGAAAAGGTTTTTAAATTTAAATACCTTTTTATAAAAAAAAGCTAAAATAAACATAAAATCTGAATACTAAAATAACACAGTTACCTTTGGTAAACAAATTAATTTGCATACACTGATTAAATATGTTTGAGAGAGTGTGATTCTAATAACTGGCATTGCTTCAGAAAATGGAATTTATGAATAGTCATCAGAGAACTAATAATCCCTATACTGAGTCCATGCACATCTACATATTGTAGATGTTTATTAAATATTTGCTAAATGAAAGAATAGACTGATCAAGATGGATTGATAGGGGTTGAATGATTAAATGGGTGGAAGTTAAATAAATGAGTATGAATGGTGCTTTGCCAGTTTCAAGCAATTTCTCTCACTTGACCCTAAAAAGCGTGTATGAGCAAGATGGCTGGAAAGACACCACTCCCTTGTATCCTGCCCCCTCCACAACAATTTGGCATATATCCATGTGCCAAAATGCCTCTGTGGGAGCTGTGGAATCCAACACCATATGCCAAGGGACTCGGGAGGAGTCACAGCCACCCATGCATCAGGTAATAAGCACATATGCCCTGGCTGTGGACCCTGCGGTGAGCCAGCACTGGCCCCAGCCCCTCTTGACCACAGTCTTAGACGATCACCCACAGATGAGAGAGTCCTGTGGCAGCTGAAATATGCATTGGAGAAATGCCAATGCACTACTGGAGCAAAAATAAAAAGAAATACAAGTTTGGATGCATTGGAGAGGGTAAGAGGACATTTTGAGTTGGCTCAAATCTGTTGTCTCCACAGCTTAATGCCAGGAGAAAACCTTAGTACCCTTCTGTGGGGGAAAGAGTGTGTGGATGAGCACCTGGCTTCCCCACATGTGCAAGACTCTGGCAAAGAGGCCCATTTCTCTCTTGCCACCCTAAAGACTACTGAGATGTGACCTCGTGATGGGAAGAGAGTCAGGCAGGAATCCAGCAGGGCATTAAAAAGATGAGAATTCCAATAACAGTGCCACGGACTCAACAAGAAGCCTATGCATGAGCCACAGGGGCACTCTGCCCATGGGTCACCCCAATTGGCCACTGGGTGCCCCCCAAGACTCTACACACCTCACACACACACCCCCAACCTATGGTTGGATCCCTGTGCACACTCCTGATGGCAGCAAAAGTGAGCTTTGCAGACATTTAGTAAGCACACACAGTTAACATGAATCTGTGGGCCCCTGAGAAACCAAAAGGAACACTGTCAAGTCAACAACCTAACTTTACCCCTCAAGGAACCAGAAAAACAACAAACCAGGACCAAAGTTATCAAAAGGAATAAAATAACAAAGATTAAAGGAGAAAGAAATTATACCAAGAACAGAAAAATAATAGAAATTATCAAGGAAAGGAATAACCAATTTTCTAAAAAAATATTTTTTTAATGACAAACCTAAGAGAAAAAGAGAGAAGCCCCGGCCAGATAGTTCAGTTGGTTAGAGCAGTGGTCCCCAACCTTTTTTGGGCCACGGACCAGTTTAATGTCAGAAAATATTTTCACAGACCGGCCTTGAGGGTAGGACGGATAAATGTATCACGTGACCAAGACAAGCATCCAGAGTGAGTCTTAGACGGATGTAACAGAGGGAATCTGGTCATTTTTTAAAAATAAAACATCGTTCAGACTTAAATATAAATAAAACAGAATAATGTAAGTTATTTATTCTTTCTCTGCAGACAGGTACCAAATGGCCCACAGACCGGTACTGGTCCGCGGCCCGGGGGTTGGGGACCACTGGGTTAGAGCACTGTCCTAAAGCACAGAGGTTGCCGGTTTGATCCCCAGTCAGGGCACTTACAGGAACAGATCAATGTTCCTCTCTCTCTCTCTCTCTTTTTCTCTCTCTCTCTCTCTTTCTCTCTCTCTCTCTCTCCCTTTCTCACTCTCTAAAATCAATAAAATAAACATTTTAAAAAGAGAGAGACAGAAGACTCAAAAAATAAAATAAAAAATGAGGAAGGAAACCTTACAAATGATACCACAGAAATACAAAGGGTGATAAGAGATTATTATGAGCAATTATTATATCAACAAATTGGATAACCTAAAAGAAATTATAAATTTCTAGAAAAAGATAACCTACTAAGACTAAATTTTGAAAAATATATATAGAAAATTGGCACAGACTAATAATTACTAAGGAGACTGAATCAGTAAGCAAAAACTTTCCAACAAAAAATAGCCTACCTATGAGCTACATGATAGGTAGGGTGAGACGGTGAATTCTGCCAAATGTTTGGAGAAGAATTAATGTCAATCTTTATCAAACATTTTGAAAAAATGAAGAGAAGGGAAAACTCCAGACTCATTTCACAAGGCCAGAATTACCCTGGTACCAAAAGCCAGACATGAGCACTACAAGAAAAGAAAACTACAGGCCAAAATCCCTGATGGATATCTTTATCATGAAAAATCTGCAACAAAATATTATCTAACTGAATTTAACAGCATGTTAAAAGGATCACATACTGGGATCAAGTGGGATTTATCACTGTGATGCAAGGATGGTTCAACATACACAAATCAATAAATGTGATAAATCACAGTGATAGAATAAAAAAGAAAAATCATATGATCATCTTAGTAGATTCAGAAGTAGCACTTGGCAAAATACAACATCTCTTCATGATAAAAATGATCAACAATTTGGGTGTAGAAGAACATACTTTAACATAATAAAGGCCATATGTGGCAATTAGCATATATTCAATGGTGAAAGGTTGAAAGCTTTTCTGCTAACATCAGGAATAAGAAAGGATGATTGATTACTGTCACCACTTTTATTCAACGTAGTACTAGGAGTCCTAGCCAGAGCAATCAGCCAGAAAAAGAAATAAAAGCCATCGAAATTGGAAAGAATAAAAGTAAAAGTGTCTCACTTGCAGATGATATGACCTTATATATAGAAAAACTTAATGACTCCACCAAATAACTTTTAGAGTTAACATATTCATAACTATTAGGGACTACTAATCACTCCTTTAATTTCACCACTCTCCTGACTTCTGGAACATCACATATATCTAGTTTTTTCCTTCTATTTCTGATATCTCTCATTCTTCTTACCTGATTACAACTTATGAAATATAAACATTCCTTGGGATATTTTTTTCTTAGCTTTTTTTATCATCCACATTCTCTAACTACACAATAATCATTCTTCAAAATTTTAAATCTCCCATATGTTTGGAACAGATAATACAAACCTATGGTATCAATCACTACAGTATAGTACTTGGTTCTGTCTGAGTAGGTCAGTTGGTTGTAATGTCATCTCAACATGCCAGGGTTGTAGATTCAATCCCCAGTCAGGGCATCTATGAGGAGCAACCAATGAATGCATAAATAAGTGGAACAACAAATCAGTGTTTCTCTCTCTCTTTTCTTCTCTATCTAAAATCAATAAATTTAAATGTTTTTAATTTAATGTAACTTCTAATTTTCTTAACATTTTCTTTTCTGTACCTTACTTATTATAAGAATATAGTATATAAGAATATAGTATATAATACATATAATATATACAATATGTGTCAATTGACTGTTTATGCTATTGAGAAAGCTTACGGTCAAGAGTAGGCTATTAATAGTTAAGTTTTGGAGAAGTCAAAAGTTACACATGGATTTTTTTACTGTGTGGTGGATTGGTGACTATCTGTAAAATGAGATAGTCTAAACATATTATCTTTAGGGATCTTCCAGAAATAATATTTGATGCTTCTATACTTTACATGAAAAGCACTCTATTCATTACATGCATTGCTAAGTACTTGTACCAAAACAAATCTTGCATCTTATGATTTTTTTTTTTTTTTTGTATTTTTCTGAAGCTGGAAATGGGGAGAGACAGATAGACTCCTGCATTTGCCCGACCGGGATCCACCCGGCATGCCCACCAGGGGCGACGCTCTGCCCCTCCGGGCGTCGCTCTGCCGCAAGAGGCCAAGGAGCCATCCCCAGCGCCCAGGCCATCTTTGCTCCAATGGAGCCTTGGCTGCGGGAGGGGAAGAGAGAGACAGAGAGGAAGGAGGGGGTGGGGGTGGAGAAGCAAATGGGCGCTTCTCCTATGTGCCCTGGCCGGGAATCGAACCCGGGTCCCCCGCACGCCAGGCCGACGCTCTACCGCTGAGCCAACCGGCCAGGGCCTGAATCTTATGATTTTAATCATAATATGGAATGATAAGGTTAGAAACAATGCTTCATAGAATTCTTGATTTATTATATATTTATATAAAAATTTTTATATAATTATCCAGATTAGCATTGCCTACTCACCAATATTTCAGAGGCAGAAGAGATGAGTAGATTGCTTTTCTTGAAGTTGAAATGAACAGTGCTGAATCATAGCAAATACAGCTGAAGAAACACCATTTTCCCTTCAAGTCTAGCAGAGAATTATTTGCTTACTTGGGATAGTAAATTTTATTTGTCAACTGAGCTAGGGCACAGTACCCAAATACTTGGCCAAACAGGTCCAGATGTTGGTGGATTAACATTTAAGCTTTGAGAAAGCAGATTATTCTTCATAATGTGGATGGGCCTCATCCAATCAGTGGAAGGCCCAAGAAAAAGACTGAGGACCCTCAAGGAAGAGGGAATTCTGCCAGCAAACTACCTGTGGACTTGAGCTGAAATGTCAACATTAGCTTCTCCCTTGGTCTCCACACTTGCCTACCATGCAGATTTTGAACTTGCCTGCCTCCACTGCTGGCTTTCAAGATAGAAGGAAGAAGATATGAGCCAATGAATGTGGGAAGATTCTAGAAGCTGGAAAAGGACTATGACCCTCAGTTAAAACACTCGTCTTGAGGGGAAAAATGATGTGTGTGACCACGGATCCCTATGTGGTGTGGTGTGGTTTTCAGGAACACACTGTACACATAAACAAGGACTGACTGTCCTGTTACAGGAAGTGGGACAATACAAACCAGCCTTTGCATGAACTCTGAAATGTACCCTGCAACCAACCACTGGATCAGGGTACAAGACAAATAATGATCCTAGTGGAACTTGGGAATGGGTACTAAATGGAATTTAATATTGTTCCCTGACTTACCTTTGTTTATAGAGGGCTAATTGTTTTTCCTCAATCCTGTGACAAAAGGAACTGGAGGAGACAGAAAGAAAAAGAACAATTTGGTTCTCGGTGAATTCTCAATAAACAATTGTTGAATTGCAATATATGTCCATCCTTTTGGTTCTGTTTCTCTGAAGAACCCTACTATAATGCCTTCCTAGACATGAAAGAAAAGAGTCACCCCATCCCAATCTGCTCTTATCCTATGTCTTCTGATTCAGGAACATCTAGTCTCAGCCAGTGGGTTCATCCACTCAAAATGAATGGAAGTAGAAGGGATCTACAAACTGTAAAGTACCACATACATGTATGCTAACATAACAATTATTATCTTCACTATCTTCATTTTAGAAACTCCATTTGAAACACTAGTTATAAGTAGCTATGCTCAGTATTATATAATGTGAAAGGCTGGAGTCTCTAAGAGAAGCCAAACCACTTAGGGCAGGGTGCTCTGCTTCTACAACCCACCAGCTCAGCCACACATCAGGTTATTAAAACCACTCCTGGGAAAGAGCAGAATTTGTTGATTATGCATGCATCCCACATAGCTCTTGGCTCTAGCAATTCTCTACACCTCCAGAGACTTCTCATCTTTCTCTTCATCTATATTATCCAGAAAAGAAAAAAAAGCCAGATGTCATAAGAAGTGATCTTTTTTAGCACTTTTCCAATCAAAACCAGCCTTTGCTGACTTCCTAGAATAAATCCTTCCCTAGTCTCCAAAAACCTGATGGTTTTTTTAGTGCACTAGCTCCACTTAGTGACTTCTGGAGAGAATGCACTCAAATTTTTTTCCATTTGGGTCAAGTTTATAGAATTGACAGCTAAATATCAGACAATGTATTTACAATGGCCAGACCAAGATTTCAGTTCCAGAGATTTCCAGGGAATATTATACATGACTCATTTTAGGAATACCTAGCATAAGGTTAATAATATAGACATTGATTTCAGACAGCTCTGAGTTCAAATACCTACTCAGTTTCTTATAACTTCTTCCTCTGTCCTTTACCTTATTTAGGCTTTATATTTATTTATTTATTTATTTATTTATTTATTTATTTATTTTTGGTAAAAACCTGAGTAATTCTTATTTAAGCTTTATTTTTATAATTATGTTAATTTTAAAACCTAAAAGTTTTCTAATGATTAATATAAATGGATAGTACATAGAGTACTTAGTAGACTATATAGCTCTTCATAAACAATAACAAATAAAAAATATCAATGGCCTTTTTCACAGAATTATAACAAATAATCTTAAAATTTATATGAAAGCACAAAATACCCCAAATAGCCAAAGTGATCTTGAGGAAGAACAAAGTTGGAGGCATCATGCATCCTGACTTCAATGTATCCCACAAAGTTATAATAATCAAAACAGTATGGCCTGACCTCTGGTGGCGCAGTGGATAAAGCGTCGAGGTCGCTGGTTCGAAACCCTGGGCTTGCCTGGTCAAGGCACATATGGGAGTTGATGCTTCCAGCTCCTCCCCCCTTCTCTCTCTCCTCTCTAAAAACAAAAACAAAAACAAAAAAAAACAGTATGGTTCTGGCACCAAAACATGCATATATATTGATCTGTGGAATAGAATAGACAGCCCAGAAGAAGAATAAAAACCAAAATGTTTATGGCCCTGGTTGAGTAGCTCAATTGGTTAGAGTATAATTCCAATATGCCAAGGTTGTGGGTTCAATCCCCAGTCAGGGCACATACAGAAGTTTACCAACGAATGCATGGATAGGTGAAACAGTGGATCAGTGTTTCTCTCTCTCTCTCTCTCTCTCTCTTTATTTCTCTCCCTAACATCAATTAATAAATAAAATTTAAAAAGAAAACATGTTTATATGGGCAATAAATCTACAACAAAAGAGGTAAGAATATACAATGGGGAAAAGACAGTCTCTTCAATAAATGATGTTTGGGCCATGGCTGGGTAGCTTAGTTGGTAAGCATAACCTAACATCCCATTACACCTAGGTTGTGGGTTTGATCTCCTATCAGAGCAACCAATGAATGCATAAATAAAAAAAACAACAGGCCCTGGCTGGTTGGCTCAGCGGTAGAGCATCGGCCTGGCGTGCGGGGGACCCGGGTTCGATTCCAGGCCAGGGCACATAGGAGAAGCGCCCATTTGCTTCTCCACCCCCCCTCCTTCCTCTCTGTCTCTCTCTTCCCCTCCCGCAGCCAAGGCTCCATTGGAGCAAAGATGGCCCGGGCGCTGGGGATGGCTCCTTGGCCTCTGCCCCAGGCGTTAGAGTGGCTCTGGTCTCAGCAGAGCGACGCCCGGAGGGGCAGAACATCACCCCTTGGTGGGCAGAGCGTCGCCCCTGGTGGGCTTGCCGGGTGGATCCCGGTCGGGCGCATGCGGGAGTCTGTCTGACTGTCTCTCCCCGTTTCCAGCTTCAGAAAGAAAAAAGAAAAAAAAACAAACAAACAAACAAACAAAAACAACAACAACAAATCAATATTTCCCTCTCTCTCTCTCTTTCTAAAATTAATAAATAAAAATTTAAATAAATAAATGGTGTTCAAAAAACTCGACAGATAATAGGAAAAAAATTGGACCACTTTGTACACTATATATAAAACTAAACTCAAGCCTGACCAGTGGTGGCACAGTGGATAGAGCATCTTCCTGAAACGCTGAGGACCAAGGTAGCTGGCTTGAGCTCATGCAACTTGAGTGCAGGCTTACCAGCTTAAGTGTGAGATCATCAACATGATCACATGGTTGCTGGCTTGAATCCAAAGGTCACTGGCTTGAAGCTCAAGGTCGCTGGCTTGAGCAAGGTGTCACTGGCTCATTGGAACCCCCCTTCCGATCCATCAAGGCACATATGAGAAGTAACCAATGAACAACTAAAGTGACACAACTACAAGCTGATATTTCTCATCTCTCTCCTTTCCTGCCTGCCTATCTCTGTATCTTTCACTTTAAAAAAAAAAAAGATTTAAATCAATAAATAAAAGAAATTTAAAATAAAACTAAACTCAAAATGGATTCAAGAGGGTTAAATATAAGACCTGAAACTATACAACTCCTAGAAAAAAACATAGGCAGTAAACATTGGTCTTAGCAATATTTTTTTGGATAAGTCTCCTTGGGCTAAGACAACAAAGACAAAAATAAACAATGGAACTACATCAAACTAGAAAGTTTTCACACACTAAATGAAACCATCGACAGAACAAATGACTGAATGGAGAAGATATTTGCAAATGGAACATCTGACAAAGGGTTAATATCCAAAATATATAAAAAAAACTCATACAACACAACATTAAATAAAACCAACAATCCCATTTAAAAATGGACAGAGGAGCCTGTCGCATGGTGGTACAGTGGATAGAGTATTAACCTGGAATGCTGAGGCTGCCAGTTCGAAACCCCAGGCTTGCCCAGTCAAGGCACATTCGGGAAGCAACAACAAGTTGATGCTTTCCACTCCTCCGCCACTTCTCTCTCTCTCTCTCCTCTCTTCTCTCTAAAATGAATAAATAAAAATTAAAAAAAAAAATGGACAGAGGACCCGACTAGACATTTCTCCAGAAAGACATATAAATGTCCAACAAGCACATGAAAAGATTCTCAACACCACTAATTATTAGGGAATTAGAACTCAAAACTATAATGAGATAACACCTCATACTTGTCAGAATGGATATTATCAAAGTGCCAATAAATGACAAGTGATGATAAGGATGTGGAGAAAATGAATCCTTGTACACTGTTGGTGGGATTATAAACTGGTGCAGCCAATATAGAAAACAGTATAACAGTTCCTCAAAACTTTAAAAATAGAACTGCCATATAACCCAGGAATTCCACTTTTTGTATTTATGCAAAGAAAATAAAAATATAAATTCAAAAAGATATATGCTTATATATACATATATATATATATGTATATATATATGTTCATCACAGCATTACTTACACTAGCCAAGATATGGAAGCAACCTAAGTATTCATTGATAGATAAATGGATAAAGAAGATGTGGTACTTACATAAAATGGAATATTACTCTGCCATAAAAGAAATGAAATCTTGCCATTTGCAACAACATGGGTGAACCTAAAGGGTATTATGCTAAGTAAAATAAGTCAAACAGAGGAAGACAAATACCATATGATTTCAGTTATATGTGAAATCTAAAACAAACAAACAAAATAAAACAAAATAAAGGCTCGTAGATACAGAGAACAAACTGATGATAACGCAGAGGAGATGGAGGTGAGGGGATGGGTAGAAAAGATAAAGGAGATTAAGTGGTAAAAACTTTCAGTTATAAAATGAAAAAGTCATGGGAATATAATATAAAGGGAAGATAGTCAATAATACTGTAATAACTCTGTACATTGACAGATGGTTACTAGACTTATCATGGTGATCACTTCATAAGGTATATAAGTGTCAAATTATGTTATACAGCTCTGGACAGTTGGCTCAGCAGTAGAGCGTAGGCCCAGCGTGTGGAAGTCCCGGGTTTGATTCCTGGCCAGGGCACACAGGAGAAGCGCCCATCTGCTTCTCCACCCTTTCCCCTCTCCTTCCTCTCTATCTCTTGCTTCCCCTCCCGCAGTCAAGGCTCCATTGGAGCAAAGTTTGCCCAGGCACTGAGAATGGCTCCATGGCCTCTGCCTCAGGCCCTAGAATGGCTCTGATTGCAGCAGAGCAATGTCCCAGATGGTCAGAGCATCGCCCCCTGGTGGGCATGCCAGGTGGATCTCAGTTGGGTGCATATGGGTGCCTGTCTCTCTGCCTCCCACTTCTAACTTTGGAAAAATATTTTTTAAAAAAAATAATAATAATAATAATTATGTTGTACACCTGAAACTAATATAATATTGCATGTAAACTATTTTAATAAAATAATAATAAATCATAGTTATTTCTATTATTAGCTACTTGGAGGACTTCCATAGACTATTCATTTTTCTATGGGTTTACTCCTTATTCTTTTAACTGAATTAAAAGGAGATAATAATTAATTTTTAAATGCATACATTAGCACAGTTTGGGTCTGATAGACACAGATTTCCCTGCAGGAATTATACATTCTTTATTATGCTGCTGCCTAGAATAAATATTCTAATGATTCAAAAAAGACACTAAATTTCTTTTTGTATTAAATGTGTGTCATATCTGTTCCTTTCTTTGGCACTGGAATGGAAGTTTGAAGTTCATTCTTAGATCTACAACCTTGGGAATGTAACCTTTTCAATTATTTCTAATATTTATTCTCACAATAAATCTTCAACACTATAATTTTGGGTCTGTCTCAAATTAAAAAAAATAAATGGGGAGGATCTTTAAAGAACAACTATTTTATAATTAATTGGCCATATATTGTATCTTTGTTCAATTACATTAACAAGTCTTACTTCAAGAATACCTTAGTTTGCAATTCCATAGTTAAACAGAAAGACCCAACCTTGCTCCCAGCCCAGTTCTTGCTTTTCTTGGGTTCCTTAGAAGTGTACATTTTATATCTGACCCCATCTTTCTCTGTTTTTGGTTCTGGCTATTATTTTTTCCCACAGAGATTTCTCTGTGACACAGACAAAAAAGCACTGTACTAAGAGCCATAGAATTTGCAAGCTCATTTCAACTGAGGTCATTCAACTCATGAGACTACATACACCTCACAGCCTCAGTCTCAGTTTCTGCATCTGAAAAATGGTGACACCCACCCATCCTTCCCTACAGAGTTATGGTAAGTAAAAGGTCTTTATACATTATAAGGTACTGAATTCAAAATTAGTGCTTCCAACCAGGATGAGAATTACTATTTCATCCAGATGCATTCCCAGTCTTTCAAGTATAAAAACCATTACATGTCAGTAATTGTATTTTTACTATTTATTAATTTAGAAAACACAAGTTTTAATTTGGATTTCAAGTTCTTTCCAGTAACTCTAAGGCCTCCCAGAGGGCTGTGTCATCTGTTTAGAACTACTACCTAAAGCCACAGACCAACCAAAGCAACCCAGTACACTGGGCTGCTTAATTATTGCTTTCAGACTTCCCTAAACCACCTCCTTTCCTTTTCTAAATGTCCTCTACTACTTGCTCTTACTCATAGTCCCCTTTCTTCTCCACTGGCTCCTATGAGCCTAAACCCATCTGTCATTTCTTCCATCATCAGTAATTATAAATTCTTAGCAATTACTCATAGTTAAGCTTGTATACACCTTAGTAGAAAATAATAAAATTATTATCACACGAGGATTGAAAGATTTTAGTCCAAAGTACTGGTAAAAAATACAAAATTACTTCTCTCCCCCAAAGCTTGAGTTATTAATCATCTTGAGGTTGCAGTACTAAGACATCTGTTAGGTAAAAGAACAGATTAGAGGAAGGCAAGGAAATCTGCCAAGACCTGAGGCAGATGCTTCCTCTTAGATTTGAACCTAGTGGCAATGCTACATGTTCTGACTCTTCTCCAAAGATTTAAGTTTTAACATCACATTTCTCTAATGTATTAAAACAACTACAGTCAAGATAGAACTTGAGCATCAGGAGTCCCAGGCGTTCTCGGAGCACTTCGCTCATCCACTCAGAAGTATTAGTTGATAACCGACCCAATTAGCCCTAAGTTATTCTAGAGCTGTAGAATTAGAGGTAAAAGTTTCTGCTCTCAAAGTCTTTGTTGTCTACTTAGAGAGTCAGTTTACAGCAGTGGTAGTCAACCATTTTATACCTACCACCCACTTTTGTATCTCTGTTAGTAGTGAAATTTTCTAACCGCCCACCGGTTCCACAGTAACAGTGATTTATAAAGTAGGGAAGTAACTTTACTTTATAAAATTTAGAAAGCAGAGTTACAGCAAGTTAAAGCATATAATAATAATTACTTACCAAGTACTTTATGTTGTATTTTCGCTGTTTGGCAGAATAAATCTTTATAAAACAACTTACTATAGTCAAATCTGTCTTTTTATTTATACTTTGGTTGTTCCGCTACTGCCCACCATGAAAGCTGGAACATCCACTAGTGGGCGGTAGGGACCAGGTTGACTACCACTGGTTTACAGTATGGTGACTTCCGTTCAATAGTGCAAGAAATCCAAGGTGCCCTGGAGGTTTAAAAGATAGACAAGCTCATCAGGTAAAAAGGGGATAACTTTTTCCAAATTAACTAACAAGACTCTGAGACTTGAAAAGAACTGGAACATAGATGCAAATTGGGAAAGGGAACTAAGGAATGGAGAAAGAATAGCTGAAGACCTTTTAATGAAGGGTTTTCTGTGCCAAGTTGATGAGTTTATATTGTGTCTGAAGGCCACAGGAACCTTAATAGAGTTATTAAGAGGGAGGAGCAATATCATGAAATTTGCCTAAAATACATCAGGTTTAATCATTCTAGAATTCATATTCCCCTTACACCTCTTTACTCCCATCAGCATGTTACTTATCTCCCACTTCTTATCCTAGCCTTTGCCGGTCCTCAGCCTCCCACTTATTTAATCCATTTCCCACATTTCCAGAGTGGTCTTTCCAAAATACAATCAGTTACACGATCCCTTTGTTCTAAGCCCTAAAATAAAATCCATGCCTATTTTTCACACTCATTTTGCCACCAGTCACATTTCTCATATCTTAATCTCTGGCTAGCTGACTACTAGGTACTTCCTCAACATGCATGCTGTTTCATGCCTGTATTCTAATCATGATTCTATCCTTAATGCATCGAACACTCTATCTCTACTGTCTTGCTGATGGATTTGTGCTTATCTTTTAAAGCCTGGATCATCTGCTCCCATCTTCCCCCATCTACCTAGGTAATCCTCCCCACTTTGTGCCAACTTCATACCTTGAACAAGCTTCTATTACTGCATGTACATTATGTGAGCCTACTCTCTGCTTTCTTGTTCAGCCTCACTCTCCACTTTTGCCCATGAGCTCCTTGATGGAGAGATGGCACCTTTTAACCTTTGCATCCTCTGTGCCTGGGACTTAGTTAAGCACTCAATACAAAATAAATAAATAAATAAATAAATAAATAAATAAATAAATAAATAAATTTTCCTTTGTAGAGATAGAAGAAAGATGACCCCAACCTGTTATAGAAGAATAATTCTGAATTCTAAGAAGGTAGTCATGTACTTGAAAAAGTCGAAGCTACCTGTGTTACTATGGCAGAACATTTCAGTCAATTTCTTTATATTCTATCTCCCAATTTCTCTTTTATGAAGATAGTACAGTCTTGCCCTGGCTGGGTAGCTTAGCTGGTGAGAGTATCCTCCCAATACAACAAGGTACCTGATACAAAAATTAACCAATGAATGTATAAATAAATAGAACAACAAATAAATCTCCCTCTCTCTCTCCCTCCCCCCTTTCTCTTTCTTTCCCTCTTTTCTCTAAAATTAATAAATAAAAAAATAATTTTGAAGACTGTACAGTCTTGGAAATGCATGAATGGATATAGGTTGTATAGCAATATTCTTCTCATACACTGAGAAACTTTCCCTCTATATAGATATATGTGCACTTGGAGAAAACTTGTAATACCTTACCTTCTTTTTCTACAATTCTATCTAAATGTTTTGCAGTAGTAACACTACTTAACGTGTTCCATTGAAATAATGAGACAAAGAACCGAAGTACATAGAAATAGTTCCTTTTCTGTAAAACATATCTCCAAAGATTTAGCTTTTGGTGACCCACATATTTAAGTAGTACCAAGGCATTTGTAGAAAGAATGACTGTTCTTTGAAACTGAAACATGTAGCCCAAACCTTCCCAAAGAGTCCTGTGACATGAAAATAATAGTGTCTTAGGTCTTCAAAATATCACGTCCCCTGGATTCCACCTCCCTTTTAACCAGTAAGGATCAATAATAGAGAGTCCACGGGACTTCTCTGATATTAGATCCTGCTGCCAGGGCATCACACTGAGACTAGGCCAAGTCTGCACGATGGTGAGTGAATCCCCATGATCTTGTAGAATGAGTTTGGAGCTGAAATGAATTTAAAGTATATTAGGAAGCAAAAAGTAAAAAACAACTTAAGTAACCGTCAATAGAGATCTGATAAAATAAAAAAGAATTTGTGGTGTGATGAGCTGTTGGTCCCAATTCTACTCCCTGTATTACTGTTATCCATACACATCCATGACCTTGCCATGACCTCAAGATGGGTGACATATATTTCCTCACTTCTTGACTATGGGCTTTACCATGTAGATTGCTTTGCCCAATGAGATGTTAGCAGAAGTGATATGAGCAGAGACTTGACATGAGCTTAAATAATTAACCTTGTTTACTTGTGCATCCGCCATCACCATAACAACAGCCTGTTTATCCACTACCCCTCCATATGGAACAACACTGCCTCACCTGATCTGTAGACCTGCAGTCTCATACAGAGCACCCAAGACTACCCATGCATGGACTGAAATAGATGCATGCTGAGGTACATGAGAGAAAATAAATGCTTATTGTTAAATGCTGCTGATATTTTGGGATTGTTTATTACCTAGAAAAAGCTGACAAATACATTACTCCTTCACTTAATGGAATATTCTCTAGTTATTAAATGAGGCAGCTCTTGATGAGTTTATATAGAAGGATCTCTAGAATATACTTACAAGTAAAAATAACAAGGGGCAGAGCAATACATGCAATATGCTATTATTTATGGGGAAGGAAAAGAACACATATTTTTATATTTGCTTGAATAATTCTAGAATGGTTTTAGAAGGATGTAGAAGAAGTTGTTAACTGTCATTGTTCCCAGAGAATTATTAGGAGGGCTAGTGGTCAGAACTGAGAGTTACCAACTGTATTTAATAACCAATATGTTACACCAGCTGAGTATTCATCCTGAAGAGACGCATTCTAGAAATAGCTTAAGCCCTCCTTTCATGGGTTTTAATGTGGTCTATCCAGACTGAAATGATTCCAAGATTTAAAGAGAGTTGGATTTAGTTGAGTTGATGAGGATCAGAGTGAGAAAATGCAGGAGAAAAAAAAAAAGAGACTGTGTTTTGAAATGAGTTTGTCATCTATATATTTTTAACAACCCACCCCCCTTAGCCTCTGCTTTTCTCCCTCACCACCCCCAGTACCATTCCTAAATGTGAATTCATTAGAGTCCACAATATGTAAATCATTGGTTCAACCACTTAGGATAAACACATATAGAAAGAAAATAAGGTGGATAGAAATACTGCAATACAAAAATCTTCTCACGATGTGGGAAGAAGTATATTTTTTCCCCATGTTTCACATAGTCCAAGAAACATGTAAGAATAAGTGCATGTTGCCATGGAAACTAGATGTCATCATTAGCATCATCAACATTCTCTGAATGTCTGTTAAGTATTGTTTTACTGTTAAGATATGATTTGCTATAAGAAAATTTCTAATTCAAAAGATTTCTGGAACAACATATGTTTGGTAAAAAAGGGATAAACCTTTCATCATTTATCACTGCTAGGTGCTAGGGATACAAAGATTAATAAGACTCAGTCCCTATACACAAGAAGTTCAGCCTGGTGTAAGCGGATAGATACATAAATGATTATTAGACAATGTGGAAATGCAGTGACAGCGATGTACACAAGCTATTATGCATAATCCCCAAAGCAATCAAATGCTGACATTAGAAGAAGCACATGCTTACTCAAGAAGAAAACAAGCTGTTTGTACCTCTATTTCTTGCCTCATTATTTATCCCTTAACATAATGTTTTAAGTTCTAAAATGCATAGGGGAGAAGACTCCCTATGTCCTATCCCTAAATTGCCCACACTGTTCCTAGTTTTAACATTAATCATTGATATTTCCCATTCCCATGCAGAACTCTTATAAAAACTGTAAAGATTGGAGCAGTGGTTTCTTCAAGTTGCTAAATTAAAGACTGCATGAATAATTTAGATTCCACCAACCGCCAATAATCCTGTCTTCCAAAACTCTGGATCAAAGGATCCGATAACAGGCAGGTTACCTGGGATAGATAATATAGTGCCCAGGAGAGCAATGAACCTTTATTTCCTCTGTGTGGTCAACCAGCCCTGATGCAGAAGGACAACTGCCTTTCTGGATCTACAGTCCTCTTGGACTGTTCTCGGGGGTCCCATTTTTTGCCAATGCTCCACTTGTTACTTCTCAACTGGGCCAAGTGCCTAAACCAATTACATCCCATCTACACCAGGGGTCCCCAAACTACGGCCCGGCCCGCGGGCCACATGCGGCCCCCTGAGGCCATTTATCCGGCCCCCGCTGCACTTCTGGAAGGGGCACCTCTTTCATTGGTGGTCAGTGAAAGAAGCATAGTTCCCATTGAAATACTGGTCAGTTTGTTGATTTAAATTTACTTGTTCTTTATTTTAAATATTGTATTTGTTCCCGTTTTGTTTTTTTACTTTAAAATATGATATGTGCAGTGTACATAGGGATTTGTTCATAGTTTTTTTTATGGTCCGGCCCTCCAACTGGCCCCCTGTGTAAAAAGTTTGGGGACCCCTGATCTACACCATCCACCAAAGGCTGTTTTGCCTGTCAGCCTGCTCTTCTCTTCTGCCAGAGAATCTACCTTCAATGTACGCCCTGTCAGTAGAATATAGGGTTCTAATATTCCAGTATAAATACAGGATTCTCTAGAGAAGTCGAAGAAAAAGAAATCAGGCTTGCCATATACAGTGGCCAAGGACATGGACTGTAGCATCTTAATCAATTTCAGAGGGTCCGGGAGCTCTTAAATAGCTTCACCCTTACATGGATCATGGCCTTCTGAAACCTTAACATGTGTCCCCTCCTAGGCAATAGCACAGTGATGTATAAGGGGCCTCTCACGGTTACTCTCAGTTTCACGAGGAGAGAGGGACTAAAAGGGTTCACAAACTGCTCATAGTAAATTTAGGGACACAGTTATTTGGCTGGCAGAAGGACTGCTTGTATGTTAGCCTGTGCACCTACTATTATGCTTAATACATGTTCATTGTCCTTCTTTAATCCAGCCTCTAATTATTTGCCTCTTTCTCTAAGGCTTTTACACGTGTTCTAGTCTCTCTCCCCCAAACAACAGTCCCATGACTTGCCTTGTCTCTCCCTGATGCCTTTGTATCCCACCCATGCCTCTGCCAGGCAACTCTCCCAACTTTCTTTGAGTGTGAACATCGCTACACGTACACCAGGAAAATTCAGTTTCTAGACTGCAGTGCAGAGACAAGATACCCAAGTAGACTCATCTCTATTTTATGGTCTAGGCACCAGGGATATGATGACAATAAGATTTCTGTCTCCATATCTTCTATAAGAAAACATGTCCATTCTCCTTCTCAAAGAGTCTACTCTCATAATCTCTGCTACACATCTTGTGTTCTCTAGGCCCAGCTAATTGATCCAAAGCTTCAAATTGGACTCATCTGCATCAATCTTATTTTTTCTTCTGGGTTTTTAGAACTGGTACATATGAACTCAAATCAATCTGTTTTATTTATTTGACTAGAAACCCCATATAAAGCCTAAGCTGCAGCAGAAATAAACCCAAGGCTGCAACAGAAATAACTGGCTTCTGTACTCTGAAAAATAGAGAAAACAAATGAAAAACCAGCAAAAGGCCAACTTGCAGAGAGAAGCAGGAAAGATCAAGAATATCCTGGTTCAAGATGGTTCTGGGGCCCTGGCCAGTAGGCTCAATGAATAGAGCATTAGCCCAGTGTGCACACATCCTGAATTCAATTCCCGGTCAGGGCACACATGAGAAGTAATCATCTGCTTCTCTTCTCCTTCCTCTCCCCCACCTTTCTCTCTTCCCCTCCTGAAGCCAGCAGTTCAACTGGTTCAACCAGGTGCTGAGAATAGCTCAATTAGTCTGAGCATCAGCCCCCAATGAGGGTTGCCGGGGTGGATCCTGGTTAGGACACAGGTGGGAGTCTGTCTCTCTATCTACCTACCTTTTACTTAAAAAAAAAATGATTCTGGATGCAAGTAATTGAAAAATCCCAACTCATTATTCTTTTGTGGGTTTTTGTTTGTTTTGTTTTTCTTGCAAGAGAAAGAGAGGCAGGAAGGGAGAGAACACTTCAGTTGTTCACTGATTGCTTCTCATATGTGCCTGATGAGGGGCTCCAGCTGAGCCAAGAGACTCCTTGCTCAGGGCAACAACCTTGGATTTCAAGCCAGCAACCATGGGGTCATTTGGATGATCCTGTGTTCAAGCAGCGACCCCACGCTCAAGCTGGTGACCTTGGGGTTTTGAACCTGGACCTCAGTGTCCCAGGTCAATGCTCTATCCACTACACTACCACTAGTTAGACCCAACTCATCGATTCTTAAGCCGTGAGAAAATGTATGACCTTATGTATTAGTCTGCTAGGCCGGCCATAACAAAATACCACCAACTGAATGGGTAAAACAACAGAAATTTGTTTCTCACAGTTCTGGAGACTGAAGTCCAAGATCAAAGTGTTGACAGTTTGGTTCCTCCTGAGGACTCTCTTGTTGGTGTGCAGAAGGCCTTCTTCTCTTTGTGTCCTGACAAGGCCACTCCTCTGAATACATGTATTCCTGGTATCACTCCCTCTTCTAAGGACACAGGTCATATTGGCTTAGGGCCCATACTTACGACCATATTTAAACTTAATTACCCCCTTTAACATCCCTATATCCCAGTAAACTCACATTCTAAGATACAGTACTAGGGGTTAGGACTTCAACATATGAACTTTAGAGGAGGAACATAACACCACATAACATGTAAATTAATTTAGGCTCCTGTTGGGCAAACAAGGATGTTAGGCTTGCTTGCTTGTACTTTGCCTGATT
Source organism: Saccopteryx leptura (assembly GCF_036850995.1). NCBI lineage: Eukaryota > Metazoa > Chordata > Mammalia > Chiroptera > Emballonuridae > Saccopteryx > Saccopteryx leptura. Next base: position 285,950,427 of record NC_089503.1, on the reverse strand, counting down.
GGTGCTTGAGCACGGGGCAGCACCACGTGTGTACAGTCTACGGAAGGCTGAGGGTGCTTGAGCACGGGGCAGCACCACGCGTGTACAGTCTACGGAAGGCTGAGGGTGCTTGAGCACGGGGCAGCACCACGCGTGTACAGTCTACGGAAGGCTGAGGGTGCTTGAGCACGGGGCAGCACCACGCGTGTACAGTCTACGGAAGGCTGAGGGTGCTTGAGCACGGGGCAGCACCACGCGTGTACAGTCTACGGAAGGCTGAGGGTGCTTGAGCACGGGGCAGCACCACGCGTGTACAGTCTACGGAAGGCTGAGGGTGCTTGAGCACGGGGCAGCACCACGCGTGTACAGTCTACGGAAGGCTGAGGGTGCTTGAGCACGGGGCAGCACCACGCGTGTATAGTCTACGGAAGGCTGAAGGTGCTTGAGCACGGGGCAGCACCACGTGTGTATAGTCTACAGAAGGCTGCAGGTGCTTGCCCTAAGGGTGGCAGATGGCAAATTGCAGATTGCCAGCCTCCATTGGGAGGGGCCATTTTTTGCTACTGTTTCCAAAGAAGGGGTTTCCCCCCACCACCTGTTTGCTCATCAGCTCTGAGAGGGAAGCGGTTTTCCCTGCCTGCTTGCTCGTCTGCCTTTGCAAGACTAATAAAAGGAATGGTCGACCATTTTCCGGCTCCACAGTTCCTTTAGCTAGCATCTGCCCGGCTTCAATGCAAATCTGCATGGCTACAGCCACTGGCCTTACAGCTCCAGCTACAGCTCAGTGACATAATCAAGATCTCAGATGTCTGCTCCTGTTAGCATCAGGTCCATCCTAAGGTCGGTTTTCCGGCCTAGCTGAAAGATGACTGCCAATGGCAACTGGCATTATGGACTGTTTTTTTAAGCATGGCTATAGAGGAAGATAACTTTTCCAACTACGGAATATAAATCCCTCCCTTCAATCTGTTTGGGTAAACTTAAGTCACCATGCTTATCGCTGGACCAAGAAATGTCATCTGTTAATTGGCTTACACTAACAAAGATTTACCCACACCCTCAAATTAGAAGGGGAAAGGATGGTTATCAGAATATAATAAAGAATCTGTTAGGAAAAGAGAGGGGAGAGAGGATGCTGGGTGGCTTTGCTGTCAAAGCTATAGTCATGAGAAAGAAACCCATGGGGACAGGAAAGGTGGGGAGAATCCCGTGTTACCACTACCTGCAAGCATTATTTTTCTTCCCCTTCATCTCTTTCCGTCCACGCGTCTCACAGTGAACCAACACAGAGTGAACACCCAGCCCAGTATACTTTCCGTACCCATTTCTCTCCCCTATCCTTCCACACCTCTCCACACACTAACTTGCCAATGATCAGAGCACCAAGGAAATATATACAAAGTAACCTTCTTTCCTCATCCACAAGGGAATTCCGTTTCAACTTGTGTTGTTAAAAATATCAAAAAACAAGCTTGATGCTTCAGAACATGTGTTCTTCAGGACTTATCAAAGCTCTTGCCCAAACTCACAATAAGTATCAGAGAAAGCTGGGGTTTGGATCACTGACCCTCAGTTCTTCCGATGATCCGTTCAGTCCTCTTCCTCCTAACACACTCCTCACATTGGTTCTATGTAAACAGACTTCTGATTCAGGAAAGAGAGAGTCCATATAAACTTGTTTTTCCTCCCCCTTACAGAGGCAGCTGTTTGACAATTATCAATATGATTACACCAAAAACATTAATGTATAAGATTAGGTCCCCCTGAGATCATATGTTATTAGATTTAGAAACTTTTTTTCTTTCTTTTTGGGTGAAAATTTCAATAATCCTTGAATTTGTGTCTATGTGAGAACTTTCCCACATTGTTTCCAGGTATTGGCTAAAGATTAACTTTTCAGATTACTTTTGAGTCAAGGCAGACTAAAAAGCTTTGTTTTCCCTGTGCATTTGTGGCAATAAATTGTGTGCTTTATGTATTTAATAGGATGTGAATGGAACGGGAGCTCCCTTGTGGGTGTGAATTTGCAAATATCTGAGGTCACATTGCTTTGTGCTGAAAGCACGGGTGTGGGTTTGTAGGGAACAAACATGGATATGAGTCTGGATATGAATGGAAAAATTGGTGTAGGTGGCTCTAAATTGGGTCGGTGTGCATGCCTTTACTCTTAAGGAGAGGGCAAGTTGCTTTCCAGCTTTCCAGGGGCCTCAGTACAACCTGTTGAAAACCGATTTGGCTTCTCATGCAGCAGCCTCTGACTTTTATCCCAGGAACTCCTTTCTTTCAGCTCCCTTTGCCTGAGAATTGTGGACAAGTCCTGCCAGGGGTGAGGATGACAGAGACGCAAAGACCCGGCTCCAGAGAACAAGTTCAGTGACGCAGATCTACTTTATTCAAGAAGTAAGCTAGCTTATATACATGGGTTCAGCCAATAGGATGTTACAGCAGGGCAAATGGCCAAAAAAGGTTAGGAGGCTGCCTGGTTGGCGCTGAGTCATTTCCGTATAGCAGGCGAGCTCCCTTCCTGGATATGCCCAGGAGGCTTCTGGGAGCTGGAGTATTCTCACAGCATTGCGTCAGCCACAGCTGCTAGGAATGCGCTCTGTGCTCTACCTACAGAGAATTCCCTGCCTGTTCCTGTTACTTCCACCTCAGTGAGGCCAAAACCCTGCCTGCTTCTTACATGGCTCCATAGCAGGCTTCGCTTCTTAGAAACTAGAACAATAGGAAAGGGGAGAGAGGAGGGATGTGAGACCAATTCTTTCCTTCTCCTGCCTGACTCACATTTACAGCAAACCAAATCCCCATTACATTCCCTACCCACAATACACTCTGTAGTACCCAGTTCCAGATCAGAACTGCCTAGGGGACTCCGAAGTCTGGCTCTCCTCTAAGTGCAATGAATGTCATCATAGTCCTTTCTTTACCAGAAGAGTCACTCTTAAAAATCTCTACTACTTGCTCTGGCTGGATGACTCTGTTGATTGGAGAATCCTCCCAATGTGCAAAGCTTGGGGGTTCAATCCCTGGTCAGGGCACATACAGGAGCAGATAGATAAAATAAATCTTTGTAATCTCCACTATTCAACCAAGTAAAAAGAAGGAAGTAAGAATAAAAGAGAAAAGGTGTGTTGTGGGGGGGGGGTATTAGCAGTAAAGTAAAAATCGTTTTAAAAAAATTAAAATGAAAAATTGCACAAGTGTTTCAGGATTGGGTAAGTGAGGAAAAGGTTTTAGTTTTTTTTTTCCGTTTGAGTTCTGTATGTTCCTGTATAGTGGTGAGCAAAGAAAGATGCAATATCAGTGAGAGAGGAAAGCAAGTGGCCAGACTTGAGCCTCCAGAGGGAGTTACAGACTGAAAGTTGTCACCAGTTCCAGTAGCAACTGGCCTACAATGGGCACTGAGATTGGGTCCCCAGGAGCCATAATCTTTCAGATTATAATATAAATCACAGTAATGCCATCCTTTTTGTTACGGCTCATTTTGGAAATGGATAGATGATCAAATTCTGGCCAATGAGATGTAAAGGGAAGTTTGCTGTGGGAATTCTGGAAAAATTTCCCTGTGTCTTGCTACCAATGTGGAAAGGAAGTCAATACCTGGAATAGCACAGCATAGCAATTGGGCATCTGGGACCCTAATAAAGTAATTAAATCACTGGGATAGCACTTTCTTAGACTTACTGTTATGTGAGATAATAAAATTTCTAATTATGTAAGACCTCCGAAGGTATCCAGACAGATATATGCCCCTTTCTCATAATACCTTGGAGCTCTCACCACACCCACCTCCTGCCCTGCCACTGCCAGTGAGTTAGAGTTGGAGAGTGCGTCTTACTATGTACACAGAGATGAAGCAGGCCATAAAAAGGGAGTCCTAGAGCTACACCAGCAGATACAGTGTTGTACGTAAAAGCCGAGTTCAGCTGTAGCAATAATAGTGCAAAACTATATGTCAAGCATAGTACTAACAAAACAAGCTTCTTTTATTCCTGTTATATGACATGTTTTCAGTTTGAAATAACTGATTTAGAAAATACAACCCATGGTTAATTTGAGATTGTATATGTGTCCCAGTTTTAACTGAAACCCTTCTTTTAAAGAAGAATAAGCTGGCCTGACCTAGATGTTGGACATACATAGTTATCTTTTCATCGGGGATTTTAAAAAACGCATATTTTCCTCCATGCCACTCCCTGGGCAGGGCTTCCCTTGACAGTGTGTATTTGTGTGCATGTGAGGGGCGGGGCTGGGAGGAAGGGGAAGCAGAGGCCAGTCTCAGGGCATGGTGTCCCTCTCCACGCCAGTGTTGTTATTCAGGCGAAATAGGTTAAAATAAACATTTAGTTTTATATCCCACATATGCATGAAATCGTATGGTCTTTGGCTTCTTCTGTCTAATTTATTTTGCTTAGCACGATATTTTTAAGATCCATGCATGTTGTTACAAATGGCACTATTTCATTTTTTTCCTTACGGCTGAATAGTATTCCATTATATATATGTAAGGTAACCAAGGTAAAGGGGTGAGGGGGGAAGATTTGACTTTGGGTAGTAAGCGCACAATGTAATCTAAAGATGGTGTATCATAGAGATGTACACTTGAAAGCTATATAAGTTTATTAACCAATGTCATCCAAATAACTTAAATAAAAACCTTAAAAAAAGGAACATTTAGGGATATCTTGAAATTAAAGAGTCACAAAAGATGAATTGTTCCCTCCTGAGGGCTCACCCCCTTTACTGCACAGAGGCTAATTGCATGTGTATGAATCTTAGGTATATCTTTAGAACCAGGAAGAAAAATCCTTTTCTTCTTTTCCTGTGCTGTCCCTGCCCAGCATAGCAGTGCCTGTGAGTAGGAGGAACAGTTCGTCTGGCTGACTCAACTGATTATCAGTTTACAAAGAGTGAACCAAGTAAGAAAGAACCTAATTTTCCCATAGTCCACATGACAAGAATTTCCCCTTGGACTAAATTACTAGCCAGTGGACAAGAATTTCCCTTTTGACTAAATTACCCCAATATGATAAAAAATAGTTACATTTAATAAAAGACATGCAAGGTATACTACTTATATTAATTCTCATTAATCCTCATACTAACACTGTAACATAGATGCTATTGTGCTTGTTTTAATTATGCAGAAATGGAGAAGAAATCTGGTTGACTAACTTGATCCAGGTCACACAGCAAATGTTCAAGCCACATTTGAAACTCATCCAAAGAATCTCAAAGTTCACACCTTTATCAAGCACTGGTGACAGGGGCGCTAAAGACAACCCTCAGTTTCAGTGATTCACTAGAAGAACTCACATAACTCAGAAAAGCTGTTATTCTCATGATTACTGTTTAGTATAGTGAAAGGCTACAGATTAAAGCCAGCAAACATAAAAGGTGCATACGGTGGACTCCAAAGGAGACCAGGAACAAGCTTCTAGTTTTTCCCCAGTGGAGTCATATGGACAGCACCTGTGCAGAGAGTGGCTTCTCCCAGCAACACTGTGTGACAAGTATGGTATATTGCCAACCAGAGAACTCACCTTAGCCTTGGTGTCCAGGGTTCTACCGGAGATTAGTCAGGTCAGCATAGAGTGCCCTTGTGACTAACCTTACTCAGTCTCCAGTCCCTCCAGAGGTCAAACAGATTTAGCACAGCCCATGGCCCCATCATAAATCACATTGTTAACATAAACTATCTAGTATGGCTCAAGTTTTTGATTAATTGATTTGAATATCAATTTGGGATCAGTTTATATTCCCAGGGCTGGATAATTATATATATTTGAAGGTGATTGCATTTCTTTACCATTCATATCAAAACTCACAAGTCAATTTTAAAGGAGTATCAGAGTCTTCTGAATGCCAAGTAATTGGAAAAAATAAGACATTAGATCAAAAACAATACACACATTTTATTAGATGGATAATACAAAAGAGAAAAATAATGTATTTAAATATTTTTTTAGAATTTTTTGTTATTTATTTGATTGGTTGATTGACTTTAGAGAGAGAGGGAGGGAGGGAGGGAGAGAGAGAGGGAGGGAGAGAGAGAGAGGAGCACTGATTTGTTATCCTACTTTTTTAAGCATTCCTTGGTTATTTCTTGTATGTGCTCTGACTGGGTATTTCACCTGCAACCTTGACATATTGGGATGATGTTGTAACCAACTGAGCTACCTGGCCAGGGCTTAAATATCCTTTTTTTAAAAAAATGTTCTTTTTAAATATTGTAAGATTCTCTGAGCCTACAAGCTTGTATGACTTTGGACTTGAATGAATTTTGGTTTCCTCCTTTGTTAAAATAGTAATAATAAAATTATACACATACACACTCACACACCTTCCTGGGGTTTTGCTGATTAAATTCTGCAATATTTACTGACGGCCTACTGATCACTAAACTAGGCTATGAGAAATTCAGCAAACAGTTTCTTGCTGTCATGGAACTTAGTCTGGTGGGAAAGACAGAAATCAATTAATTGATCACAGTGGTACTTAATTACAAATTTAAATAAGTATCACAAAATGAAATAATGTGGTTGCGTGAAAGTATATAACAATGATTTAAACAGGGGGTGAGAGGAAGGCAAGCAGATCAGAGAGACTTTCCAGAGCTGAGATCTAAAGGATGAGAAGGAAGGTAGAGAGGGGCAGGAAGGAAGCGTTCCAGGCAGTGGAACAAGCAGAGACGTGACAAACACACAGAGACCGGGGGAAGAGAAAAAGAGTCTGTCGCAGAGAGAAGGAAGGACAGCAGCCTTATAAGAAATGAATCTGCAGAGGCAGACGGGGCCTGACATTCAGGTTGTCAGAGACCAAGGTAAGAATTGTCTTTATCTTTTTTTTTTTTTTTGTCCCTTTTTATTGAATTTACTGGGGTGACAAAGGTTAACCAAATTACACAAGTTTCAGGCACACAATTCTACAACACATCATCTGTACACAGTATTGTATAGTCACCCCCCCAAGTCAAGTCTCCCTCCTTCACCACTTACCCCCTTTACCCGCCTTTCCTCCCTCCCTCCCGCCCCCCACCCACCCCTCACACCCACATGTTGGTCTTTATCTTAAGAGCATTAGGAAGTTTGAAGAGTTTAAGCAGAGAAGAAACTAATCAGATTTTCATTATTAAAACATGATTTTGACTATTTGGAATAGAGATGTTGGCTGGGAAGAATGGATACAAGGAGATAATATTACGAAGGTGCCAGCAAAATTAACAAAACATAACACAGGAAAGAAATTAACATTAACTAAATATTTGCTATGTGTCAGACATTTTATGTGCATTAACCATCAATCTAACTCCAACACTCATATTTTTCCTACCCTATTATACACCTTCAGAAAGTGCTATATGAATTCAATTTTTACACAAAAGAAGGATCAAGTGCTCAGTGTTCTCATCAATAAACTTTTATAATATACTAAATTTTGACATAACATAGGGAAGGGATAGAGAAAGAAGAAAAATATTCTAGATGGGTTTCCTCAAGAAAACAGTTTGTAATCCAATTTATATGAGTGAGGTAATGGGTCAAAAATACTTTGTGGATTAGAAGTTACTCATCAATTTTAATGAATATACTTCCATTTTAAAAAGACAGAATAATAAATAGAAATCCTAGACCCTGGCTGGTTGGCTCAGAGCGTCGGCCTGGCGTGCAGAAGTCCCGGGTTCGATTCCTGGCCAGGGCACACAGGAGAAGCGCCCATCTGCTTCTCCACCCCTCCCCCTCTCCTTCCTCTCTGTCTCTCTCTTCCTCTCCCGCAGCCGAGGCTCCATTGGAGCAAAGTTTGCCCAGGCGCTGAGGATGGCTCCTCTGCCTCAGGCGCTAGAGTGGCTCTGGTCACAACAGAGCGATGCCCTGGATGGGCAGAGCATTTCCCCTGGTGGGCATGCCGGGTGAATCCTGGTCGGGCGCATGCGGGAGTCTATCTGACTGCCTCCCCGTTTCCAGCTTCAGAAAAATACAAAAAAAAAAAAAAATAGAAATCCTATCTCAGTTTCTCAAATGGAAACTAAAATGGCCATCAGAGCTGTCCACATTGAGCTATAAAGCAGGGGTCCCCAAACTTTTTACACGGGGGGCCAGTTCACTGTCCCTCAGACCATTGGAGGGCCAGACTATAAAAAAAAACTATGAACAAATCCCTATGCACACTGCACATATCTTATTATAAAGTAAAAAAACAAAACAGGAACAAATACAATATTTAAAATAAAGAACAAGTAAATTAAAATCAACAAACCAGTATTTCAATGGGAACTATGGGCCTGCTTTTGGCTAACGATATGGTCAATGTGCTCCTCTCACTGACCACCAGTGAAAGAGGTGCCCCTTCTGGAAGTGCAGTGGGGGCCGGATAAATGGCCTCAGGGGGCCGCATGCGGCCCACGGGCCGTAGTTTGGGGACCCCTGCTATAAAGGCTAGGCATTTAGGCCAGGCGGTGGTGCAGTGGATAGAGCATCGGATTGAGATGCAGAGGATCCAGGTTTGAAACCCCGAAGTCACTGGCTTCAGCGCTGGCTCATCTGGCTTGAACATGGGCTCAGCAGCTTGAGCATGCAGTCATTGGCTTGAGCATGTAGTCATTGGCTTGAGCACGGAGTCACTAGCTTGAGCGTTGGATCATAGACATGACCCCATGGTCGCTGGCTTGAGCCCAAAGGTTGCTGGCTTGAAGCCCAAGGTCACTGGCTTGAGCATGGGGTCACTCACTCTGCTGTAGCCCCCTGGTCAAGGCACATATGAGAAAGCAATCAATGAACAACTAAGGTGCTGCAATGAAGAATTGATGCTTCTCATCTCTCTCCCTTCCTGTCTGTCTGTCTCTCTCTCTCTCTCTTTCTCTCTGACTGTCTTTGTCAAAAAAAGAAGAAGAAAAAAAAGAAGAAAAAAAAGCTCTAGGCATTTACACCTCCACCTTGATCAGTCACTGGGGGTGGGCTGCCCTGGGAAGGGTGTGACCTTGTCCGAGGCAGTTCTTTACAGGTGAAGTGACTCCTAAAGACACTGCCAGCTGAAGCTGCCTACTGACAACAACCTCAGCAGCTGGAGCAACAAGTCCTTCACTGAAAGGGAGTCTAAGCAATACTTTACTATTCCACTATTGTCCCACAAAATATACTGCTCACAAAAATTAGGGGATATTTCAAAATGAATATGAAGCAATAAAAACTTATTTTTTTTTTATTAAACAAGAACATCAGAAAAGCAAATGAGAAGTCAAAGAAAGTTGTTCAATTATGCAAATGAGATGCAAAACCTTATTTCATTGGTAAAAATTAACTATACAAAAGGTTGAAAGTACTGGAGTATCTGCACATTCCCTGATGCCCTAATTTTTGTGAACAGTATATTATTTTGTCCTTCTACATCCCCTTCTAAATCTACTGCTCTCTACTTGAGGAGAGGGAAATCCCATAAATAGTTGAAAGAGATATATGATAGACTTATCCAGCAGGCATTTATTGAACATCTACTTGGTACATAATGTCAGAACAAGATACAAAGGTGTAGAAGATACAGAACCAGAGCCAAGCCAAGTACATAAACATTTACAATAGAAGGCAGTATGATAAGGCTTTGTGAGTGGTACAGGTTGAGTATTATAAGACTGCAAAGTCAGGATGAGGGGAGAAATGATAGAAGATGAGGCATACTGGAGAAAGAGAAAAGGAACAAGAAAAAAAGGTCTTAATGATAAAAAGCACTAAATGTATCTTGCCACACCTCCTCACTCTGTCCCAATGCCCTTTCTGAAACTGTTTGCATTAATCTAGAAATAATGACGCTGCTGAAGTAAGCTTTACATACACTGAATCTCAAAAATGCTCCTTCCACTCCAAACATGCCTAGTTTCTAATTTCTTAAATCTGTAACAATAATCTTATTTGATAGAGGCCATGCCACCAATTATTGCCACTAAAGGCATATTAAAGTGAAAGGAGCCTGGGTAATTAAGTTAGGAGAAACCTGGGGCTTATATTCAGAGTTGGCCTCTTGCTAAGGCAAATTACACACTGTATGTGCTGTAAAACTGCCATAATTATACCTATGTCACATCTTAAGTGTACTAAATAAAAATATTGAATGCTAAATGTAGGAGCTCAATAGATATTTATTCCCTTTCTTCCTCATATCCCAATTACACCTACTACTCAGGAAGATTGAGGCAATGAGTGGAATCCCCACAGACCAGTCATTACAGAGTGATCATTTATATAGGTTATGTTTTCATATGCCTTTCCCCTGACAGCCATTGAATGCTGGGAATACAGAGTTGAATAAGACATGGCCCTTATATCATGCAGCTGACAGTGTGATGAACAGGTGGGGAGGGCAAGGTTCGTGTACCAACTGGTATATCAGTAATTAGAATACAGCGTGGGTACACCTGAAGCCTATATAATTTTATTAACCAAAGTCATCCTAATAAATTCATTTTTAAGAGAACAAAATACAGCATGGTTACTGTTAGAGGTAACCCAAGTAGGAGTTCAGAAAAGGGTGCCAGGAAACAGAAATGCCGAGAGCATGAAATTCATCACATGTTTTAAACATAGGAAATCTTCCTATTGCCCAGGTCCAATCAGAAGTCAAAAACTCAAGGAAGCTTGTTGATATAGTCCATATAGGTCAGCCTCTTCCCCCTAGGACAAAAACCAGAGTAGAGAGGGTGGATAATAGATCTAGAGGGGCAAAAGTAAGAATATTTAGCATATCCATTTTACATCCTAGTACTCTTACAGTTATGTGCCACATAATAACATTTCAGTCAGTCATGGGCCTCAGATATGACTGTGGTCCCACAAGATTATAATGAAGCTGAAAAATTCCTACTGCCTAGTGATACCGTCATAGTGTAATACATTACTCAATGTTTGTGGTGATGCTGGTGTCAACACACCTACTGCACTGCCAATTGTACATATAGCACATACAATTATATACAGTATGTATGATGATAAATTACTGCATCACTGTCTTATTATTTACTTTACTTTCTATTTTTATTTTAGGGTACACTCTTTCTACTTACAAAAACAATGTTTGCTGTAAGACAATATGCTGTGTTACCTTGGCAGCAGCCTCATACATCTTGTGTTTATTGCATCTCTTGATTGCATCATTTTGTTCTCAATTTAGTCTTGTGTTGTTTTATAAATTTATTGTAGCCTAAGTGTACAATGTTAAAAAGTTTATAATAGTGTACAGTAATGTCTCAGGCCTTCACATTTACTCACCAGTCACTCACTGACTCATCAAGAGCAACTTCTAATCCTGTAAATTCCATTCATGGTACATGCCCTATACAGGTGTACCATTTTTTATCTTTTATACTGTACTTTTACTGTACCTTTTCTTTGATTAGACATGTTTAGATACACAAATACTTACCAATATGTTACAACTGCCTACAGTACTCAGTATAGTAATGTGTGGTACGGGTTTATAGCCTAGGACAGTGGTTCTCAAAGTGTGCACCCTAGAAGATTTCCAGGTGCACCCTATGGCATTCCAGAGAAATATGTGCCTGTTGGGGACAAAAAAAAACCCCAGGGTTTTTGGAGTTTAGATGTTTGGGGGACAGAGGTGTGGGGAATTGGCTGTGAGCTGACAGTCTGCCCAACCCCCTACCTCACCTGCCTAATTAGGTTGTAAAAGGCTGTTAAGCTGTGGTGCTGGATTCTTTACACTACCCCCCATGTTCCCCAGAAAGACTGGTGGCAAGTTTCTTCTATCCTATGTTTGGTGTCAAGTTAAGATGATATGTATGGTGGGGGTTTTGGATTGATGATTAAACATAAGGAATTGTCTCTTGAAGCCTTTCGGATTTCTATAAAAGAAGAATATGTGGCAATATCTAAAAAAAGCTTTGAATATTTTACTACAATTTTCAATATCCTATTAATGTGAATTAGAATTTTCAACATCCTATTTATGTGAATTAGGATTTTCTATCCTCAACACAAGTAAGAGTAAAAAGAGAGGAATTCTTCAATGTATTGATGTGGAAATGAGAGTTTGCCTTTCAAATATATGCCCAAACATTGAAGAAATCACTAGGACACATCAGGCTCATGTTTCTCATAAACACAAGATGAAAAAACTTAACACATTCGTGCCGTACCTGCCAAATTTACTAAGTCTTACTAAGAATGTATCTATATATATAAAAAGATAACTATTTTGTCTTTTTTTTTTTACTTTTTAATCCTTTTTTATGAATTCTAAAAAGCATAACTCAAAAAATGTAACATCAAAATGTTTTTTAATGTCAGAATAAATTTAATTTTGTCGTATTTATTTCATTTAATTACCATAAAAGCATGCTTGGACTTTATTTTTTTTCTTTAATATTTGACTTAATTATTATAATATATTTCTCAGAAATTTTTTTATAGTGCACCTACAATTATTTTAAATGCACCCTGAATTCAAAAAGTTTGAAAACCACTGGCCTGGGAAGTTATACCTACATCTAGGTTTCTGTAAGTCCATCTATGATGTTTCTATAATGCACAATCATTTCATGATACATTTCTCAGAATGTATCCCTGATGTTAAGCAACACATGATTGTGTAACATTGTCTCCTACAGTAGGTCGTTAAGAAGGTAGGTAGTCACATATTTTAAGGGGGAAATAGAAAAAAAATTTATATATATGCCTTTTTCAAATTAAACCTTCACCCAAAAAAAGAAAAGAAAAAATATGGAAGCTTTCTTATAGCCACATATCACATTACTTTTGGAAACCACTATGAACTGTAAGCTTCTTTGACTGTTACAGTGCCTAATAGCCTCCAGGAGATGGCAGCATTGGTAAAGGATAGCACTATTTAAAAACATTCAAACAATTTTTCACAATTATCATTGATTGATAACAAACTTCCTAAATAGAAATAACTTTTAATAGCATGTTGGTCCTAAATAACAGAATGCAGAAATACTGAATTATTTTCTCCAGAAAGGTGGTTATTCAAGAATACATATATTCCAGACTTTTCTGATGAAATCTTCAAATCCAAAAAACACATATCTATAAATATACAGTAATACCTAGGTTTTCATTTACTTCTATTATCGCTGGTTTCTGTTTTTGTCGATTTTTTCCACGAAGAAGTTTGTCTCAGTTTTCGTCGGTTGCCTCAAATTTTGTCGGCATGCCCACATGACCTCACTGCTGATTTTGTGAAAACAAAGGGCGACCCAAGCGTTCTGCTGCTCAGTGTGGTGGTGTTTCTTGTTGTGAGAGCATCACCCCACACATCTAGCCAAACAATTCAATTGCTTTCCAGTGTCTCTGTGCTTTTTTTATTGACTGTGAGTGCTAACACTACAATTACATGTAAGTGATTACTGCATATATAGTATTTGGTGTAATGTGTTTATTTTGCATTTTCCAGTTTCAAAATATATGTAATGCACATAAGGTAAAATCACATGTACTCAAATCTAATTGTCCCTGTTAAGGGTTTCCCTTATTAATAAGTTAACCCTTTCCTTTTAGCTCCATCATGGGACCAAGGAAAGTTTCCAGAGCCAGCAGCCCTTCGAAGAAGGGCAGGAACACGATCGAATTATAGAAGGAAATCATTGAAAAATACAAGAGCGGCTTCAAGATTGCTGAAATCAGCCACTTGTACAGAAGTCGCCATCCACAGTTAAGTTCCACTGTGGCAAAAAAGGAAGCAATAAAGGAGGCTAATGTAACAAAAGGCATGAATATGCTAACGAAACAGAGATTGCAAACAATTGAAGGTGTTGAGCAGTTATTATTAATTTGGATCAATCCAAAACAGATGGCGATTCTGCTTCAGAGGCCATCATATGTGAAGAGGCCAGATTGTTGTATGCTGATGTCTTTAAGAAAATGCCTGGGATGAGTGCTACTGTGCTTAGTGATTTTAAGGGCAGCAGAGGCTGGTTCAAAAAATTCAAGAGGCGCACTGGCATACACAATGTTACTAGGTATGACGAAGGTGCAAGTTTGGACAAGTCTGGGGCCAAAAAATTTGTGTCCGAATTCAAAGATTATGTAGAGGCTGAAGGATTCATCCCCAACAAGTCTTCAACTGTGATGAAACTGGACTCTTTTGGAAGAAAATGCAAAGAGGATGTTCATCACTTAGGAGGAAAAGGCACTGCCAGGACATAAGCCTATGAAAGACAGGCTAGCTCTATTGTTGTGTGGTAATACTAGTGGTGATTATAAAGTGAAGCCCTTACTGCTGTGCCACTCAGAAACAGAGTGTTTAAGCAGAAACAATATGATTGAAAGTAAATTGTGTGGTTGCCTGACCTGTGGTGGCACAGTGGATAAAGAGTAGACCTGGAATGCTGAGGTTGCTAGTTCAAAACTCTGGGCTTGCCTGGTCAAGGCATGGATGGGAGTTGATGCTTCCTGCTCCTCCTCCTCTTTTTTCTCTCTCTCTCTCTCTTTCTCTCTACTTTCTCTCTCTCTAAATAAATAAATAAATAAAAAGATAAAAGTAAATTGTGTGTGATGTGAAGGGCAAACAAGAAAGTATGGGTCATGGGGCCAATTTTCACTGAGTGGATAAATGAAGTGTTTGACTCAAGTGTGATAGAATACCTCTAGGATAATCAGTTGCCCTTAAGTGCGTCCTGGTAATAGACAACGCTCCTGCACATCCTCGCTCCTGCACATCCTCCAGGTGTGGAAGACACATTGTTGGAGGCTTTCAGTTTTATCACAGTGAGGTTCTTGCCCTCTAATACCACATCACTCATCCAGCCCATGGACCAGAATGTCATTTCAAATTTCAAGAAACTGTACACAAAAGCAATGTTTCAAAGGTGCTTTGAGGTGGCATCAGATACAGAATTGTCCTTAAGAGAGTTCTGGAAAAAACATTTCAACATTCTCAACTGCATTAGCCTCATAGATAAGCCTTGGCAGGGAGTGACATCCAGGACGATGAACTCTGCCTGGAAGAAATTAAGGCCAGGGTGTGTGCATGAGAGAGATTTTGAAGGATTTTAGCCTTCCTCTCATGACTGACATGTGGTGCAGTCAATCGTTGATTTGGGAAAGTCCACGGGTTTGGAGGTGAGGGGCAAGGATGCGGAAGAGTTGGTGGATGACCACAGTGAAGAATTCACCCCTGAAGAGCTGCAAGACCCTCACCTAGAAGTGCAACAGATGGCAGAGGAAGTTGCTTCAGATGAGGAGGAAGAGACAGGGGAGAACGTGCCTTCCTCAGAGATTAAGGACATCTTCTCCAAGTGGAGTGAGGTACAGGGGTTTGTGGAGAAAAATCACCCAAAGCTGTTGCAGGCCGTGTCTAATTTCTTATTGTTTTTAGTATTAAACACTACATTTATTCTCTATAAAATGTGGTTTGGGTATGTATTTTCTCTATAAAATGTGTTTTTGGTATGTACTTTGGAGTGTCTAGCATGAATTAATTGGATTTACATTGATTCATAATTGCCTCGGTTTTCATCAGTTTTAGATTTTACCAATTGTTTTTGACAGATTATCAACGAAAACCAAGGTGTCACTGTACATAGTAGTAAGTAGTCCCCTCTTATCAATGAGGGGTGCATTACAAGACCCCCAGTGTTTACCTAAAATGGAGGATAGTACCAAACCATACACACACACACACACACACACACACACACACACACACACGCACACACATACCTATGGCAGATTTTAATTTATAAATTAGGCACAGTAAGAGATTAACAAAACTAACTGATAATAAAATAGAACAATTATAACAATATACTGTAATAAAAGTTATGTGAATGTGGCATTTTTTTAATTTTTATTTTTTTTATTTTTAGAGAAAGAAGGAGTGAGAGACAGAGGCAGAGATAGAGAAACAACAGTGTGTTGCTCCACACATACATGCCATCATTGGTTGATCCTTGTATATGTGCTAATCAGGAATCAAACCCACAACCTCGGCTTGTTAGGACAACGCTCCAACCAACTTAGCTACCCAGCCAGGGCCTGAATGTGGCATTATTAAGTAAAATAAGGATTATTTGAACACTACCAGTATAATACCTTGACAGTTGATCTGTAACCCAGACAGCTAATAACTGACTGATAGGCAGCGTGCATACACAGCATGGATACACTAGACAAAGAGATGATTCATGTCTTGGGCTGGATGGAGCAGGATGGAAGGTTTCATCATGCTATTCAGAACAGCACACAATTTAAAACTTACAAATTGTTTATTTCTAGAATCTTGCATTGAATATTTTTGGACTGAGGTTGACTGTGGGTAACTGAAATGACAGAAAACAAAACTGCACACAAGAGAATACTACTGTATGTAGTTTCTTTATAAAATTTGCATAAACTGTTAAATTTAAAAGGTTTCGGTTGTAGATATGCAAAACAGTCTATAAATTGTATTCAACCCGGACCTGTGGTGGTGCAGTGAATAGGGCGTTGACCTAGAGTGCTGAGGTCGCTGATTCAAGGGCCTGGGCTTCCCCTGTCAAGGCACATACAACAAGCAATCCATGAACAGCTCAAGTGAAGCAACTATGAGTAGGAACTTTTCGTCTACAATCCTCTCTGTAAGGTAGTTTTCTCTGCCGAGAAGGAAGGAAGGGGCATAGCCACCAAGTGTGGAATAGTAAAGGCTTTATTCAGTACAGAGTGTTTCTCTGACTGGCCTAGAAGATGGAGGTCAGGAAAATCGCACATGGAGACCGCGTGGGCAAATTTAAAGGGGTCCTTAGGGAAGTCGGGCTAATATGTTGTAGCAAAATCTCACTGGCTGACAGTCAGTTGCTTTTTTCCCAAGGACTCCTGGGAAGTTTCTTTTGGTGTGCTTGGTTGGGGGCGGTCCTAGCCAAAGTTTCTGGGTTCCTCACTTGACCTTCCCCCATAATCCACCGGCCTTGCATTCCGATCTTTGTGTGTTAATAAGGGGCGCCACTTATTCGTCTGGTCTGGCTACTTCCTGCTGATTAGGGGTGTCATGGGGAGGGGGAGATCGGAAAGTGGTGGTTTTGAGGGGTGTCAGGAGGAACATCCATTTGGCCATGAGTTGAGAAACTTTGCTGGTGCGGTTCTGTAAGAATTTTTTAAAAAAGAGAGGCAAATATGAGTTATACGCTGATAATTAGAAGAAGATTTAGGTAGGATAGGGGCAGCCCAGGTAAGAATAGGTGGCTGCTATTAGGAATTTAGCAGGTTGTAAGAGGAGAGATTTTTGCTTAGTTTTTCTCGCAGACAGTTGAGGAGATTGAAGCCTCTTTTATCAGGCCAGTCTTACTGAACAGCATTGCTCCCTGCTTCAGCTCAGTCTGGTGGCAGGTTCCTGGTGGGAGGGACAGAAGCAACTGGAGGGTCTTCATGGCCCAATCTTTTGGTGAGCCGCAGACGAGTAAGGCCCAGTGGTTCTGACTCCCAGCAATCCTGTATGGGAGCAAGTTTGAGGCAAGAGACATGATACCAAGGTGTTTGCCCTAGGAGCTTAGCTGCAGTAGGAGTAGTCAGTATTACCGTATGGGGTCCCATCCATCTGGGCTGTAGGGAGCCAGGCTGGAGCTGCCTTAGAAGAACTCTGTCTCCTGGTTGGAGGGAGACCATCGGATGTGCTTCATCTGGGCCCCCTATAGGAGGAAGGGTCCGGTCCACATGTCCTCTGAGAAGATGGTGGAGTAAAGACAGAAAGGGGAGGTACGTGGCAAGAGGAGGGGAGTTGACAGGTAAGCTGTGATTGATTAGGAATTGTCTACCATAAACCAGCTCAAAGGGGCTGAGTCCACTGGGGTTTCGTAGAGTTGCCCTGATTCTGGTGAGTGCCAGGAGGAGGAGGTTTGACCAGGAGAGTCTGGTCTCGATGGAAAGTTTAGTTAGCTGACTCTTCAGGATGCCATGGGCCCTTTCCACCTTACCCGACGATCGAGGGTGATAGGGTTTGTGGAGCTTCCAGATGATGTTGAGAGAGTTGGCAACCTGCTGGACTATTTGGGCAGTAAAGAGTGAAGGCTGGGCCATTGTCTGATTGGATGGTAGTCAGCAGTCCAAACCACGGGAAGATGTTTTCAACAAGAATGGAGGCAACGGTGTCTGCCGTCTCTCGAGAGGTGGGAAAGGCTTCTATCCATCCTGAAAAGGTGTCAACAAAAGTTAAGAGATAACAGAGTTTTTTGTGAGGGGGCATATGAGTGAAGTCAATTTGCCAATCCTGGCCTGGCACGTGTCCCCTCAGCTGATGAGTAGAAGCTTTGGAACAGACAGCACATGCTGTGTGTACCTTTTCGATAGTCTGCTGGAGGCCTGGATGTAAGAACCGATAGAAAGCTTTTGGCCCTATGTGTAAGGAACAGTGGATATCAGAAAGGAGAATTTCAACCTGTTCTTTTGGTAAGGCAAGTCTATCTACGAGAAATATCCATCCCTGGTTGCACATGTCTTCACCTTTTCTGAGGAGGGTCTTTCTTCCTCAGGAGTGTAGGAAGGTTTCAAGGAGAGAAACATGAGAGGACTGGGGGAGGCTCCCATGGTGAGGTTTCGAGCTGTCGCATTGGCCCGAGCATTTCCCAAGGCCACCGGGTCCTGAGAGGCTTGATGGCCCCTACAATGTACCACAGCCACCTCAGCGGGAAGCTGTAATGCCTGAAAAAGTTTAGAAATGAGGGTAGCATTGATTATGGGGGAGCCCCTGGTAGTGAGGACCCCCTTTCCTTCCAGAGGGCAGAGTGACTGTGGGTGATAAGAAAAGCATATTTAGAGTCAGTATAAATGGTTACATGGTTCCCCTGGGCCAGAGTGAGTGCCTGCATGAGGGCAATCAGCTCTGCTTTCTGGGAGGTGGTGCCCTCTGGCAGCTGTTGAGCTTCTAGGGTGGAGGAGGTGGTGACCACCACGTAGGCCGCCCCTCATCATCCATCAGGTCCCTGTACAGAACTCCCATCTACAAAGAGTATTAGATCTGGATCTTTTAAAGGAGAATCTGATAATCCATCTCGAGGTCTGTTGAGGAAATCTATTAGCTCCGTACAGGAGTGGGTGGGTTCTGGAAATGTCATTGGAGCTGGCAGTAGAGTGGCTGGGTTGAGTCGGGGAGAGAGTAAAAGAGTGACTAAAGGGTTTTTGATGAACAGGAGGTGAAATTCTTGTACGTGGGAAGGACTTAACAGAGAAAGAGATTTGTGTGAAAGGAGGTCAGTGAGCCTGTGGGAGGAGAAGACAGTGATGGATTGGGAAAGGGTGAGCTTAGTAGCCTCCTTCGTGAGTTCAGCTGCTGTGCCCAGGGCCCAGAGGCAGGGCTGCCAGCCTTTGACGGTGATATCCAGTTGTTTAGAGAGGTATGCCACTGGGCGGTATGTGGGCCCCACAGGTTAACATGCCAACAGCATTACCATGCTTTTCATCAGTGAAAAGGTGGAAGGGGCATCTGGGGTCAGGTAAAGCGAGAGGGGGAGAGGAGATGAGGGTGTCTCAAAGGGTAGAGAAAGTCCTTTTGATGGTGTTGGGGGATGTGAGAAGTCCATGGGAGTCTCTTTTGCAGCCTCGTAGAGGGGTTTGGCTAAGAGAGCAAAATTGGGAATCCAGTGTCTAAAGAAGTCTATTAGATCGAGTAAAGAAAGGATTTGATCTGCGGTGGTAGGTGGTTGGAGACTGCGGATGGTCTGAGTTCAATCTAGGGTGAGACCTTAGGTGGTGGGAGTCAAGGCAATGATACCCAAATAGACTACAGACTGAGAGTGAAGTTGAGCCTTAGTAGGGGAGACACGATATCCCTTCATGGCAAGAAAGTTAAGAAGGGTGGCTGTGTGTCTTTTTAAGGCAGACAGGGAGGGACTGCAGAGAAGTAAGTCATCTACATATTGTAAGAGAGTACTAGTCTCTAGATCGCATGCAGCTAAATCCCGAGCCAGCACCTGTCCAAACAGGTGTGGGCTGTCTCTGAACCCCCGGGGCAGGACAGTCCACATAAGCTGCTGGGCTGCATTAGTGTCCGGATCAGTCCAAGTAAAGGCAAACAGAAAGTAAGAGTCAGGGTGTAGAGGAATGGTAAAGAAGGCATCCTTGAGATCTAGGACCGTGAAGTGTCTGAGGGAATGTGTGACAGTAATGTGTAGGATTAGGGACTACTGGATGGAGGGGAACTACTGCCTCATTGATTAGGCGTAAATCTTGTATGAGGCGATAGGCTCCTGAAGGTTTTCAAACAGGAAGGATGGGGGTATTGCAGGGAGAGTCCGTGAGGATGAGTAAGCTTTGGTTTAAGAGGCAGGTAATTATTGGTTTAAGGTCCTGGTGGTGACTTGCTGAAATAGGGAACTGGGAGTCTAGATGGGAATTTGGAGGGATTCTTTAAGTGGATGTGTACAGGTGGGTGGTGGGTTGACCACAGGGGTAGAAGTGTCCTAGACCTGAGGGTTGACAACATCTGGTGGAATAGGAGGTGTGACCGGGTTAGGGTGATCTGTGGTAGTAGGAGAGTCTTCAGTCAGGAGTGGTAGGAGTACGTGGGAAGATGCTGTCAGCTGGATAGTGGCTCCGAGACTGTAGAATGTCCCGACCCAGGAGGGGTACAGGACACAATGGCATGACTAAGAACAAGTGTGAAAAGGGGATTTTGTCCAAACTGCATGTCAGAGGTGGCATGCAAAGAGGAGAAGTAGGGGTCTCATCCACTCTCATAACCGAAACCTGTGAGGGAACTAGAAGTCCAGAGTATGAAGGCAAAACAGAGAAGGTAGCCCCCATGTCCACAAGAAATGAGATGGACTTACCCACTACTTGTAGCATCACCCTTGGCTCAGAGAGAGTAATGGGGGTCTCCTATTCTGGGCCGCATCAGTCGTCTGCGAGGCCTAGGAATTCAAATGATGGCCCCACCTGGCTGGCTTGGCCTCCCATCTGAGTGGCCTGTCCTCCACGTAGAGACGTCGAGGATGAGCCTGCTGCCAAAAGGGGACAATCACTCCACCAGTGACCAGGCTGCTTGCACTTAGGGCAGGGCTTAGTGGGCAGCCTCAGGCAGGGGCACTGCTGGGACCAATGACCCTCCTTGCCACACTTAAAGCAAGCTCCTGGTGGGGATCCTCTTTGCGGCCCGGACCTAGGTCGAGCACCCTCTGTGCCTTGCCCTTGTTGCTCTGTCGGCCTTAGGGCTGCCACAAGAGCCTGGGTTTGGAGTGTTAACTTCTGCTGCATGCAGGCCCGGCAATCAGCCTTGGCCTGTTCCTTTTGACTATTAAAAACCTTAAATGCCATGTTAATCAGGTCTCAGATAGGGGTCTGGGGGCCTTTTCTGCCTTTTTAAGTTTCCTCTGAATGTCCAGGGCTGGTTGGAAAATAAAGTGAGTAGCTAATACAGTGGCCCCAGCACTGAAAGTAGGGTCTAAACGAGTGTGGAGGACCATAGCATCAGTGAGGCAATTTAAGAAGAGAGCTGAATTTTTCTCAGGTCCTTGAGTAATTTCCCTTAATTTGTCATAGTTAACTACCTTTTGTGCTGCGTTCTGCATGCCAGCTATGAGACATTCAATCATTTGGTCTCGTCGTCTCCCACCTGTTTGTTCCGTCTGGTAATTCCAGTTGAGGTCCGTGTCAGGGACCGCCTCTGGGCCCACCGGCATTTGAGGGTTTAGGCGTGGACCTTATCTGCATGAGCTTGCGCTGCCATCCCTATTCAGTCCTGTTCGTCGGGGGTAAGGGTAGAAGACATAATAACATAGAGATCATGCCAAGTGAAGTCATATGCCTGAGTGAGATATTGGAACTCCTTGGTATAGTTGGTAGGATTAGAAGAGTAAGAGCCCAACTACTTTTCGATTGCAGGCAGATTAGAGAGGGAAAAAAAGGCACATGAACCCGAACAACTCCTTCTGCTCCGGCCACCTTGCAGAGAGGGCATAGGAGGTTGGCTCCCTCTTGTGGCCTGGAGTGAGATCGGGTGTGAGCACTGACTGGAGAGGAGAGAGAGAGAGCATTATTTGCAGGTGGGGAAGCAGGATCTAGCGAAGAGGTGGGAGGAGTCCGATGGGACCGAGGGAGCTGAGGGAGTCTTGCAGGAGGGGAAGAGAGTTCTTCAGAGGAGTCGGCAAAGGAGGAGAGATCTGGAGTGGAGGGTTTAGTTGAGGTTTCTCTGGCCAAGAGGACATGCGTTGTAGAGCAACCAGCATAGAGTTTAGGATGAGAACGCAGATGCCAAAACTCCTGAATATAAGGGATCTCTGACCACTTTCCAGCCTCCTGGCAATAGTTCCGTAAATCAGTAAGGATGTTAAAACTGAAATTCCCTTCCTGAGGCCACCTGGTCTGGTTATCCAGTGGGTGTTGTGGCCAGGCAGAAGAAGATTAGTTTCTTCTTTTTTAGGAAAGGATCAATGTTTGAGAGATTCTGGATTAGGCACCCCAGGGGTGTTTTAGAGTCAGGTTTGGATCCCTTTGCCCCCATGATCACCTTCAGTTCTCGGAGTGGTCAGAGATAAGTATCAGCATCCTAAAACTCAAGCTCTAGCCATGGATGGATAAGGTAAAGTGGGTGTGCTCAGGACGTCTCCACGGGCCCACACTCACTCAAAACAGAAAGAAGTCCCTGATGCAGCTGCGGTTTCAGACAGGGATTCTCGGAGGAAAGAACTGAGGCGGAGGGAGGCTGGAGGTAAGGAACTTACCGCACCGTGAGCCGAAGTGGGTGGAAGGTCGGAGATCCCAGTTCTTTCTGGGAGGGGAAGAGGAGAGGAGCAGTCCTTGCAGACTTCAAACTCCTCCTGAGTTTTGGCACAAAATGTAAGGTATTTTTCCCCGCTGGGAAGGAAGGAAGGGGCATAGCCACCAAGTGTGGAATAGTAAAGGCTTTATTCAGTACAGAGCATTTCTCGAATGAGATTCACTGGCCTGGATGATGAAGGTCAGAAAAATCGCAGATGGAGAGACTGCGTGGGCAAATTTAAAGGGGTCCTCTAGGGAAGTCGGGCTAATATGATGTAGCGAAATCTCACTGGCTGACAGTCAGTCACTTTTTTCCCAAGGACTCCTGGGAAGTTTCTTTTGGCGCACTTGGTTGGGGGCAGTCCTAGCCAAAGTTTCCAGGTTTCTCACTTGACCTTCCCCCATTATCCACCGACCTGACACTCTCCTCTCTCTGTAAAATCAATAAATAAAATCTTTTAAAAGTTGTATTCAAAAGCAAGTTTAATAACTAAAAGAAACTTCACAAAATACATACAAAATTTTACATTTCAGATGTAGTCACAAATTAAAACCTGAATATCTTAGTTGTCACATCGACTATGAGGAAATAATTAATTTGCCATTAAATGTCATTTCTAAACTGCTTTAATTATACATAACATCTAACTTTTAAAGTGTTAAAGATAGCCCTGGCCGGTTGGCTCAGCGGTAGAGCGTCGGCCTGGCGTGCGGGGGACCCAGGTTCGATTCCCAGCCAGGGCACATAGGAGAAGCGCCCATTTGCTTCTCCACCACCCCCCCTTCCTTCCTCTCTGTCTCTCTCTTCCCCTCCCGCAGCCAAGGCTCCATTGGAGCAAAGATGGCCCGGATGCTGGGGATGGCTCCTTGGCCTCTGTCCCAGGTGCTAAAGTGGCTCTGGTCGCGGCAGAGCGATGCCCCGGAGGGGCAGAGTATCGCCCCCTGGTGGGCAGAGCATCGCCCCTGGTGGGCGTGCCGGGTGGATCCCGGTCGGCGCATGCGGGAGTCTGTCTGACTGTCTCTCCCCGTTTCCAGCTTTAGAAAGAAAAAAGATAAATAAATAAATAAATAAATAAATAAATAAATAAATAAAGTGTTAAAGATGCACATAGATATATCATCAATATTTTAGGTTAGGTGCTTAACTAGGTACAGAGGAGAAAATGTTAAAAAGCACTCTGACCCTCCAAACAAACAATTTTCATCTGGTGTGCTGCAAGAATTTTTAAAACATGCAATACTTGAACTGTTCAGTCAGGGGCACTGACCTCTTTTCCCTTAGAGTGTCAAATAAAAATATGACAACAGCCAACACAACAATAACTCTCTGGTGGGAATGAATCAAAATTATACTTACTTTTTTTTTTGTCAGGCAGCAAAAGACATTTTTTGATATGCTGCAGAACTGTAGTAATTAGTTTACATGTGCTATGAAATAAAAAAGGTTAAAAATGCTGCTTTAAGCCTTTGGTGTGATATGAGGATAGGCAAACCTGATAGGGGGAACTCAAGAGTTAAAATTTCAGCTTGAGTAATAGTGACTTTAGCTATAATCAATAGTCTCAGTGGTTAACACAAGTAAAAGCTTTATTCTAGGAACTGGAATACCTGAAGGGGCCTGTAGGGCTTACAGAGATCTGCATGCAATCTACCTTTGGGTTCCAGGGGACTACAAGTAATCTACTTTGTGCCCCAGGAGATCTGTGAGCAATCAACCTTTGTACCCCATCTGCAAAGCCTTTGTGCTCCAAGGCTAAAATGCCAGCTGACTATAGCCCAATTAACTTTGACTATGATCTAAAAACTTTCCCTTGAAATTCTAGAATTCTTAACTACCCTTCTATTCCCCTTATAAAAAGGTTGGCTTGGGATAGAACGTGGAGACTGTTTTTCAGAGTACATAACATCCATCTCCTCAGATTGTTGGCCATCTAAATAAAGCACCCATGAAGATTAATCCCTGTCTATATTTATTTGGCTGAGTGGTGACAAACAGAACGAACAGCAATATTTCCAGTTTTAAACCCAACAAGTTAGAATATGATTGAGCCTTGCTCTGATAAAGCAAGGTGCTATATAACTCGAAGGCCAGCTCACCTAATCCCACCTTGAGAGTCATAGAAGACTTCACCAAGGAGGGAGGGAGGACTGAGCAGAGATGTTGAGAGATGAGCAGATGTTTGCTAGGAAAATTCACATGGAGAAGGTCGCTCCATGCAGAAAGAAGAGCAGACATGCTCCATCCCAGTGTTTAATCAATGACAGTGTTGTCCCTTGGGAAATTTGGTAATGTCTGGAAATAGTTTTTGATAGATATGTGTATTCCAAACTTCCCTCTTGATGTTCCGCTTATCTGTCAGACCTCACCCTTACTGGACTATCGCCCCTGAGACAGAGGAATTTCAAAAAGCTGACAAGCCACCCCAAGGAGGGGCTCTGGACATACCAGGACTTTTCATTCAACACCCATATGCTCAAAATTCTTCTTGACCCCATATAATTTGTCCCCCTAGCTTGTACTGGTGCTCTTCTCCCCTGGAGAAGTGCCCGGCAGGGTTCCTTTCTTCCTTTCTTTTTTTTTTTTTTTCTGATTTACTTATTTCACTCTGTATAATGTTATCAAGATCCCACCATTTTGTTGTAAATGATCCAATGTCATCATTTCTTAAGGCTGAATAGTGTACCATGGTGTATATGTGCCACATCTTCTTTATCCAATCTTCTTCTTTTTTTTTTTTTTTTTTTACACTGACTAAAACCTTTAAGCAAACCCTTGGCCAATACAGCAAGAATCCATAAAAGAGTAATGCCTTAACATGTTCACCAAGTCCAAGTTGGCACCATCACCATGCCAAATCCCTGCAAAATGCAACCCAACCCCAGTTCAGTCTGTTAGGAGCTATCACAAGGAACAGGAGTCCAGGAAAAGTCCACATCCAGGAAAAGTCCACATAGCACTGAAATTGTCACAATTCTATACTTTGAAGCTCACGTCCAAGTCCCAATGACCGCTGCTTCTAGCTGGTAATGATTCAGGTAGACTGGAAAAGCCATTTGCAGCATGTGTGGAGATGGAGCTTCTGTTCTCCTCTGCCTGGAGAGATGAGACCAGGTTGCTTTTCCCTGGAGCTCTGCGACTATGGCATGGTAAAGAGAACCTTGGGATACACTAAGCTGGGTAGCAAAGGTAGATTCATAATAGAAGTTGGCAAAAGGGGGAAAGAGAGCTCTAAATTAGGAGTAGGTCCCAGCCTGAAATATGTGTGGGGTATTGAGGTAGAAGGAATAGAGGAAACACTATATATTAAACAAAGCAGCAGAAAATAGGACTATCAACACCCACAACAGATCCCATTTTGCAGGGATTTGGCATGGTGATGGTGCCAACTTGGACTTGGTGAACATGTTAAGGCACTACTCTTTTATGGATTCTTGCTGTATTGGCCAAGGGTTTGCTTAAAGGTTTTAGTCAGTGTAAAAAAAAAAAAAAGAAGAAGAAGATTGGATAAAGAAGATGTGGCACATATACACCATGGTACACTATTC
Source organism: Saccopteryx leptura (assembly GCF_036850995.1). Lineage (NCBI taxonomy): Eukaryota > Metazoa > Chordata > Mammalia > Chiroptera > Emballonuridae > Saccopteryx > Saccopteryx leptura. The sequence goes on along the minus strand of NC_089503.1, from coordinate 285,924,214 downwards.
AGCCATAAGAAATGATGACATTGGATCATTTACAACAAAATGGTGGGATCTTGTTGTGGGTGTTTTATCTTCGAGGGAAGAATAAAAAACCTGACTATTCAGGCAAGACATAGTTAAGTGGCCCTTGTGCAAATGAGATCAGTTTACCTGCTTCTTGGAAGAAACACCCTAGGCTCGTCCACAGTGTTGTAGATGGGGCTGACGGCCCTGGGCACCTTCAGCCTTCAGTGGCAAACCCCAGATTTCTGGTCAAGGTTAGGTCATAGGTGGCTGGAGCAGGGCTGGAAGAGACTGAACCCTCCCTTAGAGGAGCAAGGGGGAAGCCTACCTTCCAGTGTCCCTGTTTCCTCACAGCAGAGGCATGTAAGCCTGGCAGGCTTTAGCTCAATGACCTTCCTTTCCACTATTGAAGCAGGACCCAGATGGCATCCTATGAGACCCCTTTGAGGCATTGGAGCCTTTAAGGGCACATCCTAAAAGCTAGTAGTTCACCTGATCTCTATTGGGCCTTTTCTGCCTCTTGGTATCTTAAAAGCCATGCTCAAAAGATCTCTCTGAGGGGTTTGAGGATCCTCTTCTGCCTATATATAAATCTTTTCCATATATCTGGAGCTATTTGGAAAAAGACAAAACAGTGTTATTAGTTGGATCAAATAAAAGAAGGTAGAATTTTGTAGGAGAAGATTTGGCATCTCCTGTTCATCAGCATTCAAAAGAAATTTAAAATTTTTTAAGTAAAAAGCATGATATGGTAGACCCATAGGAGTTCCAGGATATGACTCCCCCCTTTTAAATTTTTTTAAATTGACCTTAAAATATTTGCTGGGTACATTTTAATAATACCTTAACTTTAAAGATTGTAAGAAATACACATAATTCGAAAGTTTGACAAAATACAGTAAATGCTTTTGCTCCATATGCAGGAGCATTGTCAGTTTAACCAGTTTAGGAAATCCAATAATAGAACAATGCATACGGACAATGAGCTATCACATGCTTAGCAGCCTCTCCTGTTCTGACAGAGGTTACTATAAATCCAGAATAAGTATCCACTGTAACGTGGACATAGGACTGTTTGCCAAATGAAGGTATATGAGTAACATCCATTTGCCAAAGTTGTCCTGATAGCGGTCCTTGAGGGTTAACTCCAAATGAAGGGACAGATTATAGTATAGGACCCCTTGGACAGGATTTATCAATCTGCTGTGCTGCTTCCCAAGAAAGTTGAAACTGTTTACACAGGGCTGCAGCGTTCTGGTAATGAATAGTATGAGACTGAATTGCTCGATCTGTCATGGTTGCTCCAAATAATTTTCTTTTGGGTAGCTTGATCAACAAGGGCATTCCCTTGTGCTAAAGCTCCAGGGAGCATGGAGTGAGCTCGAGTATGTCCTATAAAACATGGAGCTCTATGTTGACATACAAGTCTTTGAAGAAGGAGGAACTGCTGAAATAGTTCATCAGCATTTGTCCCTGAGACAGCAGTCTTTATAGTGGAAACACCATAAGTAAATATTTGCTTTCTGTATATAGATTAAAGGGGGAATATGGAAAATGCTGAAAAGCTATGATAATGGCATATAATTCTAGTCTTTGAGCTGATTTTAAGTTGACAGTTTCAGTATAAAGTTGTCCATTGATTTGCAAGAGCGATTTGCCATTTAGTGGAAGTTTCTCAGAGCCATTGTTGTTGATCCTTTGAAAAAAGGAACAACAATAATTTTGAGGCTCAAAACCTATAAGCTGTAAGGGTCACCTATGCCCCTTGATAATCCAGGAGGCAATAAGATCAAAATATGGAAGTGTATTCCATGGGCTATTAGATGGTTCAATGTGCCCAGGCTGTAGCTGCTCTTGTACCAATTGAGCAGCTGCCCTAAGTTTCTCCTGAGAAAGGGGCCATTGGTCTACCCATACAGGATTATCTGATTTCCAAGTAATAGGGTCTGCACAATGCATTATTGAGGGAGCAGGAGCTACCAAAGCCCCTATGCTAAATTTTGATATCCTAATCCACACCTTCTGGCATTGGGTGCCACTTCTATGGGGGTGACCAAACCATTAGGACTGACAAGATGTTTTTTAAACATCTCTACCCCACAAATTAAGTGGCCATCCAGAGAGCGCATAAGGCTTAAAAAATCCAGAATGACCTTCTTAATCTTCCCAATGTAGAAAACTAGAACTTTGTTGAGGGGATTTACTCTGCCCTATACCTTGTAATTCTGTGGCTGCTGCATGAGTGGGCCAGGAAGCTTAGCAATAACAGATACCAATGTATCTGTTAGGCCAATGTAGCTTAGCAATAACAGATACATCAGCTCCAGTATCTAAAAGTCCTTTAAATTTATGCTCTTGTATTGTTAGTTCCATTTCAGGGTGTTCCTGACTTATTTTTTTAAATCCAATTGGCAAAATCAGAGGAGCCAAATCACCAATTTTCTTGGGGCCTTTCTTCCTTTCAATAAAGCCTGTTACTCTGGTCTTTCGGACTCCCATGGAATCCAACAGTTTTCATTGTCACACTGGATAGGTGCTATGGGTATCTAGTGAATAGATGTCAGGTTGAGATAAGAAACCCCCTTATACTAAGAGGCTTAAAAGGCATTTTACGATTTCGGCCAAGCATTCAGAGAGATTTTGTAAATATGATTTTTATACTTATGTGTGATTTACACCAGCTCAACATGGCCAATCGATTGCATTCTGTAAAGCCAGTGGCCAAGGCCATCATCAAAGCTGCCTGGCCCATGCAGGTTCGCATTGGATTCAGACAGTTGGTAAAGAAACAACAGAGCCAAAAACTGATGGGCCATCATCTTTAATCCTAGCTTGCACCCAGCAGGCAAGTAAAAACACACACTGGGCTCCAAAACCCATTCATTCAGTGCTCACAAAGCTACTGACTTACCTGAGTTTTCCTAGAATCAAAGGTTTCTAGCTCACCAGACTTATTCACCTCTGTTCCCCATCTCCTTCCTTCTCCCTGCACAAACTCTGCACAAACTGGCTTCTCACTCAGCACTCTACCATCTTGGCTCCTTCTCCTGGCTTCCTCCACATGGCCTTTCTCTGCTCTGCTCTCTAATGCTAATCTCAGGAACCCCGAGAGTGCAAGCTCCTGTTCTGCCCCCATTTTATAGTGCAGAAATCATAACCTTTAATCCAATATACAAAATAGGGAAGTATCTAATACAAAGTCACTTCTCTGAGGCATGATAGGATTGCACCACCCCACACCAAAAAGGGTGGGGAAGGTTTAGTCCAAAAACAAGCCCCAGGCTACAAGGATCCTGTCTGCCTACAGCCCGCCCCCAACACACATTAATATCACCTGGGCAACAGGCTTCCGTGTGGGCAGTGCCATCTTTAACAAAGTGAGCATAATATATTTTATCTGCCCAACACATTCCTGCTTAGGAAGGGCTATTATATTGTAAATAGAGAGGTTTTTGTACTAGAAGGTTTTGAGGAAGAGACGCAGACCCCCTCCCTTCCCTACACCTGTGAGGAAGAAGGTAAACAGCCAGGAATGGGGGAGGGGAGGAAGGGGAGATTTCAGTAGCCCTTTTCTCTCCCCTTTCTTTCTCCATAACAGGGGATTTACAAATGCTTATTCTCTGACATCATCTAGCCCTTCCCATCCTGAAATCGTGTCATTGATGTATGTACCTCTAGACAAGGAATCAGGAGATCCATGTATGTGAACTTGTGTTTTGTAAAGGGTATATAAGATGTAAGAAATCTAATTTTGGGGAGCATGTGTCTTTGGAGCCACAGGCCCTGTGTGCTTCTCTAGCTTTAAAAAATTCTCCTTTCCTCTTGTAGTTATCTGAGTGTCGATCCTTGTTGGGCAGATAAAATATATTATGTTCACTTTGTTAAAGATGATGCTGCCCACGAGGAGGCCGTCGCCCAGGTGATATTAATGTGTGTTGGGGGTGGACTAAGGGCAGGCAGATTGCTTGTAGCCTGGGGCTTGGTTTTGGGATTAAGCCTTTCCCACCCTTTTTGATGTGGGGTGGTACAATCCAATCATGCCTCAGAGAAGTGACTTTGTATTAGAGACTTCCCTATTTTGTATATTGGATTAAAGGTTTTGAATCTACACTATAAAATGGAGGCAGAACAGAAGCTTACTCTCTTGGTTCCTGAGATTAGCATTAGAGAGCAGAGCAGAGAAAGGCCACGTGGAGTAGGCCAGGAGAAGCAGCCAAGATGGTAGAGTGTTGAGTGAGAAGCCAGTTTGTGCAGTTTGTGCAGGAGAAGGAAGGAGATGGGAAACAGAGGTGAATAAGTCTGGTGAGCTAGAAACCTTTGATTCTAGGAAACTCGGATAAGTCAGTAGCTTTGTGAGCACTGAGTGTAAATGGGTTTTGGAGCCCAGTGTGTGTTTTTTACTTGCCCGCCGGGTGCAAGCTAGGATTAAAAATGAAGGCCCATCAGTTTTTGGCTCCATTGTTTCTTTACCGACTGTTCGAATCCAATGCGAACCTGCATGGGCTGGGCTGCTGAGATAGTGGCCCTGGCTTCTGGCTTTACAATCCTCCACTGGGTTGCTTTCCTGCTACAAGGTATGAAGCTAAGCATCCTACAATGCATAAGACAGCCTCCCACAGTAATTAATTTATACGACCCAAAATAGTGCCCCTGTTGAGAAACTCTGCTCTAATTGTAAACTGCATCTCTTTGAAAGGCCATGCTGCAGAGAAAAGGGAGGCAATAGGGAAGAGGCAAGGGATGAAGCCGGCCCTGGCCAGTTGTCTCAGTGGTAGAGCGTCGGTCCGGCATGTGGGGTTTCTGAGTTTAATTACCGGTCAGGGTACACAGGAGAAGTGCCCATCTGCTTCTCCACCCTTCCCCCTCTCCTTTTTCTCTATCTCTGTCTTCCCCTCCTACAGCCAAGGCTCCATTGGAGCAAAAAGTTGACCTCGGCACTGAGGATGGCTCCATGGATTCCACCTCTGGCACTAGAATGGCTCCGGTTGCAGCAGAACAATGCCCCAGATGAGCTGAGCATTGCCCCCTGGTGGGCATGCCAGGTGGATCTTGGTCAGGTGCATGCGGGAGTCTGTCTGTCTGCACCCCCCCTCCCCCTGCTTCTTACTTAGAAAAAATACAAACAAAAAAAAAAAAAGAGGGAGAGAAAGATGAAGCCAAAATGATAAAGAGAACACAAAATTAAGACAGCCTCATTGGCAAAAAAAAAGGTTTAGGCCTAACCGAATTTGACACAGTGGATAGAGTGACAACCTGGGATGTTGATGATCCAGGTTAGAAACCCTGAGGTCAATGACTTGAGCACCAGTTTACCAACTTGAGCATGGATTGCTGGTTTGAGTGTGGGATCATCAACATGATTCCATGGTCACTGGCTTCAACCCAAGGTCCCTTGCTTGAGCAAGGAGTCACTGGCTCAGCTAGAGCCCCCTGGTCAAGGAACATTATGAGAAGCAATCAATGAACTAAAATACTGCAACTATTAATATAAGTTGATGCTTCTCATCTTTCTCCTTTCCTATCTCTCTCTTCCTTTCCCCCTCTCTCGCTACAAAAAAATAAAAAAGGTTTTATCCTAAATGTGAGCAAAAGGCGAACAAAGATTTGCATACTGAAGAAATTGCTGTGGCTGCAGAAAGATAGGAGATAACAGAAATGACAAAGAAAATAGAATTTAAACTATTTCACATGTATTTTCTTTATGAGAATATCTCCAGCATGAAATAGAAGTAAAAGATTGGAAAAAGCATATTGGAATCCAATATTGATGACAAGACTGTGAGAGAACAAGTAGCTGTAATTTTAAGTAATCTCAACATTTCTGGTGCAGATAAATTTTTTTTTATTTATTTATTTATTTTAGAGAGGAGAGAGAGACAGAGAGAGAGAAGGGGGAGGAGCTGGAAGCATCAACTCCCATATGTGCCTTGACCAGGCAAGCCCAGGGTTTCGGACCGGTGACCTCAGCATTTCCAGGTCAACGCTTTATCCACTGCGCCACTACATCTGCTAGTTGGTGCAGATAAATTAAAGAGTTACATCCCTACCTCATTTCCTGAATCCCCCTCCCCCTAGCCAGCACTGCCGCCCTTCCTCTCTCTGGCTGGGCCTGGTGCTTCAAAGCCCTTCCCTTGGTTTTTTATCTTGGATGCCTTTTTTTTTTTTTTTTTTTAATCTTACTAGGCTAGCAATCCCATCTGACTTGTTCTTCCAGTTTTGATCTGGAAACTATGTACTTAGTCTTTTGTGTGGCTAAGGAAGGTTAAAGATACTCCACCTCTTAGCCTCAAGCATAGTGGGAAGGACTCAGAAGGCTGGTAGAGAGAGGGAAGAGGTTTGACAAATTACCTCCCAAATAATAAGAGAATCTGCAGATGAGATTAACAAAATAATTTTGTCAGTTCCAAGTAAGAGCTGAAATCCTTTCAATTTCTCATAGTATCTCTCCTTGCCCACCCTGCCCTGACCTCTGACCTCTACTTCTACACCCTTGCCCCTCAGTCACTCAGCTCCAGCCACACTGTCCTACTTCAGTCTCAAAGAGTTTGCAGTAGTTGTTCCTTCTAGATGAGAAACAGAATTCCCTATAGACCTTGTCAAAAAGGAATCACAGACCCAAAATGGAGTGACTAGTAGTAAGTGCTACCAAGATTTACTACAGAACCTAATTGCAGTTTCAGCCTCTCCCAAGAGTGGAATTTTGAACCAATCAGTCTGGAATTTCCTGGGCAGCTCAGTTAAGTAATCTGCATGACAAACCTCCACTGCTTTCCCCTTAGGGAAGGTGACCTGGCCTAAAATAATCCACTCTTAACTTTCAAGCCCCCACCTCACACTGTGTCTGCCTATAAAAGCTTTCCATTCTGTACAGCTCCTTGGAACTCTCTTCTTTATGGAGGTGGAGTGATGCCCGATTCATGAATCATTTTGTAAAGCCAATTAGATATTCAAATTTATTTGGTTGAATATTTATTCTTCTACAAAATGCCCAGATCTGACCTTTAAATATTTTTTCAAAGGGCAGATATATCTTTCCTAATGAGTTTACCTTGAACCCCTTCCTTTTCTCTTTCCTCTATACCTCTGATAATGCCTTCATTCCACCCCAGGATAAGCCACATTGATGACCTAGTCTGTATCTGCCATGTTGGGCGGATAAAATGTATTATGCTCACTTTGTTAAAGATAACACGAGGAGGCAGTCGCCCAGGTGATATTAATGTGTGTTGGAGATCGTTGTAACCTGGGGCTTGGTTTTGGGATTAAGCCTTTCCCACCCTTTTTGCTGTAGGGCGGTACAATCCTATCATGCCTCAGAGAAGTGACTTTGTATTAGAGACTTCCCTATTATGTATATTGGATTAAGGGTTTGGATTTCTACACTATAAAAGGGAAGCAGAACGGGACTCGGCCCTTGGTTCCTGAGGTTAGCATGAGAGAGCGGAGAGAGTAGAGCCAGCAGCTAAAGGAGGCCACGTGGAGTAGGCCAGGAAAAGCAGCCAAGATGGCGGAGTGCTGAGTGAGATGCCAGTTTGTGTAGAGTTTGTATCTGGGAGAAGGAAGGAGATGGGGAACTGAGGAGAATAAGTCTGGTGAGCTAGAAACCTTTGATTCTAGGAAACTCGGATAAGTCAGTGGCTTTGTGAGCACTGAGTGTGACTGGGTTTTGGAGCCCAGTGTATGTTTTTACTTGCCCGCCGGGTGCAAGGTAGGATTAAAGGCTATGGCCCATCAGCTTTTGGCTCCGCTGTTTCTTTACCGACTGTCCGAATCCAATGCGAACCTGCATGGGCCAGGCGGCTGTGATAGTGGCCCTGGCCTTGGCTGCTGGCTTTACATGCCATATTTTCTCCATGCTTATGTAGAATATTTCAGTAAATAAGAAAACACTAAGCAAAATAAAAATAGGAGGATGACACCTGTGCTTTGTTTCTTCTGTCCTCTGATAGTCTTGGGATGTTCCCCTCTAGCTGGACCCAATTAGAAGCCAAAGAGCAAGGAAGCTCATTAATGCAGTTCATGTAGGTCAGCCTCTGTCGCTTGAGGCACACAGAGGGCCAGAGAAAGGGACCTTAAATCTGGAGATGTAAATAAATATATTCAGCACAACCTTTTACCAGATCACTACACCTTTGCTCTACCACACAACTTTACTTAAAAAGAAAAAAATTACACTTATCATTGAAGCTCCCAAGATTCTGTTCAGATATCATTTTCCTTCTTCCCTCTTCAAAGGCAACAACTATTTTTTGAATATTTGCTTCTTATTCCCAAAAATATGTTTGTATTTCTACTACAAATGTACATGTCTGAAAGTTTACATCATTTTTATGTGTTTGTAAACTTTATATAAATGGTTGTATGTAATGTGAGTTTCCCTGTGTAAAGCCAGTAGCCACGGCAACCATCAGAGCTGCCTGGCCCATGCAAGTTCTCATAGGATTTGGACAGCCGGTAATGAAACAATGAAGCCAAAAACTGGTGGGCCATCAGCTTTAATCCTAGCTTGCACCAGGGGGGCAAGTAAAAACACACACTGGGCTCCAAAACCCACTCATTCAGCGCTCACAAAGCTACTGACTTATCTGAGTTTCCTAGAATCAAAGGTTTCTAGCTCACCAGCCTTATTCACCTCTATTTCCTATTTCCTTCTCTCTGCACAAACTGGCTTCTCCTTCAGCACTCCGCCCTCTTGTCTGCCTCTCCTCTCCTCTATGTAGCCTTTCTCTGCTCTCTCCTCTAATGCTAATCTCAGGAACCAAGAGAGAGCAAGCTTCTGGTCTGTCCCACTTTATAGTATAGAAATCAAAACCTTTGGCCCTGGCCGGTTGGCTCAGTGGTAGAGCGTCGGCCTGGCGTGCAGAAGTCCTGGGTTCAATTCCCAGCCAGGGCACACAGGAGAAGCGCCCATCTGCTTCTCCACCTCTCCCCCTCTCCTTCCTCTCTGTCTCTCTCTTCCCCTCCCGCAGCCAAGTCTCCATTGGAGCAAAGATGGCCCGGGTGCTGGGAATGGCTCCTTGGCCTCTGCCCCAGGAGCTAGAGTGGCTCTGGTCGCAGCAGAGCGACGCCCCGGAGGGGCAGAGCATCGCCCCCTGGTGGGCAGAGCGTCGCCCCCTGGTGGGCGTGCTGGGTGGATCCCGGTCGGGTGCATGCGGGAATCTGTCTGTTTCTCCCCGTTTCCAGCTTCAGAAAAATACAAAAAAAAAAAAAAAAAGGAATCAAAACCTTTAATCTAATATACAAACAAGGAAGTCTCTGATACAAAGTCACTTATCTGAGGCATCATGGGATTCCTCAGGAGAGTGCACAACCCTACATCAAAAAGGGAGGGAAAGGCTTAGTCTTAAAACTAAGCCTTAGGCTATAAGAATCCTTCCTGTTTGCAGCCTGTCCCCCCACATTCAATGCAAACTCTAAGTAAGCAAACATATATATCATTATTTACAAACTTATTTGACCAACACTCTGCTACTTCTTTTCCCCTCCACTGTATAATTTTGAAAACAGATCATGTTATACATGTATCTTCAGTTCCCTTATTTTCAGTGGGGTATATTATCCCTTTGTATGAATCACCACAGTAATATCTAATTGTTTCTAAATTTTTACTGTTACAAACAAGGCTATAATTAATATTCTTTTATTTCATTTTATTTATTGGTTTAGTGAGAGAGAAAGGGAGAGAGAGAGAGAGAGAGAAACAGAAATAGCAATCTGTTCCTGTATGTGCCCTGACTGGAGATTGAACCTATATCCTCTGTGCTTTGGGATGATGCTCTCGCAGGGGTCCCCAAACTTTTTACACAGGGGGCCAGTTCACTGTTCTTCAGACCATTGGAGGGCTGCCACATACAGTGCTCCTCTCACTGACCACCAATGAAAGAGGTGCCCCTTCCGGAAGTGCGGCGGGGGCCAGATAAATGGCCTCAGGGTGGACGCATGCGGCCCGCGGGCCATAGTTTGGGGACGCCTGCAACTGAACAATCTGGTCAAGGCTATAATTATTGTTCTTATAAATAATGTAAGCATCTCTCTGTGGTTTGAAACTAGAGTAGAATTGTAAGTATCTTAGCGTAAGTACTTTAGAAAACAGAACCTGAGGCAAGGGTAATGTACTGCCACTCTATTTAGAAGGTATAAGCCCAGAGATATGAGAAAAACAAAAGGGAAAGTGAAGCAAGAAAAGAAACAAAGCAATACAATGCCATTGGCATGCTCACCCCCACATCAAGCCACAGAGATAGTGTATCTAGTGTATCACTTGGCAGATGTGTTCACAGAGCATGTCAGTCTTTACCCAGAATGTTTGGATGAGAGCATACATCACAGCATAATTTATAGCAGTGGTCCCCAACCCCCGGGGCCGCGGACCGGTACCTGTCTGTGGGCCATTTGGTACCAGTCTGCAGAGAAAGAATAAATAACTTACATTATTTCCATTTTATTTATATTTAAGTCTGAACGATGTTTTATTTTTTTTTAATGACCAGATTCCCTCTGTTACATCCATTTAAGACTCACTCTTGACGCTTGTCTCGGTCACGTGATACATTTATCCGTCCCATCCTAAAGGCCGGTCCATAAAAATAGTATTTTCTGACATTAAACCAGTCCATGGCCCAAAAAAGGTTGAGGACCACTGATTTATAGAATGAAAAAGGGAGAGGAGTTTTATCTGCCCCATCCCCCTTTGGGACTATTTTTCCTATCCCTGCATTTCAAGGGTGCATCATTTGGCTTCTTGGAAATGACACAGGCAGCCAAATCCTATAATCCATGTGTAACATTATATCCAAGTCTGGAAGTGAAGAGACACTAGCTATTGGTCAAATAAGTTTGTAAATATGATATATAAGTTTGCTCGCTTATAGTTTGCATTGGGTTTGGGGGACAGACTGTAAGCAGGCAGGGTTGTTATACCCTAAGGCTTAGTTTTAAGACTAAGACTTTTTCACCCTATGTGACTTTGTATCAGAGACTTCCTTGTTTATATATTAGATTAAAGCTTTTGATTTCTACACTATAAAATGGGGCAGAATGGGAGCTTGCTCTCTCTCGGTTCTTGAGATTAGCGTTAGAGATGAGAGCAGAGAAAGGCCATGTGGAGGAGAGGAGAAGCAGCCAAGATGGTGTAGTGCTGAAGGAGAAGCCAGTTTGTGCAGAGAGAAGGAGATAGGGAACAGAGGTGAATAAAGCTGGTGAGGTTAGAAACCTTTGATTCTAGGAAACTCGGTTAAGTCAGTGGCTTTGGGAGCCTTGAATGGAAAGGGAAGTGTTTTCCCACTGTGTATATTTCTTGCCTGCAAGCTAGGATTAAAGCTAATGGCCTACCAGTTCTTGGCTCCATTGTTTCATTACTGTCTGTCTGAATCATATACAAACCTGCAGGGCTGTGATGGTGCCGTGGTTACCGGCTTTACAATAGCACAAGCAGTTATCTGGGATTTGAACTCATATTCCAGCCAGGTTAGGGATTTTTGGCAACATCATCAGCAAAAGCAGAAATATCATTGAAATTAGAAGGAGGCAGTGCCTTTAGAAAGAAGGATGTGGTCATAAGATACTGCGGAACTGCACAAGGTTTCTATCCAATAGAGCAGGGGTCCCCAAACTAAGGCCAGCGGGCCGCATGCGGCCCCCTAAGGCCATTTATCCGGCCCCCGCCGCAGTTCCGGAAGGGGCACCTCTTTCATTGGTGGTCAGTGAGAGGAGCATAGTTCCCATTGAAATACTGGTCAGTTTGTTAATTTAAATTTACTTGTTCTTTATTTTAAATATTGTATTTGTTCCCGTTTTGTTTTTTTACTTTAAAATAAGATATGTGCAGTGTGCATAGGGATTTGTTCATAGTTTTTTTTATAGTCCGGCCCTCCAACGGTCTGAGGGACAGTAAACTGACCCCCTGTGTAAAAAGTTTGGGGACCCCTGCAATAGAGTATGCATATTTTCAGCTTTATCCAATGCTGCAAAATAGCTCTCCAAATTGATTGTACCAATTTATACTTCCACCAGCAGTCTACAAGAATTCCAGTTCTATATACTTGACAACATCTAGAATTACCATGCTTTAGAAATTTAGCTAATCTGATGGATACGTAATAAATATTTCATATTGTTTTAATTTGCATTCAATTCATTAACAGTGAGATTATCTTTGTTCAGTGAATTATCTCTTCAAATCTGTTTTTGGTCTATTTTTTTCAGGTTTTTTATCTTTTACATAATGATTTGTAGAAATTCTGTAAATCTTCTAAATAGGAATACTTTTTCATACTACAATTCTTTCTCCCAGTCTGAAGATTATTTTTTCTTTTATTTTTTTCTTTTAAATTTTTTCATTGCTTTGAGAGAAAGAAAGAAAGAGAGGAGCGAGAAGGAGAAAAAAGAAAGAAAATGAAAGAAAGAAAGAAAGAAAGAAAGAAAGAAAGAAAGAAAGAAAGAAAGAAAGAAAGAAAGAAAGAAAGAAAAAGAAAGAAAAGCATTAACTCATTCCACTTAGCTGTGCATTCATTGGTTGCTTCTCATATGTGCCCTGACTAGAGATTGAATCCACTACCTTGTCGTGGCCCTGACAATGCTTTACCCACTGCACCAACTGGCCAGGGCCAGTAGATTATATTTTAAGTTTCTATGTGGTATCCTTTGATGAAGATAAATTTTTATTTTAATATGGTCAAATGTATCAATTCTTTCCTTTACATCACAGTTTAATTAGAAATGGCTATTGAAATTTATCAATTATCTCTTCCAAATCTATTGATAAGATGTAAGTTCTTAAAACTTATTATAATTAATTATATTAAGTTTCCTTGATGTTGAACTATCCTTACATTCCTACAATAAATCCCAATTGGGCATTCTTCATTAGTAATAATATATATTTCTTGATTATTTTTATTAATATTTTTGTACAATTTTTGCATCTATATTCACAAGTGATAATATTCTCTAACTTTGTTTTTTTTTGTAGTATCCTTGTCAGTACTAGTATTAAAATCAGCTGGATTCATAAAAATAATTAGAGAGATTTCTAGCTTTTCCATGTCTTCTTGTTAAACCTTATTTAAACATAACTATATAAATCTACCTTCCTAGAATTCTGTAGCATTTTTGCAAATTTCCTTTCTCTTCCTTCAAATTCCTCAGCCACAAAAATGCTCTTTTCAGGATACAGGTTTGAAAACATCTTTTCTTGGGGGTCCTAGCAAAACATACCTTTCACTATAGTAAGTAAGAAGACAGTCTTTCCACAGTAATCTAAGCAGTGGTATATGCCTATATGTTTAACTGGTTCTCAAAGACAAAAATTAAAATAAAATAATAATTTGTATTTGCCAATAAGCCACCATGGCAAATTTCAAGCTATCAATGTAACATCACTGAACATGGAATTGGGAAGAAGCATTCTAACTTGACTCTTGGGAGCCAGTGAGAAGTAAGTATAGACTGAATCAAAGTCCTCTTTCTGCACCTGTTAGAGAACAACACCAGACTGTGCAGTAATTAAAATGTTAAACAAAGAAGGTTGTACTTTACCCTGTAGATAACAGGAAGACAAGTATGCCCTTCAACCTAGGCAAGAAGAGCTTCTCCCCTAGGTCCTAAACCTAGAGCAGCCCTTCCCTGCCCTCCATGTTTTAGAGTACCTTCTCATAGTTTTTCAAGTCCTCCTGTCCAGTGCCTGGGACCAGCCAAGATTATAGTGTTCCTGTGCCAATTTCTTCCCTCAGGGCACTCTCCAACATCCTACCTGCCACATGCCCCCCTCATTTCCCTCCACTAAGTTGGGTTGCCCAGATATCTAATGGAGTTTCTGGACTCATGCCAATGGGATTACACAGGGGTCTCATGGCTGTGCCCATAGCCATCTCAGTATGGAAAGGTGCCTGGTGAGAACAGTATTATTTTGCAGGATTCAACAAGATTGAGTTATCAGAATAAGGTGAACATGCTAATTTTTGGAAACTCAAATCACTTATATGGACAGGGACTCCCACATAATTTTTTTTTCTTTCACAGTTAAAGCAGATAAAAATCAGGGTTCATTTTAGAACAGTGTCAAAGAAAAAAGAGGACTAAAGTAAAATGTAGAACTTAAGGACTGGCTAATATGAATGTTAGAGTAGAATGGGGGGAAAGACACTGATTTAAACCTCTCGAGAAGTAACATGAGAAGCCCTCATAATAATTCATCCTGCAAAGAAGCTAGTACAGAAAAGGAAAAGCTACAGAGGCTAAGGTTCGACCTTAAACTTCAACCATTTGGGAAATGAAAGAAAAAGAGAAATTGGAAAAGTATATGAAGACTAGGTAGTTAAAAGTTTAATTGCTAAGGAGATGAAGCAATTCTCTTCAATTACACTGGGGAACAAAATTTTTATTGCACCCACAAAAACACTTGTTCTTACCTAATTCGAGTGTGCTAATCTCAAATCTGACATTAGTTTTTCTCTGTAAGCTACAGTTTTTTTGCAATTCAAGATTTTAGGATTTCATCTAATTGTAAAATTTTCAATATTTAGTTTAACATAATGAAGTAGAATGTCTTCTTGGGCATTGTCTTTGTGATATATAATAATTGTATAATGCAGTAAATATACTAATACACTAAAAGACATGATTGCATCAGAATTTGTCTACAATTTCAAAATAGTCATATTAAAACACTTATTTTAATCATAAAATTTGCGCAAAACTTATGTAAATTATATTCAGGCAAAAATTTGCATTTGTAGCTCTTGCGTTTGTATACTTGTTGAGGACAATCTCGATTGATGCTCCAGCAGTAGTCTGCTCATCACTAACAGCTCCAAGATTTTTGAGAAACTTATCAAGGTGACTGTTCAGGATTTGAATCTTAATACTCATGTTACATCCAATGTTGCAGAAAGCCAATAGCATCCTTTGAACTAGAAGTTCACAGTTTTCTGCTTTTTTGTTGCCAAGGAAGTTCTTTGTAACTGCCACAAAAGACTGCCATGCTGCTTTCTCCTCCTTATTCATCTTCCTGGCAAATTCTTCATCATGTACGAGGGTTCGAATTTGAGGTCCATCAAATACACCTGCTTTTATCTCAAAAGACAAGGCAGGAAAAGCAGAAATAATATGCTGAAAGCATTCACACTCTCTATTCAAAGTCTGAAAAAACTGCTTCTTTAAGCCAAGTTTGATGTGAAGTGGGGGAAAAATGATCCTGTCTCGATTAACTACAGGTTCATTCACAACATTTTGCATCCCTACTTCCAGAGCTTCATGTTTCTGCCATTCCTTCTGTGTCCAGTATTTCTCCTGAGTTTGGCTGTCCCACAAACACAGAAAGCAAGGATACTTTGTGAAACCTCTCTTTTGTCCTAGCAGGAAATTTACCATTTTAAGATTCACACAAATGATCCAATTATGCTCCTCATACTTCAGAAAGTCAAGGAAAATTTTTATGTCATTATAATCTCACAGATGAGTTGAATAAACAATGGGAACCTGCTGAAAATAGGCAATATATACACGTGTCGCAAATGATGAAATATTGCACCTTTGACGTTGAAGTGTGTAACAGCCACATATATAACAGAAGGTGTCAGGACTATTCTTACATTTACGCCTACTCGAAGAAGCCATGATTCAATCTTAAAACAAAATATGAAGGTGTTTTTATCAGATAATAATTTTTTACACTTGGCCTGACCTGTGCTGGTGCAGTGGATAAAGCGTCGACCTGGAAATGCTGAGGTCGCCGGTTCGAAACCCTGGGCTTGCCTGGTCAAGGCACATATGGGAGTTGATGCTTCCAGCTCCTCCCCCCTGTCTCTCTCTCCTCTCTCTCTCTGTCTCTCTCCTCTCTAAAATGAATAAATAAAAATAAATAAAAAAAAATAATAATAATTTTTTACACTTAAAAACAACTACAATTATGTCAAAGTGATATTGGTAAAACATTAATTGCCTAGTGGTTATGTTCAATCCAAGAGTCGTTGCCCTTTAACTCCAATTTAAAAACCAATGCATGTCATTAACTGTAACAAAAAGAAATTAAAATTGCATAAAAACTAGAGCATGCACCAAAAAACTAATTTTAGATTTGGAATCAGCGATGCAGATATATATAGAAACAGTTCTAAAACCTCACGCAACAGAAAATGAAAAAAAAAATTGTTCCCCAGTGTTATTGTTTGTTTTGCTTTATTTTATTTTTTTTTATCTAAGTCATGTTTGCAGTTAAAAAACAAATTAGTATAGAAATTTAGAAAATAAAATGATAAAAAAAACTGTTCCTAGGAGCATTGTTTATAAAAACTAAAAACTATGCCTGACCTGTGGTGGCGCAGTGGATAAAATATCAACCTGGAACACTGAGGTCACCAGTTCAAAACCGTGGGCTTGCTTGGTCAAGGCACATATGGAAGTTGATGCTTCTTGCTCCTACCCCTTCTCTCTCTCTCTGTCTCTCTGTCTCTCTCACCTCTCTCTCTAGAAATGAATAGATTTAAAAATCTAAAAACAAGAAATCCTAAAAACTGAAAACAATGAAAATATATAAATTGTGAATACAATACAAAACTATGTATATGCCAATGAATATGTGCATACATGCAACAAAATACATCTATTCTCACAAATATATACAATATTGAATAAAATAAAAAAAAAGAAGCATTGACCCAGTGTGCAGAAGTCCCAGTTTGATCCTCAATCAAGGCGCACGTGAAAAGCAGCTATCTGCTTCTCTTCCCCTCCCACTTCCCCTCCATTCTCTCTTCCCCTCTCATAGCCAGTGGGTTCTCTATTGGTTCAAGCATCAACCCTAGACACTGAGGATAGCTCAGTTTGTCTGAGCATCTGCCTCAGGTGCTAAGGATAGCTTGGTTGATTCTAACATCAGCCCTAGATAGGTGTTGCCAGGTGGATCCTGGTCAGGACACATGTAGGAATCTCTCTATCTCACCTCCTCTCTCTTAAAAAATAAAAACAAAAAATACAAGACTCAAGATATAAAATCCACATAAAATTCTTAAACAAGCAAATTAATCTATACCTGTTAATAGGATAGTTGTTTATCTTTGGAGAAGACGGAGTAGTAATTGGAAGGAACACAAGAGAAGCTTGGGTATTGTTACTGCCCTATTTCCTGACTTAGGGGTGGTCAGAGGAGTGCTTTCTCCTTTTGAAAATTCATAGTCATTGTACAGTATACTTAAAATTTGTTTATATCTGTGAATATGAATTATACTTTAATCTGAAAGTTTATTTTTTGATGTAAAAGATATCAACAACTTTTAAGATTACCTTAACCTCTCGTCTTAATCACCAGAATAAAGAGTACTAATAGTGTATTGTCCATCATTTCTGTTCACAGGTTATTCTAGACCAAGTATTATTCAAAGTGTTATGCCAATTTTCATTTTTATCCAGTTGAAGTTAACCAGTCAGTATAGACAAAGAAAGAAAATAGGAAAAAAATAATCCCCTAAATAATGTTAATTATTTACCTAAAATTTATGTAGGGATATATCTCTTGGTGGAGTACAATTTGCTCAAGAGACATACCTCTTATCCCTGGTCATGTAGAAAAAAAAGGCCCTTACTACACATAAGTGAATAATAAAATTAGAGATTAAATTTACAACTAAAGAAAAGGAGATATTGCATGAAATTAACAGTTCATACAGAGGACTGGAAGTGATACAACATACATTTATAAACATTTGCCCAAACATGGGAACTTCCACATAACCTATGGACCTCAGAACCACTCCACCTCTCCTAATAACTTACCCTAGGAACAACACAAGTGGAAAAAATAGTAACTATATTCTATTGGGATTTTGATGAACACTGCTATTGCTGTGAACATCAGGACGACAAAAGCATTATGTGATAGGGAACAGTTTTACAAAACAAAGTAGAGTAGCAAATATCCACAGGATTTGTAACCAGAAGCTGAAGCCAAAAAGAAAATAATAGATTAACATTTACCTATACAAGTGAGCACAAAGATGTTTCAGAAAAACAGAAGTAATTATCAACGAGCTATCTCTACATATAGAATATAGCAACAGCATTATGTTCTAATTAATAAATAAGTTCATTGTTCTTCCCTGTATAAATATTAGTGCTTTATTTAGGTGGTCATTAGTATGTTTATAGAATGTACAGCTACCAGCAGAAGACCATCTCAGAATAAGGATCTTTTACAGTGAAGTTTAACATTGCACTTCTTAAGATTATAGCTGGTTCCTCTGAGAGTTCAGTTTACCGATTTTTGTACAGGAAGTTACATCAGTACACTTTTGTACTTCAAAATTAACTATGTGTTTCCTTTACATTTCCAAGGATTGTGGAAAGAACTCAGCATGGTTCAACATAATCAGGGACTCAGGATTGTCATAGCATATTGGCATTAGAATAAAATTTAGATGTCATGTAATAGCATTGGTTGGAATATTGCCTATCATCATGTGTTCCCAG
Source organism: Saccopteryx leptura (assembly GCF_036850995.1). Lineage (NCBI taxonomy): Eukaryota > Metazoa > Chordata > Mammalia > Chiroptera > Emballonuridae > Saccopteryx > Saccopteryx leptura. Next base: position 285,905,752 of record NC_089503.1, on the reverse strand, counting down.
GCTTGATAGCACCATCTTAATTTTCATTTTGGAGAAATACATTCTTCCTCACTCTGAGTTCCTATGGTTCAAGTCGGGGCACTTCAGCCCACCCTGAGCCCAAGTGTGATCATATGACCCCGATGGGACAATTTACATACTTATTGTTCTGGCTTCAGTGATTAGTCCAAGGATATATGCATGCCCCGCTTCAGGTCAATAGGAGGAAACCATAAATTTATTTGCCAGAACCATTGAGAAAAAGATGTTATCTTTCCACTAGAGTTAATACATCATAAGGACAAAATCTAGAGCTGTCAAAAACCCAGCAAATGTAGGCCTGCTAGAACATAAAACCAGCAGAAAAGAAAGTAAAAATAAGAATTGGACTGAGAATCCTAATGACCTCATTTTAGCCCTCAATCAAAATGTATGTGAAAACAGTACTGTCGTACACTAAATCATGTATCCCCAAAATTCACACTGAAGCCTTAACCCCCATTGCGACTTTTGAAGAGAGGTCCTTGAAAGAGGTAAAGTAATTAGGGTTAACCAAGGTTATGTGGATGGGCTCTAATCCAATATGACTGCTGTTCTTTTAAGAAGTGGAAGAGAAACCAGGGATGTGAGCACACAGCGAGAAAGCAACCATCTGCAAGCCACACAGAGGCCTCAGGAGAAACCAAACCTGCCAACACCTTGATCTTAAATTTCCACCTTCCAGAGCTATGAGAAATAAATTTCTATTTTTTAAATGTTATTTATTTTTACTAATTTTTTAGAGACAGAGAAAGAAAGAGAGGGAGAGAAAGAGTGAGAGAGAAACACCGATTTGTTGTTCCACATATTTATGCACTCATTGGTTAATTCTGGTGTGTGCCCTGACCCAAGATCCAACCTGAATCCTTGGCATATCAAGACAATGCTGTAACCAACTGAGCTACCCAGCCAGGGCTTAAATTTATGATTTTCAAGCCGACTTTTCTAGGGTAATTTTTTATGGCAGCCCTAACAAACCTGAACTGTTCATGTACAAATCAATATATTGTCTTCTTTGTATAATAAAATTTGAGGTAAAGTTTTGACTCTTACAATGAGATGTAATTGCTTCAAATAGGATCAAGAATATGGTATTTAAAATAATAAACCCTAGGCCTGACCTGTGGTGGTGCAGTGGATAAAGCGTTGACCTGGAAAGCTGAGGTCACCGGTTCAAAACCCTGGCTTGCCTGGTCAAGGCACATACAGGAAGCAACTAACAGGAGTTGATGCTTCTAGCTTCTCCCCCCTCTTTCTCACTTTCTCTCTTTCCTCTCTCTAAAAATCAATAAATAACATTTAAAATAAAATAAAATCATAAATCATAAAATGTGGAATTGGCTAATTGAGGTGAGGTGTAAGGTAGTAAGATCCCCTTATTCCCCAGATAGGAATGATTATCAATTTTTGCTTTCTGGTAGGAAAAGCACCACTTAAACTGCTGTCTTTTTTATCGTAGGTCTCTCCATTTATCAACAAACAAGGCTGGATGTTTAGAGACCTGACAGAAAATATATTTAGAGGACTTGACAGAAAATTTATTACGTTGAAATGTTCACGTTTTGCTAAGGTCCAACAATGAAAGTTTTGTTTGAAGCTGCCTTGCTTAAAAACAGAAAAGATAGACAATACAGCTTTGCCTATGGTGAGTGATCCAAGATGGCTGAGAGTCAGTCCTTGCCTTTTAGGATTAGAATGTCCATATTCTAAACTCCGAGCTAAGTGAATATTAACAAAGCCAGGATACTAATACCCAAAGATCGCTCCCAGTCACTTCCTGTTATTCATTCCCTACTTGACAAAAGAGACAATTGTTCCAACTGCAAAGAGCCAGTCAGTCACTGGAAAGTAGCCAGAAAAGAAGGGTGTCATTATCTCTGTCTCCCTACCTCAGATAGAACTATGATAGTGGTCAACAAGCTACAAGATAGTAGGTGGTCAAGCACCAATGTTTCTGAGAGAGAAGAGAAAAAAAATTCTGGCCTGCCCTGTGGTGGCACAGTGGATAAGGCATTGACCTGGAATGCTGAGGTTGCCAGTTTGAAACCTTGGGCTTGCCTGGTCAAGGTACATACAAGAAGCAACTTAGAGTTGATGCTTTTTGTTCCTCCCCCTCCCCCCTCCCACCTCCCCCTCCTCTCTCTCTCTGTCTCTCTCTTTCCCCTCTCTAAAAATCAATAAATAAAAACTTAAAAAAAAATTTTTAAATAAAAAAAAAGAATTCTGGTGTTGGTCAAAAGCTTGGGGAATGTAAATAGAAAAAAAGAGTACTAATATCATAAGGCAGTTGCATTACCTTAGAAACTCAAGACTTGACAAACAAAATCCTATTATTACTTGACTTCTAAAATAATTAATGTTGGGCTCGCTCTCCCTTCTGGGAGCATGCCTGTGCCTTTCCCCTTATCTTCTTCTTCTTCTCCCTCCACCCTCGCACATGTATGTTTTCATTGCCCCTCAGTTTCTCCTAAGTTCTCAGAACCCCAGAGATTTGCCACCAGGAGAGCAGAAGGCAGTGGCAGTTTCACGCAGGCTAACCCCCTGAACCTGTCTCCAGGCCCCCTTTTCTTTGACTTTCTTCCTGCATGGTTAATAAAGTCTTCCTTTACTTGCTCCAAAAATATGTGTGTGTGTGTGTGTGTGTGTGTGTGTATTTTTAGACAGAGAGACAGACAAAAAGGGATGAAAAGAGATGAGAAGCATCAACTTGTAGTTGCAGCACCTTAGTTGTTCATTGATTGCCTTCTCATATGTGTCTTGACCAGGGGACTCTGAGCCAGTGACCTTGGGCTTCAAGATAGCAACCTTTGGACTCAAGCCAGCAACCATGGGGTCATGTCTATGATCCTATGCTCAAGCCAGCGAACCTGCACTCAATCTCGTGAGCCTACGCTCAAGCCAGATGAGCCTGCACTTAAGGCAGTGACCTCAGGGTTTCAAACCTGGGTCCTCAACATCCCCAGCTGATGCTCTATCCACTGTAACATCCTTTGCTCAGGCTTTTATGTATATACATAAAATTTATCTATATATATACATTTTAAAAATTAAAATTAAAAAAATTAATACTCAAGTCCCCCAAAACCTTCTGCAATAGAATTTGGCTAAGCAAAAAAAAAGAAAGAAAAAGAAAAGAAGATTCTCTAATGATCACCTAAGCTGTGGTCTCACAGGGCAATGGAGAAAGGGTGAAGCTTTGCAGATAGAGAGTAGAACACCTAACAAGCAGGCTAGTTACCAAGAAACTCATTCCACTGTTAGACAAAGATTTCTGCTATTTCTGTTCTCACAGAATGTTATATATGCCACAAACTAATAGCCATTATATAATGTTCCATTTCTTCTTCTTTGAAAAAGGTAGTTTTTAATTATGTCAATACTCTTCTCCTTTCATAATTGTGCAATAAACATGTCAGGATAGTCAAAATCATGAGGAAATAGCACTAAGTCCAAACAAGAGAAATTTATGACAACTAGATACTGTAAACTTTGAGCTGAATAAGACTACTAAATGACAATTTGAGTCACTGTCCCTTGGAGGTGAGAGTTTGTTTTTATTCATATGAATGTTGAATTATATTAAAGAGGAAAACTAGGGAATTCCAAGATGGTGACTGAGTAGGCAGATGTTCCACTGCCACCTCCCAGGACCAAATTGGATTACAAATTAATTTAAGAACAATCATCTTGGAAAACCAACTTTAGACTAAACGAAGAGGAGTCCATAACCGAGGATCTCAGAAGAAGCCACACCGAGACTGGTAGGAAGGGTGGAGACAAGGAAAGGGCTGCCCCACTCTCAGAGCGAGGGGTAGTGGAGGATCGGGAGGGACTTTCACTGTGGGAGGGTCACCCTAAGAGGTGTGGGTGCTCAGCCCCAGGTCCGGAGCTCCAGCCTAGAGCCCCAGAGCCTAGAAGAGGCGCCGAGACAACATTTGGCAGTAAAAAGAGCCAGGTTTCTGTCTGCGAGAAAGAGAGAGCCTTCTGAGACTCAGACTCCATCTTAAAGGGTCCACAGAGAAAATCTTATTCACAGCCACTTACCCAGGGCTCTGGGGGTGGGAGGGCTGAGAAAACTGGAGTTGCATGAGCAGAGTATAAAGTTGGAGGCTCAGCAAGAGACAGGGTGGAAGAAGGCCACCCTAACCCCTCTGCTAAGTCATTCTCCAGTACAGCAGTCACCATCTTTCTTGGGCAGAGCAATCCCCTCGGAGTGACATCAGCCTGAGGAAAAGCAACTGCTCTGCCCCCGGGAGTCTCTCCTGCTCCAGTCAGGGCGAAGGGCTGTTCTGAGAGGCCAGGAAGAAGGGGGAACATCAGTGACTCAGTTTTCTGGTGCTGAGGCCGGAGCTACACACCCACACTTTCCCAGTCTATTACTGGTGCTTCCATCTCACAAGAGTTTCAGTTGAAACTGTGGGTAGGCAGACCACACCTCTGAGTCTCAGAGGCCACACCCACCCACAGGACTCCTGGGCCACACCCTACAGAGGTCTGTGAAAAAACTCTGGACAGACTAAAACCTGGGGCCAAGGGGTGCAGCCACACCCACCACCATTTCTAACCCTGAATTGCTGCAGGCTCTAGACCAGCGGTTTTCAACCTGTGGGCCGCGACTCCGGCGGGGGTCGAACGACCTGTGTTTTGGTCGTTCGACCCACAGGTTGAGAACCGCTGCTCTAGACTCTAGAGACCAACAAGCAGCCAGCAGACAGAGGCTGTAGAAGGAAGGACTCAGGAAACCTTGGACTATTAAGTAGACTATCCCCCAGGCCCAGAGTGGGTAAAAGCCAGCCTAGGTGCACAGCTGGTATTTTCATGTACACCTGGACCCAGCAGAGGCAGCCACAAACTCTGGATTGCTTGTAGCTCCACAAAGGTTGCTGAGGGCCTGTTACAGGTAGTGTTTCCCACCGGTCTGTTACAGTTTTCTGCCAGGGAAGCACAGGGCTGGCACATCCAGTGGCCAGCTGCAGAGAGCATCAGTTCAGGACCTAACAACCCTTGCTAGAGTTGTATCCTAATGAAGGGCTTCACACACCTGGCCCAGCCAAGGCGAGTTCTGCTCTCTATGATTAACACTGCACAGTGGCTCATGTGCATTGGATAGGGTGGAGTACACAGTCGGTTGGCTTGGGTGCTGGATATCCTACCCTGCTGGGATAGACTTCAAAGGGGAAAAGGAGAGAGGCTTGGAGCATGGACATTCAAAGTGTGGGTCTCTGTGAGGCTATTGTTGCATCTGATCGAGGGGCAAAGCTACTTTCTGGGGAGCGCAGTCAGACCCAGGAGAGGACGCTCTCAGTCTTCCTCCCTGAGACCAGACTATCATCATCTGTAAGAATTTCTGCAGAGGGTACTGGCAGCCCCACTCAATCTGAACCTGCTGTTCACTCTGGGTAGAAATAAAATTTGAGTATCCAGCTGTGGCTGAGGGATTAGGCTCTGGAACAGGGGCAACAATCCCTGTACTGAGCTACTGCCCAAGAGACCCCTGAAGTAGGAGGTCCCACTAACATTGCATTCCCAACCTCAGCTTCCCTAACCCAGCAAGCTTGCAATCTGTAGAGGGATTGGTTGGGTGAAGCCAGTCTGGGCCCATACTACAATCTTTCTACAGAAGACCCTGGGAAGTGCTACAAGAGGAAGCTGAAAAGTGGAGGCAAATCTTACGAAGATTGGAGCTTTTAAGGAGCTGCTGTCAGCTCTCAGCAGGAGGAAGCTGGTCCTTATACACAGGTTGGCCCCTTCCACACTACCCGGGCACAGAAAATGCAGACACAAACAATAAAAGATCAGTAGGTTCAGACAAGTAGCCCACAGCAGGTTACAAACAATAGCTGACACCACCCTAAGAAGATCTAGAACTAACGTAACTGCTAGCTGGTGGCAGATAGCACCAACCCTAGACTCAGCTAGCGACATAAGCAGCATGCCCAAAGGAGGAGCCTATACACAGACAAAATGGGTAGACAAAGAAATGCGACCCAAATGAATCAACAAGAGAAATCCCCAGAAAAAGAACTAAATGAGATGGAAGTAACCAAACTACCAGATGCAGAGTTTAAAACAATGATTTTTAAGATGCTCAAGGATCTCAGAGCAACAATAAATGGACACAATGAGCACCTAAATAAAGAGATAGCAAGTATCAAAAAGGACATTGAGGCCCTGGCCGGTTGGTTTAGCAGTAGAGCATCGGCCTGGCATGCGGGGGACCCAGGTTCGATTCCTGGCCAGGGCACATAGGAGAAGCACCCATTTGCTTCTTCACCCCCTCCCCTTCCTCTCTGTCTCTCTCTTCCCCTCCCGCAGCGAAGCTCCATTGGAGCAAAGATGGCCCAGGCGCTGGGGATGGCTCCTTGGCCCCTGCCCCAGGCGCTAGAGTGGCTCTGGTCGCGGCAGAGCGACGCCCGGGAGGGGCAGAGCATCGCCCCCTGGTGGGCAAAGCGTCGCCCCTGGTGGGCGTGCTGGGTGGATCCCGGTCGGGTGCATGCGGGAGTCTGTCTGACTGTCTCTCCCCGTTTCCAGCTTCAGAAAAAAAAAAAAGAGGACATTGAAATCATAAAAAAAAAAAAAAGTCAGAAATGACAAATACAATATCAGAAATGAAGACTACACTAGAAGGAATCAACAGCAGGCTGGATGAAGCAGATGAAGACAAGATAAACAAAAGCACAGAAGCAGAGCAGCAAAAAAAAAAAAAAAATAGGCTCAAAAAATCTGAGGAAACTCTAGAGAGCTCTGTGACAACATGAAGAGAAACAACATCTGCATCATAGGGGTTCCTGAAGGAGAAAAAATCATAGCTGAAAACTGCCCTAAATTGATGAAGAAAAAAGTCACACAAGTTCAAGAAACACAGAAAGTCCCATTAAAAAAAAAAAAAAACCAAGGAAGCCCTGGCCAGTTGGCTCAGTGGTAGAGCGTCGGCCTGGCATGCAGGAATCTCGGGTTTGACTCCCGGCCAAGGCACACAGGAGAAGCGCCCATCTGCTTCTCCACCCCTCCCCCTCTCCTTCCTCTCTGTCTCTCTCTTGCGCTCCCACAGCCAAGGCTCCATTGGAGCAAGGTTGGCCCGAGCGCTGAGGATGGCTCTATGGCCTCTGCCTCAGGCACTAGAATGGCTCTGGCTGAGACAGAGCAATGCCCCAGATGGGCAGAGCATCGCCCCCTGGTGGGTGTGCCAGGTGGATCCCAGTCGGGCGCATGCAGGAGTCTGTCTGACTGCCTCCCCATTTCCAACTTCAGAAAAATAAAAAAATTTAAAAAAAAAATCCAAGGAGGCCTATACCAGACCCATTATAATTAAAATGCCAACATCAAGAGATAAAGAAAGAATACTAAAAGCTGCAAGAGAAAAGCAGTTAATTACCTACAGAGCAGCCCCCATAAGGATGACATCTGACTTCTCAACAGAAACATTTGAGGCCAGAAAAAATTGGCAAGAAAAATTCAAAGTGATGCAAAGCAAGAACCTACAACCAAGATTTCTTTATCCAGCAAGGCTATCATTTAAAATTGACAGAGAAATAAAAAGCTTCCCAGACAAAACAAACAAAAAAATCTCAAGGAATTCATTACAACAAAACCAGTACTTCAAGAAATGTTAAGGGCCCTGCTGTAAAAAGAGGAAAGAAAAATAAATCGAGAAAAAGAGGATTGTAGATTTAAAGAATAAAATGGCAATAAATAACTACATATCAATAACCATAAATGTAAATGGATTAAATGCTCCAATCAAAAGACATAGGGTAGCTGCATGTATAAGAAAATAGGACCCATACATATGCTGTCTACAAGAGACCCACCTCAGAACAAAAGATACACATTGACTAAAAGTGAAGAAATAAATAAAAGTATTTCACGCAAATGAAAAAAAAAAAAAAAAGCTGGGGTAGCATTTCTTATATCTGACAAAATAGACTATGAAACAAAGGCTATATTAAGGGATAAAGAAGGTCACTACATAATGATAAAGGGAGCAATGTAACAGGAGGATATAACCATTGTAAATATCTAAGCACCTAATATAGAAGCACCTAAATATATTATATAAAGCAGATTTTGATGGACATAAAGGGTGAGATCAACAGCAATACTATAATAGTAGGAGATTTTAATACCCCACTGACATCAATGGATAGGTCCTCCAGACAGAAAATTAACGAAGAAATAGCAGTCTTAAATCACAAACTAGATCAACTGGATTTAATAGATTTCTTCAGAACCTTTCACCCCAAAGCAGTAGAATATACATATTTTTCAAGTGCTCATGGTACATTCTCTAGGATAAACCACATGTTAGAACACAAAATGAGTCTCAACAAATTTAAGACGATTGAAATCATATCAAGCATCTTCTCTGATCACAATGGCATGAAACTAGAAACTGAAAAACATTTAAACACTTGGAGGCTAAATAGCATGTTATTAAATAATGAATGTGTTAACAATGAGATCAAGGAAAAAATAAAACATTTCCTTGAAACAAATGAAAATGAACATACAACTCAAAATTTATGGAGCACAGCAAAAGCAGTCTTGAGAGGGAAGTTCATAGCATTACAGGCATAACTTACGAAGCTAGAAAAAGCTCAAATAAACAACCTGACCCTGCATCTAAAAGAACTAGAAAAAGAACAGCAAGTAAAGCCCAGAGCTAGTAGAAGGAAGGAAATAATAAAGATCAGAGCAGAAATAAATGACATAGAGTCTAAAGAAACAATACAGAGGATCAATGAAACCAGGAGCTGGTTCTTTGAAAAGATAAACAAGATCGATGAACCTTTAACGAGACTCACCAAGAAAAAAAGGGAGAGGACTCAAATAAATAAAATTAGAAATGAGAGTGGAGAAGTAACAAGTAACACCACAGAAATACAAAGGATTGTATGAAAATACTATGAAGATCTGTATGCCAAAAAATTGGACAACCTAGGTGAAATAGATAAATTCCTGGAAACATATAATCTTTGAAAAATCAATCTGGAAGAATCAGAAAACCTAAACAGACCAATTACAACACATGAAACTGAAACAGTTATCAAAAACTCCCAGCAAACAAAAGTCTTGAACTGGATGGCTTTACAGGTGAATTTTAAAAAATATTCAAAGAAAAATTAACACATATCCTTCTCAAGCTATTTCAAAAAATTCAAGAGGAGAGAAGACTTCCAAGCTCATTTTATGAGGCCAGCATTATCCTCATTCCAAAACCAGGTAAAGACACTACAAAAAAAGAAAACTATAAGCCAATATCTCTGATAAACTTAGATGCTAAAATTCTCAACAAAATATTAGCAAACTGGATCCAGCAATACATGAAAAAAAATCATACATTATGATCAAGTGGGATTTAGTCTGAGGAGTCAAGGCTGGTATAATATTTGCAAATCAATCAATGTGATTCATCACATAAACAAAAGGAAGGATAAAAATCACATGATAGCATGACCAGGTGGTGGCGCAATGGATAGAGCATCAGACTGGGATGTGGAGGACCCAGGTTCAAGACTTCTAGTTCGCCAGCTTGAGCGCGGGCTCATTTGGTTTGAGCAGGGCTCACCAGCTTGAGCCCAAGGTCACTGGCTCAAGCAAGGGGTCATTTGGTCTGCTATAGCCCCCTGGTCAAGGCACATATGAGAAATCAATCAATGAACAACTAAGGAGCCTCAACAAAGAATTGATGTTTCTCATCTCTCTCTCTTCCTGTCTGTCCCTATCTGTCCCTCTCTCTGACTCTCTCTGTCTCTGCCACAAAAAAGAAAGAAATCACATGATAATATCAATAGATGCAGAAAAAGCATTTGATAAAATTCAGCATCCATTTATGATCAAAACTCTCAGCAAAGTGAAAAAAAAAGGGAACATACCTCAACATGATAAAGGCTATCTATGACAAACCCATAGCCAACATCATACTCAATGGGCAAAAATTAAAAGCAATCCCCTTAAGATCAGGAACAAGGCAGGGGTGCCCCCTTTCACCACTCTTATTCAACATAGTTCTGGAAGTCCTAGCCACAGCAATCAGACAAGAAGAAATAAAAGGCATCCAAATTGGAAAAGAAAAAGTAAAACTCATTATTTGTTGATGACATGATACTGTACATAGAAAACCCTAAAGTCTCAGTCAAAAAATTACTAGACCTAATAAATGAATTCAGCAAAATGGCAGGATATAAAATTAATACTCAGAAATCAGTGGCATTTTTATATACCAACAATAAACTGTCTGAGAGAGAAATTAAGGAAACAATTCCCTTCACTATTGCAACAACAACAAAAAAAAATAAAGTACCTAGGAGTAAATTTAACCAAGGAGGTAAAAGTCTTCTACTCGGAAAGTTATAAAACATTGATAAAAGCCTGACCAGGCGGTGGTGCAGTGGATAGAGCATCAGACTGGGATGCAGAGGACCTGGGTTCGAGACCCCAAGGTCACCAGCTTGAGTGTGGGCTCATCTGGTTTGAGGAAAAGCCCACCAGCTTGAACCCAAGGTCGCTGGCTCTAGCAAGGGGTTACTCGGTCTGCTGAAGGCCCGCGGTCAAGGCACATATGAGAAAGCAATCAATGAACAACTAAGGTGTTACAACGCGCAACGAAAAACTAATGATTGATGCTTCTCATCTCTCTCCGTTCCTGTCTGTCTGTCCCTGTCTATCCCTCTCTCTGACTCACTCTCTGTCTCTGTAAAAAAAAAATAAATAAATAAAAATTAAAAAAAAAAAAACATTGATAAAAGAAATCAAGGAAGACACAAACAAGTGGAAGCATATACCATGTTCATGGAAAGGAAGAATAAATATCATGGAGGAAAGGGAACCCTCCTACACTGCTGGTGGGAATGCAGACTTGTACAGCCACTGTAGAAAATAGTATGGCAGCCTGACCAGGCGGTGGCGCAGTGGATAGAGCGTCGAACTGGGATGCGGAGGACCCAGGTTCGAGACCCCGAGGTCGCCAGCTTGAGTGCAGGCTCATCTGGTTTGAGCAAGGTTCACCAGCTTGGACCCAAGGTTGCTAACTCGAGCAAGGGGTTACTCGGTCTGCTGTAGCCCCCTAGTCAAGGCACATATGAGAAAGCAATCAGTGAACAACTAAGAAGCCGCAACGAAGAATTGATGCTTCTCATCTCTCTCCTATCCTGTCTGTCTGTCCCTATCTGTCCCTCTCTCTGACTCTCTCTGTCTCTGCCACAAAAAAAAAAAAAGAAAAGAAAAAGAAAACAGTACAGCATTTCCTCAAAAAATTAAAAATGGAACTGCCTTTTGACCCAGCTATCCCACTATTAGGAATATATCCTAAGAATACCAAATCACTGATTCAAAAGAAGATATGCACCCCCATGTTTATTGCAGCATTGTTTATAGTGACCAAGATCTGGAAACAGCCCAAGTGTCCATCAGTAGACCAGTGGATTAAAAGCTGTGGTACATATATACAATAGAATACTACACAGCAGTGAAAAAGAAGGAAATCTTACCTTTTGCGATGGCATGGATGGACCTGGAGACTATTATGCTAAGTGAAATAAGCCAGGCAGATAAAGACAAATATCATATGATCTCATTTATATGTGGAATCTAAGGAACAAAACGAATGGAGGAACAAAATAGAGGTAGAGTCGAGATCACAGGGACAAGGGGGACAGCTGTCAGAAGAAAGAGGGATGAGGGGATGTGATCAGAGAAGGTGAAAGAATTAGTGAAATTATATATACATAGCACAGAAATACAGATAGCAGGATGGCAGGTCCCAGAGGGAAGGGGGATAGGAGTTGGGGGGAGGGAGGCAAAGGTGGTATAGATAGGGACATGGGGGAGGGGGGAGGGTGTTGTATTCAGTGGGACACTTGAATCCATGATAACACAATGAATTAAAATTTAAAAAAACAAACAGTAAAATAAAATAAAAATTTTAACAAGTTAAAAAAAAAAAAGGAAAACTAGGGTATGCATGATGTTCAGCAGCCAAGGAGCTGACTGTTGAGAGCATCTGGTTCTTATTTGCCTATCTGGAGTGCACTTCTCCAATCCCACTCTCAGTGCAAGCACTTCAGGTGAGGCTGCCTCCACTTCCAGTCTTAGTTCCAAAGCAGGCACTTGACCTAAGTCTGGTCAAGCATATAGTCTTTCTCTTCTCTTCTCTTCCCTTCCTTTCCCTTCCCTTCCCTTCCCTTCCCTCCCCTCCCCTCCCCTCCCCTCCCCTCCCCTCCCCTCCCCTCCCCTCCCCTCCCCTCCCCTCCCCTTCCCTTCCCTTCCCTTCCCTTCCCTTCCCTTCCCTTCTCTTCCCTTCCCTTCTCTTTTCCTTCCTTCCTTTTTCTTTCTTTCTTTCTTTCTTTCTTTCTTTCTTTCTTTCTTTCTTTCTTTCTTTCTTTCTTTCTTTCTATTTTATTTTTATTACTTTCATTTTTATTTGTGAGAGGGAGAGACAGGAAGGGAGATGAGAAGTATCAACTTGTAGTTGCATCATTTTAGTAGTTCATTGATTGCTTCTCATACATGACTTGACGAAGGGCTCCAGCCAAGCCAGTGACCTCTTGCTCAAGCCAGTGACCTTGGGCTTCAAACCAGCGAAAGCCAGGGGCCATGAGATCATGTCAATGATCCCACACTCAAGCTGGATGACCCAGTACTCAAGTTGGTGACTTCAGAGTTTTGAACCTGTGACCTCAGCATCCCAGATTGATACTCTATCCACTGTGCCACTACCCGTCAGGCTAAAATATTTTATTTTTCAGGATTTGTTTTCACCTTTTGTTCCAATCTAGTAATATTCTTTCATTGCAAATGTGCTAATCGTGCTAATACCACAGAATTATTGTATAATTTTTTTAACTTTCTTATTGAATTCATTGGGGTGACATGGGTTAATAAAATTAGATAGGTTTTCAGTGTACAATTCTATAATACATCATCTGTATATTGTATTGTGTGTTCACCACCCCAAGTCAAGGCTCCCTTCATCAACCATTTATCCCCCCATACCTCTTCTATCTCCTCCCACTCCCCCTTAAAAAAGAGATTTTGTAAGGATATGAGAAGTTGCTGTCAGCTGCTTCCTTATTTCCCCAGTAGGTATAACCTGCTTAGAACTAGATTTTGTAGTAAGGACAATGGTGTAGACTAATCAGGAAGAAATCTGTGAAGGTGTGATTTATGGATTCAGCCTCATTAAAAATCTAATTACAGGGTGTCATCAGGCTACGACAGTCTTGACATATGACGTTTCAAGTTTACTATGCTCACTCTAGTAAAAACTTTAAAAAATTGAGACACGACTGTTTCAGCTACACCATTAGCATCATACTTACGGACTACATGGGCTAACTACTTTGGTTGCATGTGGTAGAAGAATACGCAGTAATGTGACATATGAGTGAGGGAGTTGGCACCACGTGGTACGCTTACTTATGCCATTTTGGACTGTTACTACAAGACAGTTTACAATATAGTGTATTTATTATGTCCTTTTCCTTTTTCTGTGGCTTAGTTGTGCTTTTTTGTTCTAGGCTATGATTTTACAACTGTGTTAGGATAGGTAAGTGACTTAGGCTAAGGTTTGTTTCGACTTACACCAAAATTCATCTTACGTCACTGTCTTAGGAACAGAACTGTATCATAACCTGAAGACCCCCTGTATAGATGGCCCTGGCCAGTTAGCCTGGTTGTTTAAGAGCATCATCCTGAAATGATAAGGTTATGGGTTCAATCCCTGGTCAGGGCACATATAGAAAGCAACCAATGAATGCATGACTGAGTAGAAAACAAATGATTGCTTTCCTTCCCCCACCCCTCTCTCCATTTCTCTCTCTGTCTCTCTAAAAATTAATAAATTAAAAACCCTGGCTGGATAGAGCATCGTCCTGGTGCGGAGGTTGCTGGTTTGATTCCCAGGTCAGGGCACATGCAGGAGCAGCTTGATGTTCCTGTGTGCCTCTCTTTTCTTGCCTTTCTCTCTCAAAAAAAATAAAATAAAATAAAAGTAAAGTAAACAAAAATGCAGTAGACATGTGAAGAGAAGTGAAGATGATAAAAAGAGAGTTTTGATGGTCTCAATCTCCATTCTATTCTAACTTAAGGCTGCCTCCATACCCACACTTCCTGCAATTTGGTTATGTGAACTGATCAAATCCATTTTTCTCTTCGGCTACTTTGACTTAGATTTCTGTTCCTTGTAACCAAAGAATCTTAACTATTAAAACTGGCTTTCCATTACTTCTCAGATAAATTCCAGAATCCTTAACTGACAACAGAGCTTTCCCCTCCGGTTGTGCAGGTCACTCTCTCTCTTACTTATCAGACTCCGTCACTCAGGCCTCTTGCAGTTCCTTGAACAACTGGGACTCGTTTCCACCTTAGGGCCAAAATTATTATTCCTTTTTTCTAAAATTATCTTCTTAAATCCTACCTATACTCAGATTTCAGCTTAAACATCACATCATAGAAAATGCTTCCCTTGGGAGCATTTGAGATCTTGCTCTCTGACATATGTCATCAGTTTATCTCAAATAAACTCATGAAAAATTTTAAAAAGTAAAAAAAAAAAAGAAATGCTTCCCTTATCTCCCAACAGAAACAGTGTACGCCTTCTGTGTTGATCTAGGTATCTTTGTCACTTGGGTTGTTTTGTTTTGTTTTGTTTTGGTGTTTGCCCTCAAAGCATTTATAAAATTTGTTATACTTGTTTTTTGTTTTTTTTTACAGGAGAGGGAAAGAGAGAGAGAGAGGAAAAAAAGAGATCAGAAGAATCAACTTGTGGTTGCATCACTTTAGTTCTTCATTGATTGCTTCTCATATGTGCCTTGACAAGGGGGTTCATGTTGAGATAGTTAGTTACCCCTTGCTCAAGCCAGCAACCTTGGGTTTCAAGCCAGTGACTTTTGGGTTCAAGCCAGCAACCATGGGATCATTTCAATGATCCCATGCTCAAGCTGAGATAGTATACACAATATGGATCTTATATAATTGAGAGATCTAGGTAAATAGTCTCTGTAAGGCTGGTGTGTGACAACTGCAGGTCAAGCAATTGGAAAGAGGTAGATATGTGAGGGAGAGCAAGGACAAGCAGGAACCCACAGAACAAACTGGAACTTTTTTTTTTTTTTGTATTTTTCTGAAGCTGGAAATGGGGAGAGACAGTCAGACAGACTCCCGCATGCGCCCCACCGGGATCCACCCGGCACGCCCACCAGGGGCAACGCTCTGCCCACCAGGAGGCAATGCTCTGCCCCTCCGGGGCGTCGCTCTGTGGCAACCAGAGCCACTCCAGCACCTGGGGCAGAGGCCAAGGAGCCATCCCCAGCGCCCGGGCCATCTTTGCTCCAATGGAGCCTCGGCTGCAGGAGGGGAAGAGAGAGACAGAGAGGAAGGGGGGGGGGTGGAGAAGCAGATGGGCGCTTCTCCTGTGTGCCCTGGCCGGGAATCGAACCCGGGACTTCTGCACGCCAGGCCGATGCACAAACTGGAACATTTGTCAGTTCTTACTGCCTTCCATCTTGGTTGGTGATGTCCTTCCTATGAAAGGAGCTGGTATTCTTCACTACCAAGCAAACACACAAGTGGCCCACAAGTCTGAGAAGCTGAAGGAAGATTTAGGGGAAGGTCGAACTATAGGGGAGGAAAAATAATTTTCTTTATGCCCTTCTGAATTGTTCTGGTTGGACTAATTATCAAATTGCCATGAGGCAGATTAACAGAAAAAAAAATGACCAAATTTATTATATATGTACATATAGCAGTTTCCTAAAAATAGAGGACCCAAAAACAAATCAGGCAGTTGATGTCTATATGCCATCTTGAGCTTAACAAAGCAGAGGGCAGGGAGGGCTGTGGTTTGGGACTTCAAAGGGCAGGAAGGCAATTCACATGGGGATATAAAAACAAATGTTTGCTGGGTCATCTTTTCCAGAGAGGATTTTGATCAAATGAAACTTGCTAGGTTCCTCTCCACCAGGTACTAGTTTATATTAAACTACAGTTACTTGTGGTGATAGCTCCCTTCCTAGAGCAGGTCCTCTATCTAAATTCTTTTAGGCAGTTAGGACAGAGGTTAAAGATTCTTCCCGGGTCTTTTGTTTCTTGAAAATAACTAGCTTAAAATAATCATTATCCTAAAGGCATATTTTGGGGTGGCAGACTGTACTTTGCTTCAGAGCTATTTCCGTCCTGGCTGCTGCCCCATGTCAATCAATGAGCAAGGTAGTGGTGAAGAGACAATTCATGTGAGCCACAAAAGCACCTGCTGAGGCTCTGGCCGGTTGGCTCAGCGGTAGAGTGTCGGCCTGGCGTGCAGGGGACCCGGGTTTGATTCCCGGCCAGGGCACATAGGAGAAGCGCCCATTTGCTACTCCACCCCCCCCCCTCCTTCCTCTCTGTCTCTCTCTTCCCCTCCCGCAGCCAAGGCTCCATTGGAGCAAAGATGGCCCGGGCGCTGGGGATGGCTCCTTGGCCTCTGCCCCAGGCGCTAGAGTGGCTCTGGTCGCAGCAGAGCGACCCCCCGGAGGGGCAGAGCATCGCCCCCTGGTGGGCAGAGCTTCACCCCTGGTGGGCGTGCCGGGTGGATCCCGGTCGGGCACATGCGGGAGTCTGTCTGACTGTCTCTCCCCGTCCCCAGCTTCAGAAAAATACCAAAAAAAAAAAAAAAAAGTGAAAAATAAAGCACCTGCTGAAATAAAACACACAATGGTTGCTGTTTCACTTCAGCTGGCAAAATCTCCCAAATTAATATCTCTTGTGGCACACCCTTAGAGGGAACATACAGGAAAGAAAGGCAGAGAAATGTATAGTTCAGCCTAGCCAATCTGACAACATTACAAAGTATGCCACTTAGTCCAGAGTAGCTTCTGCCTGAAACAGCTGATAACCACTTCCTAATACTAATTCTGGTGATCTTCCCACAGTCCTCATTGTCCTCTACTTCTACCATATTTGACACTCAAGACCATTCTTTCCTTCATGAAATCATCTTTCCCATCTTCTTTGATCTAACTATATTCTACTAGCTTCTCTCTCCCTCCTTGCATCATAAAGAATGTCTTTTTTTCTTCACATTCGTAATGCAGATATTCACCACTATTCTGTGTTTTCTCTCCTCTTCTTCTACGTTTTCACTCATCCTGTCATTTTTTTTTCATCCTGTCATTTTTAAACTATTTTTTTTTAATTAAGTGAGAAGCAGGAGGCAGGGAGGCAGAGAGACAGGCTCCCACATGCACCCCGACCGGGATCCACCTGGCAAGCCTCCTACAGGACAATGCTCTGCCCATCTGGGGCCGCTGATTCATTGCATGGCAACCAAGCTATTTCAGAGCCTAAGGTGAGGCCACAGAGCCATCCTCAGTGCCTGGGGCCAACTTGTTTTAACCATTTGAACCATGGCTGTGGAAGGACAAGAGAAAGAGAAGGAGGAGGGATGAAGAAGCAGATGGGGCCCTGGCCAGTTGGCTCAGTGGTAGAGCGTCGGCCTGGTGTGCAGGAGTCCCAGGTTCAATTCTCGGCCAGGGCACACAGGAGAAGTACCCATCAGCTTCTCTACCCCTCCCCCTCTCCTTCCTCTCTATCTCTCTCTTCCCCTCCCACAGCCAAGGCTCCATTGGAGCAAAGTTGGCCCGGGCACTGGGGATGGTTCTATGACCTCTGCTTCAGGCACTAGAATGGCTCTGGTAGCAACAGAGCAACACCCCAGATGGGCAGAGCATCGCCCCCTGGTGGGCATGCCGGGTGGATCCCGGTCGGGTGCATGCGGGAGTCTGTCTGACTGCCTCCCTGTTTCCAACTTCAGAAAAATACAAAAAAAAAAAAAAAAGAAGAAGCAGATGGTCACTTCTCCTGTGTGCCCTGACTAAGAATCAAACCTGGGACTTCCACAGGCTGGGCTGATGCTCTACCGCTGAGCCAATCATTTTTACGATTTTAAGTAGTCAGCTCTCCCTGCCTCCAGTGACCCCCTCTTGGATACAATGAATAGAGCTTGATGCATTGAATTCAAACAACCTTAGATCCAAACCCCCATATGCTACCTACGGCTGCATGATCTTGCACAAATTTAACTTTCGAAGAGTTTCTGTTTCTCTGTTAGTAATATAAGATACACAATGCCTAGCTGGAATCCCAGGAGGGCATGGAACACACCTCTGGGCCATAATATTATCCAGTTTAGGTCCCTTGCACTTCTTCCTTTTGCTTCCCCATTCCATGCTCCAATCTGCTACTAAAGTTATTTGGGTGCTAGATGTTACATTCCTCCCTAAAACTAGAGTAAGCAACTCATCCAGGTTTTAAAACAAGTTCCTCATCCCAGGACTCCCCCTTAGTCCTGGGCAAACCTAGAACTCTTCAGTGGCTCCAATTTGCCTTCTGTAAATACAATACTACAATAATCAAACGTGCAGGGTGCTGTGAGAATGTTTCAGCATCTCCTATAAATGAATGTAGTGAAATTCTACAAAATGTCTATTTTTTTACAAAATGTCTAGTTTTTAGGAGTGCCTCCTGAAACCCCAGGCCTAGAGGAGTAAGTTCCAATGCCACTGCATGGCATTCAGTGTCCTTGGTGATCTAGCCTGGATGCCTCTTCAAACTCACTTTCCACTGCCTTCCCCTAGTTACTCTCTACTCACTCATATGGCTTCTTATATTCCCCAGGTAAAACACTCTATTTTATATCTCTATGCTATTGATATTCCATTCCCTCTGACCAACTGACATTTCCCTATCTACTTTGTCTTTAGTGTAAACTCCTATTTCTCCTTCAATACTGAGCTCGAGCAACCCTTCTGCTAAATCTTCCTAAAGATTGCCTTTCCCTCTCTGCCTTCCAGCAAATCATCTGAAATCATCATTCCCTGCACACTGTTGTTTGAACCTATCACTATTATGTGTATGAAAAAAAGGGTTCTATGTGTCCGCACAAAGGGGTTCTGTGAAAAGTAACTTCACAGGGTGATTTGGTTATAAATTCCTAATTGGGCAGGTCATGGTGGGTATCCACACCCCAGGCATATAACTTTGAAAGGTATTATTTAAAATTAATTTAAAGGCAAGTGGTTGTAAAGGTTGAATATTCTAAAATTCTGAGACATATAGAAACTAACCCACATTTTTCAGGTTCACATGATCAAAAATTAATTTTCCAGACATGGTCAAGTAGCTTAGTTGGTTGAAGTGCCATCCTGACATGCCGAAGTTGGGGGTTCAATCCCTGGTCAGGGCACATACAAGAATCAACCAATGACGGCATGAATAAGTGGAACAACAAATCAATGTTTCTATCTCTCTCTCTCTTTCTCTATCTCTCCCTAAAAATGAATAACTAATTTTTTTTTACAAATTTAAATTAATCTTTAGTAAATAAAAGCTAGCTTAACTTTGTTGGTTTTTACATGCCTTTATTTTACCCGGGTTTTATAAAACTAAGCCCATGTTAATAATTGACTTTGATGTTGATAAAATGTTTCTAGAGATTACAAAATGCCTTTATAAATTTGCCAAGCTAAAGAATGTTAATTGCTTACTTCTTAGTTTTCATTAGAAATTGAAGTTTTAAGGTTTAAAATCTCAGTATATGTAGGAATTACATTTTAGTGTTCCAGAAGGGCTCCTAGAACACCTCAAAATATTTGAAATTGCAAGGCAAGCATTGTAAAATAAGTGATGAAAAACTTCCAGAGTATACTGTATGGGTAAACAATACTTGTAAAAAAAAAAAGAGAGAGAGAGAGAGAACAAATACCCTGAGTGGTAGTGGTGCAGTGGATAGAGTGTCAGCCCAGAACGCTGAGGTCCCCAGTTCGAATCCCTGAGCTTGCCAGCTCGAGTGCAGGCCTGAGCCCACAGGGCAAGGCACGTATGAGAAGCAATCAATAAACACCTAAAATGAAGTAACTGTGAATTGATGCTTCTCACCTATCTCTTTCCTCTCTCTTCCTTCCTGTCTCTCTCTAAAACAAAACAAAACATAAAATAAATAGTTGAGGCTATGGGAAACCAAAGATAGCCACTTGGTTGTTCCCTGCTCCCTGACTCCTTATTTTTTGGTTTTTGTATTCCTTCAAGCATCATAGTGCATTTAAGCTAGACTTAGATTTTTAAAAACTCATCAGCTGACATTATTGAAAGGAGACATTTTGCACTATTGCCAAGGTCTGATAGAGTCACTTCAAGAAAATGCTAAGTTAATAACTACTTCCTTTCACAGTGAACTCCCAGGAGACAAACACTATAAACATCATTGATTGCCACCTAGAGATTTTTGTTTATTGAAAGGACATCAAATAAAAAACACTCTCCAACCTCATTGGAAGGCACCTTATGAGGTGCCTAATCACAAATGGATATCTATCTACCTTTGTCTCTGACACTCAACAAAGGCCTTTATTAAAGACTCCCTCAGAATGATAAGCCACTAACATCAGAGGCAGAAAGCTTCCCCAAGACATCAGCACGGCCTATATACCTATATGAATTGATATTAACCTCAGAATCCATTTTGTCAGTCTTTATCTGTCTACTAATAAAATTAATCATAAGAATAGTTATATGTGTTGAGTTTTTTTATATAATCCAATTATTTATGAGTACTAAACATGTATAACTGCCAATGCACTTCTCATGGCATATGTAAATGTTATACCAGATACCAAATACAGAAAAATCAGACAGCAAAACTCAGATCACTGTACTTCAAAGTGTTTTTTAAATGGTCCAGTGTTTTTTCACAATAAAGGCCATAAGACCTGACTATCATCTTCCATTTACCTGCCTTTTCCTTTGGAAGAAAATTCAGGCTCACAGTATTTCCCCATCCCCAATGATAACAAGTCAATGTTGATATTGAGACTTCCCAGACATGAGCCTTCCTAACGCTGTGAGAACATGCTATCTGACCAAAAGGTTGATCATCAATGCAGCTTTCAGACTGATTTATGACTAAAAGGGAGAAGTGTGGATGAAAAGGGGGTTCTAAAAAAAGTAACCTCACAAGGTGATCTGATCATAGATTCCTAACTGGCAGCACATACAGGAACAGATTGATGTTTCTGAGTTGAAAATGTTGTTAAGTCAAAAACCTATTTAATAGGTCTCTGTATGCTCTGGCAGAGAAGCAGCACATTCCATTTAGTTAAGTCTGTGCATTTAATACATTTAAATTGCCAAATGTCATAGCTTAACCTAGCCGTTTTGCACTAAATGTGTATAGCTTTCACATCATCATCAAGTCAGAAATTTGTAAGTTGAACTATTTTAAGTTGGGATCCATATCTATGTATATACATATATATCACAGTAGTAGTATATGTATATATATATCAGTAACTGGCATAAAGTAGTTGCTCTACAAATGCTATCATACTGTTTATCACAACACTGTAAAGTAGATATCCCCTTTTCATGGATGAGAAAACCAAGACTTCAGAGCTTTGAGCTTTTCTGACTTCTGTGTTTAGTTTCTCAACTATTACCCTAGGATGGCTCAAATGAGTGAAAGTCACAGCATTTTTATAGGCAGCTAGAAAAATTCTACCAGTTATACAACCACCAATCAAAACCATTCAATGAATACAGAAAAAAGCCACATATCACGAAAGTACTCCAACCCCTAGCATAGCTTTCTGGAACAGTGCAATAATAACTAATTTGCCTAGGTAAAAAAATCCCCAAAGGGATTATTCTTGTATTGGGCTGAAATCCAATGAAGTAACTGACATCTAGTCTAAAAGTTCTCAGAGATGCAAATTGCCTACTTGAGATTCCAGAGAATTTATTTATTTTTTATTTTTAATTGAATTTGAGATTCCAGGGAATTTAAATGTATATGAATATTTGAGTCTGTCTCTGGACAGCAGCCAGAAACTTTTTTGAGGAAGGAATTGGTAGACTCTTTGCCCCAGGGGGTAGAGGAGGTTTTGATGGGAGAGTGGGGGGCTGGAGCGCAGGCCAATCTGGAAAAATCCAGATTCAGAAAATCCAAACTCCTGGGAACTCTATCTCAGAGTAAAATCAAGTACTACAGATGAGAAAGCACAGACTTTAAGAACTATAGGATTAATCTGTTTCCCTATTTTAGTCAGATAAAATTTGAGGAGCTGTGAAGATCCCATTATATACTCAGGAGCTCTCACATTACCCAAAGAGAAACCCTAAAATAAATCCCTAGTTACTGCAAGTTCACAAGAGAATAAGGACACGGGCTAAATCTTGAAAAAGCTGCAACGTATTAAAGAAGAATCCAGAAAGTAGTGGACTGAGAATAAAGATACCATATGTGGTCTGACCTGTGGTGACGCAGTGGATAAAGCATCAACCTGGAATGCTGAGGTCACTGGTTCAAAACCCTGGGCTTGCCTGGTCAAGGCACATATGGGAGTTGATGCTTCCTGCTCCTTCCCCGCCCTTCTCTCTTTCTCTCTCACTCTCTCTCTTCTTTAAAATGAATAAATAAATAATTTTAAAAAAGAAGAAAAGGATACCATATGTGAATTTAACTTATCTGTTCAACAAATATGTATTCCTTGTTACTTTTTTGCCAGATGCTATTTCAAAAGCTGATTACACACTTCTGATCAGAAAGACTCAGCCCTTAAGAAATTTAGAAAACTAGCAAGGGTGAAAGAGAATATACAGTGGTACCTTGAGATATGGACAGACCAATATGTGAATTTTTTAAGATATGAGCTGCGGCCCTGGCTGGTTGGCTCAGTGGTAGAGCGTCAGCTTGGCGTGCGGGGGACCCGGGTTCGATTCCCGGCCAGGGCACATAGGAGAAGCGCCCATTTGCTTCTCTACCCCCACGCCCTCCTTCCTCTCTGTCTCTCTCTTCCCCTCCCGCAGCCAAGGCTCCATTGGAGCAAAGATGGCCCGGACGCTGGGGACAGCTCCTTGGCCTCTGCCCCAGGCGCTAGAGTGGCTCTGGTCGCGGCGGAGCGACGCCCCGGAGGGGCAGAGCATCGTCCCCTGGTGGGCAGAGCGTCGCCCCTGGTGGGCGTGCCGAGTGGATCCCGGTCGGGCGCATGCGGGAGTCTGTCTGACTGTCTCTCCCCGTTTCTAGCTTCAGAAAAATAAAAAATAAAATAAAAAAAGATATGAGCTGCGACTCAGTCCATATTTTTGTTTGAGATCTGAGCAAAATTCTGAGATACGAGTCGTGATTCGGGAAGCTGCCACTAGTTGGCACGTTGGCACACAGGTTCAGTGTACAAGAAAACAAATATATATATAATTATAAATGTAGTGGTGTTGTAACAGAAAAAAAGAGAATGCCATGTGAGAAGATAAGAGGGTGTAAGGAATCTACTTTTGATGAAGTGTTCAGGAAGGCTTTTCGAGGAGGTAATACATAAGAAAAGACTTGACAGGTGAAGCTTGACCTGTGAGTAAGAAAAGCAAACATTTCAAGCATGCGAAACAAAAGGAGTGAAGATCCTAAAATAAGACTAACAATGAGAGGGCTCATTTGGAGTACCTAACCTCCAGTATACCATACACTGTTTTCTTTTCCACAATAATTACTTAAGATTTTAAAATCTCATAAAAAAGCAATTTCATTTGATGGATTCACTTTTTTTAAAATATTCATCTGGAAGGTTACCTTAGCCCAAATCTGAGTCTTTCTCAGAACACTGACTCACAAGACAAAGCCTGCCCCTCCCCTCTTGCTTATAAAAATAGCTTTCCCAGAGCTGCTGTCATAATTGGCTTTATGCTCTACTGAAACTAAATACTTAAATGAGCCATTTAACTGTAGTTTTTAGCCTAGAAGTAATGACAATATTTTGCGTTTTGCTTTGAGATTTAGAAACAAATTTTAAATTGTTCATTTATAATTGTCTTTGCAACACCGCGGAAGCAGTGTGATCCGCGTTCAGTTGAACAGCCCTGCACCAGGCACATGAGTGAGAAAAATAAAATGCACATGGAAGAGGTACTGAGGACGATGCTTAGTAAAATACCTTCTTATTTGTGCTTTGACATATAATTGAGACAGGCTCGAAGGCCTTCTGACATGGGTGACACATTGCTTAGTTTGGCCAGCAGAGGGAGACCTGTGAGCCGGCAAGCACCAAAAGGAGCCACACCCAGATTATGGTGGCTTATGTTTTTTGTTTCAAGAAACACAAAAAGAAAATGAAAAATTCTTGTCAAGGAATGCTTCACTTAAGAAATAAACTAAAAGTCATGTAAGCTAAAGTTAACCATTTAAAAGTGTACAACTGAGTGGCATTTAGTAAATCTACAAGGGTGTGCACCCATCCCTTCTAGCTATTTCCAAAACATTAGAAATGCTTAAGTTTTATAGAAAGGGAACTTACAACCCCCCAGCCCTGTTCTATGCTTATTCCGTCCCATTCCCAGTTTTGCCTCCACCTGCACCATGTTAGGAACGGTTCTCGCGCATTCTCCAAACAGCCTCTTTCCCTAAACAACTCACACAATCTGATCCAGGTTAAATTTGTACGTTCGAAAACCCCAATCAGATCTCTTCTTCAGTTCTTGCTCTAGGAATCGCGCAGTTGCTATAGACAGGCAGTGTGAGCGATTGTTTAAAAATTCTATACATACTATGTTTCGTCCTTTCTCGGAGAAGAAATGAATAAATTATTTTAATTTAAATATAGCTACAGAAAAGAAATGAACAATGTGCTGCACCAACATCCTTCAGTCTTTGATGTGAAATTTAAAGTTATTTTCATCCACAATGAAAATTTAACATACTTCTAGGTTAGAACGAGAGCCCAAATTTTAAGGCACAAAATCAATTGATTTGGTAACGAATTTGAGAAAGGCAGAACTAAATAGTTAATGTACTAAAAACTGAC
Source organism: Saccopteryx leptura (assembly GCF_036850995.1). NCBI lineage: Eukaryota > Metazoa > Chordata > Mammalia > Chiroptera > Emballonuridae > Saccopteryx > Saccopteryx leptura. The sequence continues at coordinate 285,880,913 of NC_089503.1, read as the reverse complement.
GGTTTAAAACCTACTATATTATTAAAGAATTTAATCTATTTCATGGGGCCTTGGCCCAGACAAAGGTAAATAAAATAAGCCAAACTGGAAAAGCAGTTGGGGGAGGGGAACCGAATTGCTGTTGGTGACTCTGGGAAAACGGGAGGGAGGGAAACTGAAGAGCAAATGAGGCCGGACCGTCCTAACAAAGAGGCAGAAACTCTGTCTCAACGGTCACCAAATCCAGTTCGGGGCGGTTTGAGCCAGTTTCTGAGCTGGATTGAGAACAACAGCCTCCCTGACTTGACTAGGGTAAAATAGAAAATACAAAATGGACTTGGCAGAAAGAAGTGGATTTGGCCTGCACTTGAGGGAGCCTAAAGCTGTTTCCTGGAGTAGCAAAGTCAGATAAAATATAAGGCCTGGAACTGGAAAAACGGCCAGTTACAGAAGGAAAAATTACAGAGCACTGCCTCCATGCCATGATCCAGTCCGCATTTTCTGTCTCACTGCCCCTAATTGTAGCTGGTGAAGGAAAAGGGCCTCAGGGTATCAGTTTTCAGTGAAAGCTGGCTGCTGTGTTGGGGGAGGGGAAAATTATGTGTTTTGGGTGATTTCATGTGTGTGCTGAAGGGGGGAAATGGATCAGAAGGTCTGAAGGAGAGGGAACAACACTTCACACCCTGCAGTTCACACCACCTTTTCTGCCCCTTTTCCGCATTATTGGACAACCAAAGATAGCACCACACATAGGTGTTGCGGGAGCGCCCAACATACAGCTGGCACTTATACATATAATTACCAGGCTTCTTCAGCCCTATGCATTGACAATAAACGTTCTTTTCATTCTTGTCCTAAGATACATACAAGCTGTACATATCTTCTCAACCAAGAGACACAGCAGCATCAGGTAACAGTGGAATGATAAATCCTGCACTGACCTCCCCTCCTCCAGGCCCCAACCTCTTGACATCTGATCACTCCCACCTTGAAGAGGCTGCGGAGAATCTAACAGTCTGAGCTGTGGGCTGCAGCTGTCAAGGGTGTGCACATCCTGCGGCCAGGTTCCGCTCAGAGCCTTCCAGCACCAGTTACATATCCTGAACCCCCAAAACTCCAAAGGCTCCCTAGGAATTCTAAACAAAGTCCAGGCCTCCCTTGGGAAGGAGTGGGGAACAGAGCAAACGTGGGGGTGGAGGTTACCAAATTCATTCTCACCTGACTGTCCAAAGATGTTTAGACTTTCAGAGGCATTAGGTGAGTATCACCAGACCCCAGGGCTTCTGTGACTTTGGAAGGCAGCCCTGGTATCCGGAGGCCTGTGGGGCCCCCTGTGGAATTTAAGATTTCACAAACACACACTCAATTACAAACAGGTTTGTAGGTTTCAAAAAAAATCCCCTGAGAGATTGGGGGAGGGGATAGGGTGAAAGTCACCCTGAAAGATGCCACAGTGCTATTTTAATCTTTCTACCTTAGATGTGAGTGGAAAATTGGAACACAACGATTTTGCATTATTTGTGTGCGACAGTCTAACATAAACTAAACTTGTTGCTGTCATGTTGTTTACCACTTGTGACACTAATAACTTACACAGCTCTTTTGCATTCGTGTCACTATTAACTATTAGACCTGTCCGCGATAGACTGCTAGAAGGGTTTTTGTTATTGTTGGGGATTTGGTTTTAGTAAGGGATAATGTTTCTTCCCATGTGAACATGCAGATGCATAAGGGTCCAGAAGAAACGATAGTAATAACCATAATAGTTATTAGAGCTTGCTATAAGCCAAGTGTTTCATATATTAACCAGTGTATCTCTGAGTTAAGTATTATCTTCCCCATTTTAGGGATGAGGAAAATGAAGCTTGGGAAGATCGGGTATTTTATGTATTTAAGTGGCAAACCAAGATCCTGGCTTCAGAGTCCATGCTTCTAACACGCTGCCAACCTGCCACATCACTGACAAATGATTATAACTTTTTTCCAGATGCTGCTAGGTGTTGGCCAAAGGGAAGGGGGTGGGGCGGCAGGGGAATGATCGTAGAGAATGGGGAGGAATTGATTTAGTGAGAACATTATTCCTACCTTCAACAAGCTTTCCATCTAATGGTAATTTTTTCAAGGACAATTCAGGACTGCCTGACAAGGGATTTTTTTTCTTTCTGCCACTGGGCCTCACTGGCCATCTGGGCAATGTAGTTGGAATTTCCCTACCATTTCCGCGCTGTGCGAGAGGAGTTTTAGAAGCCAGTATTGCCCCCGTTACTAGCAGTCAGCACAGGCAGGCGGGGTGGAAAGGGGCAGGCTAAGGCCTCTGGGGAGCTGTAGCCATGGCAACCCAGCCTGCTTTCCAGAACAATGTCTCTAACCAGGAAAACAGCTCCAGAGAGCTTTCTCTTCCTAATCCCCAAGGCCAGTTGGGCCAGGGAATGCACAAAGGGGAGTCTTTCTTTGTAGAGAAATGACTCTTTACAAGGCCCAGAACAAAGGAAAACATTTGTTGTATAGGGTCTGTTTTTGTATTTGGCTGGAATAAAATCAACAGAGCGCTCTTACTTAGTTCCTCTCCACTGTTCACAGGAAATGAATTCAGCTCTGTTACGCAAGCTTCCTATTTTTGGATAACATCTATTTAATTTTATTTTATCCCCATTTTACAGATGAGGGATTAGTAAACGTGAATGGACTTGTTCTCTGTAAAACTGTAATTAAAACACCAGGACGTCCTTTTAGAAAGGTTTGTGAAGCTGGCACTGCCTTCTGCCTATTTTATGATACTCCTACGGATAACATGGAGAGTGTTCAGGTCCACGTGCTTAGGAGCCTCTGAGTTAAGCAAGGGTCCCTTGACTCGATCCTCCCGCTGTCTGCTTCCAGCCACCACCCCTCCCCCACACCAGCAACCGCAGCCTGAAGGAGGAGGAGGTGGAAGAGGGAGGAGAGAGGGGGAGGTGCGAGAAGGAAGTGGAAGGAGGAGCAAGAGGGGGAGGTGAGGAGGAAAGGAAGGAGGAGTAAGGGAAGGGGGAGGAGAAGAAAGAGGACGAGAGGAAGGGGGAGGGGAATTAGAGGCGGAAGGAAGGAGGAGGAGGAGGAATGCAGACACATTCCAGCCCCACCCCTGCGAGTCTCTAGAGAATTTGAAAACTGCTGCTAAGGGGGCTTAGGAAACTGTTCCTAAGGGTGGCTCTACTCCAGGCTTTCAAGTGATCTATAGCCAGACTACACCCTCTGCATTGAAGACTGTCTCTAGCTTTACTGAGCCAGGGTATGACCTCCAAAGATGACAACCAGGTGGCGGTTGTCAATACCCTCCCTCAAGACCGAGAACAAAGAAAGTTACTGTAGCTTAATAACAAACCATCATCCATCAGTACCCACAGCTATACATAATGTAATTTTTTTAAACAGTTACGTGAACCAGAAAAAGGAAGAGTTTAGCAACCTTATGCTAACAAAAAGCCTTGCTCCTGAGTCTGGGTGTCACACAGGAGCCCAATCCGTCGTGAAGTCTCCCAAGACCAAAATCAAACTGGTCTGCCTCAGTATCAGTCCATTTGTGCAGTGATAAGGCAGGAAAAAATTTGGGTCCTGTTCTGCACTGAATTTGTAAGAATCGCCTGAGGGGCTTCCTCAAACTACACTTTCTGCCCCATTCCTGGAGATTATGCTGCCAAATGTCACCCCTCCCCCTCCAGGAACAAAGCAGAAGACCACTGCCAGAGTCACCTTTATAAAGAATTAATTGAACTGTCGATGATCAAATTAAGGCGTGAATTTGCTGTCCTTCCCATAATTATATATATATATTTAATAGATACTGTTAGCTTACCTTACTTTAGGAAATGAAAACAATGGATCTTTATAGAAAAATTGTATTTTTTTAAAGGAGACAGGTTTTTACTATTGATTGGATTTAGAACTCTCGATTTATTTTTCTTTTTACTAATTTTTAAAATATTTATTAATTGAAAGAGTGAGAGAGACAAACATCGACTTGTTCCACTTATACATTTATTGTTTCTTGTATGTGCTCTAACCAGGGATCGAACCCACAACCTTGGCATATGGGGGACAATAACCAACTGATTTACATACCCAGCCAGGGCTCCAGTGAATTTTTTTTTCCCCACTGATTTAAGAGAGAAGCAGAGGAACGGAGTGGAAGAGAAAGAGAGAGAAAAATAGCATCAATTTGTTGTTCCACTTAGTTCCATTTAGTTGTGTGCTCATTGTTTCTTGTAGGTGCCCTGACCAGAAATGGAACTCATGACCATTTCATACAGGGATGACACTCTATCCACTGAGGCCAGTGACTGAGCCACCTAGCCAGAGCTACAGTGAAATTTTAAAGATTTAGAGTGTTGGAAATTTCTAGAATGCTGGGACATAAAGTCTCTCTTCCCAAAGTTTGATCCTTGTAGTAGTAAGGTGACCAATCGTCCTTCTTAAGGGAGGACAGTCCTTCTTTTGTAAGTTCTGTCCTCCCTCGGAAAGTGTCCTCCTACATGTCCTCCTTTTTGATATTGGAAGACTAATCTGTAAATATTCCTATCTGAACGATGCAGAGTAGATCCATTGCATGTGATGTGATGTCTTTGTATCTAAATGAGTACTTTTTTCTTACATTATTATTAAAAATTAATAGGCATGTAAGCATAATTACAATATAAAGTATTATAAATGTTTTTATTATGCATTTATCATATTATAGTGTATTATTGTTGCAATGAATAAAATGTTTTTTTAGTTATGATGTTGTTTTCTTCAATTTATTTATTTATTTATTTATTTATTTATTTATTTTCTGAAGCTGGAAACCGGGAGGCAGTCAGACAGACTCCCGCATGCGCCCGACTGGGATCCACCCGGCACGTCCACTAGGGGGCGATGCTCTGCCCATCCAGGGCGTCGCTCTGTCACGACCAGAGCCACTCTAGCACCTGGGGCAGAGGCCAAGGAGCCATCCCCAGCGCCCGGGCCATCTTTTGCTCCTCGGCTGGCTGCGGGAGGGGAAGAGAGAGACAGAGAGGAAGGAGAGGGGGAGGGGTGGAGAAGCAGATGGGCACCTCTCCTGTGTGCCCTGGCCGGGAATCGAACCCGGGACTTCCGCACACCAGGCCGACGCTCTACCACTGAGCTAACCAGCCAGGGCTGTTTTCTTCAATTTATAAGGTCTACTGGAAAGTTCTGTCCGTTTTTGGAATAAAACAAAATACAAATTTTTCTACCGTCAATAGACTTTATTAAATAATATAATTGCCATTATTATTAATGCTTTCTTACCAGCATGAGGGCAATTTGTAAATCCCATTTTTGAAAAATGTTTTATCTTTTGAGGCAAAAAATTGAACCAGTGCTTGTTTGATATCTTCTTCATTTTTGAATTTTTTGCCCTTCAAAAAATTTTGTAAGGACAAAAACAAGTGATAGTCGATACTATTCCTTCACCAAACACTTTCAATAAATTTCTACATGCTTCTATAGCATTTCTTCCTTGTTGAAATTTGTAAAAATTACAGTGGCGTAAATGAACTTTATCAGTAGCTGTGGGTACACTATCGCTTCACACATAAGATTAATGTGAATCAACTTTGTTTTAGTTAATTTGCTACATCAGTATGTATACATTAAGTGATAAAAATAGGCACACATGCGCCAAATAAACATGTGCTTATGTGTTGAAACTTGTGATAGAAACAAACAGAACTTTACAGTAGACCTTATATTTTTGTCCTCCTTTTCATTGTAAAAAAGTTGGTCACCTTAAAGTCAATTTTCATTCAAAGTCATTGAACACTGCCTGACAGTCAGGCACTATGGCACTATTCCTCTAGACCAGCAGTAGTCAACCTGATCCCTACCACCCACTAGTAGGCATTACAGCTTTCATGGTGGGCGGTAGCGGAGCAACCAAAGTATAAATAAAAAGCTAGATTTAACTATAGTAAATTGTTTTATAAAGATTTATTCTGCCAAACTTAGCAAAAATTCGACATAAAGTACTTGGTAAGTAATTATTATTATATGCTTTAACTTGCTGTAACTCTGCTTTATAAATTTTATAAAGTAAAGTTACTTCCTTACTTTATAAATCACCATTACTGTGGAACCGGTGGGCGGTTAGAAAATTTTGTAACAGAGATACAACAGTGGGCAGTAGGTATAAAAAGGTTGACTACCCATGTTCTAGACCTATGAATTTTTAAAATCACATAAAATACTGAACTTCTTTTCAAAGAGCTTAGAGGCTGAGAAGGAAGTTAGGTATTGCAGACTGTGTGATACAGGCCTTATAAAGAACAAGAAGATGCCTAACCTGTGGTCCCACGATAGACAAGGCATCAACCTGGAACAAGAAAGACGGGACATGACAAATGGTAAGTCTGGGTGGAGCAATGAGATAATTGGGAAGCTTCTTGGAAAGTGCTGAAAAATGAGATGGAATTAGTGTAAGGTATTTTTCCCCTCATCGAGGAAAAAGGAAGGGGTGTAGTCATGAAGTGTGGATAAGCAAAAGCTTTTCTGAGTACAGAGTGCTTCCCGGAAGATGTTCCCTGGTCCGGGGAACATGGGCCAGGGAAGTGGTGTGGATGTGGGACTTTAAATATTCGCATGTGGGATATGTAAAGGGTCCTGTCTAGGGTGGTCTAGGGTGGTCAAGCTAATATGACATGTAAAATCTCACTGGCTGACGGATAGTCAGATAGTCACTCTTTTTCCAAGGACTCCTGGGAAGTTTCTTTTGGTGCACATAAATGTGGGCAGCTCTAGCCAAAGTTCCCGGGTCTGGTTTCTCACGTGACCTTTCCCCATTATCCACCAACCTTATAGTTAGCTAAAATGATATCAGAGTGAGGAGTCAGGAAAACCAAGTTTTAGTTCCAGATTTATAAATAGGTTAGCTATCAGGCAGACATAAAAGAATTTAAAAGATAAAGGCAAAGGAGGAACCTGAAGTTCAGTAGGACAGGAGTTTGCAGGCCTGAACCAGAAAGGCTAGCCTAGTAGGATAATGATTCTGTTTCCTTGGCCAGGAGCTTCCATGCATCCTATTAGAATAATAGCCACTCCACAAGCATGAAGAATGTGAGGAAAGGTGAGCTATTGATCTGCAGGCTTCAAAACCACTGCACTTTAACTTTTCAACATGTTATTTATAACTTTAGAGTTATCAGCAAAATTACACACCTGATCTCAGAGTTGTGATTAAATGCTTAAAGCTGAGTCAATACTGTTTTCATTGAAATTTTCAAGTAGTCTACTAAAACCTGTTCATACATGCTAGGCTAAGATCTAGCACCAGCAAGTAAACTAGGATCTCTCTCTGTGTTTAATAGCCAGTCAGTTTAACCACTTCAACTCTTAAAGGCAAAGACAAGAAGAGAGTAATTCGTTACATTTGGGGAGTTGTAGCAGGTAGTGCTAAAAGTCTTTTCCTGCTTGTTGGGCAGATAAAATAAATTATGCTCACTTTGTTAAAGATGGTGCTGCCCAGGTGATTGCTTGGGATGGGCATGATTATGTTAATATGTGTTGGGAGAGGGCTTTCATGCCAAAAGGTTTTCAAAGAAAGAGAGATCACATTGTTCCAAGAGAAGAGTGATTACGTTCTAGGAGGAGAGCAGAGAGGAGAGCAGATAAAGGCCATGTGGAGGAGAGGAGAAGCAGCCAAGATGGTGTAGTGCTGAAAGAGAAGCCAATTTGTGCAGAGAGAAGGAGATGGGGAACAAAGGTGAATAAGGCTGGTGAGGTACAAACCTTTGATTCTAGGAAAACTCGGATAAGTCAGTAGCTTTGTGAGCACTGAGTGAGTGGGTTTTGGAGCCCAGTGTGTGTTTTTACTTGCCCACTGGTGCAAGCTAGGATTAAAGGTAATGGCCCACCAGTTATTGGCTCCATTGTTTTGTTACCATCTGTCCGAATCTAATGAAACCTGCATGGGCCAGGCGGCTGTGATGGTGGCTGTGGCTATTGGCTTTACATTTGGCATAGTCTGTGGCAGGATTCGGAATTTGGTATGGAGCCACCACCACATTTGAGCAGTGGAGTAAAGGACTGGCTGCTGTTATGGTTCCCCATGTCTATCCTTTGGGGGACCATAGACTGGCTGACTTTTACAGCCATGCGTGAGGAAACCAAGAGTTCTGGGGAAGAGGCCTCCCAGGACCTGCAAACTGAGCAGTGGAGGGAGCTGGAGAAAACGTGGGAGAAAAAGATGCTGACCCTGGAGCTGAAGCAATCACCAGAGGAGGCCAACCAGATTCATGAGATTCGCTTGAAAATGGAGCAGCCACTGGAGAAGGAATCCCAGGTTTGTGAGTTGCAGATTGCCCTGGACGTTGTGGAGAGCCAGCAGTGGCAGGAGGTGGGGGCTAAGGCTGGGGCCGGGGCTGGGGCTGCAAGGTCTGTGGAGCAGAAGGCGGCAGCAGCCCAGGGTTCAAGCCCGACAGTGGGAGCTGGTGTTTCCATTCCTCTTTGGAGGATGAGGAGAATCGGGTTGGAGTTGCAAGTCATACTCTCCAGAAGATGAGAGCCCAGCAGCAAGGAGTACCTGCTATGCCCCTGGTAGGTCTGCAATTTTGAGACATAGGGGTGGATTCCTTCATGCTCTCTGGAGCAGAGATGAAAATGTTAACTGCCATTGCCATGTGATTCTCTTTGGGACAGTGTAAGACCTGCCAGGATGGCAGGGATGAGAGGGGTGGCTGAGGCCCTATGTGCATGGACTGATTCCCAGACTATGACCAGAATAAGCACTGGCTCCTTTGCTGGATGGACTTATGGATTTTGGACAATGTGAAATACCCTGATGGGGTGGGGGGTGGCTTTGCTGGAAACGCTCCCCTGCCCCGGGAAGCCTTTCCCATGGCTAGAAAGAAGGCTGAGGACATTTTGCACTTTTGGCAAAGTGCTCAGAGACTGGTGAAATGTACCTTTGTAATTGTTGAAACTGTATGATTTGTACTGTTGTAATTTGTGTAATGTGCCTAATTTCCTTACACAGGGATGCCGGTGGTTTAGATTGTGGTAGCAAAGTGAGCATAGGGGTGGATTGTTGGGCAGATAAAATATATTATGTTCACTTTGTTAAAGATGGTGCTGCCCACGTGGAAGCCCGGTGCCCAGGTGATTGCTTGGGGTGGGCGTGGTTATGTTAATATGTGTTAGGGGAGGTTTTTCCGTGCCAAAAGGTTTTAAAAGGAGGAGAGATCACGTTCTTCTGGGAGAAGAGTGATTACATTCTAGGAGAGCAGAGAGGAGAGCAGAGAAAGGCCACGTGGGGGACAGGAAATGCAGCCAAGATGGCGGAGTGCTGAAGGATAAGCCAGTTTGTGCAGAGAGAAGGAGATGGGGAACATAGGTGAATAAGGCTGGTGAGGTACAAACCTTTGATTCTAGGAAAACTCGGATAAGTCAGTGGCTTTGGAGCCCTGAATGGAAAGGATAGTGTTTTCCCGCTATGTGTATTTCTTGCCCACTGGGTGCAAGCTAGGATTAAAGCTAATGGCCCATCAGTTCTTGGCTTCTTGTTTCATTACCATCTGTACAAATCTAATGCGAACCTGCATGGGCCAGGCAGCTGTGATGGTGGCCGTGGCTACTGGCTTTACACTGCTACAACCACAATTTGTGTTCCCGTAGCAAGCAGATTTTGCAGACACTGATTTTTCTTTTGCTGGTAAATCATTACTAATATTCACCAAATATCTCTGTGTCTCTGGTTTCTGGTTTTAACCTAAGATTACATTACTTGATCTGTTGGGTAAACAAGTGTGTTTAGGTTTGCTCTCTTGTATTTTGCATTGGCTTGGGGCAGTGCCATGTGTGTATAGTCTATGGAAGGTTGTGGGTGCTTGCCCTCCGGGCAGTAGATTGCAAATTGTGGATTGTCTTCCTGTTTGGGAGGGGCCACTGTTTGCTATTGTTTGCCAGAGAAGAGGTTTTTGCCCTCAGCCTGTTTTGCTAGAGAGAGAGACAGGCAGAGAGAGAGAGGGAGTGCTGAGGGGCTTGGGAGCCCTGAGATTTTGGCCCAGCCTTGTTTGGCTGGTGTATGGCCAAGGGCCACCATCGTCATGTCCATGCAGGTGCAAGTTCCCATTGAATTCAGGCAGATGGTAAAGAAACAGTGGAGCCAAAAAATGGTGAGCCATTCCTTTATTCTAGCCTCGCTCTGGCCAGCAAGCAAAACACACACACAAGGAAAACACTTCCCTTCCACTCATTCAGAGCTTACAAAGCTACTGACACATTCGGTTTTTCCTATAATCAAAGGCCCCCAACCAGTCTGTCTCCTCTGGTTCCCCATCTGCACACCTTCTCCCTCCTCCTCTCTGCACAAACTGGCTTCTCCTTCAGCACCCTGCCATCTTGGCCTCCTTCTCTGAAAAAATGGCTTCCATCTTCTTCTCCTTCTATCACTTCCAGGCAAAATCTTTAGGACCCAATAAACTATTTGCCACTTTCCCATCCCCCTGCTAGAGAGATCACAGAAGCAAGTGCTGAGCTGAAAACTCCCTTGCCAAACTCTAATAGATAGGTAGTATGAGAGAGAAATGAATCTTTGGTGGTTACACCATTGAGAATTGTTGGACTATCTTGATTAAGAAACCTCAATATCCACTTTTCTACCCTACTTTCTTCCCAACAAAAGTCACTAACCTCAACACATCATCTGTTTCAGGAAAACTGACTCTAGGTCCAGATACAGAGGTTAGTCTTATTCAGCATAAGCCAAATGTGCTAATATTCTCTTCCAGTTATTGATTAAGAAATTGGAAAATGACCTACCATATTTCGCCATGTATAAGAAACTCCCATGTATAAGACACACCTTAATTTTGGAGCCCAAAATTAGAAAAAAAAAGTATTACATAAAGTTATTGAACTTGTTTTATTCATCATAAAATTCATACAACTCCTCATCACTGTCAAAACTCCATCCATTAGCTTGTCCTCATCTGTGTCTGATGACGAATCACTGTCTTCAACAATAAGCACAAAAACAAGCATGGAAAAGTAGGATATGCAAGTAAAAAAATCTATGATCACTGTATAAGGTGCACCCAGTTTTTAGACCCCAAATTTTTTGAAAAAGTGTGCATCTTATACATGGGGAAGTACGGTAAGTCTGCCCACTGAGCTGTGAAAAGAAGTCTGCTGGGAAGCCTCACATAAGTTTCTCTCTACTTCCCCCTCCCCAAAAAAGAGAGAATTGCTTTCTTCTTTACCTAGCTGTTGCTATATAGGGATATTGCACAAATTATCTAGTGCTTTTATGATTTACATTTATTATCCCAACAAATATTTCTTATACTACTGTCTGTGTGAGTCAGGAATTCAGGAGCAGCTTAGCAGGGTGACTTTGGCTCAGGGTCTCTTATGAGATTGTAGTTGATCATTTCTTAGGGCTGCGGTCTTCTGAAGTCTTGACCCAGCTCAGAGGATTTACTTCCAAGATGGCACCTTCATATGGCTTTTGACAGATAGTCTCACTGTGTTGCTGGCCCTTGACAGGAGGCATGGGTTTCTTGCCATGTGGACCTATCCATGGTGTTAATTGAGTGTTCTCATGACTCTTTCCCAAGAGTGTCATGATCCATGAGGAAGTGTAAAGAAAACAGCACATCACCTTTGTGTCCTAATTTCAGGAGTAATACAGTCATTTCAATCACATTTTATTCATTAAAAGTGAATCACCAGGCTGACCTGTGGTGGCGCAGTGGATAAAACTTCGACCTGGAACGCTGAGGTCGCTGGTTCAAAACCCTGGGCTTGCCTGGTCAAGGCACATATGGGAGTTGATGCTTTCTGCTCCTCCCTTCTCTCTCTCTTTCTCTCTCTCTCTCTCTCCTCTCTAAAATGAATAAATAAAGTTTTAAAATATGAAAAGGCTTTAAAAAAAAGTGAATCACCAAATAAGTTTATGAAGAGGGAAATTAGGCTCCACTTTTGCATGAAGAAGTATTAAAGAATTTATGGGCATATTTTAAACCAATACAGATGTGACAGCAGGAAGTACTGTGGTGATATTGAGCTTATGAGGGGCTCCAGCCTATAGGTCTCCTCACAATGAAGAAAGAGGAACAAATATAGAAAGAACCTTGATAACATTGGTGATGAAATGGTACCAGGTGTTAAATTGCAGTTCAGCAACCTTGGTACTTGAGTTCTGGCTAAGAAAGACTTCAGAGCCAATATTCAAACTACTAGAGAAATTTTATTTTCAAAGTCACCTAGGTAAAAGAAGTGATATAGAAGAAATGGGCTCAGGAAATAAGTTATAGAGGTAAAAAAAAAAAAGGAGGGGGCCTTTGGAGCTTAGGAGAGGAAGAGAAGAAAGGCTTAGGAGAAAGAGGGAGGGAGAGAGATACATACCTTGAGAGACATAAGAGGGAGAAAGGTACGGGCATGATCCAGAAAAGGAGAAAGAGAGAGAGAGAGAGAGAGAGAGAGAAAATGCATGCCCTGGGTCCTCTGTCCAGAGGGCTTTTATTTGGAGGTCTCAGGGGAGAATCTCAATACTATATTTATCAGCTTTCTAGGTGTGTCTCCTCAGGGTCATGGTCTCCACTGATTGGTCAGCACCAGAGCAGGTGGTCATTGGTCAATGCAGCTGGTCCTGATGTCAGCCATAACATTACTCTGTCTGGTTTTGCTGATTTTCTGGGTCTGGAGCTGAAACACAGCTGAGCCTCCATGTTATCTCCAAGGGCTAATGCTTAAGGGTGTGGTCCTGCAAGGGCTTGTAGTTTTTGCCTGTTGCTAGGCACCCCAGGCTCTGTGCCCTGATGACTCCTCTGTACATGGCCGATGGTTTCTACTCCGCTCATGCCTAACTGCTTATTACAACATTACTAAGCATTCAACCTATCCTAGATTACTAGTTATGTGAAAAATAAATAAATTTCTTTCCTCAACATTTAGTCTTTTTGAGATGGGATTGGCTGATATTTGTACCTGTGGTTGATATCATTGGGGAACAAATTTTTTTTTCACTTTCTGTTGCATGAGGTTTTAGAACTGTTTCTATATATTTCTGCATCACTGATTCCAAATCTGACACTTGTTTTTTGGTGCATGCTCCAGTTTTTATACAATTTTAATTTCTTTTGTTACAGTTAATGGCATGCATTGGTTTTTAAATTGGAGTTAAAAGGCAATGACTCTTGGATTGAACATAACCACAAGGCAATTAATGTTTTACAAACATCACTTTGACATAATTGTAGTTGTTTTTAAATGTAAAAAATTATTATCTGATAAAAACACCCACTTATTTTGTTTTAAGATTGAATCATGGCTTCTTTGAGTAGGCGTAAATGTAAAAATAGTCCTGACACCTTCTGTTATATAGGTGGCTGTTACACACTTCAACGGCAAAGGCACAATATTTTATCATTTTTGTTTGTTTGTTTGTTTGTTTTGTTTTGGGGGGGATGTTATTTTTCTGAAGTTGGAAATGGGGAGGCAGTCAGACAGACTCCCGCATGCACCTGACCGGGATCCACCCGGCATGCCCACCAGGGGACAATGCTCTGCCCATCTGGGGTGTCGCTCTGTTGCAACCAGAGCCATTCTAGCGCCTGAGGCAGAGGCCATGGAGCCATCCTCAGTGCCCAGGCCAACTTTGCTCCAATGGAGCCTTGGCTGCGGGAGGGGAAGAGAGATAGAGAGGAAGGAGAGCGGGAAGGGTGGAGAAGCGGGTGGGCACTTCTCCTGTGTGCCCTGGCCGGGAATCGAACCCGGGACTCCTGCATGCCAGGCCAACGCTCTACCACTGAGCCAACCAGCCAGGGCTGCTATTTTATCATTTTTGACACGTGCATATATTGCCTATTTTCAAGTTCCCCTTGGCAATCAAGACAAGAATTGGGCTCCTCATATTGTGTGTCATAATTGTGAGGAAATGCTTCATGACTGGACAAAGGAAAACGCTAAGGAATGCCTTTTGGTATTCCCATGGTTTGGCGTGAACATGAGGACCACAGCAGTGACTGTTATTTCTGTCTGATCCATACAAAGAGCATCAGCAAGAAAAAACGGCATATGATCGTATATCCTAATATTCCTTCAGCAATACGATCTATCCCACACTCTGAGACACTCCTGGTTCCAGTTTTCAATGGTTTTATTTCTTCTTAGGATGAAGAAAGTGAACATGGTGATCAAGTGTATTTTGATAAGATGCATGAGGAAATGGTTGTAGAATCTGAAGGGTCTTTCTGATGCCAAGCAGTCATTAACCTCTCAGCAGTTTAGCCAACCTGAATTGAATGACTTAGTAAGAGATTTGGGCCTATCAAAGAAAGCAGCTGAGTTATTAGCCTCCAGGCTTCAAGAAAAGAATGTACTTCACTGGTCAGCTAAAGTATCCCATTTCAGGAAGCGTGAACAAATTTTTGTGTACTTTTTTTCCAAAGACAAACACTTTGTTTACTGTCATGATATCAGTAGTCTTCTCAGCCAGCTAGGTGTTACCACTTACAGTCCAACAGAATGGCGGCTATTTCTTGACAGCTCTAAATGGAGTCTGAAATGTGTTCTCCTACACAACAGTAATGTTTATGCAGCAGTTCCAATTGGTTATTCAACTCATCTGCGAGATTATAATGACATAAAAATTGTCCTAGACTTTCTGAAGTATGAGACACATAACTGGATCATTTGTGTGGATCTTAAAATGGTAAATTTCCTGCTAGGACAACAGAGAGGTTTCACGAAGTATCCTTGCTTTCTGTGTTTGTGGGACAGCCGAGCTCCAGGAGAAACACTGGACACAGAAGGAGTGGCCGAAACATGAAGCTCTGGAAGTAGGGATACAAAATATTGTGAATGAACCTGTAGTTAATTCAGACAGGATCATTTTCCTCCCACTTCACATCAAACTTGGCTTAATGAAGCAGTTTGTTCAGACTTTGAATAGAGAAAGTGAATGCTTTCAACATATTGTTTCTGCTTTTCGTGCCTTATATTTTGAGAAGATAAAAGCAGGTGTATTCAATGTACCTCAAATTCGAACCCTCATATGTGACAAAGAATTTTCCAGGAAGATGAATAAGTAGGAGAATGCAGCATGGCAATCTTTTGTGGCAGTTACAAAGAGGTTCCTTGGCAACCAAAAAGCAGAAAACTATGGACTTCTGGTTCAAAGGATGCTGTTGGCTTTCTGCGACATTGGATATAACATGAGCATTAAGATTCACTTCCTGAACAGTCACCTTGATAAGTTCCCGAAAATCTTGGAGCTGTTAGTGATAAGCAGACTACTGCTGGAGCATCAAATGAGACTGTCCTCAACAAGTACACAAACACAAGAGCTACAAACGCAAATTTTTGCCTGAATAGAATTTACATAAGTTTTGCGCAAATTTTATGATTAAAATAAGTGTTTTAATATATTCTATTTTGAAATTGTAGACAAATTCTGATGTAATCATGTCTTTTAGTGTATTAGTATATTTACTGCATTATATAAATTATTATATTTTCACAAAGATGATGCCCAAAAAGACATTCTGCTTCATTATGTTAAACTAAATGTTAAAAATTTTACAATATGGCCTGACCAGGCGGTGGCGCAGTGGATAGAGTGTTGGACTGGGATGCGGAAGACCCAGGTTCGAGACCCCGAGGTCACCAGCTTGTACCCAAGGTCGCTGGCTCCAGCAAGGGGTTACTCGGTCTGCTGAAGGCCCGTGGTCAAGGCACATATGAAAAAGCAATCAATGAACAACTAAGGTGTTGCAACGTGCAATGTGAAAAACTAATGATTGATGCTTCTCATCTCTCTCCGTTCCTGTCTGTCTGTCCCTGTCTATCCCTCTCTCTGACTCACTCTCTGTCTCTGTAAAAAATAAATAAATAAATAAAAAATTTATAGAATAGATGAGTGAGGTTGAAATCATGTTGAAAGATAAAATTGTCAATAAATTAAAAAAAAAAAAATTTTACAATATGATGAAAACCTAAAATCTTGAATTGCAAAAAAACCTGTAGCTTACAGAGAAAAGTTAATGTCAGATTTGAGATCAGCACACTTGAATTAGGTAAGAACAAGTATTTTTGTGGATGCAACAAACATTTTGTTCCCCAGTGTTCAGCATATTTGATCAGCAATATATATTGTATATTAACCTATATATCAATATATAAATATGAAATTTAAAAATATATTTTCTTCATTTTTAAATTATTGAAGTTATTATATATGTATAAAACAGTTTATTTAATAAATAGGTATGTATGCATATAGAACTGCTTAAATGATCCAAGCTTTGTACAAATTATTCTAATAATCTTTATTATATGGGGTTTAAGTGTCTGTTTGTCGCCGATAGCTTATTGGTTGCTTGCATAACTGTACTAGCCAATGGGGTGAAGTTGCCATGGCATTCAAATAGTCCCGCCTTCTGGCATGCCACCTCACAAATTGAGGTTAAAGATTGGAGCAATTATTATGCTGTTAAGAAATCTTAACACCAGAAGGGGTCTTTGCAATGGTACAAGACTAGAGGTTCTCCAATTGAAAAATGTCATAATAGCTAAGTCTTTGACTGGCTCCTCTAAAGGTGAAATACATGTCATTCCAAGAATTGATTTGGCTCCATCTCAAACAGGGTTGCCGTTTCAATTGAGACGTAGACAATTTCCTGTAAAACTTGCCTTTGCTATGACCATCAATAAGTCTCAGGGCCAAACGCTTAAGCGTGTTGGCATTTTTTTTTACCTGAGCCTGCATTTGGACACGGTCAACTTTATATTGCCTGTTCAACAGTTTGTGAAAGAACGGACGTAAAATTAAAAATAATTGATGGTCCTCTGCAAGGCAAGCTTAAAAATGATGGAAAGATCTACACAAGAAATGTTGTGTACAAAGAGATCTTTGACATGTGATGAATTAACATTTTATTATTTAAATCACCTTTATTTATTGAGCTAGCTGTGGCTTTTAAGAAATGTACCGCCAGTGGTTTCCTTCATTGCACTCTACTTTAAGCAATTAAGCAAGTAGAAGGGGGAAACCCCATGGGGCAGTAAGCAAAGGGGCGTCCTCGCCGCCTGCCCTGGGTAATTCAGTTTGAATTAGCAGACACCTTCGCACAAATCATTTTAATTACAATTTGTAATATCTAGAACAGCGGTCATTTCGTATGACCGCCAGGCTTTCTAGTTTCTATATAATTTGTTTTGTTTTGTCAAATATTTGATGTTATCTTTCAATGAAGCTCTCACTAGCTAATTAATGTTCCAGTAGGAGCCATGATTTCATGGAAAAAATAGTATTAAACAACATTTCAATTGAACTGATTGTCATTAAGTGGCTTGTATCTAAATAAGTTTTCAATTTGTCTAAACACTCAGTGTTATTTATGGTGCAGGTTTTTTAGTTTCCATTGAATTAAAAGTGATTCTATTCAAAATATTTGTAATATATATGTGCACATATATATTACTTCATTGATTTTATCATGAGAGGAAGGGAGAGAGAGAGAAAGAGAAAGGAACATCAATCTGTTTCTGTGTGTGCGCTGACCAGTGATTGAACTGGCAACTGCTGTGCTTCGGGATGGAGCTTTACCAACTGCGCTACCTGGCCAGGGTTCTATTACTAAAGTTGTTGTTGTTGTTATTGTTTTTTGGGCAAATGTGTTTGTAAAATCTGTATTTTCTGATTTTGCTCACTTTTATTGTTAAAAATGGCTCGGCCCATGTGGGATGACTGATTACCTTCCTGCTTGGGAAGGGACTTGGTTATGCTAATGTGTACTGGAGAAGGGCTTTCGCACCAAAAATTTTAAAAGGAGGAGCTAGGAGGCCATTTTGGGAGAGAGGAGACATGGTCATAGAGAAGGCAGGGAGCAAGATGGTGGGGAGCTAAAGGGGAACTGAGGTGGGGCCTCTGATTCTAGGAAAACTCGAATGAGTCAGTAGCTTTGGGAGCCCTGAATGGAAAGGGAACTGTTTTCCCCCTGTGTGTATTTACACACATGCCGAGTACGAGGCTAGCAATAAAGAAAATGGCCCACCAGTTCTTGGCTCTGTTGTTTCATTATAATCTGTTTGAATCAGATGTGAACCTACATGTGCCAGGAGGCTGTGATGGTGGTCACGACTACTGGCCCTACATTGTTGATTTATTGATTTTAGAGAGAGATAGAGAGAGACAGACAAATATCGAATTGTTGTTCCACTTATTTAATCATTCATTGGTTGATTCTTGTATGTGCCTTGACTTGAGATCAAACCTGCGACCTTGGCACTTCAGGACAATGTTCTAACCAACTGAACTACCTGACCAGAACTAAAAATATTTTTATAATACTTAGATTTTTATATTATCAATATAGATATCATTAACAATCAAATAGAAATGACCATTTAAGACAAAGATAGTCCTTCAGGTCAGATGAAAGGTGGCAATTAAAGTATGATCACATGCCATTTTGTCTGGATTCAAATGCTGTCTTGTCACATACATTTTAAATAATTTTCTGTACTTCAATTTTCTTATTTGTAAACTATGGTTAATGAATTTCTTAAATAAGCTAATAGACTTTTAGAATATAACCTGACACATAGAAAATGCTATGTATTAGTAACATTTTTGTTAATAAAATTAATGTTAATATCTTATCGCTTTGCTCAGTGGATATTCAGTGAGTTTTAATGAATTCATCACACTAAATGGAGGTGACAGTGAAAAGTGGTACTTATTCTTCAGATCCTTGGCTACATACTGACCCCAAGAGCCTTTTCTTTTTCTTCGTTCTTCCTCCTCTTTGGGAAATATCTGCAGTGCCAGCAGAGGGTACAGAGCACTATCTATCCATGGCTACATTTACCCCTACTATGACTTGTCCAACTAAAGTTGCTCTCATTTTGCTTGGTGTCAATTACACAGAGGCTGCAGCTCCCATAACCAGTCCTATGAGGAACATTAATAGGACCTTACGCAGTGGGTCCCCTATGAGGACTCTAGGTCTTTGACACTGGAGTACTGGCATTATATCAGGGGCCTTCTCTTCTCCACTGGGCTTCCCATTCAACTCTTCACAGAGGTGGGGGTGGTGGGCACTTGGTGAAGATGTGGGCTAGACAATGGCTGCTAGATCCTAGCCTAGTAGTGATTGGCATGGACATCAACCAATCAGAAAAATCTCTGGCCACAGTCCTGAAGCAGGGGCATTAACCCTTTAGTTGCTTGACCCTAGGAAGCAACTTGAACTGAGAGGTTCCAAGGAAGGAGCCAGAATGGTCAGGGCTGCAAGGGAGAAAAGAGACTTGTGAGCTTAGGTCAGTGGTTCTTTACTTACAGTCAATGAAGTTAGTTGTTTTTGTTTTCGTAAACAATCATGCTTTCACAATAGTGCATAAGATGGCTTCATACAGAGGTAAACTGTGTTTGAGGATAACAGATATTAATTTACCTTCACAATCCTTTACCATACCTCAGACTATTGAGAAAAACCTGTATTACAGGAGATTTTTAAAAAAATTTTATTGATTTTAGAGAGAGAGAGAAAAATGGATTTGTTGTTCCACTTATTTATGCATTCATTGGTTGATTTTTATATATGCCCTGAGTGGGGATCGAACACACAACCTTGGCATATCAGGAGGACCTTTAAATCAAAAAAATATTTTAGAAGATTTCCACATGGGGCTTAGCCCTGGCCATGTAATCAATATTTTTATAGCTATTATTTTATTATTTATACTTTTAAAATTTATCAACTAAGAGTACAAAGTCTAACAGATATTCTTTTTTTTTTTTTAATTTTTTTGTTTTTGTGGGTTTTTTTTTTTTTTGTATTTTTCTAAAGTTGGAAATGGGGAGGCAGTCAGACAGACTCCTGCATGCGCCCGACCGGGATCCACCCAGCCTGCCCACAAGGGGACGATGCTCTGCCCATCTGGGGTGTCGCTCTGTTGCAACCAGAGCCATTCTAGCACCTGAGGCAGAGGCCACAGAGCCATCCCCAGCGCCCGGGCCAACTTTGCTCCAATGGAGTCTTGGCTGCAGGAGGGGAAGAGAGAGACAGAGGAAGGAGAGGGGGAGGGGTGGAGAAGCAGATGGGCCCTTCTCCTGTGTGCCCTGGCAGGGAATCAAACCCGGGACTCCTGCACGCCAGGCCAACACTCTACCACTGAGCCAACTGGCCAGGACCTCTAACAGATATTCTTTACCTGATTTTAGGCAAGAGGTGGAGACGTGATCTAACAGCTATTAAGCAAAGTTGCTCAAGGTTACAGAGTCCGGTTTTGGGGGAGTATATTTGCATATATGCAGTAGGAGAATGAATAATCTATGCAAATTCATTGCTTGAGGCTCCTTCTCTAAGGCAAATATCTTCTCACAGATATAAGAAACTAAAGCAGGCATGACCAATAGTTTTTGCTCTTGGGCCAGATTAGAAAGAAAATTTTTTTCACGGGCCTGATGAAATATTAAAATTAAAAAATGTTAAATACAAAAACGATTCGTTTAAGTAAACAAAATTTTATTATGTTATTTGTTTATGAATAAATGTGAGTGAAAAAAATTTTATACAATATTTTAATAAAAATATATTTTAATAAAAATGTAATTACATACCATATAAATACCAAACTATCGCAATTAATTGAAACAATATTTAATTAATAGAATGAGCTTGAAGGGGTTATATCACAAATAAAACAAGTATTTCATTTTACATACAGCCTGGACACTTTTTGGTTATCAACTGTAGCTATTTTTTATGCTACAATGCCACTTGATTCAGCACACTTGACCACAAAAGTAACAAATTGTTTGACCTTGGGTGCTCACTGGCAAACTCCGCCTAAAAGAATGTGGGTTTCACATCACCACTAAATGTCAAACAGTTCATATCAAGTACAGACGAGTACAAAAGTTGTAAATCTTTATAACGGAATTTTTTAAAAAAATAAATATCGCGAATCCATTCGACCAATTATTGGAAGTTAACCCTAGATTAGTCAACACGAAATTCTTTTCCGTGTATCACTATCTTCTTAAATATCTCAATTTCCAATAATCAAAGACGCTTCCGCTTCTGAGTAGCTGAGATCTTCAAGTAGCGGAGAATATTAAAAATTTAATCGCAGGCCTCATGAACTCATTACGTGGGCTGGATCTGGCCAGCAGGCCGTATGTTGGCCATGCCTGAACTAAAGTAAGATTCGCTGAGATTTCACTGTGGGTGGAATTCTATTTGGATGTCACCATCACCGCTGAGGATCTTTATCATTTAGTATGCAATTAGAAAAACAAAAAGCACTCTGGTTATTTCGACAAGAAAAGATTTACATAAAGGAATTATTGGTCAAACTTGTTGGGCATTCTGGAAAAGAAGAAAAGGTTACTCAATGAGTAGTAAGAACTACCATTGCTAAGTCGGAGGAGCAAAATCATTAAGCAGAAACCAAGGATGTGTACGACAAAGTTCTGCCTGAGCTACATACAGCCCAGGAGCCTGCAATCCTGGACTGCTGTGGGTCACTTAGCTTCCCTTGCTGCAGACATCTCTACTACTGTTTGTTGCCTCTGCCACCAATGTCATTGCTATCTCTATTCAGATCGCTATTTCAGTCTTTGTTGTTCCACTTGCTGTTCAATACCAGAGAAAACAAGTTCTATCTCCCCTCCACTTGTCTTTTAATTTCCCCTCATTGGCAGAATCTGACCACAAACCAGTTGATAAGTGTAGATTACAGAATCTAATCACTTTGCAATACACACAGCAGAGCAAATACCAGTAAATGTGAGAATGAGGGTTGAGAACAAGTAATAACCAACCTGAGGGTCGTAAGGCAGTTATACCACACAGACGCTAATGAGGTCGAGACACCTTGTCACCTTCCTTGGAACGTTCTCTGAGGAGACTCAGTAAAGCTGTAGAAACTGATTAAGAGTCTTCAGCCCTCAGACACTGAGGGGACTATTAAGGGACAAGGAAACTTCAGACAATTGAAGATTTCCACCTTTGAGCAAAGGATAAGGGATGAAAGCAGTATTGTAATGTTACTGAAAAGGAACTGGCTGAAGCAGGTTTGCCTTGGGCCAGCCTGTCATGTGTGAGTTCTTGTCTTGGGCTGAAAAGCTTTCACAACCCAGGTCCAGGAGATTTTGAGAGTACATTTATTAAAGCTATGGACAGTGAAACAAGGAGCTTAGGAGAGAAGAAGCAACAGGGGAGAGCCTAGGCGGGGCTGCTTTGGCCTCACTAGAAATGTTATGGGAAAGAAGTGAGCCAAGGCGGGGCTGCTGTCAGCTCACTGAGAGTCAGAGAAAAGGAGACTTGGGACGGGTTCAGAGTTTAGCCCCAGACGAGCTGCAGCTGTCTATTGCTGCCCTGGTCGCAAGTCTCAAGGGGACCCTTAGAGTTAAGGAGATGCACGCCTGTCAGGGAAGAAGAAGTAGAAGGGAAAGGCAAGGGTGTGCTCCCAGGAGGGAGAGTGCACCCTGAGCCCTTCCTTTTGAGGGTTTTAAAGGATCTCAACAGAATATTCATTAGCTTTTCCAGGTGTATCCTTTCTGGGTAGTGTTGTCCAGTGATTGGTTGGTACCAGAATCAATAGTCATTGAAGCTGGTCCTGATGTATGTAGCCTGCCTAGTTTTGCTGCTTTTTTGGGCTTGGTGCTGAAATACAACTGAAGCCTAGATGTTATCTCTAGGGAGGAAGAGGTCAGGCAGGGGGCTAAACCGCATGACCAGCCAGTTATATGCCAGGGGAGGAAAGGCCACCCTGAGGGCAAGGTCTAGCATTGGTTTTGCCGGTTGATAGGCACCCTGGGGCTCTCTGCCATGGTGACCTTCTGTATCTGGCTGTAAATTGCTCAGCCAGTTTGTTCAACTATCTTTCTCCATTTCCCCCAATCCACCTGCCAAAGAATTTCCCTAGCTTCTTACTGTCCTGCCTCAGTGTAATGCCAGTGGCCAAGGCCAGCCAGGTCCACGTTGGAGTCAGGCAGACAATAGAAATACAGCGGAGCCAGAAAAGCGTTGGGCCATTTCATTTAATAAAGTCTCACAATGACAGACAAGCACACAGGTTGGGGAAAACTGCCTCTCAGTCAAACAAACTGCAAAATGGCCCCTCACAGTGGAAGGCAGGCAATTCGCCATCCACAATCCCCCATCTCTAATCCCTCTCAAGTGCAAAGCACCTATAACCTTATATATAGCCTATGCACACGCGCCTCTGCCATGTGCTCACGCACTAATCAAGCAACATGCTTACAGCCAGTAAACCCGAGAGCAAGCCTAACACAGCTGCCCCACACTCAGTAAGTTCTAAGTACATATTGTTTTTATAAGTGAATTTATAGGGGGGAAAGGACATGGGGAAAGCTATAACCTTCTTCTCTTGGTATCCTAAAGTTTGTCTCACTGAAATTTTAAAAAAATGCAATCTTTATTAAAATTAAAGTGCACTAGACGTATTGTGATTATTTTTGCAGTGTATAGAAGTAGCAAGTCATTATGTCATACACCTGAAACTAATATCTGTCAATTATACCTCAATTAAAACACACACCAAAATCGGCCCTGGCCGGTTGGCTCAGTGGTAGAGCGTTGGCCTGGCGTGCAGGAGTCCCGGGTTCGATTCCCGGCCAGGGCACACAGGAGAAGCGCCCATCTGCTTCTCCACCCCTCCCCCTCTCCTTCCTCTCTGTCTCTCTCTTCCCCTCCCACAGCCAAGGCTCCGTTGGAGCAAAGTTGGCCCAGGCACTGAGGATGGCTCTGTCTGTAGGTGCTAGGATGGCTCTGGTTGCAACAGAGCAATGCTCCAGATGGGCAGAGCATCACCCCCTGGTGGGCATGCTGGGTGGATCCCGGTCGGGCGCATGTGGGAGTCTGTCTAACTGCCTCCCCATTTCCAACTTCAGAAAAATACAAAACAAAAAACAAAAACAACAACACACACACACACCAAAATCAAACAAATGAAGTACAATCTTGTCCAGATATGACAATTATATTTGAAACTTTAAAACATTATACCATTCATAATACAACAGCGTATATGTAGTGTATTGGGAAAACTGGTGGGTTAGGCTTGCTCTCGAGTTTACCGGCTGCAAGTACTTTGCTTGACTAGTGCGTGAGCACATGGCAGAGGCACGTGTGCGTAGCCTACGTAAGGCTTGCACTCAGCAGAGATTGCAGATGGCGGATTACTGATTGCCTGCCTGACACTATGAGAGGCCATTTTGCTGTTCATTTGTCTGTAGAAGCTGTTTTCCCCTGCCTGTTTGCTCCTCTGCCATTTCAAGACTTTATTAAATGGTAACGGCCCATGACTTCAGGGCTCCACAGTTCCTCTACCATCTGCCCAAATCCAATGTGGACCTGCCTGGCCTTGGCCACTGGCATTACAGAAAAAAATAAGGTATAATATCAAATACTAGCCCCTAATAGAAAGTTCCAAGGGTGGACACTATGGAAATTAATAAAGACCAACCAAATGAGAACAAACAAAGGTTATTTATTCAGAGCTTGCTATTGCAAATGTCAACCACCAGCACTTACGTTCTGGGCAGAAACTCAAAGATATATGCAAGGGTGTAGAAAAGCTCCATAGTGGAAAAAAGGGAAGGCTTCAAATAATGCCAGAATAAAGGCTTTTGGTATAGGGAAACTGTAGTTGGGCTATTGTAAGGCCAGAGGCCAAGGCCAGGGCAACTATCACAGCAGCCTTATGGCCCATGCAGGTTCTCATTGGATTCGGGCAGTCGGTAAAGAAACAACGGAGCCAAAAACTGATGGGCTGTCAGCTTTAATTCTAGCTTGCACCCGGTGGGCAAGTAAAAATACACACTGGGCTCCAAAACCCACTCACATTCAGCGCTCACAAAGCCACTGACTTATCCGAGTTTCCTAGAATCAAAGGTTTCTAGCTCACCAGCCTTATTCACCTCTGTTCCCCATCTCCTTCCTTATCCCAGATACAAACTCTACACAAACTGGCATCTCACTCAGCACTCCGCCATCTTGGCTGCTTCTCCTGGCCTACTCCACGTGGCCTCCTTCTGCTCTCTGCTCTGCTCTCTCCTCTAATGATAATCTCAGGAACCAAGAGCCCAAACTCTCGTTCTGCCCCCATTTTATATTGTAGCTTCACAATCTCTAATCCAATATACAAAATAGGGAAGTCACTTCTCTGAGGCATGATTGGATTGTACCACCTCACATCAAAAAGGGTGGGAAAGGCTTAATCCCAAAACCAAGCCCCAGGCTACAAGGATTCTCAACACACATTAATATCACCTGGGCGACGGCCTCACGTGGGCAGCGCCGTCTTTAACAAAGTGAGCATAATATATTTTATCTGCCCAACAGCTATCTATAAGTGGGACATTCAGAGTCATTGGTTGGGGATACATATATGACTTTTCTAATTGGTTCTAAGTTAAGCTTGAGGACAACAACCAAGGAAACTGTCAGTTATTAATCAAGCCTTGGCCATTTGAGGCTGGTTGTCACTGAGGTTATTGTTTGGTTTCCTGGACTATTACTAGAGATGGTGGTTATGGGGCAGCTGTGTAGGCTTGCTTGCAGGTTTACCAGTGTAAAGCCAGTATCCACGGCCACCATCACAGCTGCCTGGCTCATGCAGGTTCTCATTGGATTCAGACAGATGGTAATGAAACAACGGAGCCAAAAACTGGTGGGCCAACATCTTTAATCCTAGCTTGCACCCGGCGGGCAAGTAAAAACACACACTGGGCTCCAAAACCCATTCACTCAGTGCTCACAAAGCTACTACTTATCCGAGTTTCCTAGAATCAAAGGATTCTAGCTCACCAGACTTATTCACCTCTGTTCCCCATCTCCTTCCTTCTCCCTGCACAAACTTTGCACAAACTGGCTTTTCCTTCAGCACTCTGCCATCTTGGCTGCTTCTCCTGCCCTCCTCCACATGGCCTTTATCTGCTCTCCTCTCTGCTCTCTCCTCTAATGCTAATCTCAGGAACCGAAAGAGAGCAAGCTTCCGGTCTGCCCCACTTTATAGTGTAGAAATCAAAACCTTTAATCAAATATACAAAATAGGGAAGTCTCTAATACAAAGTCAGTTATCTGGGGCATGATGGGATTGTACCACCCCACATCAAAAAAAGGGTGGGAAAGGCTTAGTCCTAAAACTATACCCCAGGCTACAAGGATCCTGCCTGCCCACAGCCCGCCCCCAACACACATTAATATCACCTGGGCGACAGGCTTCCATGTGGGCAGTGCCATCTTTAACAAAGTGAGCATAATATATTTTGTCTACCCAACAACCGGCAACAAGCACTTTGCCTGATTAGTGCATGAGCACATGGCAGCATCATGTGTGTATGGCCTATGTAAGGCTATGGGTGCTTGCGCTCAGGGGGACTGCAGATGCATAGATTGCCTGCCTGCCACTGTGAGTGGCCATTTTGCTATTTGTTTGCCTGAGAGGTAATTTCCCCTGCCTATGTGCTTGTCCGCCATTGTGAGACTTGATTAAATGGAATGGCCCAACCCTTTCTGGCTCTGCAGTTTTTCTACCATCTGCTTGAATCCAGTGTGCACCTGCCTGGCCTCGGCCACCAGCATTACAGTGGTAGTCTGGCTTGTAGCCGTCTTTTTGAGCTGGTTATGATAAATAATAGATTGGTTTCCTGAGCAGGTTGCTTTATGTAGTGAGGAAAAATTTTCCCTCTACCCTGTTCGGTTCAGTGACTGAGCCCTGAGAATTAAGCTGACAAAATACCAATAAAGAGAAGAAAGCACATAAATTTTACTTGATTCTGTTTTTACATTTTAGGGGGACCTTCCTAGAGATGCGAAAACCCCAGAGAAGCAGTTAGATTCAGAGGCTGACAGGCTGTTTTAACCAACGGCTTTAAATTATGTTATGACTAGGCAAGGAAAGGGGTTTGGTTGGGTTTCTATGGGCAGTGAATTTTGGGAAAGTGACTATAAAATATATGAAAAAAATTAATGGAAGATAAGGGTTATTTTAGTAAGGTTTATTTGTGAAGACTCATCTTGGTGTTGATTCTCTGTCTTCGATGATTAGAATGTTCTCACTTCTTCCTGGTACCAAGAGGATACTTCTCTTATGGGAAATTTAGACCTGCTTTTAGGCAAAAAGGGGGAAGGAAAAAAGTTTCTTAATTGCCTTGAGCTCAAAATTATCAATATGCCCAAATGGCATATTAGGTGGCATGTTATAATCCCCTTCATGGGTGTGGGGCAGCTGTGTTAGGCTTGCTCACGGGGTTGCCAGCGGCAAGCACACTGCTTGATTAGTGTGTGAGCACCTGGCAGAGGTACATGTGCATAGTCTGTATAAGGCTATGGGTGCTTGTGCTAAGAGGGATGAGAGATTAGGGATTGCAGATGCATGTGTTGTAAGGTATCAAAAAGCTGCAAATTAATATTGATATTCTAGGAAGAAAAGGTCAGGCTTTTCTGTCCTTTCCTTGGAAAATGGAGGAAAAGGAATGTAGAAGTCTCCTGACTTACAATGACGACTAGGGTCATTTGGTTTTAGGTTCTCTGAAAGGATAAAAGTTAACTGAGAAACTTCTCCTATTTCAATAGGAGGCAGAATTTACATACCACCTTGTACTGATTGTACTTTCTTCCCCTTCTTGGAATCTTGAGAGTAAAGTACCTCTAGGCTAGTGAGGGAAGAGGAACCCTGAAAGATTTGTAAGTATCTTTGATTGTGTTACCTTGAAAGTCTTAATGTTTCTGTGTATCCCCTAGACAAATGTTATAATCTTGTTAATAATTGTGCCATAATGTCATGCTCTCCCCCACCCGCATGTGATCAAGGGTATATAAGCAGCCCCTAAACTATTTTTGGCACTGCACGATTTGGGCCCGATGCCCTGTTGGGCAGTGTTGGGCAGAAAAAATATATTATGCTCACTTTGTTAAAGATGGCGCTGCCCACGTGGATGCCATTGCCCAGGTGATATTAATGTGTGTCTCTGTGGGCTGTGGGCAGGCAGGATCCTTGTAGCCTGGGGCTTGGTTTTAGGATTAAGCCTTTCCCACCCACTTTGATGTGGGGTGCTACAATCCCATCATGCCCCAGATAAGTGACTTTGTATTAGAAACTTCCCTATTTTGTATATTGGATTAAAGGTTATGAATCTACACTATAAAGTGGGGGCAGACCGGGAGCTTACTTTCTCTTGGTTCCTGAGATTATCATTAGAGGAGAGAGCAGAGCAGAGAGCAGAGAGAGGCCACGTGGAGGAGGCCAGGAGAAGCAGCCAAGATGGCGGAGTGTTGAGTGAGAGGCCAGTTAGTGCAGAGTTTGTGCAGGGAGAAGGAAGGAGATGGGGAACAGAGGTGAATAAGTCTGGTGAGCTAGAAACCTTTGATTCTAGAAACCTCAGATAAGTCAGTAGCTTTGTGAGCACTGAATGTGACTGGGTTTTGGAGCCCAGTGTGTGTTTTTACTTGCCCGCCGGGTGCAAGCTAGGATTAAAGATGTTGGCCCATCAGTTTTTGGCTCCATTGTTTCTTTACCGACTGTCCGAATCCAATGCGAACCTGCGTGGGCCAGGCGGCTGTGATGCTGGCCATGGCCACTGGCTTTACAGGCAGATAAAATATATTATGCTCACTTTGTTAAAGATGGCACTGCCCACATGGAAGCCTGTCGCTCAGATGATATTAATGTGTGTTGGGGGCGGGCTGTGGGCAGGCAGGATCCTTATAGCCTTGGGCTTGGTTTTAGGACTAAGCCTTTCCCACCCTTTTTGATGTGGGGTGGTGCAATCCCATCATGCCTCAGATAATTGACTTTGTATTAGAGACTTTCCTATTTTGTATATTAGATTAAAGGTTTTGATTTCTGCACTATAAAGTGGGACAGAGCTGGAACTTGCTCTCTCTCGGTTCCTGAGATTAGCATTAGAGGAGAGAGCAGAGAAAGGAGAGCAGATAAAGGCCACGTGGAGGAGGCCAGGAGAGGCAGCCAAGATGGTGGAGTGCTGAGGGAGAAGCACTTTTTGCAGAGTTTGTGAAGAGAGAAGGAGATGGGGAACAAAGGAGAATGAAGCTGGTGAGCTAGAAATTTGATTCTAGGAAACTCGGATAAGTTAGTAGCTTTGTGAGCGCTGAATGAATGGGTTTTGGAGCCCAGTGTGTGGTTTTACTTGCCCGCTGGGTGCAAGCTGGATTAAAGGTAATGGCCCATCAGTTCTTGGCTCCATTGTTTCATTACCGACTGTCCGAATCTAATGCGAACCTTCATGGGCCAGGCGGCTGTGATGGTGGCCGTGGCTACTGGCCATACATGCTCCATGTCAGCCATATGCAGCCGGCATATTAATAAATCTCCTCCTTTAATAAAACTCTTCAAAATTTATCTGGACTGGGTGTCTCTACATAGACTCGATGAAGTAAGGGACAGTGCCTTTCAGAATCTGGGTGGAGTACTTTATAACACATGGATTGCCTGCCCGCCGCTGTGAAGGGGCATTTTGCAGTTTGTTTGCCTGAGAGGCAGTCTCCCCCATCTGTGCTTGTTTGCCATTGTGAGACTTTATTAAGTGAAATGGCCCAATGCTTTCTGGCTCCACACTTTCTCTAACATCTGCCTGAATTCAATATGAACCTGCCTGGCCTCAGCTACTGGCACTGCATCTGATACAGTGAGCAGGGTTCAGAGCAGATGGGTATGGAGCCGCTGACACCCTTGAAGGGTGAGGTAGAGGAGTAGTCTCTGTTCTCCAGCGTGTGGTTCCCTGTGGCTGTTCTTTTGGCGACTGTAGGGTGAGTGTTTTTTATAGCCCTGTGAGAGGAAACTGAGAGCTCTATGTGAAAGGTGGCCTGAGGTCAAAAGCTCCAGGGTGATCTGGGGACTGAGCAATAACAATGGCATGAGCTGGAACAGTCACTGGAGAAAAAGCTGCAGATCTGAGAATTACAAGTCAGACTTCAGGCTGAGAGCCAGCAATGGCATGAACTGGAGCCAGCTCTGGAGAGGGAGGCCAGCAAGGTCTGAGGGTTGTATTGTGAGGTGCAAGCTGAACACCAACAGTGCCTAGAACTCGAGCTGTCTCTGGAGAAGGAATTGTGGGTTTGCAAGTTGCAGTTTTCCCTGGAAACTGAACTTTGGCAGCGAGAGCTGTTGGAGAAAACAACTGCGGGTTCAGGAGCTTAAGCGTTGGGTTCAGGAGTTCTAGAGTCAGCTTCAGGCTGAGAGCCAGCAGCTGCAGGAGCCAAAGCAGGTATGGAAGACTGAGCTGCATTCTTGCTGGTAGAGCAGCTCCGAGTCAGAGGGAGCAGGCTTTTCTGATTCCTCCTCTTCTGAGGGGGAGGCTCAGGCTACAACTGCTGTCCATAGACTCAGAAACTGGCTGATAGTCACCAAGAAGGCAAAATCCCAGCAACAAAGAGTCCCACAGGGGCAATCACAACCTCCTTCCCAGATAGTGGAGCACTCTGTGGTCCAGCACTACACTCAGGCAGAGCTGATGGAGTTGGGGGTGAAATTCAGGCAGAAATCCACTGAGCCCCTGGTAGGCTTGCTGCGATTGTGGGGTATGTGGCCAGTACCCGAGGCCACCATCACTGCCGCCTGGTCTGTGAAGGTTTGCATTTGATTCGGACAGATGGTAATGAAACAACGGAGCCAAGAACTGGTGGGCCATTACCTTTAATCCTAGCTTGCACCCAGCAGACAAGAAATACACAAAGTGGGAAAACTTTTCTTTCCATTCAAGGTTCCCAAAGCCACTGACTTATCTGAGTTTCCTAGAATCAAGGGTTTCTACCTCACCAGCCTTATTCACCTCTGTTCCCCATCTCCTTCTTTTTACTCAGACTCTGCACAAACTGGCTTCTCCTTCAGTACTCCGCCATCTTGTCTGCTTCTCCTCTCCTCCATGTGGTCTTTCTCTGCTCTCCTCTAGCATAGGCTCCTCTGCCCCATTTTATAGTATAGAAATTAAAACCTTTAATCCAATATACAAACAAGGAAGTCTCTGATACAGTCACTTATCTGAGGCATAATGGGATTCCTCATGAGAGTGCACCACCCCACATCATGCAACAGTCAAGGGTGTGGGGAAAAGCTAACTCTTAGTATTAAAAGGGTGGGAAAGGCTTAGTCTTAAAACTAAGCTTTACCAGGGGTCCCCAAACTTTTTACACAGGGGACCAGTTCACTGTCCCTCAGACCATTGGAGGGCCGCCACATACAGTGCTCCTCTCACTGACCACCAATGAAAGAGGTGCCCCTTCTGGAAGTGTGGTAGGGGGCCGGATAAATGGCCTCAGGGGGCCGCATGTGGCCCGTGGGCCGTAGTTTGGGGAAGCCTGCTTAGGCTATAAGGACCCTGCCTGTTTACAGCCTGTTCCCCACACTCAATGCAAACTATAAGTGAGCAAACATATATATCATATTTACAAACTTATTTTACCAATATGGGGCAAAGGGATGAATGGTATCATGCTCTCTGGAGCAGAGGTGGAGAGGTTGGCCACTGTTGCAATGTGTTCCTCCTTGGGACAGTGTCTTCAGAGCTGTGGTGACAGCAGGGATGAGAGGGAAGGCCTGAGGCCCTTTGTGAACCTAGTTTTCTGTAATGGACTTTTACCTTGGTGACTTGCAGACAGTTGGGCTGTCTATCGTAGACTGACTCTTGAACTGCAACAAGAGGAGGGCACCAGCTCTCCTGTTAGATGGACATGCCACCTTTGGACAGTATGAGAGACCCTGATGGGGGGGCAGCTCCGCTGGACGCCCTCCTGCGCAGGGATGCTGCTCTCACCCAGTTGCAGAGATGCACCAAGGACATTTTTTTGTTTCAGTGGACATGGCCCTGGACTGTATAGGCCCCACACCAATGATGGGTGGCCTTGTTGGCACCATGGGGTGGGGAGTTGGAGGTAGGCCTCCCGTTAACTGCCTGGACAGAGTGCTTAGGGAGACAATGTGAAGGACACCTTTGTAATTGTAATTTTTGGGATATATGTAATGTACCTATTGTGAGGCAAGCAACCCTAAAGGGGTGGAATGTGCGGCAGTTATGTTAGGCTTGCTCACGGAATTATCAGCTGCAAGTATTTTGCTTGATTACAGTGCGTGAGCACCTGGCAGAGGCACATGTGCATATAAGGCTATGGGTGCTTGTGCTTGAGAGAGGTGAGAGATTGGGGATTGTGGATGGCGGATGGCAGATTGCCTGCCCACCACTCTGAGGGGCCATTTTGCTGTTTGTTTGTCTGAGAGGCAGTTTCCCTGCCTGTGTGCTTGTCCGTCATTGTGAGACTTGATTAAATGGAATGGCCTAATGCTTTCCGGCTCCGCAGTTTCTCTACCATCTGCCTGAATCCAATGTGAACCTGCCTGGCCTCAGCCACCGGCATTGCAGTGGGTCAGAATTTTTTGTTTGTTTGTTTGTTGTTTATGGCCTGGCCATTGTCCACTTGTATACTCAGCCTCTGAATTCCAAATTGCAGGTATAGAGTTCAAATTATACTTCTTCTAACATAGACAATTCTATTGAACTTGCCCCAGAATGAAGTGGTAGGAATTTACTTACCTCAGAATAAAGATTCTTCTGAGCAATACTCAACCACTTTGAATATTAATAGAAAGAAAGCAATGTAACCAATTAATTTTCCCTAAGATATAAAAAATATGATAGCCACTTTTAAATCCTTCAAGAGGTATTTGAATTTCCCAATACCTGACATGCCATATGCATTTCTAATAGGTAGTATTTCAAGCATGATAAAATGGAGAATTTTAGCCAATTATTTTTGTGTAGTCCCGTAACTTAAGCTGTTTTAGGACAGAATCTGTAGAAGCAGACCCTAAGCAAAAGATTTCAATGGAAGCAGTTTGAGAGGTGATCCTAGGAAGCATTGATAAGGGATTGGGGAAGTAAGACAGGGAAGAAGGAAGTCTAGACCAGTTACATTAATTAGCAAGTTACCAGTAGGGCAACTGAGGCTCAGTGGTACTATGAGCCTTAGGGAGTTGTCTTACGAGGGAGAGAAGAAGCTGGGTTATTGATCCTCTAACTCAGGGGTCCCCAAACTTTTTACACAGGGGGCCAGTTTACTGTCCCTCAGACCGTTGGAAGGCCAGAGTATAAAAAAAAACTATGAACAAATCCCTATGCACACTGCACATATCTTATTTTAAAGTAAAAAAACAAAATGGGAACAAATACAATATTTAAAATAAAGAACAAGTAAATTTAAATTATTTTTATTTATTTATTTATTTATTTTAGAGGAGAGAGAGAGAGAGAGAGAGAGAAGGGAGGAGCAAGGAGCTTCAACTCTCATACATGCCTTGACCAGGCAATCCCAGGGTTTTGAACTGGCAACCTCAGAGTTCCAGGTTGATGCTTTATCCACTGCGCCACCACAGGTCAGGCCAGAACAAGTAAATTTAAATCAACAAACTGACCAGTATTTCAATGGGAACTATGCTCCTCTCACTGACCACCAATGAAAGAGGTGCCCCGGAAGTGTGGCGGGGGGGGGGGAATAAATGTCCTCAGGGGGCCGCATGCGACCCGCAGGCCAGGCAGTAGTTTGGGGACCCCTGAGAGAGTTAGAGTCTAACTCTTCTCAGTCATTAGCTGAAGATTTCTCCCAAGGTTGTTAACTCCCCAGCACTTAGAATCTACTTTACACCTGGGCTGAGAAAAAAGCCATCAGGCAGTCATATGCTAGCAGTAGGAAACTATCTGCATGTAGAGAACAGTGCTATGGGGATATGAGCATGGTACTACCAGTGTCTTCCACACAGGCCAAGGAAACGAGGACTCAGCTCCCTACCAAGTACTGAGATCTAAGGAAATTTAAAAGTCCTCTGTAGTGAATCTCCATGATGCCTACCTTCTTTCACTCTTTCTTGTGGGTATGTATATATAGTAAATCTCAAATATGTACCATAGGTCTGACTTCATTTTCACTTTTACTCCAATATCAGGCTCTGACCTGTTCTTTTGTTTTTTCAGAATTGATTGTGGCTGGGTTTGGAAAAAAAAAATTATATGTCCCACAATAGAAAACAGTAAAGACAAAATCAAGTATTAAATAGCCTTTCCAGCAGATCTGATATCCTAAGAAGGACTAATCACTTTTGTCACTGTTCAGCCAGGAAAGCATAACTTGAATCAAATCATAAGGAAATATCAGACAAACCTCAATTGAGAAACATTTTAAACAATAGAACAGATTCTTCAAAAATGTCAATGCTATGAAGAGCAAAGAAAGACTAAGGAATTTTTCCCGATTGAAAGAGATTAAAACATAACAACTAAATGCAATATGTGATCTTGGACCTCATTCTCAAAGAAAACAAAGTATATGATTCTATGACTATGATTCATAGAATAAAATACCAATGTTAAATTTTTGAACCGGATACCTGTACAGTGGTTACATAAGGGACTATCCTTTTTCCTAGGAAATACATACTACAATGTTGAAACAAAGGGCCATAATGTATGCAAATGTGTCTATTCTCAAATGTGTCTTCTTTAAAGAGTTAAGTTATTTTAAAACTATTGAATTCAGGATGCTTTAATAAACATTGAGAATTACTGCTTCTCTTGGTGCACACACACACATAAGAATCAATTGTAACAACTTAGCCTGCAGTCTCTGCTTCAGTAGGCAATATGGCAAGGGCATGGCATTACTCTTTCCTCAGCTTTTAAATATAAAACAAAATAAGAAATGGACCCTAGCCCTTGCCTGAAGTGAAGCTCTACCTAACCAGGGGTTCTGCTTTGGGGGAGCTGAAGTGGAAATAGACAAACAGACTTGCAATAAAACTGATTCTTCCTATTAACTGAACCCTAGTACATATTGGCAATCTTTATTGACTGTTGCTCAAATAATATGGTTGTCTGATGAGGTAGCATGATCAACTTTCAGCATTAAAACAGCTAAAGCAAGAAGGGATAAGAATCAGAGCAGGTGCATATGTATTAAGGTGTAGTGGTTAAGCTCTTGGGTTCTTTCAGGTAGACTGGGTTATAAACTTGGCTTTACCACTGACTTGCTGCATGACAGTGAGAAATGCTACTTCCATAAACTTGGTTTCACATCTGTAAAATGGAGAAAATAATGTGCTACTGTCCTATGGTTCTTAGAAAGACTGAAGAGAATAATGTGATTCCATTGAGATTAATGTTGTCTACATATGTCTTAAAACCTAATGTATTAGTCAGGGTTCAGTGAGGGAATAGAGCTACTATATATATTATTGGACAAGGGACTAATTACGGAATTAGAACTTACACAACTGTGGGAGGAGCTGAGGAAGTAAAGATCCGGAAGGGGAAGTTGGAGGAACAGTCACTAAGCAATCCTCCTGAAGTAGTCTTACAAGTTGAAGCTTGCAAGGAAATCTAAGAAGCCAAGGATATTCATCAGCCAAAGTGGGCCTTTGAATGGGAAGCTCCCTGAGCACACTGTGGGAAGTAATGCCTCTGCATAGCTACAACCTCTGTGTCCACTCCATACCACTGCAGTGTCTGGTGGTGGGCCTGCGGCTGTTGTTGATTAGCGGAGCTTGCAGTTGGGAAGAAGAGCCTGGTGTAAAACAGTAGAAAGCAGACAAGCTGAACCCACTGAGCACCTTGGCATTTGCTCATCACCATGTGGGAGGATGAATACCTTCAGAGAGGCATGGCTGTTGTTTCACTTCTGCTTCTCAAATCATGAGCAAATTCCTCTGGTGAACTCTGACCCTGGAGTCATACAAGAAAGGGGATTATGGGAAACATATTTCCCCGATTAGCTAAATTGACAGCAGAACATCCCAGCGTATCCCAGATAATATTGGCTTTAAAAGTATAACTTCTTGGCCTGACCTGTGGTGGCGCAGTGGATAAAGCGTCAACCTGGAAACACTGAGGTTGCTGGTTCAAAACCCTGGCTTTCCTGGTCAAGGCACATATGGGAGTTGATGCTTCCTGCTCCTCCCCCTTCTCTCTCTCTCTCTCTCTCTCTCTCTCTCTCTCTCTCTCTATCATACCCCCTCCTCTCTAAAATGAATAAAAAAAAAAAAAGTATAACTTCTTTTTGCTAAAGAAGCCTAGAGGTAGTCATTCCACAGGGACAGGGGTCTAGCTCTTCAGATCTTTGTGCACTCTGACAGCAGGCAGCTTTTTTTCATTGTTTATGATGAGTAACGGAGCTCCAAAATTCATGTTCTCATTCTAGACAGCAGAAAGAGAAAAAAAGTAAAGTAGGGTTTGTCCATTCTTTATAGAAATACTTCCTGGAAAAGTCACATGGCGGAACAGGATGCTGGGAAATGTTATCCTTTCTTCAGGAAATCTTAAATTCAGCTAAAACTTAAGGAGAAAGCAGGTAGGGAACACATAGCTGTACTTGTTGCAGTTTACTCTCCACGGGTTCCTTTTTTCCTCAGTTATGCCTCCCTTTGAGACATAACTCCAAAGTGGCATCCAGTTACTGCATAAACTCAAAGTCCAGAAGTTCTGAGTGCTGTTCAGTCATCTTCACCATGACAGGATGGGATGTAGCTGCTCATAGTATGGAAACCCCAAAACTAAAAGTTATTTGCCCTACCTCCCCACTCATACTGAACATATAATATTGAAACAAGAATAGGATAACCTTAATTAAAATTCCAATTAGATAAAGGAATAAACAGA
The DNA here is from genome assembly GCF_036850995.1 of Saccopteryx leptura. Taxonomy (NCBI): domain Eukaryota; kingdom Metazoa; phylum Chordata; class Mammalia; order Chiroptera; family Emballonuridae; genus Saccopteryx; species Saccopteryx leptura. The sequence continues at coordinate 285,844,270 of NC_089503.1, read as the reverse complement.
AAACTTTTACACAGTGCTCACTGGCACTGCTCCATGGAAATTATCAAACCCTGCTGGACAAACATTGTAAAGACTGCCTGGCTTGGGAGTGAAGTTTCTTAATTAGCCCATCAGACAACCCTTGGTTCTGCTCTCTGTGATGAACGCCTTCACTTACTATTGTTGTTATGAACTAAATTATGTCCCTCCAAAATTCACACACTGAAGCCCTAATCCCCAATGTGACTATATTTGGAGATAGCCATTATGTGTGTGATTAAGGTTAAATGAGGTCTAAAGGATAGCGGCTTAATCCAATATAGCTGGTGTTTTTAAAAGTAGAGAGAGAGAGGGACCAGAGGAAAGGCCATGTGAGACAGTAGCTGTCTACACTCCAAAGAGAGAGGCCTCAGGAGAAGCCAAACCCACTAACACCTTGACCCTGGGCTTCTAGCCTCCAGAACTGCGAGGAAATAAATTTCTGTTGTCTAAGCCACCTAGTCAGTGGTATTTTATTATGGCAGCCCTAGAAGACTAGTACAATCCTTATGGTTCCTAGCTTTGCTGTCTCAGAAGTTTCTCCATGCAGGCAATATAATTCTCTCAAATAGAAATTCCTTTTTATTTACCGTCAGCCAATTCCCTGTACTTAAATCACAGCCAAAGAGGCCCTGACCGGGTGTCTCAGTGGATAGAGCATCGTCCAGGCATACTGAGGTTGTGGGTTCAAACTCAGGTCAGGACACATACAAGAAGTAATCAATGCATGTGCAACAGAAATGGAACAACTAGGTGGAACAACAAGTTGTTGATTCTCTCTTTTCTCTTTCTGTTCTTCTTCCTCTCTCAAGTCAATGAAAAAAATTTCAAAAAGAATCACAGCCAAAGATCTTGGCTAAACAACATTTTTTAAAGCCTGAACACTGGTATTTTGCTTATTAGTTGTAGTATTCTTCCCAACTTCTCTCTCAATTTAATAGAGCTATCTAGAAGTCATTAAAGACAGGTTTGAGTAACTCGGTCAGGGAACATACAAGAAGGAACCAATAAACGCACAACTAAGTGGAACAACAAATGGATGTTTCTCTACCTCTCTCACTCTTTTCTCTAAAATAAATAAATAAAAATTAAAAAAAAACAAAACAGGGCTTGGGTGAGAAGAAAGAACCCTTAATCTACTCTTTGCCAGCTGGTTGATGCTTTTGTGTAAAGAGACACTAGTTTTATCTCCTGCTAAAGCTTCAGCGTTCTAGCCACTGTGCTTAAAATTAACTGCTTCAGTTAGGTGTGCAGAAGCAGTTTTCCTTTTCATCCCACAAAGGGCCAAATGATTAGCTTAGATTGTAGGCCTCAGACAGATAACAGCTCTTTTAGCAAAGATGTAGTCCCTTCCCTAGCTTTTTTTTTTTTTTTTTTTTTTTTTTTTTTGTATTTTTCTGAAGCTGGAAACGGGGAGAGACAGTCAGACAGACTCCCGCATGCGCCCGACCGGGATCCACCCGGCATGCCCACCAGGGGCGACCTCTGCTCACCAGGGGGTGATGCTCTGCCCCTCCGGGGCATCGCTCTGTTGCGACCAGAGCCACTCTAGCGCCTGGGGCAGAGGCCAAGGAGCCATCCCCAGCCCCCGGGCCATCTTTGCTCCAATGGAGCCTCGGCTGCGGGAGGGGAAGAGAGAGACAGAGAGGAAGGAAGGGGGGGTGGTGGAGAAGCAAATGGGCGCTTCTCCTATGTGCCCTGGCCGGGAATCGAACCCGGGTCCCCTGCACACCAGGCCGACGCTCTACCGCTGAGCCAACCGGCCAGGGCCTCCCTAGCTTTTTTATACTGCCTATCTTTAGCCTGTAAGGCTTTGCTGAAAGTGTCAAGAAGCCGCCAACACACACAAAAATCATTAACCTTTCCTATCATTTTCCCTAAAGCTACAGCTTTATTTAGCACATGGTCTGCTTTCAGCTAGGTGTGGGAATACAGCTGAATTGCTAAGGTATTAGGAAGAAGAGAGAAAAAGTGGTATGCCTGCTTTGGTTACACTGCCCACAAAAAGTACTCAGCAGCTGGAGTTGTGCCCTATAGGTAGAAAATTAGTTACTTGGCACAACTCCTGCCAGGGGAACTAGAAAATAAAGGCTTATTCCAGAGAACCAAGTGCCTAGCTAGATATTGAAAGTTTTATTGCTAAGGGGAAGCCAAGAATGGATATCTGGTGATAAATGGTAGTCTTGGCTATGGCATATAAATGATATAGCAGTGTGTGGGTCAAATAAGTTTGCAAATATGATGTATATGTCCGCTTGCTTATAGTTTGCATTGGGTGTGGGGGACAAGCTGTAAGCAGACAGGATTGTTATAGCCTGAGGCTTAGTTTTAAGACTAAGCTTTTCCCCACACCCTTGACTGTTGCATGATGTGGGGTGGTGCACTCTCATGAGGAATAAGTGGCTTTGTATTAGAGACTTCCTTGTTTGTATATTATATTAAAGGTTTTTATTTCTACACTATAAAACAGGGCAGAGGAGCCCATGTGGGAGGAGAGCAGAGAAAGGCCACATGAAGGAGAGGAGAAGCAGCCAAGATGGCGGAGTGCTGAAGGAAAAGCCAGTTTGTGCAGTTTGTGCAGAGAGAAGGAGAACAGAGATGAATAAGGCTGGTGAAGTAGAAACCTTTAATTCTAGGAAACTTGGATAAGTCAGTGGCTTTGGGAGCCCTGAATGGAAAGGGAAATGTTTTCCCACTGTGTGTATTTCTTGCCCGCCGGGTGCAAGCTAGGATTAAAGGTTATGGCCCACCAGTTCTTGGCTCCGTTGTTTCATTACTGTCTGTCCAAATCAAATGCAAACCTTCACGGGCCAGGTGGCTGTGATGGTGGCCATGGCTACTGGCTTTACATTTGGCATAGTCGGCAAGATTCGGTACAAATTGCTATAAAACTTCCACCACATTTAAGCGGTGGAGTAAAAGACTGACTGCTGTTATGATTCTCCATGGTTGTCCTTTTGTGGGCTATAGGCTGGCTGACTTTTACATCCATGCATAAGGAAACCAAGAGCTCTGTGGAAGAGGCTGCCTGGGACCTGCAAACCAAGCAGTGGAAGAATCTGGAGCAAACATGAGAGAAAGAAATGCCAACCCTGGAGATGAAGGAAGCACAGGAGGAGTCTGACCAGGTTCATGAAATTTGCTTAGAAATGGAGCAGCCACTGGAGAAAGAATCACAGGTTTGTGAGTTGCAAATTGCCCTGGATGTTGTGAAAAGCCACCAGTGTCAGGGCTGCAAGGCCCATGGAACAGAAGGGGGTGACGGCCCAGCACTCAAGCCCGGCAGTGGGAGCTGGTGTTTTCAGTTCCTCTTTGGAGGATGAGGAGAATCGGGCTGGAGTTGCAATCCACAGTCTCCATAAGATGAGAGCCCAGCAGCAAGGAGTACCTAATATGCCCCTGGTAGGTCAGCAATTTTGAGACATAGGGGTGAATGCCATCATGCTCTCCAAAGCAGAGATTGAAATGCTGACTGTCATTGCCACGTGCTCCTCTTTGGGACAGTGCAAGACCTGCCAGGATGGCAGGGATGAGGTGGGTGGCTGATTTCCTGGACTACAACCAGAGTGGGCACTGGCTCCTTTGTTGATGGACTTACAAATTTTGGACAATATGGAATACCCTGATGGGGGTGGGGGCGGCTTTACAGGAGGCCCTCCCCTGCCCCGGGAAGCTCTTCCCATGGCTAGAAAAAAGTCCGAGAACATTTTGTGCTTTTGACAAGTGCTTAAAGACTGGTAAAATATACCTTTATAATTATTAAAACTTTATAATTTATAATGTTATAATTTATATAATATGCCTAATTTCCTTGTGCATAAATACCTGTGCTTTAAATTGTAAAGTGAACAAAAGGGATGAAATGTGGGTCAAATAAGTTTGCAAATATGATGTATATGTTTGCACACTTATAGTTTGCATTGGGTATGAGGGACAGGCTATAAGCAGGCAGGGTCATTATAACCTAAAGCTTAGTTTTAAGACTAAGCTTTTCCCCACACTCTTGGCTGTCACATGATGTGGGGTGGTGTACTCTCATGAGAAATCCCATTATGCTTTAGATTAGTGGCTTTGTATCAGAGACTTCCTTGTTTGTATATTAGATTAAAGGTTTTGATGTCTATGCTATAAAATGGGCAGAGGAGCCCATGCTGGAGGAGAGCAGAGAAAAGCCACATGGAGGAGAGGAGAAGCAGCCAAGATGGTGGAGTGCTGAATGAGAAGCCAATTTGTGCAGAGTTTGTGCAGAGAGAAGGAGAACAGAGATGAATAAGGCTGGTGAGGTAGAAACCTTTAATTCTAGGAAGCTTGGATAAGTCAGTGGCTTTGGGAGCCTTGAATGGAAAGAAAAGTGTTTTCCCACTGTGTGTATTTCTTGCCTGCTGGGTGCAAGCTAGGATTAAAGCTAATGGCCCACCAGTTCTTGGCTCCATTGTTTCATTACCATCTGTTCGAATCAAATGCGAACCTGCACAGGCCAGGTGGCTGTGATGGTGGCCGTGGCTACTGGCTTTACACAGTGTTTATCATATAGTTGAAAACAATAACTGTTAATGATTATTTGTGTCAGAATGTGGCCCAGGGAAGACTCTATACAAGGTGCCTTGCTTCACTTTTATTAGGATAATTTTTTTCTTAACAGACTTTATTTTTAGAATAGTTTTAGGTTTGCAGCAAAAGAGAGCGGAAAGTACAGAGAGTTCCCATGTACCTCCTGCCCCCACACATTATAGTCTTCCCCACTGTCAGTGAATAATTTTATGCTCACTGTATAGAAGTGAAACCTAACATTCCACTTACTTTTTTTAAGTTTCTTTTTTTATTTATTCATTTTATAGAGGGGAGAGAGAGAGTGAGAGGGAGGGAAAGGGGGGAGGAGCAGGAAGCATCAACTCCCATATGTGCCCTGACCAGACAAGTGCAGGGTTTTGAACTGCCAAACTCAGCATTCCAGGTTGATGACTCATCTGCTGCATCACCACAGGTCAGGCCTACATTTCACTACTTAATATTCTTCAATTATCACCACCACAAAAAAGTCAACTGATATTCTGAATATGAAGCTGCCTCACTACAACTTGAAGAAATCTTAAGGTGCAAACTATATACATAAAGAAAACTGGCCTGACCAGGCAATAATGCAATGGATAGAGCGTCGGCCTGGGACACAGAGAACCCAGGTTTGAAAACCCAGGGGCACCAGCTTGAGTACAGGCTCATCCGGCTTGAGCATGGACTCACCAGCTTGAGCATGGGGTTGAGCTAGCTTGAGTCCAAGGTTGCTGGCTTGAACAAGGGGTCATTCTCTCTGCTGTATCTCCCTGGGCAAGGCACATATGAGAAAGCAATCAGTGAACAACTAAGGTGCTGCAGCAAAGAATTGATGCTTCTCATCTCTCTCCCTTCCTGCCTGTCTGCCTCTGTCTGTCCCTCTCTCTGTCTCTGCCTCTTATACTAAAAAAAAAAAAAAAAAAAAAAATAGAAAAACTGAAGTGGAATGTTAAGGAGTAAAACCAATGTTCTCTATACTTTCTTAAGTTAATATTATTAGCACATTTCATGAATGTTAAATAATAAAATCAAAGCACAGGTTAGTAATATATTTATTTGTACCTCTGAAGATATGTGCAGTGTAAATAAGTATATTCTGTATTATGCTGTTCTACTTGGAGAGCAAATAAAAGTCGATATTAATTTAATAACACAAATAACAGCATGTTTAACTTGGCTAAGTCTTTGCTAAAAAATATTTAGTGATTCTTTTTTTTTTTTTTAATTTTTATTTATTCATTTTAGAGAGGAGAGGGAGAGACAGAGAGAGAGAGAGAGAGAGAGAAAGGGGGAGGGGCTGGAAGCATCAACTCCCATATGTGCCTTGACAGGCAAGCCCAGGGTTTCGAACCGGCAACCTCAGCATTTCCAGGTCGATGCTTTATCCACTGCGCCACCACAGGTCAGGCCTATTTAGTGATTCTTAATTAATTACAATCACAGGTTAACATTTAGGGGGCCCTGGGAAGTATTCCGCTACTCACTACTCCACTCCTCAAATACTTTTCTCTTTGTCACTCGACATACAAAATTCCTTTGAAAAGAGGTCAAGCCTTTTATTTCATAAAGATTTTTTTTTAATTTTTTTTTGTTGTTGTTCATTTTAGAGAGGAGAGGGAGAGACAGAGAGAGAGAGAGAGAGAGAGAGAGAGAGAGAGAGAGAGAAGGGGGGGAGGAGCTGGAAGCATCAACTCCCATATGTGCCTTGACCAGGCAAGCCCAGGGTTTCGAACCGGCAACCTCAGCATTTCCAGGTCGATGCTTTATCCACTGCGCCACCACAGGTCAGGCCTATTTAGTGATTCTTAATTAATTACAATCACAGGTTAACATTTAGGGGGCCCTGGGAAGTATTCCGCTACTCACTACTCCACTCCTCAAATACTTTTCTCTTTGTCACTCGACATACAAAATTCCTTTGAAAAGAGGTCAAGCCTTTTATTTCATAAAGATTTTTTTTTAATTTTTTTTTGTTGTTGTTCATTTTAGAGAGGAGAGGGAGAGACAGAGAGAGAGAGAGAGAGAGAGAGAGAGAGAGAGAAGGGGGGGAGGAGCTGGAAGCATCAACTCCCATATGTGCCTTGACCAGGCAAGCCCAGGGTTTTGAACCGGCAACCTCAGCATTTCCAGGTCGACGCTTTATCCACTGCGCCACCACAGGTCAGGCAATTTCATAAAGATTTTAAAGAAAAAAATATATTATTATAGACCAAAGATAGAGACTTTGTGAACTCTAAGTAGGCTTTTGGAAATGAGGCTTGAGGGAGGAAAAATAGGATAGTCTTTGAAGTCAAAAGATTATAAACTATATCTGCCCATATTAGGGAAGTACATTCTTTGAGTGATGTCACTGAGTACTGATCTCCAGGTTTATCAGTTGAATAAGCACTAAGCTGGCTGGAAGTGACCTATTATGCGTTTGGTGCCCATCTCAGTCAGGATTATGGCCTCCAACTGCCTCTGCTGAGTAAGTGAGGTTCCCCTTTGGGATCAGAGTTCCTAGTTTTCATTTGACATGAATCAGCATTATTTTACTCAGTTGAGTCTGCATCTGGGTCACAAGCTAGATGCCTAGATCTATTAGATGAAGTTTTTTTAAAAAGTAAAAGATAAATGCAATTAAATCTGGATGTGGCAGACTTCAGTCAAGGTATAACTGATGGTAGATCCTGTCATATTTTTTTTGGAAGAGAGAAAAAAGAAATAAGAACTTCTAAAAAGTTCAATCCTTTAAATAGTAAGTGAGCCAATAGCAATTGTAGATCTGTGACAGTGAGTAAACAAAACCAAGTAGAAATAGGAAGCAGAAAGGACAGTCACTCTCCTATTAGAATATTAGGCATTCAAAGGCCCTGGCCCAATTAAGAGGCAGACCTGAAACGTGGAGATTGTGGTTCGATCCCCCCCTTGGGGCACATATGGGGAGCAGTCAATGAATGCACAACTAAGTGGGACAGCAAATGAATGCATCTCTCTCTTATTCTCCCTTCTTCTCTCTGTCTCTCCAAAAAAAAAAAAAAAAATCAATAGAGGAAGAACAAGAAGGAAGAGGAAGAGGAGGAGGAGGTGGTGGAGGAGGAGAAAAAGTAGAGAAGGAGAAGAAAGAAGAAGGAGACAAAAGAAGAAGGAAGAAGGAGGAGGAGGAGGAAAGAGGCATTCAATAAAAGCCATCTTTCCTGCAGGATGCTATGTTGCCTGAATTCTATCAATAACTTTCTCTTTACCTCTGAGTGTTTTTAGTGATTAAGAATCTATTTTTAAATTATAAATACATTAGGAAGAAATAACATTACTAGAAATTAGCTGAGGAGTGGGGAAATAAAAGATGTTGGAGAGTAGAGAAACTTGAAAGGGATGAAAATATTAGAAATACCAAATGTAAGCTTCACCCAACCCATAACTTTTCTGTACTTAAACTGCAATCTTGGATTACTAGATTTATTTTGCTATAATATGACACAAAACAATGTTTTCAAGTTGCTCAACTATCAGGTCCTACCCTTAATTTAGTATCAGATTAATTTCTTCAGTCACAGAGAACAAGGTCTTTTCTGACGTCAACCCAAGGAGATCCCTTTGTCTCAAAGGAAATTGCTCTTTGGGTTAGATAGTCAGAACCCCACTTCACTTCAGTTGGTGAAAAATTTCTTAAAACTAAATCTTCATATTACTGGGCAAAATTTTCCAAAATCAGCATTCTTTAATGCTCTTAATTTCAAATATATATATTTTTAATCAAGTGAGAGTCAGGGAGGCAGAGAGACAGACTCCTGTATGCGCCCTGAACAGGATCCACCCAGCAACCCCCATCTGGGGCTAATGTTCTACCCATTTGGGTCTGCTGCCCTGCTGCTTGGCAACTGAGCTATTTTAACACCTGAGGCGGGCCATGGATCCATCCTCAGCGCCCGGGGCCAACTTGCTTGAACCTTTGAAGCCATGGTTGCAGGAAGAGAAGAGAGAAAGAGAAGGGAGAGGGGAAGGGGTGGAGAAGCAGATGGTTGCTTCTCCTGTGTACCCTGACTGGGAATGGAACCAGGACTTCCACACACCCGCCTGGCTGAGGCTTTACTGCTGAGCCAACTGGCCAGGGTCAAGATTTTGTTTTTTTTTTTCTTACAAACTTTGTGCTTCAAATTTTAACTGCAACTGAGATTTTTTTTTCCTTCCACTCTTTCCAATAGAGGGTAGCTAGCTCAAAATCCCTTGGGCCTCCATTTTGCAAAAGGATTGTACCTGGACAAGGAAATGTTGTAGGGGTTCTAAAAGATGTAAATTACCACTTATACCAGGAAGATACCAGGATTTTATCTTCAGGTTCATTTATATCTAAATGTGGAGTAAAAGGATAGGGCAGGAAAACTACCCTTCTTCCTCCTTGGAGTAATAAAAGTAAGAGCGGGAACATTGTTTTCCACCTGGTATTTACTAAGTCAGAAACTAGGCTATTCTAAGATCACTGCAGCTTCCTTTTTATTTCTGTTATGGTTTTTCACACTAATTTAGTTCCTGGTACTGACAACAACAAAACTCCTGCAGAGAAAAAAATCCTGCTTCACCAGTTTGTCTTTTTAGCCTGACAGAAAGTGAGACATGGCAGCACCTGAAGGCAAGAAGAGAGGAGGGAGAGCAGGGGCTGGTCCCGAGACGGGGCCCTGTGCCAGGCGGCTCCTGTCCCGAGCAGGGCCCTGTGCGAGGCGGCTCCTGTCCCGAGGCAGGGCCCTGTGCCAGGCGGCTCCTGTCCCGAGCAGGGCCCTGTGCCAGGCGGCTCCTGTCCCGAGCAGGGCCCTGTGCCAGGCGGCTCCTGTCCCGAGACGGGGCCCTGTGCGAGGCGGCTCCTGTCCCGAGACGGGGCCCTGTGCGAGGCGGCTCCTGTGGCCCCAGTGAGTTCTCAACTAGTTTCACACGTTCTGAATTTACTTTTTTTTTTTTTTTTTAACATTTTTATAATTTATTGATTTGGAGAGAGAGAGCCTGACCAGGCGGTGGCACAGTGGATAGAGAGTCGGACTGGGATGCGGAAGACCCAGGTTTGAGACCCCGAGGTCGCCAGCTTGAGCTAGGGCTCATCTGGTTTGAGCAAAAGCTCACTAGCTTGAGCCCAACGTCGCTGGCTCAAGCAAGGGGTTACTCGGTCTGCTGAAGGCCCACGGTCAAGGCACATAAAAAATATATATATATGTGTGATTTGGAGAGAGAGAAACATTGACTTGTTGTTCCACTTATTTATGGATTCATTGTTTGATTCTTGTATGTGTCCTGACAGGAGATTGTACCCACAACCTTGGGGTACAGTAGGACAATGCTCTAACCAGCTGAGCTACCTGACCAGGGCCTGACTTTACTTTCTATGGTCATTTGTCTTATGTTTGCCTCCCAGAGCATGCTAAAGCATTCATGAAGTCGTTGGAGATGGAGATTCATAGTCAGTGATTGGCCTCCTCACTCAAACTGGGCCAACTAATCTATGGAGGATATGCTTTCTGATCCTAACAGTCTATTCCCAGAAGAAAAGAATTCTCTGTATTTAGAAGGGTGCTTAGCAACTTTCATTGTTTTATCCATTATCTTTTCATATTAGCAAGAGCTTCCTGGGGCTACAGACAGGAATGAGGGGAAAAACCCAACAAACTAAAAAGGATTAGCCTATTTCCCCTAGTATATATTTTGTACATGCAGATTCCCTTTTTATTTTTTTTACAGGCATCTATCTTTTATATAAAATACAACATAACTGATCTTTATTGTATAGTTTATATGTTTTATAGAGATTTTTTTTTTCCTGAAGTTGGAAATTGGGAGGCAGTCAGACAGACTCCCGCATGTGCCTGACCAGGATCCACCCGGCATACCCACCAGGGGGCGATGCTCTGCCCATCTGGGGCGTCGCTCTATTGCAACCAGGGCCACTCTAGCGCCTGAGGCAGAGGCCATAGAGCCATCCTCAACGCCTGGGCCAACCTTGCTCCAATGGAGCCTTGGCTGTGGGAGGGGAAGAGAGAGACAGAGAGGAAGGAGAGGGGGAGGGGTGGAGAAGCAGATGGGCGCTTCTGTGTGCCCTGGCCGGGAATCGAACCTGGGACTCCTGCACGCCAGGCCGATGCTCTACCACTGAGCCAACCGGCCAGGGCCTGTTTTATAGAGATTTTTAAAATGTTCTTGAAATAAGATACTAGCAAAGCCTCTAAGGTTTGATAATTAGTTCATTGGCATTCATTTATTAGATCACAAGAATCAACAATTTCAGACTATTCTGTGTGTGTGTGTGTGTGTGTGTGTGTGTGTGTGTGTGTGTGTATGACAAGACAGAGAGAAAGAGAGGAACAGATAGGGACAGACAGACAAGAAGGGAGAGAGATGAGAAGCATCAATTCTTCACTGTGGCTCCTTAGTTGTTCATTGATTGCTTTCTCATATGTGCCTTGACCAGAGGTCTACAGCAGAGCAAGTGACCCCTTGCTCAAGCCAGCGACCTTGAGCTTCAAGCCAGTGACTTTTGGGCTCAAGCCAGCGACCATGGGGTCTGATCCCACACTCAAGCCAGCAACCCCACGCTCAAGCCAGCAACCTCGGGGTTTTGAACCTGGGTCCTCTGTATCCCAGGCCTATCCATTGCGCAACCTATTGACAGGCTCAGACTATTCTTGATAGCAGGCTAGAAAGTGTTTTTAGTTTGTTGTTTTGTTATCATTATTTTAAATCTTCAAGCACAGTTACCATTTTCTTGTTTCAATTTGCTAACTTCAAGCAATAAATTAGCATATATTTCTCTAAACTACATTTTTTTTTTTAAGTGAGAAGCTGGGAAACACAGAGACATACTCCCACATGCACTGGACCGGGATCCACCTGAAAAGCCCCTGTGGGTCAATGCTCTGCCCATCTGGGGCTGTTGCTCCATTGCTCAGCAACTGAGCTATATTAGTGCATGAGGTGAGGCCATGAGCCATCTTCAGTGCCCAAGGCCAACTTGCTCTAAATGAGCCATGCTGTGGGAGGTGAAGAAAGAGATAGAGAAAAAGAGGAAGGAGAGGAGTGGAGAAGCAGATGGTTGCTTCTCCTGTGTGCCCTGACTAGGAATCGAACTCAGGGCATCAGTAAAGCCAGTAGCCATGGCCACCATCACAGCTGCCTGGCCAATGCAGGTTCGCATTGGATTTGGACAGATGGTAATGAAACAACGGAGCCAAGAACAGGTGGGCCATTAGCTTTAATCCTAGCTTGCACCCGGCAGGCAAGTGAAAACACACACTGGGCTCCAAAACCCACTCATTCAGTGCTCACAAAGCTACTGACTTATCTGAGATTCCTAGAATCAAAGGTTTCTAGCTCATCAGACTTATTCACCTCTGTTCCCCATCTCCTTCCTTCTCCCTGCACAAACTCTGCACAAACTGGCTTCTCTTTCAGCATTCTGCCATCTTGGCTGCTTCTCCTGGCCTCCTCCATGTGGCCTTTCTCTGCTCTCTTTTCTCTGCTCTCTCCTCTAATGCTAATCTCAGGAATCCAGAAAGCAAGCTCCCGGTCTGCCCCACTTTATAGTGTACAAATCAAAACCTTTAATCCAATATACAAACAAGGAAGTCTCTGATACAAAGTCACTTATCTTAGGCATAATGAGATTCCTCATGAGCATGAACCACCCCACATCATGCAATCAGTCAAGGGTATGGGGAAAAGCTTAGTCTTAAAACTAAACCTTAGGGAATAACCACCCTGCCTGCTTACAGCCTGTCCCCTACACCCAATGCAAACTATAAGCGAGTAAACATATCATATATATCATATGTATGGCCAGTAGCCAGGGCCACTATCACAGCCGCCTGGCCCATGCAGGTTCGCATTGGATTCGGACAGTCGGTAAAGAAACAACAGAGCCAAAAACTGGTGGGCCATCATCTTTAATTCTAGCTTGCACCCGGCGGGCAAGTAAAAAACACACACTGGGCTCCAAAACCCACTCACATTCAGTGCTCACAAAGCTACTGACTTATCTGAGTTTCCTAGAATCAAAGGTTTCTAGCTCACCAGACTTTATTCACCTCTGTTCCCCAACTCCTTCCTTCTGCACAAACTCTGCACTAACTGGCTTCTCACTCAACACTCCGCCATCTTGGCCGCTTCTCACATGGCCTTTTTCTGCTCTCCTCTCTCTAATGCTAATCTCAGGAACCAAAAGAGCAAGCTCCCGGTCTGCCCCCATTTTATAGTGTAGAAATCCAGACCTTTAATCCAATATACAAAATAGGGAAGTCTCTAATACAAAGTCACTTATCAGAGACATGATGGGATTGTACCACCCCACATCAAAAAGGGTGAGAAAGGCTTAGTCCTAAAACCAAGCCCCAGGCTACAAGGATCCTGCCTGACCACAGCCTGCCCCCAACACACATTAATATCACGTGGGCGACGGCTTCTGTGTGGGCATCGCCATCTTTAACAAAGTGAGCATAATATATTTTATCTGCCCAACATCATATTTATAAACTTATTTGACCAACATTCCAACCCTTTAGCTCGCTTCACAATCTAAAGCACAGGTAGTGAATTAGGCACATTACACAAATTACAACAACATGACAAATCATACAATTTCAACAATTACAAAGGTACACTTCACTAGTCTCTCAGCACTTTGCCAAAAGCGCAAAATGTCTTCTGACTTCTTTCTAGCCATGGGAAAAGCTCCCCAGAGCAGGGGAGTGCTTCTAGCAAAGCCGCCCCCCACCCCCATCAGGGTATTTCACACTGTCCCAAATCCATAAGTACATCCAACAAAGGAGCCAGTGCCCACTCTGGTTGTAGTCCAGGAAATCAGTCCAAGCAAATGGGGCCTCAGCCACACCCCTCATCCCTGCCATCCTGGCAAGTCTTACACTGTCCCAAAGAGGAGCACGTGGCAATGGCAGTCAGGATTTCCATCTCTGCTCCAGAGAGCATGATGGAATCCACCCCTATGTCCCCAAATTGCAGAACTACCAGGGACATAGCAAAAGTAGTCCTTGCTGCTGGGCTCTCATCTTCTGGAGACTGCGGATTGTAACTCCAACCCGATTCTCCTCATCCACCAAAGAGGAACTGGAAACACCAGCTCCCACTGCCGGAATCGAGCCCTGGGCCACTGCCCTCTTCTGCTCCACAGGCCTTGCGACCCCAGCTCTGTCCTCAGCCCCGGCCTCCCACCACTGCTGGCTCTCCACAATGTCCAGGGCAATCTGCAACTCATGAACCTGGAATTCCTTCTCCAGTGGCTGCTCCATTTCCAAGTGAATCTCATGAACCTGGTCGGCCTCTTCGGTGTTTGCTCCAGCTCCAGGGTTGGCATCTCTTTCTCCCACACTTGCTCCAGCTCCTTCCACTACTCAGTTTGCAGGTCCAGGGTAGCCTCTTCCACAGAGTTCTTGGTTTCCTCATGCATGGCTATAAAAGTCAGCCAGCCTATGGCCCCCAAAAAGACAGCCATAGGGAACCATAACAGCAGCCAGTCCTCTACTCCACCGCTCAAAGGTGGTGGCGGCTCCACATCGATCTATATTGAATCCTGCCACAGACTACGCCAAATTTAAAGCCAGTAGCCATGGCCACCATCACAGCCGCCTGGCCAATGCAGGTTCACATTAGATTCAGACAGACGGTAATAAAACAACGGAGCCAATAACTGGTGGGTCATCACCTTTCATTTTAGCTTGCACCCGGCAGGCAAATAAAAACATATACTGGGTGTTGGGCAAATAAAATAAATTATGCTCACATTGTTAAAGATGGCGCTGCTCACATGGAAGCCTGTCACCCAGGTGATTGCTTTGGGATGGGCATGATTGTATTAATGTGTGTTGGGGTAGGGCTTTCTCGCCAAAAGGTTTTAAAGGGAAGAGAAAGACTATACTTTCAGGGATCATTTCTATAGTTTGTTAAAGGGAAGAGAGATCACATTGTTCTGGGAGAAGAGTGATTATGTTCTAGAAGGAGCCCTTGCTGGGAGAGAGCAGAGATAGGAGAGAGCAGAGAAAGGCCATGTGGAGGAGAGGGGAAGCAGCCAAGATGGCAGAGTGCTGAAGGAGAAGCCAGTTAGTGCAGAGTTTGTGCAGAGAGAAGGAGATGGGAAACAGAGGTAAATAAGGCTGGTGAGGTAGACACCTTTGATTTTAGGACACTCGGATAAGTCAGTGGCTTTGGGAGCCCTGAATGGAAAGGGAAGTGTTTTCCCACTGAGTGTATTTCTTGCCCGCCGGGTGCAAGCTAGGATTAAGCTAATGGCCCACCAGTTCTTGGCCCTCTTGTTTCATTACTATCTGTTTGAATCAAATGCAAACCTGCATAGGCCAGGCGGCTGTGATGGTGGCCCTGGCTACTGGCTTTACACTGGACTCCAAAACCCACTGATTCAGTGCTCACAAAACTACTGACTTATCTGAGTTTTCTAGAATCAAAGGCTTCTAGCTCACTAGCCTTATTCACCTCTGTTTCCCATCTCCTTCTCTCTACACCAGGGGTCCTCAAACTTTTTACACAGGGGGCCAGTTCACTGTCCCTGAGATCGTTGGAGGGCCAGACTATAAAAAAAACTATGAACAAATCCCTATGCACACTGCACATATCTTATTTTATTTATTTATTTATTTATTTATTTATTTATTTATTTATTTATTTTTATTTACAGAGACAGAGAGAGAGTCAGAGAGAGGGATAGATAGGGACAGACAGACAGGAATGGAGAAAGATGAGAAGCATCAATCATCAGTTTTTCATTGCAACACCTTAGTTGTTCATTGATTGCTTTCTCATATGTGCCTTGACCGTGGAGCCACAGCACAGCGAGTAACCCCTTGCTCAAGCCAGCGACCTTGGGTCCAAGCTGGTGAGCTTTGCTCAAACCAGATGAGCCTGCGCTCAAACTGGCGACCTCAGGGATCTCGAATCTGGGTCCTCACAATCCCAGTCCGACGCTCTATCCACTGCACCGCCGTCTGGTCAGGCTACATATTTTAAACTAGAAAAACAAAACGGGAACAAATACAATATTTAAAATAAAGAAAAGTAAATTTAAATCAACAAACTGACCAGTATTTCAATGGGAACTATGCTTCTCTCACTGACCATCAATGAAAGAGGTGCCCCTTCTGGAAGTGTGGCGTGGGCTGGATAAATGGCCTCAGGGGGCTGCATGCGGCCCGTGGGTCATAGTTTGGGGACCCCTGCTCTACACAAACTCTGCACTAACTGGCTTCTCCTTCAACATTCCACCATCTGCTGCTTCTCCTGGCCTCCTTCATGTGGCCTTACTCTGCTCTCTTTTCTCTGCTCTCTCCTCTAATGCTAATCTCAGGAATCCAGAAAGCAAGCTCCTGGTCTGCCCCACTTTATGGTGAAGAAAACAAAACCTTTAATCCAATATACAAACAAGGAAGTCTCTGATACAAAGTCACTTATCTTAGGCATAATGGGATTCCTCATGAGAGTGCACCACCCCACATCATGCAATCAGTAAATGGTGTGGGGAAAAGCTTAGTGTTAAGAAGATCTTAGTATGAAAAGGTTGGGAAAGGCTTAGTCTTAAAACTAAGCCTTAGGCTATAATGACTTTGCCAGCTTACAGCCTGTCTCTCACACCCTATGCAAACTATAAGAGAGCAAACATATATATCATATTTACAAACTTATTTGACCTATACTTAGTCAAAGAGAAAAGTGAGTATCGCTAAATGATCAAATAATCCCAACATTATGACATTTCATTAAAAGTATATCCAGAAATCTTTGTTTATTCTGACAACTTAAGTGTTTCCACATACTATTAAACAATGATTCCTGTAAGAATGTTTCTCATATCTCTGTGTGAAAAACTTATCCTTTTTGTGAAAGATCAGCACCTATGCAGAGACAAGAAGAAGGGAAGCCCTGCTGTCTCAAAAGGTGAACCAACTCTTTGACCAAAGGATATCAGAACTGGTATTATCCAGTATCTCCAACGAGATTTTAAGCCATTTAGTATAGAAAACTTGTTTATCCTAGTTTAATATCACAAAGTTTATTATATATAAGAAGTAGTTTAGAAGCCCTAGCCAGTTGGCTCCATGGTAGAGCATCGGCCGGTGTATTGATGCTCTTGGTCAAATAAGTTTGTAAATATGATATATATGTTTGCTCTCTTATAGTTTGCATGGGGTGTGAGAGACAGGCTGTAAGCTGGCAAAGTCATTATAGCCTAAGGCTTAGTTTTAAGACTAAGCCTTTCCCAACCTTTTCATACTAAGATCTTCTTAACACTAAGCTTTTCCCCACACCATTCACTGATTGCATGATGTGGGGTGGTGCACTCTTATGAGGAATCTCCATTTATGCCTCAGATAAGTGGCTTTGTATCAGAGACTTCCTTATTTGTATACTGGCTTGAAGGTTTTGGTTTCTACACTATAAAATGGAGTAGACCAGGAGCATTGCAGAGGAGAAGCAGCCAAGATGTTGGAGTGCTAAAGGAGAAGCCAGTTTGTGCAGAGTTTGTACAGAGAGAAAGAGATGGGGTACAGAGGTGAATAAGGATGCTGAGGTAGAAACCTTTGATTTTAGGAAACTCGGATAAGTCAGTGGCTTTGGGAGCCCTGAATGGAAAGAGAAGTGGTTAGCCCTGTGTGTATTTCCTGCCCGCCAGGTGTGAGCTAAGGTGAAAGGTAATGGCCCACAAGTTCTTGGATGTGTTGTTTCATTACTGTCTGTCTGTAAAGCCAGGAGTCAGGGCCAGGGCCACTATCACAGCAGCCTTCTGGCCTATGCAGGTTCGCATTGGATTCGGACAGTCGGTAAAGAAACCATGGAGCCAAAAACTGGTGGGCCATAACCTTTAATCCTACCTTGCACCCGGCGGGCAAGTAAAAATACACACTGGGCTCCAAAACCCAGTCACACTCAGTGCTCACAAAGCCACTGACTTATCCGAGTTTCCTAGAATCAAAGGTTTCTAGCTCACCAACCTTATTCTCCTCAGTTCCCCATCTCCTTCCTTATCCCAGATACAAACTCTACACAGACTGGCATCTCACTCAGTACTCCGCCATCTTGGCTGCTTCTCCTGGCCTCCTCCACGTGGCCTCCTTCCGCTGCTGGCTCTACTTTCTCTGCTCTCTCATGCTAACCTCAGGAACCAAGAGCCCAAGCTCCCACTTCGTCCCCATTTTATAGTGTAGCAATCCAAACTCTTAATCCAATATACAAAACAGGGTAGTCTCTAATACAAAGTCACTTCTCTGAGGCATGATTGGATTGTACCGCCCTACAGCAAAAAGGGTAGGAAAGGCTTAATCCCAAAACCAAGCCCCAGGCTACAACAATTCTCAACAGACATTAATATCACCTGGGCAATGGCCTCTTGAACAAAGTGAGCATAATACATTTTATCTGCCCAACACTGTCCAAATCAAATGTGAACCTGCATGAGTCAGGTGGCTGTGATAGTGGCCATGGCTATTGGCTACATTAGGCTATTTTATAACTAATTTTTAAAAAAAATGTTTATTGTGTTGATTCCAGAGAGAAAATAAGGGAGAGAGAGGTCAGAGCAGTGACTGGGGATCGAACCAGCAACCTCTGTGCTGTAGGACAACACTCTTTAGCAACTGAGCTATGTAACCAGTTCGTATAAGTCTTTAGAGATCAAAGTTAATGTCTAGAAAACAAATAGCAGTATTTCCAGAGCCATGCAAATAAATTCTATCTGGGGGTATGACAACTCTTCTCTCAAGAGCCAATTTTGCATCTATTTGAAAATTCCTTTCAATATTCCTGATCAATAAATGTCTGTTGTTTGGATTCTCCTTTGGAACTGTTGTATCATCGTACTTGTTTCCTCACATTGATACATGTTATTTTCATATTTTTATGAGAATCATGACTTTATCATTAAAAATATTATTCTTTAATACTAGTAAATAAATCTACAAACTAACATGGGTAGATGAGATTATTTAGGCCCATTTTAAAGAAACCAAAGCAGGATGCATTAGGACCACATTAGGTCTGGAACAGGAACAAGAAAATCTTCAGGAGCTTAAAGTGGTTATTTCACCACCTTTTTCAATCTATGTGACCTTTTATCTCACTTCTCACCTTGCATTTGGTTCATTCTCTTCTCTTTCAGCAGATTGATTTTCTCTACTTTTTTGTGTACATGAGGGAAATACCCACTTAGGCCCAAAGTTACATTCAACAAAAATATGTTATGTATTTACTATGCCAGATACCTCTTGCTCCCACACCACCAACCGATTAACATTTAGTGTTCCCTTACCTATTCCTGGAAGAAAGAATCTTTTTTTCTTTTCAAATTATTAAAGAGAGTTTATTAAAAAGTTAGAGGTAGTAGAAGGACCCTTGGAGCTTAGGAGAGAGAAGGGCAGAGGTAACACACCTAGGAGAAAGAAGAGGCAGAAGGGAAAGGTGTAGGTGTGCTCCCAAGAGGGGAGTGTGCTGGAGGACAGAATCTTATTGGCTCAGCTAAGTCATATGTCCACACTAGTTGTATTTCCAGGGGGAAAAAATCACATAGTTCACTCATGTGGTAGAACAATCCTGAGAAAATAGCTGGATAAGAGCAGCCCAAGATGGCCGACTTGGAGGATCGGGTGTCGGATGAGGAGAAGAAAGGAGAGAGAAGAGAGACAGAGAGAGGAGACAAAGAGACACAGGGAGAGAAGGAGGAGGAGCAGGAAGCATCAACTCCCATATGTGCCTTGACCAGGCAAGCCTAGCGTTTTGAACCAGCAACCTCAGCATTTCCAGATGATTCTGGATCGCCTGTAGCTCCAAGAAGGTTGCTGAGGGCCAGTCAAAAGCAGTGACTCCCACTGGTCTTCGCCAGTTTCCGGCCTGTGAGTTCCAGGGCCGGTACATCCAGCGGCCAGATACAGAGCATCAGCTCAAGACCTAACAACCATAGTTAGAGTGGTATCTTAAGGAAAGGCTCCTCACACCTGACCCAGCTAAGGCAAAGAAAACGTTGTCACAGACAAGTAGCCCACAGCGGATTACAAACAGCTGAAGCCATCCCAGGAAGATTTAGAAATTACACAACTGAAAGCTGGAGTCAGACAACACCAACCCTATACTCAACTACACAAACAACATATTTGAAGGAGCAGTCTATATTGAGACAAAATGGGAAGACAGGGAAGTGCAATTCAAATGAATCAACTAGAGGAATTCCCAGAAAAAGAATTGAATGAAATGGAAATAACTAAAATGCCGGATGCAGAGTTTAGAATAATGATTGTGAGGATGCTCAAGGATCTTAGAGTAACCATGGATAGACAACATGAGCACCTAAACAATGAGCTATCTGACATCAAAAAGGACACTGAAATCATAAAAAAGGATCAGACAGAAATGATAAACACAATGGCAGAAATGAAGACTACACTACAAGGAATGAAAAGCAGGTGGGATGAAAAAGAGGATCGAATCAGCAATTTAGAGGACAAGATAAGCAAAAGCACGGAAGCAGAACAGCAAAAGAAAAAAAGGATCAAAATGTCTGAGAAAACTCGAACAGAGTTCTGTTACAATAGGAAGAGAAACAACATCTGCATCATAGGGGTTCCTGAAGGAGAGGAGAAAGAACAAGGGATAGAGAACCTGATTGAAGAAATCATAGCTGAAAATGTCCCGGAATTGATGCAGGAAAAAGTCACACAAGTTCAAGAAGCACAGAGAATCCCATTAAAAAGGAACCCAAATAAACCTAAACAAAGACACATCATAATTAAAAAACCAAAGCTAAGAAATAAAGAAAGAATACTAAAAGCTGCAAGAGAAAAGCAGTCAATCACCTACAAAGGAGACCCCAAAAGGATGACATCCGACTTCTCAACAAAAACACTTGAGGCAAGAAGGGAATGGCAAGAGATATTCAAATTAATGCAGAACAGTTTCCTACAACCAAGACTTCTTTATCCATCAAGGCTATCTTTTAAAATAGAAGGAGAAATAAAAAGCTTCCCATACAAAAATAAAAAAAAAACCCTCAAGGAATTTATTACAACCAAACCAATGATGTAAGAAGTGTTAACGGTCCTGTTGTAAACAGAACAAGGGTAAAGAGGAATGTAGATTTAAGATTTTAGAAATGCATCCAAATTGAAGAAGATTATTTGCTGATGATATGATATTGTACATAGAAAACCCTAAAGTCTCAGTAAAATAACTAGTTGACCTAATAAATGAATTCAGCAAGGTGGCAGGATATAAAATTAATATTCAAAAACCAGTGGCATTTTTATACACCAACAATGAACTGTCTGAAAGAGAAATTAAGAAAACAATCCCCCCCTCCCAAAAAAAGAAAACAATCCCCTTCACTACTGCAACAACAACAAAGAAAGTACCTAGATGTAAATTTATCCAAGGAGGTTAAAGACTTGTACTCAGAAAATTATAAAACATTGATAAGAGAAATCAAGGAAAATAATCGCATCAAAAATGGGCAAAAGAAATGAATAGACACTTCAAAGAGGACATTCAGATGGCCAATAGGCAAAAGAAAAAATGTTCAACATCACTAATCATTAGAGAAATACAAATTAAAACCACAATGAGATATCACCTCACACCAGTCAGAATGACAGATTAACAAAACAATAAGTGCTGGTGAGGATGTGGAGTAAAGGGAATCCTCCTGCACTGCTGGTGGGAATGCAGACTGGTGCAACCACTGTGGAAAATGGTATGGAGATTCCTCAAAAAATTAAAAATGGAACTGCCTTTTGACCCAGCCATCCCACTTTTATTATAGGAATATATCCCAAGGACACCAAATCATTGGTTCAAAAGAAGAAATGCATCCCCATGTTTATGGCAGCATTGTTTACAATAATGAAGATCTGGATACAGCCCAAGTGTCCTTCAGTGGACGAGTGGATTAAAAAGCTGTACTACATATACACATGGAGTACTATGGGGCCATGAAAAAGAAGAAAATGCTACCTTTTGCAACAACAGGGATGGACCTGGAAACTATTATGTTAAGTGACATAAGCCAGACAAGAAATACAAATATTATATGACTTCACTCATATGAGGAATCCAATGAACAATGTGAACTGAGGAACAGAATAGAGGCAGAGGAGGGATCAAAGGGACCAGTGGGCAAGCGGACAGAGGGAAAGGGGATGAGAGGAGATCAGAGAAGGGAAAGAGCTTGGTGAAATTATATATACATAACAGCATTATAGAGAGCAGAAGAGCAAATCCTGGAGGAAAGTGGGGAGGGTTTTGGGGGAGGGGGCAAGAAGAATGTTGAGGGGAATTCGAGGGTGTGGGAGGATGTATTCGGTGGGACACTTGAATCTATGTAAACACAATAAATTTAAATCAATAAAAAAATAAGAAATCAAAAAAAAAAAAAAAAGAAAATAGCTGGATAAAACAGACAAATTGCCTGACCTGTGGTGGCGCAATGGGATAGGGCATCGACCTGGAATGCTGAGGTTGCCGGTTTGAAACCCTGGGCTTGCCTGATCAAGGCACATATGGGAGTTGATGCTTCCTGCTCCTCCTCTCTCTCTCTCTCTCTCTCTCTCTCTCTCTCTATCTCTATCTCTCTCCTCTCTAAAAATGAAATAAATAAAGTCTTTAAAAAAAAAAAAAAAAAAAAAAAACAACAACAGACAAATTGATAGATAAAATAGCTACTCAGCCACCATCTTTCTTAAGCACAATGCAGGCCTAAAGGAGGAAGAAGGACTTGCCTATTCAGTAATCCTGCTCAGACCTCCCTTGGAGCTGAATGCTGATAAAAAAACAATTGGCTTAGGGCACACAAACAGAAGAAGGGATCTTGCAGCCGCCTTTGCCCGAGGCCCTTTGATGAATCCCTATAACTTCCCCGTCCCTCCCTCAGGGCCACACCCTTTGCTGGTCTCAGTCCAACTGCACCCATGTGTTTTTAAAATAAACTTTTTTTGAACCAGGAACTGCATTATTCCATACGTAGGTGGGACATAAAAGTGAGACTAAGAGACATTGATAAGAGTGTGGTGGTTACAGGGGGGGGGGGGGGGGGGGGGGAGAGGGAAAGGGGGAGGGGGAGGGGCACAAAGAAAACTAGATAGAAGGTGACAGAGGACAATCTGACTTTGGGTGATGGGTATGCAACATAATTGAACGACAAGATAACCTGGACATGATATCTTTGAATATATGTATCCTGATTTATTGATGTCACCCCATTAAAAAAATAAAATTATAATAAAAAAAAAAACCTTTTTTGGAACATACTAGCTTCAATGTTTTTGGTTAGGCCAGCCTTTTCTGCCTTTCACAAATGTGTTACACGTTTTCTCCATACATGAAATGTCAACTATTAACATAATAAAGTGTTAAATATATACATACTCTCTCTATTCCAACTGGAGTAAAATGTAATACAGGTCTTACATTAACCACCAGGAGTTAGTGCGGACCCCTCGGGTTAGGAGTTTAGTCTTCCCCAAACTTTAGTTGCCAGTTAAAGTTGCCAGCAGGTGGAGGTCTTCAATCCCCCAGCAGTTCTGACAGATGTGGCTACAAAATCAAGGGTTTCCATAACCCTCAGTTTTGATAATTCAGTAGAACAATTCAGGAAAATCCTGTGCTTATGATTAGTTTTAATATGGAGGATATAACTCAGGAACAGTCAAATGAAGGCATGAGTAGGGTGAGGTCTGGAAGGGAATGCAGAGCTTCTGTGCCCTCTCCTCATGAATTCCAGGGAAGTTATATGGAGCACATCAATGTGTTCACCAACCAGGAAGCTCTACTGCATTTCAATGTCCAGGGGTTTCATTAAGTAGTCATGACTGATTTAGTAAATCATCAATCAAATGATTAGACTCAATCTACGGCTCCCTTTGCCTTCCTAGAGGTCAGACTGGTTCCAAGTCCCAACCATCTAATTCTCTAATCACAAGCTTGGTCTTACTGGTGACCAGACCCCATCCTGAGGCTATCTAGAGGCCTACCCTAAGTCACTCTAATAGCATGACAAAGACATTTCTCTCTCTTGGGAAGTTCCAAGGGGTTTTGAAACTCTGCCAGGAATAAGGGACACTGTTGGGCAGATAAAATGTATTATGCTCACTTTGTTAAAGAGGCCGTTGCCCAGGTGATATTAATGTGTGTTGAGAATTGTTGTAGCCTGAGGCTTGGTTTTGGGATTAAGCCTTTCCTACCCTTTTTGATGTAGGGTGGTACAATCCAATCATGCCTCAGAGAAGTGACTTTGTATTAGAGACTACCCTATTTTGTATATTGGATTAAAGGTTGTGAAGCTACACTATAAAATGGGGGCAGAACGGGACTTGGCTCTTGGTTCCTGAGGTTAGCATGAGAGAGCGGAGAGAGTAGAGCCAGCAGCTAAAGGAGGCCACGTGGAGGAGGCCAGGAGAAGCAGCCAAGATGGCGGAGTGCTGAGTGAGATGCCAGTTTGTGTAGAGTTTGTATCTGGGATAAGGATGCAGATGGGGAACTGAGGAGAATAAGGTTGGTGAGCTAGAAACCTTTGATTCTAGGAAACTCGGATAAGTCAGTGGCTTTGTGAGCACTGAGTGTGACTGGGTTTTGGAGCCCAGTGTGTATTTTTACTTGCCCGCCGGGTGCAAGGTAGGATTAAAGGCTATGGCCCATCAGTTTTTGGCTCCGCTGTTTCTTTACCGACTGTCCGAATCCAATGCGAACCTGCATGGGCTGGGCTGCTCTGATGGTGGCTCTGGCCCTGATTACTGGCTTTACAGACACAGACAAGGTACATCTTTATTACAATATATCATAATTTATCTTTATTTAAGTTGTGTTAAATTATACAAGAGTCCAGGCACCCACTTCCCATAGCGGGTTACTGGCTGAGATAAAATGAGTGGGCTTTTAGGAATAAAAATTCTAAGAGCTCAGGAGAAGGAGAGGTAAAACAATCCAGATGGAAAAAGATTTTTGATCTATTTGTTTTATTTTTATTTATTTATTTTTTCATTTTTCTGAAGCTGGAAACGGGGAGAGACAGACTCCCGCATGCGCCCGACCGGGATCCACCTGGCACGCCCACCACGGGGCGATGCTCTGCCCACCAGGGGGCGATGCTCTGCCCATCCTGGGCGTCGCCATGTTGCGACCAGAGCCACTCTAGCGCCTGAGGCAGCGGCCACAGAGCCATCCCCATCACCGGGGCCATCTTTGCTCCAATGGAGCCTTGGCTGCTGGAGGGGAAGAGAGAAACAGAGAGGAAAGCGCGGCGGAGGGGTGGAGAAGCAAAATGGGCGCTTCTCCTGTGTGCCCTGGCCGGGAATCGAACCCTCTTTGTTTTAATATGATGTATTGGCAAAAAAAAATAAGTACAATATTTTGGTTTGATTAAAATGAGAGTTTGTATGGAAGATAAGGTGTGAAAGACACCTAGAATTCAGCAGCGAAGGATTGTGCATATCAGACTAATAACTTGAAAATTCATCCTGGTGATAGGAGGTTTTATAAGGAGGGGAGTAAATGTCATAAGGCAATAGTTTAGGAAGATCAGGCTGACAGCAGAATGTAGTCTGAACTAGAAGAGGAAAATTGGACAAGATATTAGGAAATATCAAAGTATAATTTTAAAACAGTATAACTTTAAATATGATTTTAGAAAGGAGGTAGGGGAAGTAGAAGAGGGAAAATAGGAGACAAATGGTGGTGGAAGGAGACTTGACTCGGGTTCCGAACACACAATATCATATACAGATGCTATATTATAGAATTGTACACCTGAAACCTATTTAATTTTATTAACCAATGTCACCCCAACAAATTCAATAAAATTTTTTTTTTAAATATGACTTTAATACAAACAGAGAATGAATATGTGTCAATGATTATTATTTAACTCATCCATGGGTTAGATAGTAAGCTACTTCAAAGGAGCATTAAAAGAATGGAGGATATATAATCATCCCTCTGAAAAAACATAAAAACATTTTCTTGGTTTAAGATAGAATTTTGTGGGTTATTTTTTCTATAGGAAAGATATCATTTGCATCTCTCTCTGAAAAAAAAAATTGTAACTTAATCTGCAACTTCATAAAGTCTGTGCTCTAATCAATAGTAAATATTAAGTTACACAAAAGTATATGCCCTAGAAAATTAAATAATTCTGGTTAGACATTAAAGAAACATGCAGTCATTTCTTGTCTTGTTTTTAAATTTTAGATAATATTTCTTGATAGTTCACCTTATAATCATAAAAAATTCTGAAGAGTAATCTTGATAACATAATTTTAAAAGCTGGGCTTGTAAATTATATTTCAACCTGATTCATTTATGTGCATGGTTTTCACAGATTAAGAATCATAGTGTTTCCTCACAGTAGCTTTGTCATACCAAATAAAATGAAATTTATTTTCTAATATGACACTGATCATGGCCCTAATCAGACAATTAATTTAACTGTATCTTGATAGAAAGTTGGGCAGAGTCTTATGGAATGTAATAAATTACTATTTTGGCATAAAAAATAATGAGACTCAGCAAAACTTTTTTTTTTTTTTTTTGATGGGCCATCACTTTTAATTCTAGCTTGCACCCGGCGGGCAAGTAAAAACACACACTGGGCTCCAAAACCCACTCACATTCAGTGCTCACAAAGCTACTGACTTATCCGAGTTTCCTAGAATCAAAGGTTTCTAGCTCACCAGACTTATTCACCTCTGTTCCCTATCTCCTTCCTTCTCCTTGCACAAACTCTGCACAAACTGGCTTCTCACTCAACACTCCACCATCTTGGCCGCTTCCCCTGGTCTCCTCCACGTGGCCTCTCTCTGCTCTCCTCTCTGCTCTCTCCTTTAATGATAATCTCAGGAACCAAGAGAGGTGCAAAAGTATTTTTTTAATGCTTCTGGGCCAGGGAGATTGAAATAACCATTTAAAGAATGTTTAATTTTAGTTTTTAAAAGCATGGTCTACTCAGGATTGGAGATAGAATTTGAAGAAAGAAAAAAGGTTTTTCTGATATATTCAACAGAAAACAGAACATCATGAGTGATACAGCAACACTGCCTCCAAAATAAATGTCCACTATTAGACCTTCATCAGCAGCTCACTCAGTTCTACATACAGTGTGTTCCACGAGATCTTGGGTTAGTGAATTTTCACAAGTCATGGTTTCTGTTCCAAAAATAATCCTGAAATCACAGTTCAGTCCTCTAATGTAGTCTGACAGGGTGTAAACAATACGGGTTTGGAAGCCTGTACCAATGAGTCTCTTCATTACAGTAATAGAGTACCTAGTAAACTCCTGTTCATGAGGTTCTGAGGCTGCTCTGTGCTGAAGACCCCATTTGTACATGTAGCACGTGGCAAAGCTTTTAGAAGCATAAGAGGAAAGTTAAAATCATATGCTGATATAATATCAAATGGCTTTAATTAATTAGTAACTCTAGCCAATAATATCAGAATGGAAAATAAAATTACTTATAAGATAAAATATAAAACAATTTTACTAAATATTTAGCAGTGTTTTCCTAAAACATGAATATTATCAGGAGCAGTGAGAACACTGACAAATCTTATTCCAGATAAAGTATATATAGTATCTGAAACATATTTATATTGTTAATATTTTATGTGTTCAAAATTAATCAAAGGTAAGGTGTTCAACATCACTACTCATCAGGAGAGTGTAAGTCAAAACCATAATGAGATATCACCTCTCATCTGTTAGAATGGGTACTGTCAAAAAGATAAAAGATAAGTGTTGCACGGATGTGGAGAAAGAAAACCCTTGTACATTGATGGTGGGAATGTAAATTAGCACAGCCATTAGGGAAAACAGTATGGAGGTTCTTCAAAAAAATTAAAAATATAACTACTATATGATCCAGCAGTCTTTTTTCTGGGTATCCAAAGAAAATAAAATCATCACTTTGTGCTCCCATATTCATTGTAGCATTATTCACAGTAACCAAAATATGGAAACAACCTAAGTGTCTGACAACAAAAAAATAAGGAAATATTCATACACACATATACGTTCACACACAAAAATGGACTATTAGCTTAAAAAAAAAAGCACATCATGCCATTTGTGACAACATGGATGAACCTAGAGGACATTATGCTAAGATATAGAAATAAGCCAGACACATAAAGAGAAATGTTGCACGATCTCACTTATATGTGGAATCCTAAAAGATCAAACTCACAATAGCAGAAAGTAAGAGCAGTGGTTATCAGGGGTGTGGAGGGGGAGGATGTGGGAAAATGTTAGTCAGAAGGTATAACAGTTATGTAGGATGAATTAATTCTAGAGAGATAAAATATCACATGGTGACTATAATCAATAATACTGGATTGCATACTTAAAATTTTCTGATATAGTAAATGTTATTCTTCACACATAAAGGTAACTATGTAAAGAGATGAATATGCTAATTATCTTGACTGGAGTAATTTTATTATGTATATGTACATGGAAACATCATGTTGTGCACCTTAAATATGTACAGTTCTTATTTTAAAATTCTTTTAAACAAAATTAGCCAAAAGAAAGTTACATTTCTGTATTGATTGAGAAGTTCTTCCTATGCACCTCTTTAAAAAGTGTTGAAACAATTACAAAATATAAAGCATAGCCAACATTTTTCATTTTTAGCTTTCTCTTTTAATGAGGTAAAAGAACAAATCTTTGTGATTGACAAGGGGCTTTCTAGGAAACCCCTAAGACAGTGTAAGTGTAAAAGACATTGTGAGATTTTTTTTAAAGATAAGATCATTGTGCCCGAGAAAAATTAATGATTATAATTTGGCTACCTATTAATCAAAGTCTTAATAAGGTAATTTAAAATAAACATAAAAGACAATACAATTGCAAAGAACCTTAGCTTTTTCAGAAGTGAGACACTAAAATATAAAAGCATAGCTCTGGTCGGGTAGTTTAGTTGGTGTCATCCCGATAAGCCAAAATTGTGGGTTCAATCTCTGGTCAGAGCACATGAAAGAATCAATCAATAAAAGCATAAATGGATAGAATAACAAATCTATGTTTCTGTTTCTCACTCTCTTTCTCTCCCTTCTTCACTCTCTAAAATTACTAAAGAAATTTTAAAAGTTAAAAGAAAAAAGCAGGCCTTATTGGTTGGCTCAGTGGTAGAGCATCGACCCAGCATGTGGATGTCCCAGGCTGAATTCTCAGGGAACACAGGAGATGCAACCAACTGCTTCTCCCCCTCCTCCTTCTCTCTCTCTCTCTCTCTCTCTGTCTTCCTCTCTTGCAGCCATAATTTGATTGATTCAAGTACGTTGACCCCAGGCGCTGAGGATGGCTCACCAAGCCTCTACCTCAGGCACTAAAAATTAGCTCAGTTGCAAGCATCAGCCCCAGATGGGCAGAGCATTCATACAAGACAGGGGGTTTTGGGTGGATCCTGTTTGGGGCACATACGGGAGTCTGTCTCTCTATCTCCTCTCCTCTCACTTAAAAAAAAAAAAGTATAGCACAAAGCACAGAACATCATTTTGATGAGATAACAAATCTCTCTTATTTGAGAAAAAGGTAAAAAGTAACTTTATTTTTTGCAGAAATAGAAAATTCATCCTAAAATTTACATAGATTCTTTTTTTTTTAAGTATTTTTTTAAGTCTTTATTTATTTATTTATTACAGAGACAGAGTGAGTCAGAGCGAGGGATAGACAGGGACAGACAGACAGGAACGGAGAGAGATGAGAAGCATCAATCATTAGTTTTCCATTGCATGTTGCAACACCTTAGTAGTTCATTGATGGCTTTCTCATATATGCCTTGACCGCGGGCCTTCAGCAGACTGAGTAACCCCTTGTTGGACTCAGCGACCTTGGGTTCAAGCTGGTAGGCTTTTTGCTCAAATCAGATGAGCCCACGCTCAAGCTAGTGACCTCGGGGTCTCGAACCTGGGTCCTCTGCATCCCAGTCCGACGCTCTATCCACTGCGCCACTGCCTGGTCAGGCTACATGGATTCTTAAGGTATCACAGTAGCCAAAACAAGCTTAAAAAGACAGAACAAAGTTGGAAGACACATACTTCCTGATTTCAAATTATTACAAAGCTACAGTAATCAAAACAGTGTGGTACTGGCATCAAGACAGACATACAGACTAATAAATAAAACAGAGAGTCTGGAAATAAATCCTCACATATATACACAAATGATTTTTGATAAGTATGCCGAGCTATTTAATAGGTAAAGAATAACTTTTCAACAAATGGTGCTGGGAAAACTGAATATCTATATGCAAAAGAATGAAGTTGGACATTACCGTACTGAAAAATTAACTCAAAAAAGATAAAAACCTGAGAGATAAAACTATAAGTCTCTTAGAAGAAAACATCAGGGAAAGGATTACATTGGATTTAGCAATAATTTAATTGACATACACCAAAAGCACAGATAACAAAAGAAAAAATAAATTGCACTGTATTAAAATTTAAAACTTCTATGCATCAAAAGAAACAATCAACAAAATGAAAAGGCAATCAATGGAATAGAAGAAAATATTTACAAATCATATATCTGATAAGGGGTAAAAATCCAGAATATATATACAGAACTCCTACAACTCAACAACGAAACAAATAATCCAACATCAGTTTCTGATATATCTCCCATACTCCATGACTCCCCACAAATAAATATGAATAATTGTTTACACTTACCTATGCTTGTATCATATGCAAAACTTAGTTTTAGCTGTTCTACTCAATTACAACTTAGTTATATGTTTTGAAGAATTTATTCTCTGGTCTACGTCAAGATCCTATGTCTTTCAGCATAGAACAGTGGTTAAAAGGCCTGCTTAACTCCTTGTAGCTCTATAATCTCAAAATGCATTAGCCCTTTGGCCTCACTTTCTTCACCTGGTTTTATGTTAAAAGGAAATACAAAATATTCCTTGAGAAAGAATGTTATCCCAGTTCTCCACCACCCCACCAAATTCATCAATCACTAGCCATCAGAAGTCAAATGGTAAGAGACAGTTATCCAGGTAATGGTTCTTACTGTATATAAGACTTACCTAAGGAACATGTTAAAGTCAAGATGCTTGGTCTGATTCTACAGAACTGAGATTAGCTCAGGAGTCTGCATTTTTACACAGACCTCTCAGGAAACTTTTATACATGTGGTCCTTAGAATACATTTTGAGAATACAGATTGAAAACAAGTTTTCCATACCAACTTGTATGCAGGCAGAAACCAAAATAGATCATTGGTAGTTACAGTATCGGGAGGATTTGGAGTTGGCCTGGCCCAAGTGGCAACTATTAAGAAAACAAAATGGGGTTACTTTAGTAATCCAGGAACAGCAGTTGCAGAGATTAACAGAAAAGCACCAGAAAATCAGGTACTGTAATAGGGGTGCTGCCAAAAGATGCTTGACTCCAGGTATCAATGGTTTTAGCTTAACAGCGGGATATGCAAGAAAAATTTGACAATCAGTTTAATATGTTGCTTAATGCATATTTTAGAGAAACTCTGGACCTAACAAAGACTGGTTTCAACCACAATAGTGAAATAATAGGCTTTCAGGCAGTTCTCTAACTTAAGTAAATTTATAAAACTAGAATATCTGAATGAATTAGAGATGAGGAACCCCACTGAAAAGAAACTATAACATCACACCCTGAAGGAAGGCAAATAGGAAAACTTTTTGCAGACTATTCGGTACTGACTGTGACCTGACATACTAAGTGCTTTGGTTCCAGGGCAGCACTAATTTGACTGCACTTAGAGATATCTTATAAGAGAACTCAGGTATGATTTAATGCACAGTTAGCCCAATTAGATTATGAACTCATCCAGAGGTTTTATATATTTATGTATTATAAAAAGTTTTCAATTGATTGATTTTAGATAGGCAGAGAGAGAAAGAGAGGAAGGGAGAGTGAGAAAGAGAGATAGAGGAAGAGACAACAAATTCATCTGTTGTTCCACTTAGTTACGCATTCATAGGTCACTTCTCGTATGTGTTCTAAGCCGGAATTGAACCTGCAACCTTGGTGTTTTGGGTAAACATTCTGATCACCTAAACTGACCAGCCAGTGTCTCATCCTGAGGTTTTAAATGGTCCTTGCTTAAAACACGATGGGTGATTAATTAGTTGGATGGTATGTCTCACACTGTGATTGTCAATCATCTTTGGCCTTGGTCTTCCTCAATGGGCCCATGAGCAAAGCAACAGTGATGGCAGTGAAGGAGGCCATTGTGAGTTTAACACCTACAGTGTGTCCATAAAGTCATGGTGCACTTTTGACCAGTCACAGGAAAGCAACAAAAGACAATAGAAATGTGAAATCTGCACCAAATAAAAGGAAAACTTTTTCTCCCAGTTTCATACCTATTCAGTGCAGTGCGATGTGGGCTCACGCACAGATTTTTTAGGGCTCCTTAGGTAGCTATCCCGTATAGCCTCTACAGACTTGTCACTGACTGATGGCCTACCAGAACGGGGTTTCTCCACCAAACTGCCGGTTTCCTTCAACTGCTTATCCCACCGAGTAATGTTATTCCTATGTGGTGGCACTTCATTATAAACGCGCCGATATTCACGTTGCACTTTGGTCATGGATTCAAATTTAGCGAGCCACAGAACACACTGAACTTTCCTCTGTACCATCCACATCTCCACTGGCATTGCCATGGGCTGCTCCGCTGTATACACGGTGTTACGTCATCATCTGCGCATGCACACATGCTGCCACATCATCCTACAGAAACTGGGAGGGTTTTCCTTTTATTTGGTGCAGATTTCACATTTCCATCATCTTTTGTTGCTTTCCTGTGACCAGTCAAAAGTGCACCATGACTTTACGGACACACTGTAGTTTTCACTTTACCATGGCTAATTCACCTGTTAGCATTGCTGAAGTTATAATTGGCAGCCACAGTGTTCAGTGAACAATTAAGAGAAAAATAGAGAGCCCATCCATACTTCAAGGGAAAAATTATTTACCTGATAAATAATTCAACTTCACTGGGCTCTTCCTGACATGTAGAAGACAATGCTTAGTTCTCACCTAGACTCCCTCTGTTGTATTCATTTCCATGGTTACAGGGTTATCATCTATACACTTATTGGATGTATTATGCACCACTATACCATTCGTCTATGTCTCGAAGCATTCTTCTTAGCAAAAGAAATGAGGCTGAAACTCAGAGTATTTATCATTATCATACTTTCCTGTGCCCACAAGTTGCTCTTATAAGGAAGTGGACAATTTTATTGAAAATTCAATTAGGGTTCTGCTTGCAGAATGTGTGATATATGTTCTGAACCAGTGACCAACATAATACTTTCTCTCCTATGGTAAGGAGTAAGGATCTAGGAGCCCAGCAGTGTACTTGAGAGTGGCATTTCTCATGATCACACCTAATACTTCACTTTTAGAATTTTCTCTTCTGAACCTGAAACCACAAACTTCAGCTCTCACTAACCAAAGAAAAGCTGGGATGTGGTAATAGCAGAAGTAAGTTTAAAGTAGAAATTGCTACCTGGCTATTTCAAACTCTGTATGCCACCAAATCAAGAAGCAGAAAAAGTAAGAACTTTAGCTAGACAATGGGTCATGATTATAAAGGAGACATGAGGAGTACAGTAAGAGCCTGACCAGGTGGTGGCATAGTGGATAGAGCATGGGCCCAGGATACGGAGTACTCAGGTTCAGAACCCAGAGTTTGCTGGTTTGAGCCTGGGCTCACTAGTTTGAGCATGGAGTGACCGGCTTGAGCACAGGGTCACAGGCTTGAGCGTGGGATTGTAGACATAACCCCATGGTCACTGTCTTGAACCCAAAGGTCCACTGGCTTGAAGCCCAAGGTCGCTGGCTTGAGGCCAAAGGCCAAAGGTCACTGGCTTGAATCCCAAGTTTGCTGGCTTGAGCACAAGGTTGATGGCTTGAGCAAGGGGTCATTGGCTCAGCTGGAGCTCCTCAGACAAGGCACATATGAGAGAACAATCAATGAACAACT
This sequence comes from Saccopteryx leptura, assembly GCF_036850995.1. Taxonomy (NCBI): domain Eukaryota; kingdom Metazoa; phylum Chordata; class Mammalia; order Chiroptera; family Emballonuridae; genus Saccopteryx; species Saccopteryx leptura. Next base: position 285,810,714 of record NC_089503.1, on the reverse strand, counting down.
AAGGTGCCTCACCAAAAAATTGATGCTTCTCATCTTTCCCTTAATGTCTATCTGTCTGTCTGTCTGTCTGTCTCTCTCACTCCCATAAAAAAAAATAGTATAGTAAGAATCCTAGGGAACTCTTGGGGTCATCTCCCATTACCATTGTCTAGAATGGCACCAGAGTACCAGAGACATACCTAGGCAGGATCACAAATGATTCATTGCCCTCAGAATTGAAGATTTGAGTCACTCCACTGGGGAGGTGGGGGTGAGTAGGTGTGGGATGAAAGGGAAGGGAGGAGTGGAATCATACAAGCTCAAGTGCTGCCAGAGGCAAGGAATACAATCTAGGTGAAGGGCGAATTAAGTCATAAATCATAAGTACTAGTTTCTGCCTTATTGCCAGTTACAGACATGAACTTTAGCCATAGCTGTAAAAAATTGTTATTTTTGTGTTTATTAATTACTAACTGTTCTTTTTAAAATTGATTTAAGAAAGAGAAAGAGAGAAACATCAATTTGTTGTTCCACTTATTTATGCATTCACTGGTTCATTCTGGTATGTGTCCTGACTGGGGATCAAACCCACAACCTTGGTGTGTCAGGACAATACTCTAACCAACTGAGCTACCTGGGCAGAGCCTAGGCACATGACTACTTCAAGTCTGCATTCCCTTCTCTCTCTTTAAGCTAGGTGTGTTCATATAACTGAGTTCTGACCAGTGGATTAGAAGCAGAAATATTGTTTGTCAAAGACTTTAAGTGGAAACAGGCAGACATACCATTTTACTTCCTTTTTTTCTTGCTGACTGCTCTTTATTTGAGAATATTCAATTCCTCCATATAGAATAAGATAAATGAGATATTTGAAACTCAAAGTTTTACACTTAGAAACTAGGTAAGCTACTGGCTTATGAGTTTTAGGTGAAATTCATAGAATGTGGTAACTATAGATATTGTGTAAACAAGTGACATGGGCAGAATTTATAAAATGTATAAATATAGAGTTTAAGTAAGTT